>NW_026000153.1:22763710-22890808 GCF_001458135.2 Marmota marmota marmota
AAAAAAGAAGAAAAAAAAAAAAAAAAAAAAAAAAAAAGGAGGGGGAGGGTGGAGGATGGGAAAGGCAGCGGAGCACAACAGTCACTAGTATGGCAATATGTAAATCAATGGATGTGTAACTGATGTGATTCTGCAATCTGTGTATGGGGTGAAGGTGGGAGTTCATAACCCACTTGAATCAAAGTGTGGAATATAATATGTCAAGAAATTTGTAATGTTTTGAACAACCCACAATAAAAAATTTTAAAAAAAATCACATTTCATATCATCCCATTGAAATTCCAAGAATAGGCAAATTGGTAGACATGATGTAAAATTAGTGACTACTTGGGGCTGGGGCTGGGGCTGGGAGGAGGAAACTAAAGATAGTGGTGTGGGTACAGGAGTGGCAACTAATGAGCACATTATAATAAATACATTTTATGGTCGTGAAAATTGTCTAAAACTAGATTGTGCTGAAGATTGTACAATTCTGTAAGAGTACTAAGAACCAAGGAATCGCACACCTTTAGTGAGTGAACTATATAACAGGTAAATGATACCTTCATAAAACAGTTCTAAAGAAAGCAAAAAGTGTGTCATGGGTTCTGAAGCACTGGCACAGATGCTACAGAAAGGTGAGTCAACAGGACTATAGTGACAGAACCCCAACTTCTCCTTTTGCCCATCCTGAAATCAGTTCCTGCCACTCTGCCTTGCTGCTGCCCCCTGAGGAAATATGGACACTGCTTCGGATGTCTGTGTGGTGTGGTACTCACAGGTCCTCGCTGAGGCAGTCTTTCCCATGGAAACGGGGCAGCACGGTCACCGCCACAGAGCACGCCAGTGCCTTGGAGCCTTTGCTGTCTGTGATCTCAGTAGAAACCATGACTATGAGAGAACATGACAGGACGGTCATCCTGAATAGGTGGCTACAGAGATGCCTCTTCACACCCTGACAGCAACTGAGCAGCACCAGGTGGATGAGCTTAGTCCTGGCAAAGCGCAGGATGAGAGGAAATTGCAGGCTGTTTGCCCTCTCAAGGTGCTTACACTGTGGTTACCAACAAACCAGCAAATAGAATCTCCTTTGAGCAGATCCATATGATGGAATGATGACGGTTGCTTCAAGGGCTACTACAATAAGGCAAGGCATGGGAGTGGTACTTCAGGTTCTCCACTTCTGGGAAGATCTCACACCCTAACATAAAAATCTGAGCATCAGTACAAGGCACTGAGTGCCAATCAGACAGGGAAGACAAGCGGTGTCACGGAGAGTTGGTAGGCAGAAGGCACCATTGTATGCTGTGGGTGTCAGGGAATGACTCATTTATTCACGTGCTCCCCCATTCACTCATTTGACCCACAAAAGGTGAGCCTGTGGCAGGATAGGAGGTTATGGCCAAAAAGGATTGTCTGTGCCCTACAAGTAATCCTGTGCACTAGCAACGTGAGGAGTGCTGAAACAGGGTGAATGCCAGGGCCACGGGGAGCTCACAGAGTGAAATATAGTCTCCCTGATGGTCCATCAAGGGCTGGGGTAATATTTTAATCAGTTCCTAAATGACGTGTATAGATCTAACAGGTCTAGAAGAAAGGTGAAGACAAAGTCTAACTGAAGGAAGTTTGCATGAAGACATAGGAATGTGGCAGGAAATGGCTCTGCTGGGTCTTAGGAATCCCTCCATGTGGTAACAGCTCCAGGTATGCTGAGGAGACCTGCAGATGAGCTCAGAGTATGGGTGATTATCAAGTGGTGAGGGTCATAGGTGCAGATGTGTGACTTATACAGGAAGATACATGGTGTGTTGATCTATGCACCCTGGTGTCTTCATAACATCTTCAATTTGAATCCCAATGCTAAGGGTTTGGGAACTTAATTTTAGAGGTCATTTCTTCTCAAGATGTGGTCCCAGACACCTGCATCACTGGAAAGCTTGTCTACAAGAAAATTCTAGGTTCTGCCTTTTCCCCAGTAATATTTCTGAGTCAGTAAATATTGTATGGGCCCCTAGAAGCTCCAATTTTGTTTTTTGGGTTCTTTTGGTACCAAGGATTGAACTCAGGGGGGCACTTAATCACTCAACCATATCCTCAGCCTTTTTTTGTGTGTATTTTATTTAGAGACAGGGTCTCACTGAGTGTTTAGGGTTTCCCTAAGTTGCTGAGGCTGGCTTTGAACTTGTGATCCTTCTGTCTCAGCCTCCTGAGCTACTGGGATTATAAGTGTGCACTATAGTGCCTGGCAAAGCTCCAATATTATAAATCCCCCACTGCATAAAATGTTGGTCCTACGAATCATGATACAGAATATGAGAGAAAAAAGTAAGCTTTGGGTACGATTGTTCAATTTTACACACTTAGTAGGTGCCATATTAATTTGTGCAAAAGATGGAACATAATAAGGTATGCATTATGTATCTAATTTTGTATCTAATTATGTATCTAATATTGAATGCAGATATTCATAGGAATTGATTATGATAATCATGAACACTAGAAGCAAAATCACACTTGTGAAGGACCTGAGTACCATCACTAACCCTGACACTACTTTGGGACTGTGACCTGAAATCTGATTCTAAAAAATTTGTCAACATGGTGCTCAGGCCCTGCTCCAAGTTCTTCTGTTTGGATATCTGCCTAGCTCTATAGTCTGTGGCAGGCCTTGTGAACTGAGGCCCCTCATACCCCACATGCAGCTCTCAGGGGAGGGACATGCCAGGTCTTCATATAAGAAGGTTGCCTATGGAGGTTGGGCCTCCTTGCCTGAAGGACACATTCTGCTCTGACCAAGCTCTTAGCATATATCCCTGGCTTCGGATCCTCTACTGAGACTTGGGGGAGCTTGGGATGAGCATCCATCATGAGAATACTTTCCAAAGGACAGAAGTTGAATGCAATTTAGCATTTTAGGATTTATCAGGGCAAGCTCATGAAAGTCAAAATCAACCATTCGGTCAACATCTACTGTGCTAGCCTTTTGTTGCTTGACTTCACCAAACCTCAAGCTCAGATGGAAGTACAAAGGCATCACATACAAAGTGGAACATGATTAGAAAGCTCACAACTGCACCATGCTCAGGAAAGTTTTGCTCAATTTGACTAGAATCTAGAAGAAAGTACAAGTGTTTTAATTGGAGGTGACAGGCAAGATTTCACAGAGAAAGTACTTTCACTAGACTCAAAGGAGAGGTGAGATTTCAATACATCAGGGACATGACCTAGTTCAGAACTGGGGCTGAAATAGTCATATCAACTCAGTTCAAAGAATCTTCTAGATTAGTGACTCTCAACCTTGCCTGCACAGAGCAACTGTCCAGAAGTTAAAAAACAAACAAACAAACAAACAAAAAATAGCAGTCACCCTGAAGAGTCTAATTTAACCACACTGGGTTGTGCCTACCCAGGTACTGTGTTAAATGATGGAATCTCTTATATGTTCAGGTGAGGTCCATTCCCAAGTGCTGATTTAGAAATGGACAGGACTTCAGGGTCAGGGATAGGAGTAGAAAGTTTCCCACACTATGGGATTCATTTTGCTTGGGGATTAGAGTTTATATATGAAATTCATCACAAAAGTTCATGTATTCAAGGCTTAGTCCCTTGCTTGGTGCTACTCAGAGGTGGTAGAACCTTTAAGAAGTGGGGCCTAGAGGAAAGTCTTCCTGTCATTGGGGGTGTGCCCTCATAGGGCACTCCTTCCTCTTTGATACCCAGACTTGAAGTAAATGAGCCTCCACATCACTTGCTCCTGCCATGATACACCGTGCTGCCACAGGCACAAGGCAATGGTGTCAATGAATTATAGACTGAAACCTCCAAAACTGTGTGCCCAAATAAACTTTTCCTCTTTTTAATTTGATTCATCTCAGATATTTGTGATAGTAGTGAGAAGTGAACTAACAAAGGATCTATAATTAATTTGCTAACTCAACATTACTTTATATTATTTTAATACTTTATCTCACATTATTTTTTTGGTATGAATACCTTGATTTGGTTTCACTTATACTAAATGCAAGATTCACTAGATACGCCATATTTCATTAGTAAATAAGAGATAGATTGGTGTTAATTATTTAATTCATATAAAAATTCTTTGGCATTTTATTATCTATATTATATGTCATTTAAAATTTAAAATGTGTGGTGTGTGTATGTGTATTTGCTGATATTTATTCTAATGTTCTTCCTGCACCAAAAGGTAGGTAATCAAACTAAACTAAAAAACATTAAACTCATCAAAGTGAATAAATAATTTTAATTTCTACACACATAGTTTTAAAAAATTTTTAGCTTTTGTAAATCAGGAGAAAATGTCTGGAGCTTAGTGATCCAACTCACACTGTTACGTACCTTTGTAATTGTCTGAGGGCTCACCAGCTGGCAATGCAAAATAATACTGGGTGTCTCTCCCATAGTATAGGGTGTGTTTGGAGGTGTTTCCTATCTGGTAACTAAATTCATAATGAAAGTCCTATGGGGAGAAAAAATATAGGATACTTCATTTGAATGACATCATCTATAAATATACATCTGCAACCTTCATTGCACCCAAGGACATATGCTGCAGCCAGAAACAGAATAAATGAGAGTCAAACACGGTCTCCGGCTACACAACAATGCACAACAATGTGCAGAGCTCTCCTGGTTCCACTTGCACAATTCTTCCCTACAGAGCTCTCTTCCAAAGGACCCAAAGCAGGAATAAAACAAGATTCCTCACTCAGGGTCTGCTAGCTCTCCAGCCTGGAGGGTCCTGTCAGTCATGAATCAGACTGACAAGGGTTCCTCTAGGTGAAGAGGATCCTGCTGCCCCCTGCAGTAGCTAGGCACAATGTAAACATGAGTGACAACAGAGAAAGGAGATGGGACACACACTCTGTTAGGAGCAGAGGCCTTTGGAACTAGACTTTGAGGAAAGACCTGGGCCTTGTCTCTCCTAAGGACATGTGTGGGCTTCTTGAGAAGTGACAGAGGCAGAACAAAAGGGCAGAGACAGGCAGTGTATAGAGCAAGAGGACAGGGAGGATGGTACCAAGATTGCAATGTTGTAGCCTGCAACCCAATCTCAAGAGGAAGCTTGCTAACCCAGTCACAGAATGAAGCATTTGTTCCTTCACACACCTCTCTAATCATCACAAACTTTCTATAAAAAAAGAAAATAAAAGAAAGAAAAATATCCATAGTGACCTTCTCCATTGCCCAAATCAAGAGAGTAAAATAAAATCCAAATTAGAGACATGCCCCAGGGTCAGGGTCAGATTCCTCTGAGTTACTCACCGCCTGCTTGTGTGCACAGTAGTAATGGGGACTCCTGCTCTGATCATATGGTAGAGGCCCTGAGTATCCCACTGTGTTTCCTAGTAAGAAAGTCTGTCTCTCCTTCAAAACTGGGGGCCATTCTGACCTTGTTTCCATTAGAGAGAGGGAAGGTCCCGTTCATGCTTGAGCAACTTTCCAACATTTGACTGCAGGCCCAAGTCCTTCACAGATGGGAAGAAGAGGCCTTAGTTCCTACTGCATGCCATGCAGAGCTCACCATAACTTCCAAAAGCTGCTATTACCTTTGGTCTCAGTACAGAAAAGGGGCTGCCACCTACCGGTTTTCCTGACATGCAGAACACACTGAAGATGGTGTGGGCCTCCAGACCATGGTGGGGCTGCACATGACAGGCCATGTCCTGTGGAGCTGGGTTGATTGTCAAGTACAGCTGGGCTTTACCTATTAAGTCTTGCTTTGAAGCTAAGAGAAAAATGGGATAGAGTTTTGAGCCAGGATGGAAAACAACAGTAACAGAAGTTTTTATAGCAAAAAACTTAGAGCAGTGGTTCTCAAAGGGAGTCCCCAGACCAGCAGCATTTGCATCATCTGGGAATTGAAAGGCAGATTCTTGAGCCTCCCCTCAGACCTGCTGAATCAAAGACTGAGACGCAACAGTCTATAGTTCAACAGACTTTTAGGAGTTTCTGACAAAAGCTGGAGTTTGAAAACACTGCCTTAAAGCATGCATTCATAGAAGAAGCATTTTAGAAGAAGCATTTACTGGGTGCTTACTAGGTGGGGAAGGTACATTCCCAGACCCTGGGCAATGACAGTAAATGAGACAGACCAATTCTCTACCCAGAAACCACACAACACCCACCAATAGAGACCAAAGCCTGGGGGGAGAGGACACTGACAGACACATTACCCCACAAATCAAACCTGTTCCATTCCCCTATTCTCTTTAAGCCTCAGCCATGTACATAAAGACATCTAAGTTGAATTTATTAACTGATACAATTTTATCTTCTCATTTTATTAACTATTAATATCATAAGTATTTTCCATGTCATCATATAATGACCCAAATGGCTAAGATATATGTGTGTGTGTGTGTGCGTGAGTATATATATATGATTTGTTGAGTAGTTATCCCAGTATACATAATTATTAGTTCCCAATGATTAAACATTTTATTTTCCACATTCTACTATTATTAGTCACACTATAATGACTATTCTCATGCATAAACTTTTTTAAAAAAATTTGCTTTTTAGATATAGGTGGACAAATATCTTTTTTTTTTTATAGAGAGAGAGAAGAGAGAGAGAGAATTTTTAAATTTTATTTTTCAGTTTTCGGTGGACACAACAACTTTATTTTTTATTTTTATGTGGTGCTGAGGATCGAACCCAGGCGAGCGCGTTACTGCTTGGGCCACATCCCCAGCCCAATAAATATCTTTATTTTATTTTTATGTGGTGCTGATGATCGAACCCCGTGCCTCATACATGCTAGGGGAGCACTCTACCTCTGAGCTACCAGCCCTCTCATGCATAAACTTTTTAATCTTTCAATGTATTTTTCTTGATATGAATTATAAGATGCAAATTTGCATGTCAAACTCTAAAATCTTGATGCCAATGATCATCATCAAGTGTCACAATAGGGACCTAGAGAACCTGTGCTACATACTAAGGGCTGTGTTAACACTGTTTATGTGTTATATTATCTAAGGCAGCTCCTTCAATACAGGTAAAATCCAAGAGGAAAAAGTGACTAATTCCACCTGGCTGACCAGGAAAATCTCTATGAAAGAAGGCATTTGAGCAAGTAGCCCTAGGGTACAAGTTATATACTGGTTAGGAAAAAGACCTGAGGATAAGAATGGGCATCTCAGCTAAAATTACTCTGATGGGAAGGACAGAGTCACACAGTGGCCCAATGTGTTGGGAAGAGCATAGCAGGTGAGGGAAGCTGTCAGGGAGAGTGTGGGGCAGAGGAAAAGGAAACAAGACAGGACATCTGGGCCCCCAGCTCACTGTTCCCTGCCATCCAGGGACACTGAATAAGCCCAAGAACAAGCCCATGGACAAGCTCCCAGGGGTCTCCTGCGCTGATAATATATGTGGCCTATCAAAAAGAATGGCTATAAGCTTGTCACTCAGACAAATTTCAGAAGCAAGAGAAAGAGGCCCAGCAGAAGGACAAGAGGGATTGTTAAACAAAAGCAGGCATTGTCCCTCTTCAAAAAATAGCAGGGACTTGGCTTAGTTTGGGGGCAGGAAGGGGCTCACAGTGGTAATAAGAATCCAGAGGATCTGTGGGGATCTTTGCCCCATCTACCAAGTTTCAGAAGAAAGTGAACCTCAAGTTTTTTCCTCAGGTGATGTGAGAGTTAATGCATGATACAAGATTGAAAATGCATGGTGGGTTTTAATGAATGCAAAAATGTGGACATCGTCTCTAGATAAATATTGTTGAATCCTCTGTACTTGTTAAAAAGGAAAATATCAAGAAGTTACCTACAAGTATGATCTCAGAATGAGTCATAGATATGTGGGAAGGGATGTTGGGCACTGGGAAATAATACGCACGTGGGTGAAGCCTGTTTCAAAATAAAATAAAAAGGGCTGGGGATATAGTGTGTTTGCCTAGAATATGTGAGTCCTGGACTCAAAAGCATTGGGGGAAAATGGCAATCCTTTACCCTGTTTTAAACATGTGCCTGATTCCTCAAGGAAGAGTAAATCACAGAAACACAACCACTTCCTGCTCTTGTTCTCTAACATAAAGGAGCAGGGAACTGACATCTGGAGAGAAGGGGAGTTAGGACCCTGGTGCAAATGTCTGCAGGAGTAACAAGTGATTGTCCTTTCCAAGAAAAGATGAAAATACAGCCAAAACACTTATGGTTACCCCACACCAGATCCAACCGGCAGCGTAACATACCCACAGATGCTTGTAGAACATATGTCTCTCCACTGCTCAGTGAGTATGGTTTTATTGTCACAATAGGTTCTGTGATACCTACAGAAGAGAAGGCAGCCACAAGGAAGCAAAGGTCAGTGGCCTGCAGGACAGGGGTCAAGCAGAGCCTAGGCATCAAGTTCTGCTCTTGCTCCAGGGATGAAAGTAAAATACGTTGTATTTGGAAATGCCACTAGATTGTTACTACCTTCTCTAAAGAGATGAAATCCTATTTCTAGGAGACCAGTAGAAGCAATACTGAGGTTGGATCTTTCATCCTGGCTCAGAAACAGTACTAGTTTCCCAAGAAACAAGAGAATGCTGGTAAGATTTTATTTTATGTGTTTACAATATATTCAGTTTTCAATTTTGCTATTTTATGAAATTATAAAGTATGATTAAGGAATATCAAAGCAATTTTTAAGTATTTGTGGATGTTAGTTATGAGAAATTCTCAATCTGGGTGTAACTGTTGTCCTACTGTGCTGGTTTGTTCCTCAGCAGACACAGGTTGACCCCCACACCATGTACCTTTGAATCAAGAGAGACCTAGAAAACAAGGTTGATGATATAAACAGGGATAGTTTTTAAACATTGTAATTTTGCAATGGTATTTCCCAAAATGTTTTAAGGAAGAGTGAGGGGGAAATCACTGAAGAATGGTGTGAGATTCAGAGCTTAGGGAGTGGCCTAATGATACCTATTACTAGAAAAGGCAGTCACCCAACAGATAGGGAAAAATCCACATGCCTGTGCTGGGGAAAACTGGACAAAAACCCAACTGCTGTGCAGGGGCAGCTTCATTTTGAACCATCCATGTAAATGGTTCATCAAGTGGCTCGTCTAACCTGTGAAAAGCCACACCAAGGTGGACACCAAGGCATTTGGGCGCATGCAGATATGCATCCCCCTGTCAGTCTGTAGATGAGGGACGCATGTGTACAGCAGAAGGTAGCTCTAGCCTGGGTAAAGGAGCCCTGGGCTGTGGACAGACACAAGTAGGAGAGGGAGAACAGCTCCAAATACTTATCTACTAAAAGGAAAGTTTTATAAGAATTTGAGGGCTGATATCCAGAGTTTTCTGAAGCAGCTAGGAAATCAGGACACAAAGAGCACATTCATACCCGATGAGGTGTAGTCTTGGAAAACAGCTCTGCTGATCAGGGCCTTGGGCCAGTCGATCACAAGGGCAGGCTCAGCTCTGCCGGCAAGGAGAAAGGGGCCCACTAGGTTGTCCCCCTCACCAGGGCTCTCTTCCTCAGCACTCGTACTCAGTCCTGATCCTGGGAGGCCTGTGCAGTTCCCTAGGAAGATCAACCAAGTCCATGGATGTTATGCTCCATGCATGCATAAATATAGCACAATTAATCCCACTTTTATAAATAATTATAACACAACAAGTAAAATAAATAAATAAAAGATAGTGCAATGGGGTAAAGGAAGGGGATCGGGGGAGGAAGGAGGGGAGGAAAAGTGGAAATACTGTGGAGTTAAATGGAACACATTATGTTATATGCAGGTATGAAGAGGTCACAATGAACCATATTATTGTGTATAATTATATTCACTAATAAAAATATTTAACAAGAGAAAAAGTCATGATCTCCTTAAAGCACGAATGACTCAATGTTGACATTAGTGACTATTTCTACAATTGCTGAATACCACATGTCTAAAATAATGTCTTCAGCAAAAAAAACATATTCAAGCAATGCACTTTGTTATTATGTAATTAGTGACCTAATTACATGTTCCTTACTTTATTTATTCAACAAATATTTATTATGGTCTACCAGGTCCAGGTCTAAGAACTAGAGATGGAGTGAACTAAACCAATAGAGTCCTTGTGATCTGGAATTTATAGCAAAAGAGTCACAAAAAAAAACAAGTAAATACATAGATAATGCAAATCAGCTAATGATAAGTGTGATAAAGAAAAATAAAACAGGATTTGCAGAGAAAGAGAGTGCAGGGAGTGGAAAAGTGGTGGGGAGCACCTCTCTAGAGTGGCTTCAGAACACAGGATGGAAGAAGCTCTTTGAAATCTGGAGGAGGAAGTTTCCATACTGAGTTAAAAACCACACTGTTATGGTGTGGTTTATTAATTGCCATGGGGAGGGTCTTCCAAGGGCAGTCAGAGGGAGTCAATAAAGTGGGATGGTGGCCTATGAGATTGGGGTCATGCTAGGGGACACAGCCCACAGCCTCTGTCCTGTGTATGGTGGGAAGCCACTGGAGGGACTGTCTGGAGGTGACAGTGTGGCTTGCGGTGGGGAAAGAAATCTGTCTGCTATGCAGTGAAATGACCACATGCAGCAGGAACAGAAGCAGAGTGACACCAGGCCACATGATCTCACTCATCCAGCCATTCACTCCAGAAATAAATCACTCACTCACCATCCATCTATCTGTTCTGTCAACAAATAAATTGTCCACCTATTCACTGACAGATAAATCATTCTTGAATCCTCCATCTACTCATTAGACAGATTAATCAAGTGTTCACTCATCATCCGTTTATTTTCCTGACAGATAAATCATCTACTAATGGGTCATCCATTTACTTGATAGATAAATAAATCATTTTCTGGTCATCATTGGATAATACCCTTACTGGATGCTAATGTGCCGAGCACTGCAATAGCTCTGGAGACACTAGCAGAAGCTAGTCACAGAAGCTTTCTCTGAAGATCTCGGGGTAAAAGAGACTGACAAAGAGATGATTAGACCAGTGCCCTCTGCATTAAACGGTTAGGAAGAAATATCCTTGGCTGGTGGGGGGTCATCATCAGACTGAGAAATGCTTCAGAGACTGGTAAATAGAGCAAATCTTCAGGGAAGATGCTTGGCAAGTAGGCAACTTGGGAGAGTGTGGGAGAGGCATTTTAGGCAGAGGACCCCCCTGACAGGGTCTGGGAGAGCTGGAATGCTCATCATCAGGCCTGAGGCTACTGAGAGATTTTTGGAGCAGAGTACAAGAAGTGCAGAAGGAGGTAATCTAGAAGCAAAGTTTTGGGCCAACCAGTTCCAGGCAGAGGAGTTTAAACTTTCCCTCTGACTCTGGGAGCTCCAGGTGGCCTTGATGTAAGGGGGAAGCACATGAATCTAGCCTTCAAGAAAGGGTGTGGAGAAGAGATGGAGAACAGTGGGCCAGGATGCAGGTCCTACACGGAACAATCATAGAAGCAGTTACCTCTCTGTCTTCCTCTAGATGGCATTGCTTCTTGGATATCACTGTAATAGGCTTCAAAATCTATGAGACAAAATCACAATGTTTCACTTAAAGCCACAATTAACAAATAGTGGGTGTGAATCCAGCACTCTGTGATTCAAGGGCGTTGTGCATGTGACTTCAAACCTGACCCACCAGATACACCCTTCCCAAGATAACCCTGGTGCCCAAATAAGGGGGACAACCTGCAGAGATGGATAACAAATAGTGGGTGTGAATCCAGCACTCTGTGATTCAAGGGCATTGTGCATGTGACTTCAAACCTGACCCACCAGATGCACCCTTCCCAAGATAACCCTGGTGCCCAAATAAGGGGGACAACCTGCAGAGATGGAGGTACTTGCCATCAAGGGCAGGTGAGGAGCTGGGTGGAGACCAGCTTCTCTCAGAGGGGCTCACAGTTGAGGCTCCTTCACCAAGGGACCCCAGCTCTGGGCCCAGTGGCTCATCCTCAGAAGGATCCTCCCGGGCTGTGTTGTCACCAGAAGCAGGAATCTGGTGGCCACCCACAGTGGACTCTGTAGAGGTGCTTCTAGTGACTAAAAGGGCAAGCTGACCATGGATCATGGGTGAAGGCTCTCGTGAAGACAGCGTGGGTGATCCACTGGGATCTGTCATATTTGGCTCAGTGGTCAGAAGATTTGACTCTGATGACTTCAAAGTCGTTCCGAGTGCTGAGGCACCCAGCAGCCCCACAGTGCTACAAAAGGGAACTTAAACACACATATGACAGTGTTAAAATTCTGGACCAAATAGGAAAAATTAGCTTTTTAAAAGTCTGTAAATTTTGTAAGACTGCTCTGCTTTCAACAAGTCTGACGTGAATTCAAAGCCCGCACTTGAGAGATAAACCCATGGAACGTGGTTTTCATCAGATAGTCTGGAGACCAATTGCAGCAAACATGTAGGGGGGGATTTGCTTTCCCCAGGATCCATAGAGACTGAAAGGGAGCCTGCCAGATTCTCCACACTCTCTTTATTGGTTTTTCATGTATTATAGAAACAATTTGGGGAACATGGAATTTCTCCTAATCCTCACTCCCCTACCTGACAGTAAGGACAGAATATAACAATTCCAAAAATCATTGTTCAAATTTATGATGAAGAATCAGGAGCAAAGAAAAAAAATAGCCATGGGCATATAAATGAACTGTCAATCATGCTGTTGCTTTTGACTTTGGGGGAGCCAGGATCTTGAGACTCATCCATCTAGGGCAATGTTTCCTTTCCTGGAAATTTAACCTCTGGACATCCTCTGGCTTTGATTCCAGAAAATTCAACATACCCCAAAGAATTAAGGAATTCCTCTCCTGCAATGCAGGGCATGACTTCACTCAATGTCTTCATGTCCCCTTAGCCACTGAGGCCAGCTGTACTCAGAGTTCTACTTTCAGAAGCTTTGTATTGCCCCATTGAACAGATTGTTTTTAAATGGCAGAAGGCCAATAGGGGTTTGGCAGGAGCTGTGCTGAAAGAGCTGGCTGCCAGCTCACAAACAAAGCTGCTCTGTTTGCCATGGGAACTGTCCCCCTGATCACAGTCATCACCACATGAGAACTCAGTCTTGATCCTGGTTCATACCTAAGTGTCCCACCCAAACTGCGAGCCAACCAGCCCAACACCCAGCACGTTCTTACACATTATTTTACTTAGTCTTATCACCACTCTGTGGAATAGTATGAGAAAGGACTTAAATGTGACAAGAATGATGTTAAAAAATTCTTTAATCCTGGGGCATTAGACCATAGTTTCCTAGGTCATTCTGACCCAGCACACATCTCATGTCTGCAGATTTCCCAACAATACAATGATAATCAATAACCCAGGTAAAAGCCCTTTCCTGTTTACTGCAATTCCTACTTGGAAGGTATGGCATCAGTGACTGACCATTAATCCACATGCTGTGTCTTTCTCATCAATTGCAACTTCTTTCTTCTGTTTTAACCTATAAAACCCAGTCTCTTGGATATCATTTTATGAGCCCTTACTCTGGGCAACTAAAGTTGTGTGCTCTACCTTGGTGGCCATCCTCATTCTGCCTTGCATAAACTCTTTGTTCCCACACTCAGCATGCCTCAACTTGTCTTTTGGGCTGACAAGAAGGGTACCCATCTTTCAGTGAATCTTGGAGAGGAGGTTATAATCACCAGCTGGCAGTGCAGGAAAGAGGCTCAGAACCAGCCTTCACCATGCAGACTGTGTAGAACAGTCTGAAAGACTGTGTAGAAAAATCAGACTCAGTTTCTCGTACTATACTCTTACAACCCAGATCACTTCAGTGATCCTAAATGGTGTGAGTTCTCCCCACTAACAAGAAAGCAAGCAGTTCTGAAGAAGACATCCACTTGTATTCCTCAATTCAGTTCAATTCTCACACTATGTAACTGGAGGTAACCTCAGACCTCACAGGTTAAGCCTCAAGACTGTGCCTATTTTGGGTGCCAATTGCGAGCCCGATGGTTTTACCTGTGCTTCTGACTAATCAGCTATAAATCAGGGGTTCCAATGACAACCTCATTACACAAGCATGACTGATTAAATCATTGGCCCTTGGTGACCAACTTGGCCATCCCACCTTGGTCTTTCTGAAGATCAACTCTCATCCTGAAGCTACCTGAGAGCTTCCAGTCATCAGTCACCTCATTAGCATACAAAAAGGCCCTATTACTTTGAGGATTCCAAGGATTTGGGGATTATGCCAGGGATGAGTTATATGCCAGGGATGCAGACTGAATATATACTTCACAATATCATAGGGACACAGTCCTCTGAAAGGTGAGTCACATCATGTGTCCTTTTCAATAGCTCACTGTGGCTTTAAAAAAATAAAACTGTCTCAGTGAATGCTGGGCATAGCCTTCTGTCACTTCCACAGGGTGCCTGAGTAGCAGTTGATTCCTTCCTTTCTTTTGGAGGGTGAAAACAAGAGGTGCTAGGGAAGCAGAAGCCATCAACCTGGCAAATCAGACATACTGGGTCAGACCAAACTCTTGGCAAACGCAAGACAACCCTTAGCTTTCTCCTCAGTCAGTAAAATAAAGCAAACATTTCACCTTCAATCCTGTTCTTTTCTGTTGCATTGACTAAGAAAAGATCCCAGGAATAAGAGAGATTTTGTATTTCTCCACAGTCTTCACACACAGCTTGGAGAGACAGTTCTTCATTCCAATTGACATAGATGTCTTTAAAATTGACCCAGGAGATGTGGATGAATCTGAAATATACAAATCAGTTTGATATTTTAGGAAAATGTATGGGCCCTTGGCTGCATGCGTTCGTGCTGGGAATGCCCAAACTGCCCAAGCTGTCTCTTCATCATGGGAACTCAAGTCCGTATGATGGAGCACATGGCATGTGACCAGCTGCGCCATACTGGACACACGATTTGATCTAACAGACCAGTAACACACTATAACCTGGCTCAGTTCAGAGAGGCTATGTGACTTTTTTGAGACCCATGGCCTTCATCTTGGGCTCTGGCCAAGCCCTCTATAAAGAACAGCCGATGCCTAAGTAATCTCCTCATCTCCTCAGCTCAGTCTTCAAAACCACCCTCATGCAGACCCACCAAACCATGCACCTTTGTGATTCTCACCTAGTCTCAGGAGCTCACAAAGAAAGATGCTGCCATCTGCCTTGGCTTTACCTCCTCTCTGTGCAGGGCCAATGGTGGTGGGATACCCCCACCCCACCACCGCCCCTTACCACACACAATTCCATATGTAACTCTACCCTCCACACAGCCCAGTGCCACCACAGCCACCTCCTGACAATTTCTCTAGTCTCTCTGCTGACCAGCACTTTGGAAAGCACATTTTGTGGACAGGGGTTCTTCCAGATGTTACTGGAGACTGTCAGGCCCTGTCAAACAGCTTTCTTTTCTGTAGGACTTGGCGAGCCTCTAAAGGTCCAGGAATGATAAAGACTAAGTGGTTTGCAGTGTTTCCCATGCAAACACCCCATGCACTGTGCCCCATTTCTCAGACCACAGCCTCAACATACAGCTCCCTGTGCAGGAGATGAGAGGTGTCATGGTACAAAGGGCCGCACAGCTTCCTTGCAGGGAACCATGTCCAGCTTGTCCATGTGTGTGTTTGTGTGCCTGTGTATCCCTGTGTATACTTGTACACAGTGGTTCCCCCCCCCCATCCACAGTTTCACTTTCTACCTTTTCAGATACCTATGGCTACTGAAGCAAATGGAAAATTCCAGGATTAATTCATAAGGATTAAATTGTGCCATTCTGAGTGGTGTAGTAAAATTTTGTATCATCTCAAAGTGGTGGGCCCTGGGCAACACCTCCTTCTCACTTAGGTCTAATGACTCTTATTTCCAGAGGGGGAGGTCAGTGAACTGCTGTGCCCATGCCCACCCTGGCCACTCAACTTGATCCTGGTACTGATGTTTGGGAGCTACACATGGACTATGGGTGATGCAGTGCTTTTGGGTTTTGGTCATAACATTTCTTTTCTTCTGCAACCTCTCATAGTCTCAGATGGAACAACTGGGTTCATTCTTAGGATGAACCTGAGATGTATAGAAGGGTTAAACTGGGCTCCCCAAATGCCTACCTTGGGACTCAGATGGCTTTGCCTCCTCTGCCATCAGCCCCAAGAACTGGGACAGTCTCCTGTCTTAGAGGCATATTCTGAAACAGAGGGAACCCCCTGAGACCCTACCCAGAGATCCCTGCTGTGCTGGCATGCTTAGCCTATCAGGAGCTTCCCAGAGATCAGTCCCTAGCCCCTTCTTGACAATGCCTTCCTCCTCTTTAGCAGCATGATCCAACATGACTAAACCCCAAACTGCCTTCCATATGCATGGATTACTTTCCTGGTTACCAACACCAGCCAGGACCACTCAGCTCAGCTCAGCTCAGCTCCAAGTCACGTACCTGAAGGCAAAAGCAAGACTGATGGAAAGGAACACCTCGGCCTTCGAAGAATTCCTGCCAGTGCTGGAAACCATCAGTGTCACGAGAAACTGGTCACAGCATTCGTTAAGCCATTTTGCTGTGAAGGAAATCGTGGGAGCCCCAGGGTCCAGTTGGTGTGGAGTGGAATTGTCAAAGCAGGGCTGTCCAGGTGAGTTGGCAGCAGTGCAGGTCCAATGATACCTATTGAACGGACAGTCATGGAACCTCTGATGTCAAGGGGACATGGGCATGGGGAAGAGATGACGTCCCCTTGTTCTTTTCCATCAGTGAGGTGTCAATCATTGGATTCTCAGACTAGCTCCTCCGACTCACTGATGTGTAACCCCAACTTCATCCCTGGGGACCTTCACTTTCCATACCAGCCTGGTAGCTGCTGCCACCCTTCCTGCACACAGTGACTCCCTCTGCTCACACTTCTGCTGCCTCAACATGCATCTACTACACAGCATGCTCCCCTCAAGCAGTCTGCCAACACCGTATCTCATCCTTGTGACAATTTCACATGACATACAGGAATGCCATATTGACCCAAATTTAGGAAGAAAATGCATTTCCAGAGGCCTCAGAGAACTGCCCTATTTCAGAGCTGGTGAAAGATGGGATAAGCAGATGGATGACTCTAGATATCTCTGCTCTAATCTCACCACCTTCCTGCAATGAAACTGTCATATTCAACAAGACAAATGTGTTTGCTTTATCAAGATCAAGCAAGCAGACAGCCAGCATCATCCCTAACCCTGAGCAGTCTCATTCCTGAGGGACAGCTAAACAAGCAGTTTGGCAGAGAAGAATCGCTGGCTTAGAAATGCATGGCTGGACGGTCCAGGACCAATCTGACGGTAGAGCTGTTTCTTCAGGTGCTACTTAAGTCTGAGCCATCATTGTGCTTTAAAGGTGGCTCTCCCTAGATGGTGTGAAGGTACCACATTCTAGACCTGTTTCCAAACCATATGAGGCGGCATTATGACAGCCCTTTAATCACCCCACAGGGTGGCAGCATCCTCTGACTTACATGCTGGGAAGAGCAAGTGAACCTGGGATCAGCTGGGCTATTCTGCACTCCCTGGAAGCAAATTCAGCACTTTTCAGCAGCCATGCACTGATCTCTTGTTTTCAGGCATGAACCTGGGTGCTGAGAGGTACAATGATAAACAAGACCCAGTTGGTCTCTTAGACCCAGGGTAGAGGTAGCTATAAGCACTTTGTCTCTTTGCCTGGAGCATGTACACAGATGGAATTTTCTTTTTTTTTTTTTTTAATTTTTAAGAGAGAGAGGGAGAGAGAGAGAGAATTTCTTAATATTTATTTCTTAGTTTTTCTTGGCGGACATAACATCTTTGTTTGTATGTGGTGCTGAGGATCGAACCCGGGCCGCACGCATGCTAGGCGAGCACGCTACCGCTTGAGCCACATCCCCAGCCCCACAGATGGAATTTTCAAATGGTGGGGTACTCAAGAGGATATGGAAGTTGGGGGAATGGGGTGGGGTGGGAGATGGTAATCTCTCTCTCCTCTTTTGGATTAAAAGAACACTGAATCCCACAACTGTAGTGTAGCAAACACATGCAGTTATCTCAGGGGTTAAGACAACAAATTATTTATAAAGTAGTAGTAGAGTAGGCACTGTGTGCCAGGCACAAGGGATATATTAAGGGAGAGCCCTGCCCTCTGGAGCTCATACTCAATGCAGGATGATAGCCACATAAGTGAAACCATAACAGAGAAAGCCAGGATTCATCATTTTAAATGGGCCTCACTGGGAAAGTGATGCTTGAGCATTCATTGAATCAAAGGAAGGAGGTGGTGGCAGACTCACCACTGAGAGAAGAGCCACAGAAGGAACCTGATTGCCAGGAGCTCAGGGAAGATTACGCTGGCTAGGAGTGAACTGCGGAGGAGTCGGGGGCAGTTGCAGCTGGAGCTAAAAGGACATGTCGGCCTCAGCTGAGGATGTTGATTTCTACTTGGAGTAAAAAGAGAGTTCTGGAAGATTAGAATAGTGAAGTGAGGGCACCTGACTTGTTCAAGAAGAATCCATCCTCTGCCTTGGAGAATCGGCTGCAGGGGGAGGATGGAGGCATGGAAGCTCTAAGGAGAGGCTGTCTCGAAGATGAGCTAAGGCCCTGGGGGTTCAGCACAATGAAGCAGAGAAGATATGTAGAGCTGGTGTTTCAGGTAAGGCTGACAAGATCTTGACAGAGGGAACATGAGGTGTGTGTGAGAGAGAAGTCAGAGAGAGAAAGAGGAGTCACTCAGCCAAAACCCTTAGCAGGGAGAATTGTTCCTCAAGTGGAGATGGGGAGACTGAATGTGAGGAAGTAGGAACTGTGTCTGAGAGGTCTCAAGGCACAGAAAAGGGGGTGCTGAAATGGGGCAGGGACATATAGCCTGGAGTGGTCCCTACTGAGGATGCATGTCTGCGGCTACTGGGCAGGGATGGGTCCAGGGAGGATGCATGTACAGGGATCATGGACAGACTCAAGTAGGAGACTGATTAGGTCCCCAAGTCAGGCTGCAGATGGCTATGGGGACAAGGCCTGTGTCGGGGCCTCCAATAGCAAGAGACCCCCACAGGGACATGTAGCACTCTCCTCTCCCACACAAGGCCTCTCACCGCCCAGAAATTTTAATGAAAGGGTAATGGTTAGACATCACCTTCCAAAATCATATTTTAAATACCACCTTTAAAAGCTATTCACATTTCTCTCCCCTCTTTTCTAAATTATCTTATATTTTGATCTAAATAAAACAGTTTGGCTTATGAAAGCAGATGGACTTTCATTTCTTAAAAATGTTATACAGAATTCTCAAATGATTTTTCCCAACATTCCTGAGTTTGAAGGAGTCAGAGTCTGAGAGGAGCAAAGCTCCCCATCTCACCTGAGAGCAGCCCCCGGGTAGTCTGGGTCATAGGACTGGGATCCTTGGAGGATGATGGGGGTTGAGGTAGCCCTGGGGATGAAGAGGTGTGTGCCCTCCGAGATCACACTGACGGGTGCCCTGCTTTGCACTTCCACACCCACGCAGTAGTTGCTGTGCACCACGCTGCCCTGGATCTGAACCTAAGGGGTCAACAACAGGGGCGTATCACACAGGGTCAAAGCAGGTGCTCGCTGGATCTCTACACATGACACTAGAAAGGGAATAAGGGTGTGTGTATATGCATTCTTGGGTTCAGCTAAACCAGTCACTATTGTCAAAATAAACCACCTACAATGCACCCATTGGAGACATGGCTGAAGGCGAGAGTATGAGCATTTTCCTATCAAGTCAGGTTTAATCTGCAAAGTTGCCTGGGCTTGTGAACATAGAACCTCAAATAGCAATATTCCATGTATGCCATTTTGTGACAATTCTCAAACCTCTTCTGTTAACATTTTTCTGACTTTCATCCAAATGTGTAATGGACTTTAAGAACTGTAAATGAAATTTCAGACAAGTGTTTTTTTTGTTTGTTTTAGTACTAGGGATTAAACCCAAGAATGCTTTACCACCGAGTTACATCTCCAATCCTTTTTATTTTTTATTTTGAAACAGGGTCTTGCTAAGTTGCTTAGGGCCTCAATAAGTGGTTGAGGCTGGCTTTGAACTTGTGATTCTCCTGCCTTACCCTCCCTAGCCATTGGAATTACAGGCATGTGCCACCATGCCTGTGTCAGACAAATACTTCTAAATTTAGAAAACATAAAACAATTTATAAATAAGGCATTCAAAACATTCTTTTAAAATTTTGATGGTAAGCTGTGAGCAGTGTTTGAAAAGATATAGTCTAACCCTTGCTGTACTTTTCCCTGTTCTTGGGCTCACCCCTTCTGGATTTTCCTCCTACAAATGCACCCTGCTGGTCAGGCGCCTGAGTATAACCAGAGATAGCATAATGACCACATGATCAAAACTATGATTTACATCCCCAACCTGTATTTACTCAGTTCCTCCAGCACCAAGGAAGCCCTGAGAAGGCTCCAAGCCTGTGAGCTCAATGTGGGAAGTGCTGGAAGGTGCAGAGGTGGGAGAAGCTCAGAGCCCGAGGGTCTGATCACAAATATAACATCCAGATAAGAGCAAAGATGGAAAAGCAATCAATTAGAAGGCAGAGGCAGGACAGGAGGCTGCTGGAGGGTAAGGACATAGCTAAGGAACAAATGTACCAATAGATGTTGATGTCAGAGCATGGACCCAGCCCTGACCCCTCACATGGCCAGCAGGGTTCTTATAAGCCAGTTGGTCAGAACCCTGGGCTGGACATGCCAGGCTTCAATTCCTGCCTTATTAGCAGTTTTACCCCATCTCCCTTGCTGTACCCCCACTCTCATGAAGCTGGTGGATGGAAAGAGAATCCCTTGGATACACTGCCAACTGATTTCCTGGTTGGAAGGAGGATTTTTCCAAAATCCTCCTGATTTCCTGGTCACAAACAGACCTAAAGAATGGTGATGACACTGGTACTTAAGGTCTGCAGAGTAGATAAACAGCAGTATGAGGTATCTTCTGGAGGCTGATCATAGCCCATCTAGGGAGCATCCTCCCACCCACTCATGCCTCCACCAGGGCACCAAGATTGCTAGAGGACAGCTCCCTCAGTGACCTCACAGGACCCTGCCTCTGGACTACTTCAGGTTGACCTCAATCTTCCACCAAGAATCTGCTTCCACTAAGGCCAGTGCCTAAGATACCCCATGTTTAGCCACAGGCACAGAAAATCTTCTTGTCCTTGTCTGTGACAATGAACAGTACAGGTTACAAATTGAGATAAACCAAGCAGCTTGAATCAGGAGCACATACCATTTTCTAGAATATACCTACTAAAACATTTCCAGTATTTGAAAATTAAGCTTAAGAAAAAGAAATAACATGAATACTCATGGTGCTTTTTATATTGCACAGAAATACCAAAAACCTTGCCTCCTTTTTGAGCCTCTTTCCTCCCTCCCCCTGAAGATATGGCTTTCTGGCATAGCTCTCTCCATCTGCACTCCCGCCAATTGGGGGCTGTGCTCCCTGTCCTCTGCTGGCTCTCCTCTGGCTAGATGGCTGTATCCAGCTCCACCTTAGCTACCACCCACTTTCCATTCTGTTGTCTTGACAGACATGGCGCCTGAATACTCTCCAGAAATGTCAAGCTCAACCTCTTAACATTGAAGTCACAATCCACCCCAGGTCTCTGGTCATCTTCAGAAGACCCCCCCACTGAAGCCCATTTTTAGACCTTCCCACCATTCTGCCTACAAGCCCCACCTGCTTCAGCATGATCATCCCCCTCCCCATGCATGTGACTCACATTAGGGGGCATTTTCGGACAATTGTTGATCCTGGTCAACAAAGATGTGGCTGAGGGTTCAGGGCCGCTCCTCCCTCAGAGTTTCCCATCACTGTTTAGACATGAATCATATCTTCTGTAGCTTGTTGGGGTCCGTCTATCTCCCCCAATACATCATGTGTCCAAGTAGGCAAAGACCTTATTTCTCTTTGCATCCCTTCCCAGCACACTCATAGGTACTTGGTTTCCTTTACTCGGCTCCACTCACCAGGTCTTACAGATTCTCTTTGAATTTTCCCTTGAACTCTCACAATTAGCTATCATGGCAAATCAACTGCTCCTATCTATCCTGCTTGGCTCTTTATTCCATCGTCATTACCTGTTTCAGCCCCTAAGTATTTCTTGACTTGGCTTTTAGAACACTCACCCAGAAACCCATCCTTCAATCAGTTTCCGATTCTCTCTCGTTAATACTTCTAGAGAAGAACATGCATCCTGCTCAGAAACATTGTTTTTTCTTATGACCTGTAGCTAACAGAGTTCCTCACGGTGTGGTCTGTGGCCCTCTGTCACTCGGCCAATCATGGTGTGTCTAGTTCTCACTGAGATAAGTACAGGATCAAGAGGAAGCATGTGAGGGCTCCGTTCATGACATCCAGCACAGATCCAGTGGGATCCCTTCCTTGATTGCTCTTGAGGCTAGTGTGTGTGTCCAGGGACCCTGTGGTGAGCTGTCTGTGGCCTGCGCTGGGACCAAGGCTCAACAGGACTATGCACCCCACATAGTGAAAGAACACCATTCCTCTACTGCAGAGATTTTTGGGTTCCCAGTCTGGTATCAAGGAGCATCTCCTCAGTCTGGCCTTCCCACCTAACTACAGTCTGACAGCTATTGCGCACTATGCCTGGCCAAGCTGCTCCCCATACCCCACTTTCTATGCCTGTGCACCAACTGTTTTCAGGACCCCTCTTTCATGGAGCCCACTCTTGTAATGGCAATGACTCCTTCTTCTAATCCACACATTTTCACCATTTTTCTAGCCAAAAATACACTGAGCACTGGGTGAGGGCCAAAGTGCCAGGTGGTCACTGTGGATATCGTTCTCATGGCCCTGCCCTCTGGTGGTGGTCCTCCCGCCTTTTCTGGGTGACTAACTCCTACATGGCCAAGTCAAATATTCTTCTGGTGCACAGGAAGGTTTAGTTAAATAAACTAGAAGGAGTTTTTCATTGATTATGTTAGCATTTGAACATACGTTCTTTGGGGAGCCTTGAACATTTCTTCCAAAATCCTACCCACGCTCTTAACAACCCCCATTTGTTGGTAGAACAGATTTAGGATTACAAATGCTGAGCTCTTACTCCAACACAGAGTGGAAAGCATTGGTTTCAATGAACTGGCAATGGCACCAGGCAGTGAGCTCACCTTGGCGATGGCAGTGTAGTTCCCGCATGCCAGCGTGTAGCTTGGGAGAACGATAGTTTGTCTGTGGACATTGATGGCAGCAGGGAGGAGGACCGGGGACCCATCAGAGTCCATAAAGCTCCAGGTGTAAGAAAGACCTTGAGAAATGTCACAGAGGACAGCAGCTTCAAATGTGACTCCCAGTCTCAGGGGCTGAGACCTCCATATCTAAGTATTGACAAGAGAAGACATCCATCATATCTAATGACACAGTAAATTCTAGAAACTCATTCTCTCAAATCCCCAATTATTTTGTTTATGAATCACAGGGTGGAATTTAGGGCTGGACTTGAGACAGCACCAGAGCAAATACTGCCTCTATTTCATAGAGAAAAGTAAAAAGTACAAATAGAAAAATAAGAAGAATAAGTATTTTTTCCTTACATATTCCTACTGGGAAAAAAAAGAGAACTTTTGAAGCATGAAATTAAGGGGAAAATATAAAAGGAGAAGTAACTAGATTTCATTACATAAAAATTCTGAACTTCTGAATGTCAAAAATATAAAATTCAGAAAAACAATAGAACAAAAAAGAAAATTGTTTGCAACATTTTTGAGAGGTATTTGTTTTCTATATTTTTTTACTTTGCTGAAATATTCTAAAGTCATTATAAGAAATCATGACATTTAAACCTTTAAGTACTCAATATATATCTCTAAAACCTAAGAGTGTTTTCTCAGACACAAAGCTAGTATCTCACCTTAACAATTAAGAAGGAATTTTTTAAACAATTTAAAACGTAGTCCATAATCAAATATTTCTTATTATTTCTAAAACACATTGTTTTGCAACTGTTTGGGGATGCACAGACGTTCTTTTGTTTTAAAAAAAAGCAGGGGGAGGAGAAAAAAAAGTTTTTTTCATCTGCTAGAACTATAAGGTTTCTTAAACTATGGTTTATTAGGGAAAGCAAGAATAAATGCCTAATTCTTTATCTTATTTATCACATTCAGAATAAGAGACTGGGTCACTGGCTACTTCTAATGGTGAGTAGTGAGCTGTGTGTCTGCCTGTTTCGTGGGGAGAGAGAAGCTGCTCTCTCTCTTTTAACATCATTGATTTTTTTTTAAATTAATATTATTAATTCAATTGTGGACATCTTTTAGATGCTGGCAGTAGCATATTTGGGACCTGGGGGACTCTCTTTGAACTGGCTCTGGTGGCCTTTGATGTGATCTCACTGGTCTTTGAAAGTGATGGGTTTGTTGCACTATTCTTTCTACTTTTATTCATGCTTAAACATTTCTAAAATAAAAAATTTTAATGTAAACAGTAGTTAATAAAAATATAAAAACATATTTGGTAACATTTATAAGCTAAAAACACCAATAATACAAGAGGAATCTTAGTGACTATCCATCCATAGTCCGGATCTTGCCTTCCGGATCTTGCCAGATCTGTCCTTCCCAAGCAACCCCCCACCCCCACCCACCTGCCTGCCCCTTCCTGGACACTGTGGGCCTAACCTTATTCCTTACTCCCAGAGTGTGGAGAAGCAATCCAGGCTAGGGGACCTTGACATGGGAAGTCCATGCTGGGTGCAAGGGCTCCCCCAAGAGGATAATTTTTACCTGAATATTCCATGAAAATTGGAAAGGTTAAAAACTTATAGAGAGTCGAGAAATGGGAATTTAAGAAATATTGGTGATCCTTATAAACGGGATTTTACCTTTAGCATTACCTAATGGCTTTAGTTATTATTTAAATTAATTCTCAATTATTTTTTGTTGCTTCTGCTATGAATTATGGTGTCATTCTAGAACTTGCCACAAAACTGTCCAGATTCACATAGGCTATAGCAAATTTTAATACTTAGATGCCAATTTTCAACATATTAATAACAAACATTAAAAACATATAATCCTCATGGAGTTACAAGCAAGTCCTTACACACCAACATGTGAGAGCATGGGAAGATTCCAGCATGGTCCTTCTGAAGGTGCTCTGTCTTTCAGCTCTGAGACATGTAGGGATTATTGCTATGGAAATGCCATGGACAGACAGAAGGAGGTTGGCACAGAACATCATTGCCAAGGCATGTGTACTGATAGAAAATGGAAATAACCAATATTTCATAATGAAGACACTGTTAATGATATATAATTTGTGTGAAAGACTTAACATTATGCTGCCTTTAAAATCATGTAATCCAGATGCTTTTTTTTTGTACTAGGGATTTTTTAAAATTTATTTTAGTTGTAGGTGGACACAATACCTTTATTCTATTTTTATGTGGTGCTGAGGATTGAATCCAGTGCCTTCCACATGGGAGGTGAGCACTCTACCACTGAGCTACAGCCTTAGCCCTGTACTGGGGATTTAACTCAGGGGCACTTGACCATGAGCCATCCCCAGCCCTATATTGTATTGAATTTAGAAACAGGGTCTCATTGAATTGCTTAGTGCCTTGCTTTTGCTGAGGCTGGCTTTGAACTTGAGATCTGCCGTAGTCTGGCTGGGCACAAAATAACCGAGCTGCTGCAAAGCCTTGTAGGTCCAAACAGCCAACTCTTTATTCCCCAACTCTCTCCAGCACTCTACACACACTTCCCGGGAATACACCCCCTCCACCAGGATCCAAAGTAGCGGGCGCCCGAGGCAGCAGGATCCGCCCTAATCCCAGAGCTGCCCTATTCCCAGCAGGATCCGCCCTAATCCCTGAGCTGCCCTAGGGTCACCAGGGTCACCTTTCAACTATTCCCTCTAGCAAAATGCCAGGTGTCATTCGACTAAACTGTGGCTCTCAACAGAGATCCTCTTGCCTCAGCCTCCCAAATTGCTGGGATTACAGGTGTATGCCATCATGCCCAGCTCAAGATTCCTTAATAAGAGAAAGTAATCACATGATAACCCACCAGTGAACCCAATTTTATCATAATCACACACACTCACAAACACATATAAAAAGCTCCACATAAATTTGCTATAGCCCATGTGAACCTGGACACTCTCCACATATAAAAAGGCTTAGAAAAATACTGAATATAAATATAAATACATCAGATGATGATGAATGGTAGCTATGTTCTGCAGGATGGAATTAAGGTGATTTCATTTTTTTCTTTATACTTTAAGTGTACAAAATAAACTATAAAGAAAATGGAGTTATTAGTATTGTTTTCTTTGTTTTACAGATAAGAAAATGTTTTAAAAGATTTGAAAAACCAGAATAATTAATATGTACAATTTTTTTATGTGTAGGTCACAAATTAAAAAAAAAAAAAGCAGTGTCCCATGGCTTGGCTTCAGACCAGAACCAGGGTTCACTCCAGATCCTCTGGCCTGGGACTTGTGCTCTACCCAGGTGTTATTTAGTTATTTAGTTATTATTTAAATTACTTCTCAGTTATTTTTTGTTGCTTCTACTATGAATTATATTAATTTACTCAAGTCCCCTGGACTTTTGGTCTGTCTCCCACCCCAGATAATATGAGCACCCAGTACATAAAGCTGCCTGACAGTGTTGGTGTGTGCTGGCCTGGAGCGTGGGCAGGGGTCTAGCCTGGAAAGCTTTGGATTTCCTGAGCAGACTCAGGCCTGCCCCAGCCAATGGCAAGTGCTGCTAACTCCACTGCACCCTCTGGGAGTGCTGGGGCCTATGCTGCAACAGGCCTTTCTGCTTGTCACAGAAAACGTTTTGGCAAATGCTCAGTCATGGATTTTAATTCCCACGTATAATCTGAGCACCTTTGCCCCAAGATGTAAAATTTGCTTTAAATCAAAGACCTCAAAGGAATGCAAGAAATTAAAAAAAAAAGAAAAAAGAAAAAGAAAGGAAAAAACCCCACTATTTTTCCTAACCTGTAGGTGGTGCTCAACAATTGATCATTTCTTTTCATTTTGGTGTTAAATTTTCCTTTCTCCTGAAAATGCTACAGTTCTCTGCATAATCAAAAAAAGAAAGAAAAAGAAAAAAAAAAATCTCCTCAAAGCAAGCTGTGCTGAATGCCAGTGTCATATAGGCAAATAAAGGACTTATTCACATACCAGAAATCAGGCTTTCCCTTCCCGTTAGGCTTGGGGTGGGCCTTGTCCCCCACAGGACTGGCCCACCCTCTCCAAAGTCCTGACAGTGGTTCTTTTGTGTAAAATGTAGCAGTCTAGACTCCACAAAGCCTCCTTCATTCTGCAAAGGGCTGGCTGATCCTGACACCGCTCCAACAGTGTGGAGCGGTGCTGGCAGTGTGGCAGCACAGCTGGGAAGGACTCCTCAGACCCTGGTCCTACCTGGACCCGCCCAGGTCCCGTGTTCTTCACTGGGGGTGGCTGGCAGGGTTCACGCACAATGAAAAGCTGCTTTCTTAGGGTGGCAGAGCTGACATTGTTGAAGACAAGGACCTCCACTATAAATTCTCCCTCCCTGGAAGGGCAGAAAGTAAATAAATAAGATCAAAGTTGCCATACATCAGGCTTATCCACTGTTCACAAACATCCTAGATCTTCATAGTTATAGTATTTGATGGCAAGTCATCCCAAGGAGTAGGGACAGAAGAGATACAGGTTGATATTCACAGAGGTTATTCGTTATCTAATGTGATGGATCAGCTGTCCACCTAGTGGTCAAGCCTAGTGCCCAACCCCAAACTGCTGTCACACATTCCAAACAAAACGGCACAGCCAGGTGAGGACCTGCTACTCCAAGCAGCCTTTTCTGTTGACCAGAGAGACACACACAGTTATTCCTTGTATGACAAGTGCAACGGACCTAATCAGCAGGGTCTTTCTGTTTTAGTCTATTTCAGGGGTAAGGTTTCCTGAAAAAACTCCTAAAGACCTGAAAACAGAATAGGTCCTCAACATGGACCTGAATCCAGTTCCAGGAGAGGCTGGAGGGTCTCAGCTATGAAGGATGCGGCACAGGAGGAGTATGTGAACAGGCAACACTGGACCCAGCAGGTTGCATTTCATTAAGGAAAAGTATGTTGATTTGGTAAATGATGCATAAGGGATTATCATTCAAAACTTTTGAATTGGAAACAGAAAAATAGTCCCATCATAATACCACAAATTTGAGTTTCCAGGGACCAGAATGTCACTTGCTACCCCGGAGATTTGAAAGAAAGGCAAGTCCTACTGAGGCGATAAGGCTGCGGGTTGGTCTCAGATTCTTGATAAGCCCGGGGAAAACACTAGAGATGGCACCAAACACCACCTTCCTGAGGGCATGTCCTGGAGCAGAAGAGCACACTGCCAGGGGTGTAGGCCCTAGATGCCTGCCTCAGTATGCAGGTATCTCAATTCCTTCCTTCCACACATGAGAATCTATTTCCAGTGGTGAAGCAATAGACTATTTAGGAGGCCCCATCAAAGCAGCAGAGGTGGCTTGTGTTCTCGGAGTAACCTTGCATTAGAGGAATTTTGCAACATTTCTCTGGTGCTACTGCCCACACAAGGCTTGATTTCTGGATGCTTGTGCATACTCCGATATGCCCCTGCACCAGCATGAAGCCTCCATGCTCAACCTTGGCCATACTTATTTCATGGCTGGATGCTCACTGGGAGGTCTCAACTCAGAACTCAGACTAGCCAGAGACTTGGCTGGGAACCACTTGATCACACTCCTAATCTTGAGATGCGCAATCCTGTGGTTTGTACTTGTGGTTCCCATGGCCTTGTCCATCTTCTCTAAGAAATGCTACGTTTATTTTGGATAGAAGCATTGGTGCCACTTTTTCATCTGGTCATGCTCTGTATAACGACCGCATACACAGGGGTGGTCCCACAAGATTATTATAAGGGACA
Source organism: Marmota marmota marmota (assembly GCF_001458135.2). Classification (NCBI taxonomy): domain Eukaryota; kingdom Metazoa; phylum Chordata; class Mammalia; order Rodentia; family Sciuridae; genus Marmota; species Marmota marmota. The sequence continues at coordinate 22,792,562 of NW_026000153.1, forward strand.
GAAGGAATTCCTATCTCCTCATGATGTCATAGCTGTCACAATACAGTAGTGCAGCATATCACTCACATGTCTGTGGTGATGCTGGTGAAAACAACTACTGTGCTGCTTTTATATAAAAGTATAGCACAAGGAATTACCCGGCCTAGAACACTTAATAAAGATAGAAAATGACTATGTTACTGGTTTATGTAATCAGTATATAATACTTTCATCATTATTTCAGAGTGCACTCCTTCTACTTAGAAAAGTATGCTGTGAAACACTAAGCTGTGTTCCCTGGCACTGGTCCTGTACATCTCATTTATTTCGTTTCTTGACAGCAAATGCCTGACTTATATATCTAGGTTTGTGCAAACATGGTCTGTAAGGTTTGCACAATGACAAAATCAGATAGAAACCTGTTTCTCAGAGTGTATCCTCATCATTAAGTGACACATGACTATCTCCATAATGCTTTGTTGCAGATAAACAGTAGGTGTTCAGTAAAGACTAAAGGACAGAATGCATGCTCCTCTGAGCGATACTGAAGGCCTTCTACAATCTGTCCCAGGCACCTTAAACTTTTATCTGCCACCTCCCCATTTGCTCTTACATTCACATCTCACCAGCTACCCCAGACCTCTCCCTCTGGTGCCCTCTCCTTGGGTCTCACCTGCACTGCTGTCTGTTGGAAAACACTCCCCCTCCCTTTCCCTCTGGCAAGCTCCTGCTCAGGATTCCCCCTTGGGCTCATGTGCAAATGCTCATGTGTGTGGTTCCCTAGTTTCTGAAGCAAAATGAGTTGTCACCACCACACCTTTTGGAACAGGAACTCCACCCCCACCCCCACCCCCACCCCACACAGAAGACAGCTCTCTTTCTCTCCATCTTTTTCCTGGATTTCAAGCTTATGCAGAGTCATAGCCAGATCCCATTTGTCTCTACATCACCTGAAAGACAGGAGAGCTGGGAGGAACCTGAGAGCTGATCCCTGAAACCCTGAGTCCAGTTGCTATCTGCAGCAAGCTGCCACCTGCCCCCACATGATTTACCTGCTATAGATGTGGCTATTGGAGCCACTCCCCGTGCTGACAGTGCCATCCCCAAAATTCCACAGGAAGGCAACATCCGTGCCAAAGTTGATTCTGCACTCAAAGGCCACGCTGGTGTTTACTAGGGCTGAGGTGGTAGACATGAGTCGGTTGGCTACAATTTTCTTCTGCACCCTGATGATGTGGGGCTTGGAGACTACACTGCTGATCCTGCTGGAGGCCTTGACCTTCACATGATACCTATGGGATGGGAGAGTAGGGCAGGAGAGAAATTATGTCATTTCAACAGAAAGGCAGGGGGAGCTGGGTGAGGTGGCACATGTCTATAATCCTAGTGACTTGGAAGGCCAAGGCAGGAGGATTGCAAGTTCGAGGTTAGCCTCAGCAATTTAGTGAGACCCTGTCTCAAAATTTTAAAAAATAGAAAGGGCTGGGGATGTAGCTCAATAGTAAAGCATCCCTGAGTAAAATCCCTGATATCAAAAAATAAAAAAAATAATAATAATAAAAAAAGAAAGGCAGAGGGATCGGGGACTTAATTTGTATAGTTATCAGAGTACTCAGTGATATCTGCCTTATGGGAAAAGGGGAGTAATATTTTTGGCCTCCCCTTCTTATTAGTTAGCTTCTTCAAGCAGGGGGGTGAGCACAGTCCTAGGTCACATTGGTGGCTGAGATAGAACTTGAACCTGGGATTGCTTGATTTCAAAGCCCAGCACTCTTACATAGTGCACACTGAAGGAAAGCGAGTTTCTCTCCTCTTAAATCTTATGCTTGAGCTCAATTTACAAAAGCACTCATTGGCTTGTTAAAATACAAACATGACACCCTTAAAATTATTTTGGTAGCACCAGGATAATGTTCCACCTGAGTACCAGCTGCATCACCATCAGCCACACCCATCATGACCACCATGTTTACGAACCACTGGGGGATGTGGAGCCTTCTCCGAATGCTTCTTGAAATTGTCCTCACTGGTGGATCATCTCCAAAATACCATGCAAACTCTAGGGGTATGGTTTCCTTAGTAACAGCCATGAAGGTGATGTCTGCATCTGTAGCAAACACTGTTCCGTTTGTGTAAATAGAGACAGCTATGGCAAAGAGAGAAAGGTGCAGGGACATCAACATGGAGGACTGGAATCCATCCAGAGAGTCATCATCTCTACTTTCCCACTTAGTCAAGGACTGTGTCAGGGCAGTGAGCTAATGTGAGTGCAGGGCTACGCCAAGGGTACAGCTGCAGGAGCCTGGCAGGAGGTGTAGCCTGAGTTCAAAAGCCTGGTAATAGCTCACCAGGCAAGATGGCTGCCTCCTTTGAGAATTATGTTTGGAAGGGTATGGGATGACATCTGTGAGTGATGATAGCCCACCTTTTTACACCTTTCAATGGGACCCTTGTGCCTATGGTTTCTAGAAAATTCCTAGAACAAACTGCAGGGGAACCAAGAACCTGCTTAAGGGCAAAGGTGATGGGCCTCAGGTAGAGCTGATACCAGAGCCTGTGCTGCCAGTGGCTCCAAAAACCCCAACTGACACATGAGGGAGATTTTGTTAAATCTGGAATTAAAGTAAAAACATACGTTGCATCTTGTACCAAACAGTCATGCTGGTCCAATTCTGACAGTCACCCACTAGGGTTTGAGAAACAAAGGACACATTATATGAAGAGGTGGATGGGATATGATGTATCACAACAGTTCCTGAAACAAGAAAAAGCATAGTGAAAGAAAAACAGGCTTAAAATTAGTTCAGTTTTCTCATGCAACACTCATCAATATTATCCATTTTCAGTTTTCCCTCTTTGAGTTCCAATACATTTCAAAATTTGAAGCATGTGCTCTGGAATCAAACAGGCCTGGAAAATATAAACCATGTCACAGTATTTCTTTCATTAAAATTTTCCTTAAATGTTATCTCTCTCTCTCCAGAGAACTCCCTTCATGGTAGTGAGTAAGTTAATTCTTTTAAAATATATTCATTGCTTTGCTAGATGATCTTGTTAAAAGTGTTTCTCCAGTGTATTCTCTGAGAAGCCTTCACCTCACAAGGATAAATGGAGATCCAAAGACAAGTCTCATGCACTCTAGTCCTCTAAAATGCAATGCATATTTTGCACATGCACACACACATGCATCACACACACACATAGTGTATTATTAAGAGGCAGATACCAAACACTGAATCAGATTCAGAAGAGGGCTATGATTTGAAACAACTCATTATAATAAAGGGATATTGTATTATATTATATATTATGTTGCTGTTCCTTTGCATGGCTTTTCAGTTTATAAAGAGAAAACTTCTATTTTTGTTCTTTATCAATGCACTAGAATTTTTTTAAAAACCCACAAATAACAGTGATATTCTAATTAACAACTAAAAATTAATTCTGACCACAATCTGTCAGTCCAAAAGTAAGGAAAGTACAATTAATGGATTTAGCAAAGATTATCCAGATATTGATCAGTTGGGCTGGATTAAAACTCAGATCTCCCAATTCTAGATTCTGACAGGCTATTTACTTATTCAGAGTTTAGGTGAGACAAGTCAAATGAATGACCATGGCTGATTAGAGTGTGCTAATAGGTTAAAACCAATTCTTCTCTATATATTCTATAACTCTTGGATGGAGAGTTTCTCACTAGGCTACCTGTATGGAAAAAGTGCAGGAAAAATTATAAGAATTTGTCATGAATAAGTTCACTGGGATGCATGCCCTTTTGGGTTCTCCTTTTATTATTTCTGGGAAATGCTATAATTCCATAATTCCATCTACTTGGACCACACACTCTGGACTCTTCCTTCTATAACACATGGCTGGAGTCTTCCTACCAGCTTGGGATTCCTCCTCTGACCTTGAGGTTCCTCCTGTATAACACTGACATAAAGGGACAGATCATCTACATTACAGCTGGGTGTGAGGAGAATGTAAGTAGACAGGAAGGAAATTAGAAAGCTCCTGATATACTGTGAGCACTCAGCATTGATCCTCAGTCTGGGCAGTGGCTATGGCTGCGCCATCTTCCTGGAATGTCCCCACACACCTGTCCTTCATGGCTCATCATATGTAACAATACCTCAGGCAGTCTCTGTTCCCACAGTTACACATAATCCCCCTCTTCTGAACGTTCATAGCCATTCTTAAGAAACTTTTCTGTTCCATTTCCTTATTTTCATGTATTTATCTTAATATCTTTTCTAGATTACAAATTCCTTGAGTCCAACACCTTGTGTGATTTCATTGTCATATTCTCCCAGCATACAATGTTCTGAATAACTATGTTCTGAATGAGGGAAGATTACAACATGAAAGTAATGTCAAATGTCGTATTGTTAACACTTGGATGGTGTAAATAACTCAAAGAGTCATCCTGTATTTAGAGCTGAGGTCTGGTTGCTCAGCCTCCAGACATGGGTCTTACTTTTCTGCTTCGCGGGGGAGCCAGCAAAGACAAGGACTTCATCCTGGTGGACACTGCTGGAATTCATGAACACAGACACAGCCTCACAGCCTGTTTCCACATAATAAGGTCCAAGCTCCACTTTGGTTCCATGAAACTCGTAAATAACAGCCCTGAGCATATAGACCCCTTCTGGAAAAAGAAGAGAGAGGAAGAACTTGTGAACTTTTAAAGATAAGCATAACAGTTAACATCTGCAGACTGGTCACAATGGGGGGACTAGTCTGGGAAATCTTGCAGCAGCAGATCCATTTCAAGCATGCACTCACACAGTTCACAGAGCCCCACACTCAACTTGGCTCTGTGTGTGGTTTAGTGCTCTGCTGATATCTGTTGAAATTCAGCCTTGTGCATGACCTTCTCTTGGCCACAGATTCCTTCTTTATGCCTTCATCTGGCCAACTTACCCCTACCATGACCCTCTTTTAATGACCCAGGCAGAATGGTGGCTACATCTGTCGTTTGTCTGCAGAACTTGGGTTATGCTTCACTTTCAGGCTTAACTATTCTAGTCAGGAAAGTAATCAATCAATAGATACACAATAAATGCTTATGAAATAACCAGTCAAGTTTTTCAGGATGGGAAACTGAAGCCCAAATGTTAAATCATTTTTTCTAGGCACAGAGTATGCAATTATTTCTTAGGAATTGAGATGGTCTTTCCTCTCTTCACTTTCCCAGAAGGTTGCAAATAACAGCATAATATGTAGAAAGGAGGGAAGTACTTTAAGGAATTAAACATCTATGGGGAAGAGTAATGAATGTGGTTATGGAGTAACAGGGCCTGGGGGATACTGAGTGAAGGCCAGAGGGAAGGCATCTGGTCACATTACATGTGCAAGAATAGGTACACTTTCCCAAATTGTAATCTCATTTGGAAGCTATATCTTAAATGCTGAAACATCATTGATAGCTTTACCCCAAATATCTTATAACACTTCCTCTCACATCTGTGTCAAAAAGAAAATCTGCATGTGGATTTTAATAAATAGAAAGCGAAAGGGACATTTGTGCTGATCATTACATTTAAAGTACATTTGTGTATGATATGTCAAGATCATTGTAATGTTTTGAGCAACTAATAAAAAAATTTTAAAAAATAAAGTACATTTGTGCTAATCATCACATTTAATTAAGAGCTGTGCTATGTGTGAACCAATATATTGTTCCTGCTTCATTTTAAAAGAAGAATTTCATGTCTACCAGGTCAGAAAGGCAATTTGCCTAGTAGTTAGGAGACCCCTCCACAGGCTTGAAAATTTGGTGCTAGAATATTATATAGTCAGATCTTAGGTATCCTTTACCTAAAAGTTTGCTTTAGACTTGACCTCTAGTAGGAGATGAAAAAATCAACTTCTCATTTTTGTTTTAAAGCAACAACAACAACAACAAAAATCAATGCATATGTATTAAAGTTGTAGATATTTAACATTAATAGAGCAATTGCTGATCTGAACATAACTACAGTCAGCTTCCAATCAGCTCTTCTAGGCATTATCCAAAGGTGATAAGGAAAATGAAAAATGAAAACTTTTTTTTTTTTCTTGGAGAAACAGAAGTTAGCTAATATGTTTGGGATATAAAATAGATGTAAAAGTTGTTAAAAATTAAGCAAAAATTAAGCATGAATGAGCAAGAATCGTGCTGGGGGAAGCACAGGGAAAGTATCCTGAAGTGAGAACCCAGAGGCAAAAGGACTCAGTGACTATGAATGTCATGAACACATATGGCACACATGCATAGCACTTTCAGACAGCCATTTTAGAAAACAGCAACTCTTTTAATTATGAGTAATACTGATGAAGAGAAAAAGGAAAGGGACAAAAGGAAGGAAGGAAGAAGGAAAGACCATTCAGAAGATACTACAAGAATTAAGAGGACAAATTCAAGAGATTCTCATAACAGAGTAAGATCATTTGCCAGAAAGTCATTGTTTACAAGAAGATAAAAAGATATAACAACTTGGGAAATCATTAGCTTCTATGATGTAAGACAGAGAAGAAATGCAAAAACTGATGGCAGCATTTCAAAGAGCATCAGAGAATAGAAACTGCAAATGCAAAAGAAGAAACATAAAGGAAATAATGATAAAGGCAGGAGAGATGAATTAAAAATAAAGAACAAAAAAAAATTTAGAAAAAGACAAAATAGACCCAACATATGTATGACCAGAATCTTCCAAAAAGAAAGCTTAAATATTGGAACAGAAAAATAGAGATATAATTGAAGAAATTTTTCCTGAAACATTAAAGGGTCTACTGGGACAAACTTCAGTGAGTCAAGTGAGAACAGCATGGCAGGACTAAGAGTGAGAAAATGTATCTAACTCTAGATCTAGGATTAAAATACAGGTGGAAGAACAGGTGACAGAAAAGCATATAAATGTATACCTTGACAGTGGGAAATGATACAGCAAGACACAGTTGGGAGGAAAGAGAAGATGAGGTGGAGTTGTAAAATAACACAGCTTGCTTGTAAGTAATTGCTAGAAATTTAAAAGCATGAGGGGCTGGGGTTGTAGAGCACTTGCCTAGCATGAGTGAGGCCCTGGGTTCGATCCTCAGCACCACATATAAATAAATAAATTAAATAAAGATATAAAAAAATAAAAATAAAATAAAAGCATGAAAACTTAACCAAACAATTAAGAAGTGTGTAAGCATATATAAGAGCAGAAATAAAAATACTCATGAAGATCATTTAAATGATGAAAATTGGTAATGTGGAGAGAGAAAGCAGACTATACTAAATTTTGTTATTGTTCATAGTGGATAATGAATGGGTGCTCAAAAGAAGTAGAGCAAAAAGGGCACTTTATAGGTACTGGGGTTGTGGCTCAGAGGTAGAGTGCTCGCCTAGCATGCACGAGGTACTGGGTTTGATCCTCAGCACCACATAGATGTAAAATAAAGATATTGTGTCCACCTAAAACTTAAGAATAAATATTTCTTTTAAAAAGGACACTTTATAAAAACCTCTTTATAAATAAAAGAGATCAACTAAGACAAGGCCACAAGCCTTCCATATAACAGAAAACTAACTTGGACAAACATACAAAAGGGGCAGGGGAAGTCATTTAATGAAGCATATTTTAAAATTCACAGAGCCCATAATGTAAAATATGACAGATCTAAGGCTGAACACCTGTTATGTCAGTAAAGACAAATGCACTCATCTCAGCTATGAAAATTTAGCATTACCAGAAGGGCTCACACAACAAAGCTGGCTTCCAAGAGAAACATTATGACAGTGACTACAAGGATGTCCAGAATTATGGTAGGCTGTGTAGTAAGATGGGAATTGATCCATGTAGCAGGAGCCTGCCCATACATGACACAAAAAAGCAAGATTCTTAGGCCACCTGGATTTATTCAAGGAATTAGGATGCACAATAAAAGGAAGAGTATCCCTCTACAATGCACCAAAAAAAAAAAAAAAAGATTTAAAAAAGGGAGAAAACCCAGGCATTGTAGTGCACATCTGTAATTCCATCAACTCAGGAGGCTAAGGCAGGAGGATTGTAAGTTTGGGGCCAGCCTCAGCTATTTATTGTATCAGTTTAAAAAGGGCTGGGAATGTAGTTCAGTGGTAAAATGCCTCTGGGAGGAAGAGCATGAGAAGAAGATTAACATTAAACAGGGATCAGAGGTGGGAGGGAAAGGGAGAGAGAAGGGAAATTGCATGGAAATGGAAGGAGACCCTCAGGGTTATACAAAATTACATACAAGAGGAAGTGAGGGGAAAGGGAAAAAAAAACAAGGGGGAGAAATGAATTACAGTAGATGGGGTAGAGAGAGAAGAGGGGAGGGGAGGGGAGGGGGGATAGTAGAGGATAGGAAAGGCAGCAGAGTACAACAGACACTAGGTAAGGCAATATGTAAATCAATGGATGTGTAACTGATGTGATTCTGCAATCTGTATACGGGGTAAAAATGGGAGTTCATAACCCACTTGAATCAAAATGTGAAATATGATATATCAAGAACTATGTAATGTTTTGAACAACCAACAATAAAAATTATTAAAAAATTGTGATATTATATATCTGTCCATGAAGGACAATTTAAGTGATTTTCATTAGTAGTACTTTTCTAGAATTTTGCCTTATGTAGGAAGCCCTACTATTTTAGCTGTGCAATCCCCAGGGCTAGTCTTCAACCCACCCACCTATCCCAGAGGGCTGATGGAAAAACTAAATGAGATGATGTTTGCAAAGGCTTGCACGCAGGGCACAGACTGACTCACGCACAGGTTAACATCAGACCTGCTGGGAGGGGTCCAGAAGAATGGAGTGGGGCTTCCTTTCTGGCTAATGTGCCAACACTGCTCCTATATCCCTGGACTCCGGAGGACACTGGTAACATACCTTTCCTGTACTGGTGATAGGCAGTCACCTCTGTTGTTGTGGACATGTTATAGAGGCTCATTTCAACTCCAGAACCATCACCAAATTCCATCAGCAGACAAACAGCCATTCCAGAAACCATGTGGACTCGAAATCCCAGAGTTGGAGGTGCCTGAGCATCCCTTTCAAGCAAGCAACAGATGGCAGAGGTCATGGCATTGTCCAGTCCTCTCGCTGGGATGGTCCCTGGAGGACACTGTGTGAGGGGACAGGGCATCTCTGGAACAGACATGGACTTGGGGAAGCTGGGGGTGCAGGAATCTTCAGGTAGAGGGCCCAGGGAGCTGGGGAAGAGAGGCAGAGACTTCAGATCTCAGAACAGTCTGATAGGGTCACAGGAATACAGCCCCAAAGAGGGTAGGAATGAGCCTCTTGGAAGTAGGAAGCAAGGTGTGGACAAGCCAAGGAACGACTTCATTAGCTGGTCCTCACAGTGCACTCTAGGCCAATAGCACCCGCATCACTGGACTCTTGTGAGACAAGCACCCCAGACCCACTGAGTCACAGACTAGGCTGGGCAGGAAGCTCCCAAGAGACTCTGAGGTCAGCAGAAATCTGAGAACTACTGTTCTAGCTGCAGAAATAAGAGTAAAATATAAATATTTTCTCTCTTCACTCAATGAGTGGAATTAAAAGATGGTGTCTTCCACAAGTCATGACTTGCTATGGTTCTGTACTATGGTTCTGTACACGTGCCATCATTTCCACATTCCCACACACAGTCCCTGGTGCTATAAGTAAGTTGGGGTTTGGAAATAGTCTAGACTACTCAATCTTCAGCTTTCAATATTACAGGACTTCGATTAACGATTAAAAGCAGTTACAGGTGAAGCCCATGGTGTTGGTACAATTAGATAGCTGGCAGCACAGGCAAAAGGTAAAGCCCCACAGAGAAGAGAGGAGAAATGGCCTGAGTATCTTAACAGGAAATTTTCATGCTCCTGGCACTTCCCTTGTCTCACAAGTGCTGTGTGTGTCCCGTTAGAGACAAGTTCAGATGATCAGATTCAGTCTGGATAACTGACTGATCTGAAAAAACAAAGGGAACCATGGGACAAGGGACACTGATGGCAAAGGGTAGCCAGTTCTGTCATCCCTGCATGGTGACTCAAAAAGGCAACAACGAAGACGCTAAAGTCACCAATTGCCTGGGTAGTGACAGTAGGTGGGAAAGTGCACACCTCCACCAACCTCACCCTACCTTTTAGGGATAGTGGAGAGACAGGAAAGCCATCTCAGAAGAGCTGGCTGAGCGCTGGTGATCTGTGGGGACCCGGCTGCCTTGGTGGGGGTCCCCATGGTGACAGTCCCAGAGAGTGGTGCCTTGGCTGTGTCCTCTGCAAAGCACAGCAGTCCCATGTCACAGCAGTAAATCCCTGTCTTCAAGTTGCAGGGGGCTGCTGCAGAAGAGGTGCCCTGGAACTTAAAAGTTCAATGAGAAGGGAGGGCTTCTCCAATAGCATGGCCTGGCCCCAGCACTGGATATTCTCCATAGTCAAAAACCAACTTAATAAAGATGACAGGATAGTGCACCCCGCAGGGACTGGCTCACACTACATAGGAGGCAGGTCTTATCAGGAATTTCAGGATCATTTCTTATCCATTCATGCTAAGCTGATAGGAATTCAGGTATTTTACATGACCTTCTACAATTGAAGCCAATAGCTCAGAAATGACACACTTTAAGACAATAAAATTGTACATTTTCCCTTATTGCAGTGACAAATTTTATTCATACCTTAAAACTGCTTGTGCAGTGTCCAAAGAACTTAGAAAGGCAAAAAAGGGGTCACTGACAAACTCCAAGGACAGTTCCCCAGACTCTCGCCAGTAGCTTTCTGATAAAGTTCAGTGTGGCAGGGATCAGACACCAACCTCACATAGACCAGACAATGTGCCATCTGCTTTCCTAGGGGCATGCAGCTGCTGATAACAGAAGCTGGGGCCACAGCTGTTCCAGAGGTTCCCAATCACGGCAGAAAGTTTGTGAGGGGCTCTGATCATGAAAGAAAAGGCAGAATGAGAAGGAAATCTGGTGTTGTTTCTGTCATGCATTTGGTACCTGATTCTAATCATCCCAGTCTGCTAGAAAGACCCTTACTGTGACCTGAGGTCTATTTCCAGGAGTCCTTCCCAAAGGACCATCAGAGATATGATCTGCTCAGAAAGTAAACTAGACAGTGCTGGGTCAGGTGCTCTAGGAGAAGTTCTCATGATAGAGGGGAGCACATTTAGAGCAATTTACAAAAATCTGTGCCCACCTAAAACACTGCTTTGGAAGTTTCATGATGAGCAAATCACTTTCTATACATGCCCTGTCTGTCCTGTGGGGTCTGGACGTTGGCCTGGGTTGACTGAAAATCACTGTAGTATATGGCCATAGGCTAGGGATACAGGCCTAGAGTTTTGAGGTTAAGGGTGGCAGGTCTTGGGTTTGAGCCCTGGGTGGGTGGGTGGGGTTAGTTGGCGCCTCAAGCCCCCATCCACATTAGTCAGCCTCTGGGGCCTTAACTCTATTTACTATCAGTGTTTGCAACATGCCAGAGCTCTGCAGGGAACAGACTTGCCCAGCGAAGAGAGTGAACTGTTATATTGGTTAAAATCAGAAGGTAGCACTGGTTCCTGAACTCTCATCATCTGCCTCCCTATGCCCTTCTCCACCATGGCCTTCCTTGAACTTTGGAGTTTAAGGTGCAGAACACATGCGCTGTTCTCTCCTTCATCTGAAACCTGATCTCGGGAACTTTTGATGGCCAGTCTTCCTGACCCTTCTCTTTTCCAGAAGGAATATCTCAAGTTAGTTTTGCCCTTCTTAGGAATGTGACATATTTTCTAATCTGTTCATCAGCCTGCCAACTTGCTTTCTATATTTATATTTTTTTAGTTCTTAATGTAGTAAGGTTCTTTTAAAAAGGAAAAATCCTGCTGTCTTAGTTGAGCTTCAGGAAAGAAGGAAAAGGGTACGTGTGCCTGTCTGTGTAAGTGTAATGGCCTCTGAGCAAGGGGCTGACATGGGGAGTGTCCTCATAGACAGCAGAAGGCAGACAACAGGTACTCCACAGACACCCTCACTCTGCTCAAAGCTAAGAGGCCTTCTGTTTCCGGAAAGGAAGGCCAACCAAGCACACTGTCCAGAGGTTAGCTCACCCAACCACCTTTGGTTCACTACCACTGCAGGCCAAGGAAGGACTGTGCCAGCCAAACGGTGGGTGGGAAATGGAGCCCAGAAGCTCAGCACAGGGAGAATGTCACCACTGCCCTGGTTGACTGCTCATTCTCAGGTCACACATGGGTGGCAGAGACAAGAAAGACATTTCCCAAGGCAGCCCAGAGGGAACACTAATTCTAGTTGAAGATTTCTCTTTAATTGAACAGAGTTACACTTTGGTTAATTCCTAAACAACTTGTTAAGATAAATTGAAATGCTTCAGCTCTTGAACCTATTGTCGGGGAAGACTACTTGGCCCAAACTTCGAAACTGGGGCTGTAGCAGGCACGTATTTACCCACTGTCCTTCCAATGCCCTTCCTCTGACACCATCATTCTGCTTTCTGTCTGTATGAATTAGACCTCTCTAAGCATCTCATAAAGAGAAGCAAGTAATATTTGCCTTTTTAAATGACTGGCTATTTCACAAAGCATAGCACTCGTGAGATTCACCTAATTCTACTCTTTTCAGGTCCACATGCTCTGCACCCATGAAATCCAGTACTTGCACCCAGCTAAGGCTCACTGTGTACTTCCCAGAGTTCCCTACAGTGACAGGAGGAATCTTATCTGAAATCACCTTGTGTAACCCCCAACACTCAAGATTAAATTCATCATGCTACTTGGTCCAATTTTGCATACTAGTTCAAAGTTCCATTCTTTTTTTTTCCATTGGAGCTAAGGGGTACATTTTCTAATCCACTCTTGGCTTGTGAAGCCAGCTTTGACTTTGACATAAGACTGGTTCTTTGCAAGTCCCATGCCATCTGCAATGTTCAGAAAAACCTGACTTAGCTATGGTTCATGGACGTACCTGTCAGCACTGTTCTCCCAACCACAAGGAGCTTGTGTTCTTTTGTTAATAGCACTTAATGCTTCTTTTCTAGTTGTTTTCAAAAAGCTCTGTGAGAAAAAAATAAAATAGTGTCAGAGTTGCTTATGACAACATCTGGGAAAGTAACAATCTCCACTCACAAAATAGCACTGATCTCTGATGCATGCCAGGTACTGCCCTGGACTCTAGAGAAAAGGCAGCAAGGAGGACAGATGGGCTCTGTTCCCCAATGCTGCCAGAGAGCACAGAGGGCGAGGGTTAGAGTCAGGTGGTTTGGGGGGCTGTTACCAAAAGGCTACTCTGTGGTGAGACATCTGAATGGAGCTGAAGAAAGCTGAAGTTGCAGGAGGATGCCTGTCCCATTGGAGGAGTGTCAAAGAGTGTGGTGGGCTGCAGTGACCTGAGGGTAACAGGACAGCCCAGGAGGTGACCTCAGAATAAGTGGAGGATGGGAGTGGTCAGATGGAGGACACAGAGCTTCATTCTGAAAGAGGTGGAGGGCTCTGGGCACATGTGTCCTCATCAACCTGTGCTACAGAAGCATCAGTCTGGCTGCTGTATGAAAAAACAATGGGGAATGGAAGGCAGGGGACCCATTTGGATGGAGCTGATAGCAGCCCACCTAGAGTAGCCAAGGAGACAGTATTGGACAGATGCCTGTGAAGCTAGGACAGATGGACCGGTTGCTAGACTGAGAGAATGCCAGAATAACAATGTGCTTGACCTAAGCGTAGTCAGAACTTGGGCCTGGGAGTGGGGGTTGGTATGCCTGGAATCCATCAGGCCATGAGGACTTTACCCATGAGGATTTGACACCTCTGCTTTGACCCATGCAGCTCTCCTTGTAATAAAACTACAATTCCTCTGTGACTGGGACAGCAGGGAGGTACCTACAGCATGGGAAGGAGTCAAAGCTGGCCACTCATTGCCCCCACACAGAAAGCTCTGTCCCCAAACAATACCCATTGTGAACTTACATATGGAAAGCAGTCACCATGCCTCAGATTGAGGGCCCAGAACTTCATTTTTGCTTCTTGACATTTTTTTTTTAAAACCAGCATTTCCAGGAAATTAATATAGGTATAGAAGTTGGCTCTTCCCCTCTCTGGAACATGCACATGGAACTGTACAAGCACTGACTTTCCAAGTATTTTACAGATCTGTAACTGCCAGCTTCCAGATGCTTCAGCTCCCAGGAGAAAATTCAGGAAAGCCACATTGGAGGCTGAGATGCCAACTCACACCTGGTTACATGACAGCTCCTGTCTCATCTCTTCTATAGCAAGAACAGGAATACCCCACCCAGTGCAGGGCCTGGGCTGATCCTGGCCCTTTCTGAAAATATCCAACCCAGAAACCAAGGCAGTTCCACCTGTCTGCAAATGCTAACAGGCAAGAGGAGCTGATCAGCAAAGGAGAGGGATCCACAGAGCCCCAGGAGCCTCCAAATCCCCCTTTTAGCTATTGTTTCTCTCTGTAGTTCCCAGAACAGAGAGTCTTTTCTACAGATTTTATTTTTTTCACAGAAGCTAGTGTCTAAGACAATTTTAAGGCCTAGATTTATCTTCCAACTTTAACTATTTATATGAAATATCCAGAAAAAGCAAATATACAGACACAGAAGGCAGGTTAGTGGTTTCCAGAGGGGAGGGGAGGAGAGGCCAGGAGTGACTGCTTAATGAGTATCAGGCCTCCTTTTGGGGTGATGAAGTGCTCTGAAACAGACAGTGATAACTGTAGCACAACATTGTGAATGTACTAAATGCCACCAAATTACACATTTTAAAATTGTTTGATGGTTCTTGGGAACCTGAGGCAGGAGGATGGCAAGTTTGAGACCAGCCTTTGCAACTTGGTGAGGCCCTGTGGCAGAGTAAACAATAAAAAGGGCTGGGGATGTAGCTCAGTGGTAAAGCAACTCTGAGTTCAATTCCCAGTACCGGCTCTCCAAAAAAATTGTTAAATGATTTTTGAAAAGAGAGAGAAAAGTAAGAAGAAAAAAATAAAGGAAAATATAAGTTGCACTTCATATTAAATAAGAACACAGCTATGAAAATATTGATAAACTCTCTGATAACTATTGAAGTTCTAAAATTACATGATAGCTTCCTAAATTTAGTATAAGAAATCTCTGAATCTACTCTGATTATCTTTTTAGCTTAATTTTTTTATCACAGCTCTTCTCCACATATTTTACTTCAAATATTCCTCCAAAAATATCATGTTTCTCTTTGCAGTCAATGCCTTTTCCAAATTCTGCTTTCATCTAACCCTTGTTTATCCATCAAAGTTCAGCCTTAGTATTCACTACCCCCAGTCTCCAAGAGGAGGTGTTACCCTCTTGGGCTCCTTGTAGCCTCTGGACACAGTTCTTTGGTGATATTTTTCATGGGCATGGTGTTTCTCTTCCTTTCTTGGCCATGAGTTTCTTGAGGGCAGGGCCTTTTCTAGTTCATTCTCAGGATCCTTGGGTCCTCCACTGAGCATGGGGAGAGGTGCAATACCCAGAGTGGCTGTGGTCTGAATCAGTGCAGTGCTAGGCTCAGAAGTCCTGAATCTGCCTCCTTCAAGAACACAATCAAGATGCTCACATCTCCAACAGAATTCAGAAAGTGACAAACTCCAAAAACCGTGCACTCCACATACCTGAAGGTGCTATGACAAAGAGGTTATGCTGATCATCTGCAGGGGTTATCACCATGCCTGAGGCAAGTACAGAGTGTCCCAATGTATGAACATGAGCAGTACGACTAGGAAAACCACATACAGGCACCTCAAACAGCTGGGGTTCAAGCCTGCTGGAGAAATTCCACTTTCCCTTTCTCTTAGTCTTCCATAATCCATAAGGTTCTACTGAAATAGTAGACCTGATGAGATGTATTTACTCCTTTTATGTTGGAACTAGAAAATTGAATTTGTTTCTTAACCTCATAACATTTAAACTACCAACTATGACTTTAATTCATTGTAATCAGTTCCACCAATAAAAAGAACTCTTCAAATCCTCTGGAAGTTAAAAAGACATATTTGATTTTCCTCTTGTAGCAGAAGGATTTTTAAAACTCCATGCAGAATCTTAACTTTGCAGGACATGAATGAGCCTGTAACTAAGCCCCATCAACAAGTTGCCCTGGATCATGACTTCCTGTGGCCTTCACTTGAGCATGAACTGGCAGTCTGCTGAGGCTATGGAGAGGAAACTGCCAGAAAGCAGTGCAGAGGGTGGTCTCACAGCAGGAACTAGAGAGCCCCTTGGTGCACATTTCAGTATGGAGACTCCCAGAACTCTGATGGTCAAGTTCTGAAGGCATCCATCTGTGCTGACAGCTGAGGTCCAGGTGGTGGGGGGAGGGAGAGGGATGCATCAAGGCACAGAACCATGCCAGACTTATCCTGTTAGAATATGTACAGGTAGGGGTTGGGCACTGATTGACTTGGTCTTGTAAGAAGTAGCAGAAGATAGTATTTAGTTTTAATTGGGATGTAAGATCCACTTGAATAGTAGCCATTTTAATTATATCCCTTCCCTTTGTCCTCCCCAATTTTAAAATTAGCTAATTGCATAGATTGTAACCCTGAGATCCTCCTATCAGGACAAGGGGAAGCAATGTGTTAGGGATGAAAGCAGGCTGACTGTCCTCCTGGAACACTTACTAGCCAGGTATCCCAACACAAGTAAAATTTGCCTTGCCCACTCATTTTGGACCACTTCCCAGCATGTGTTTGATTTCTTGCAGCACCTGGGTATTTCTAACAGTCTGTTGATTTTGAAGCTCCACAGGTGACCCTGCATAACAGATCTTCACCAAGTGCTCAAGAGGCATGAGGTCTGTTTGCCCCTTGTGTAAGTTGCAGGTGGGGACTGGGGGTGGGGTGGTGCTGAGGACCAATAAGAGTCATCAGATGGAGCTACTGGCATTGTTAACATGAGAAATGCAGGTCCTTCTTCTTCCATCATTGGACTCATAAGACTATCATTAGACATTCACCTTTGCTTAAGCATTCTTTCTTGAGAACCTCCAAAATACCTTTTTGAACTTTATTCCTAGCCAGAAGTGAAATCTTAGAATAGAAGGGCTTCCAAATATGAACAATGCAGATTGAATTCAAGTTCATTTTCAACACAAATGCTGTTGGATGTACTACGCATAAGACAGGGAAAGTCTTGTAATGTTGCCTCCATAAAGAATTTGAAAAAAAAATTAACTCCAGAGTAATTTTTCCCAAGGCCAGCAGACAATCGGGGAGCTTCCCCAGAGAACTGGCTCCTGGAATTTGAAACACAAAAGCACCAATTCTGGGTTGATTTTGTGTAACTGGAGTCAAAAGCATTGGTTAAAAGCATATCAGTCCAGGTAGTTTTTGTTCTTCTTCCTGCCCCACCCCCAGTATGGCAACCACCCTCCACCTTCCCCATCCTTAGGATATCCCCTGTGTTCTCATTTCTATTGACTGCCAGTGCCTGTTCCCTTACCCCAGCCTTTAGACCCCATCTCTGTCAGTCCTCTGACAAACAGGTATCAATGAACTCCTGTACTTCCAGGTAACTAGAACTTTATTAATAGGGACTTCAAAGAGCTTCCCCACACCCCTCAAAGAAAACATGCTTCCTGTGCTCTCAGCCGCTAGCAGCCTTTTCTGGTTGGAGCATTCTGAGAGGGAGTACCACTCCCATCTGTGAGACTGGACCCCACCTTGCCTGAAGGATGACCTCCCTTCCTACTTGGGGAACAGCCCTGAGAAAGAAATTTGGTAATACAGGGAGAGATACTGAGTCCCAAAGAAAGCATCCTTGAACTATTAAAATGTAGGAAACAACACATGAAACCACTGGAATACAGAAAGTGCCCATGAATAATTGCAACTTCTGAGAAACTGTTATGGTTTTGAAGTGAGGTATCCCCCAAAAGCTCACATGTGAGACAATACAAGAAGGATCAGAGAACTGATTGGGTTATAGCCTTAACCTAATCAGTGAATTAATCCCTGATGGGTTAAACTGAGTGGTAACTGGAGGCAGTAGGGCTGTGGCTGGAAGAAGTGATTCATTGGGTATGTGGCTATAGGGTATACATTTTGTATCTGGAGAGTAGAGAGTCTCTCTCCCTCCTCCTTTCCCTTCCCCACATCTTTGTGGAATGAACCCAAGGGTGCGATATCTCATTTTTATTTTTTATTTTGAGACAAAACCTTGCTAAGTTGCTGAGGCTGGCCTCGAGCTTGTTATCCTCTTCCCTCAGCCACCCCCTGAGTCACTGGCCTCTCTCTCTCTTGAGTTTGCCCCCATTCTCCCTTGAATACATAATTACTTTTCCAAATAAACTTCTCTCTATGCCTTTAACTGGTACATTCTGAAATTCTGTTCTATCATCTATGCTAAGATACCCATTGGTCCTGAGTCAAATTCTCCTTTCTTTCTGGGAACTCCTAGGATCATTCTTCAGAGACATTTCTTCTTCCATGATAGCCCCCCTCTCTACCTGAGGCACAGCCCCATTCTCCACCTGAGGAACAATCCACTCCCCATTTTGGGAACAACTCCATTCCTCACCTGGGGAACTGTCCCACCTCCTACCTGAGGGACAGCCCCAATCTCCACCTGAGCTGTAGTCCCCCTCCCCTGGGCTGAGGCTGCCTTCTCCACATTTCTTTTCTGTGGAGCTATGTTCTGGTTGTCACCACAGAATGAAAACTCTATAACTTAGGCTTGTTTCTTGGGCACAAACATGCATGATGGAAACACAGTACCTGACAAACTGCTGGAATACACAGGCTTTCCAAGCAGCATGGTGCACACGTACTGTTCTCTGGAAGAAAAGCTACATTTCCCCGGACATAGGAGCAGCTCGGTGTAAGGCACACCTTCTCCCTGGGAGCCCATGGTTGCAGCTTCTGGAACTTGAAGTTTCCTGTCATCCCTTTCAGAGCACAGGCAGGACAGCTACACTGCTCATTGCTCACCAACAGCATGGAATTAGCATGGGTATCTAGAGAAGGAGAAAAGCATATTTGGAAGGCGGCCATGTGCAGGGAGATAAAAGCAGAAACAAAGACTTGGCCTCTATGCCAGGTCAAGGCTGCCCTGGACTATAGGCTAATTAAGAAGACTGGACTCCTTGGGATGCATGCTGACATTAGGTGTAACACAGTAGGCAATGTCGGGAAGGCACTACTACTGGCCACACCAGGAAGATTGTCTCTGACAGAAATACACTGATAGTCCAACTCTAAAATGATGGTGACAAAGGGGTCACAACTCAGGGATGTGTAGCAAAGGGGAGGAAACCACAGTCCAGAGGAACTGTGGAAAAGCAAAAAGGAAGAGCAATGAGGATGTCCTGAAGTTATAGCTAGGAGTACACACGGGCAATCTGGCTGTGACCACAGGCAAGCAGAAGGCCCAGGGGCCAGCCTCCACCTGGCAGGGGAAGAAGGGCGCTGTTGCCTTCCATGTGTGTGGAGAGCAGATGTAGGAAGATCTTGACCCATGTTCAAAGGTATTCATGATACCATTTCCTACTGTGTGAGTATTTGAATTTGTTCATAATCAAAGTTAAAGAAAAATGTTTCTGCTTCAGTTGGCCCTGCACAGAGCCACCCTGAGTGTGAAGCCAGACAGTGTCCCTGGTGCAAGAGTTTCCCTTTCTTCAGCCCGTTTCTCCCCTCACAGAGTCCTTGTCCCCAGAGCAGGAGGGTGGGACAAGGACTCTGTGAGGGGAGGTGGGACTGGAGGGCTGCAGAGGGGAGGGGAGCACAGTGCTGCTGTTCTGTTTGACCTCCAATTCTATAAGGGAACGCATAGGTCTATGCTCCTTTAACCCCAGCCTCTTACATGGACCAGAGGCACTCACAGGGAGAGGAAACTGAAGCTCTGCAGGCTGCTTTTGAGGCAGGAGAAAAGTTAAAATGAGCAAACAGGAAACGTGGGCTCCTTCAAGGTCAACTTTCTGTGTAGCAGACTGAGAAACTACAGACACAAGCCAGGCCTCATCAAAGTTAGGCAAACTCCTGTGTATGCAGAAAAAGTAGCTGATAGTGAGACACATGCTGCCTAGTATCCAGACTCCACCACCATCACCACCAAAAAAGGCACAGGAACCTGATTGGAGAAAGGGTATGTGAAGAGCTTGTGGACACTGAGTGTCTTACCCAGGAATGGGGAGGAGGTTAGCTTAACCCTAGAGATCTATATAAACCCTAGACAACAGCCACACTGTGGCATCCCTCCCTTGGGACCTCTCCCCTTTGGGAGCTCTGCTTTCTTTCCTTTGATTACTCTAATACATCCTGTTACTTTGCTCTCACCCTTGTATCTGTGGATTCCATTCTTGGAATTTGCAATACAAAGAACCCAGTCCCAGGTCCCATGCTACACTTTGAGTGGCAAGTTTTGGAGCTGCACCAGGGCAGGGCAGGGCCTGGCCAATAGAGGGTGATGCTTCAAAGTGGTATTTGTTAATTTCAGGGTACCACTTGGGCAGTATCACAGGTTGTCAGCTTCCCCTAGTTTTCCAGAACACTCAACTTTCTAGAACAATGTTGAATCCAGTTTAAACATTTGGAGTCAGCATTACAATTTACTATCAAGAATCCAGTGTATTAATATCTTGTGATAATAAACACTGGAGATAAAAACTTAAGGCTATGATCCTGTTCTTTAAAAGTAATTTAGGAGTTTGATTCAGCTGTCAACCACAGGATGGATGTGACCGCTCAGGTATGAAATCATTTCTTGAACTGGATATACCTGTGGGGGAAAATATTTAGAATTTTTTTGGAATTAATCAGAATAGTAAGTTCCTTTGTGTCTTCCAAAGTCATCAGTCTTCAAAACTACTGTGCTTCAGTGATGTGAAGAAAAGTCTGACCTGTTAAAACAAACTGATGTGTCCCTGACATTTTCTTTAAAAATTTAAAGTCAGTATTTTTTAGCTCCTCTTATCTATGAAATGCATAATTGAAGTTGAAAAAGTTATTTCTACTTAAAGGAATATGGAAATTAAATTTCAGTCAACTATTTTATTACTATTATCTAAAAAATTAACACTTGGGTCTGGGAATGTAGTTCTGTGGAAGAGTACTTGCCTGACATGCTGAAGGCTCTGGGTTCTATCCTCAATACTGAAAAACAAAAACAAAACAAAAAAAACTGGAAATATTCCCTGGGTGAAGGAGGAACAAGAATGCCCTCTAGCCTCTACCCCAATACACATGGAACTTCTTAGAACATTAGCATTCCCCTTACTGGCCTCTGGAGGCCCCACTATATACACAGGGGTTCTCAGGGTTGGCCTCTGTATCCTTCCTGGAACAGAAGGTCTGTGGTGGGCCCCAGAGAAGGAGTTAAAATATACAACCCTGATCTATTGATTGTTAAGTTAAAAGCTCTGAAAACCACAAGTGCAAGATCACTGTGACCTTCATCTCTTTCTTAAAAGCAGAAGATGAAATTCCCATGTGAAAGATGCCCTTCCTATGCAAGCAATAAAAGCAACATTCTTATCACCAATGTTAAGGCCAAGAGAATCCTATACAAACAGGCTTGTTAAACTAACCCTTATCTTCCTGGTCTTCCTCAATAGCCTTGGCCTTATGACATTTCCAAAATTTGCCATTCTCTGTCCAACTGAATATGGAAGTCACTGACTAACTCTTCTTCAGGTCTTCATTTTCTTATGAGGGTTCCCAGGACACATAAAACTTGTATAAAATAAATTTTTAAGTTTTCCCCCTTTAATCTTCTTAGACCAGTTTATTTGCAGGCCCAGATAAGTCCCTAAGAGGATGGAGGTGCAGTTGTTTTGCTGCCCCTATAACAGTAACTTATATTTTTTGGGGTGGGGGTAGGGGTGAGGAGTACTGTGGATTGAACTCAGGGGCACTAGACTACTGAGTCACATCCCCAGCCCTGTTTTGTATTTTATTTAGAGACAGGGTCTCACTGAGTTGCTTAGCGCCTCACCATTGCTGAGGCTGGCTTTGAACTCACGATCCTCCTGCTTCAGCCTCCTGAGCCAGTGGGATTACAGGTGTAATATGTGTTTACTAAGATCCCACCCCACTTCCCAATGAAGGGAATCCTCAGGGGAAGAGCTGAGCCCACAGGCTTAGGTTCAGACATGTGTTCTAAACCCCAAGGCCGCCTCCCACCATGGGTGGTGCTGCACAGAGTCCTTGTCTCCTCCTGTGGGAAAGGGTTGAAACCCTCCAGCTTGTGGGTGCCCTTGGCCAGGATTTGGTAGCCATGTCCCTTTCCCAGCACCTCACCCACTGGCCCTTGGCTGTAAGGAAGGCAAAGGCTGTAGCTGCACAGTCGAAGATTTCTATTCTTCTGAGCCTCTATAGGGGTCTGGCCGTACCAAGAAAGGTAGCAAGCGTCCTGGAGACACCTGAAGGGGTGGAAATAAATAGAGGGCCATTAATTTAAGCACCATTGTTTAATCATAACCATTCTGTAGCCATCTATATTTCTGTCACAGATTCCTTAAGCACAAAATTGGCTGCCACACAAGCAAGGAGCAACTGCTTCTAGGTGCACTTGGTCTTCCAAATTTGAGGGTTGTTTGCCAGAGTTCACTGAAATTCAGTTCCCATATGACTTGTTAAAAGCAGTCAGTTCCCATCTGTTAAAACCATGCTCACAGCCGGCATGATTGTGCACACCTGTAATGTTGGGAGGCTGAGGCAAAGGAGGATCACAAGTTTGAGATCAGACTCAGCAACTTAGTACAGAATTTAATTTTTTTTTAATTAAAAAAAATAAAAAGGAAGAATGCCTATGGGTTCAATTGCATTCTATTTTCTATTTTCCAGCTGTCCGCAGGCCTGGACTGCTCAGATGCAAAGAGCTGTCCCTCATGCTAAGCCCCGAAGCTGCCACCTTTCCAGGACTCCACTTGCTTCTGAAGTAGGATGGAAAAATGAGGCTAGGTCGAAAGGAGACAGAAGAAAACAGGGACTCAAACTTTAAGTATGGAAGCTCCATGAATACCTTCACTTTCACCCCTCAGGCCTATTTTGCTCCAGGTCTAAATTCTTAAAAGGGTCAATAAATTTTATAGTACCACAAGTCCAGTTAATTAGTGCCTACATATCGTTGTTTACAAAATGTATTTTTAGACGGATTTTTAAAAGTCTAGAGAGACATCGTTAAAGACCCATGATATGGTGCCCTCCAAGTGCTATGTATTAACTAGATAGTGTCAACCAGAAGATTCTGAGAAGAACCAGACCACCACTGCCTGCTCTGTGCTCCACAATCCAAGGAATCGAGTTCATTAGCCTGATGGCACCCCCTTACATTTCTCATGTTTGCCTTTTACAAGGTTTCCTTTAAAAGAAGCCAGAGACCCCCAATACCTCACCCACTGATAAGTCCCTAAGAGGATGGAGGGGAAGTTGTTTTGCTGCCCCAAAGCATTCCTCCCTTTGAATGCAAATACTGCTCTATTGCTGAATAAATCTCCTTGCTTCCCTGAACAAGTCTCTATTTGTGCCTCTTTTGATGCACCCTGAAATTCCTTTCTATAGTGTAAGTAAAAAACCTGCCAAAGCTGAGCTGAAGTGCTCTTTTCCCTTCTGGGACCTCCTCAGACCTCATCCGGTGACACTCCCATCTCATGCTTCACCTTCTGTGGATCTTGCAGTTCACTCTCAGGCTGAGGCCACGTTCTTGTAGCCCTGTGTGGATTGGGCAGGCTGTAGACAGGAGCAATGCCAGTTCGTGGTCACGTGAATGTGCAACACTGCCAACACTTCGGGGTACACCCTGAAATCCTCCTTAATCTTTACAGAAAATTGGAGAGGATGCTGCAGTTTGGATCTTCAGTGTCTCCCAAAGCCCAGTGAGATGAAGTCATGGTCCCCAGAGTGGCACAATGGGGAAGCAATGGAACCTTTGAGAGGTGGGGCCTACTGGGAGGTCTTTGGGTCATTGGGGGTGAGTCCTCAAAGGGGACTGTGGGACCCAGGTATTTCTGGCTTCCTACTTCCTGGTCACGAGATTAGGAATTTTGCTCTGCAACGTGTTCCCTGTGGGCTGTGCTGCCTAAAAGTGACAGGGTCAACCCATCAGGGACTGGGACCTCCAAAACTGTGAGCAAAACAAAATTTTCTCTTTATAAATTGGTTATTTCAATGCCTTACTGAAGGCAACAGAAAATTAACACAGAGTTAAGAGCAATTACTTTGTAAGAGGGGATTGTGGAGGCCCAGGTGGTTGAGTTAATTTGTCCAAGTTCATACCAATTTGTAAGTGGCAGCACCAACATTTACACTGGTCCTTAAGCACCCAAAGCCAATTTCAGGTCCATGCCATCTTCTACCTATGTTTCCTGCAGGTTCTTCCAGAGTTCAAGTTGCAGTGCACAGTCAGCCTCCGGGTGTTATCTGCCTTGGCACAGTGGTGCTGACTTCTCTGGGATACCTTAGGCCTGGAAGACTTTAGCCACTCTCAGTTTATCAGATAGTTGTTAGCACCAGGTGCCTGGTCCTTGCCCTCCAGGCTCTGGCTCCTCAAAGCCTGGATAATCTGTATCTGACACCTAGTCAACAACCTTAAGAAGATCTGTGTACAGCAAATGAAATATCCCTGAACTAAGATGCAGGTACCCTGGGTTCTGGTCGTAGACAGAAACTGATGGTGTGATTTGGGTTTCTTGTCCATGTCAGCTCCCAGCTGCAGAGCAGGGCTGCAATGGAGTAATGGAAACCTTTACTGGCCTCCGGTTTCCACATGGGCTATTGTGCCCATGTAAAGAACAGGCCCCACATCTGCCTCTTCCTAGACAGAGCAGTTACTCCACCTCTCTGACAGCCTCCTTCTCCTTGTCCTCCTCATCCTGCTCCGTAGGATGGGAACGACAGGAAATTATTTCATGAGGCTGCCGCCAGGATTGTCATTCTAGAAAGCTGCTTGTGTTAAGTGTTCAATAACAGGTAAGTGTTATCCTCATTTTAACATCCTAGGTTCCCTCTCCCATGAAGATGCTTTCAGTTTTGCAGTATTTTTAATCTCTCTCTAGGATGTCTATGAAATCTAGAAGACATATATTTTAATTTCGTCAAGGCTTCTACAAGCTTGGTTCTTGATGCAGTAACCAAGAAGCTGCCACTAGAGGGCAGACGAGCACCTTGCATATTTAAAGAGAAGCATAAAGCTAAACTTTGAAGATGAAGATGGTCACTAAGTAGAAGACCTCTATAAGCTACTGAATAATTCCAAGGATTTTCTTGTCTTACTTTAAGCATGCTTAAGTTCCAAAGGCCAGGAAAATGGGAAATGAAAATGAAAGAAATGGGAAAACTTTGGAAACATGCAAATCATACTACCAAATGTGAAGGATTTCTGCAAGGATTTGGAAAGCAGATAAAACTAAGGGAAAAGCCAACCTAACTTTTATCCATTCTGTGGATCCTACAGGCCACAGATGAAGAACTCTTCATATACTACTATGAATAAAGGGATAATCTCTTCTAATTCCTTGGCTGATAACAGTGAATGTCAAATATGCCAACCAAGGCTTGGGGAGTTGGCAAGAAGTGAATTTGGGATAAAAGGAAAGATAATTAAAAAAAAAAAAGTCAAGGAAAAAAAATCTGTAGATGAAATTGGCCAATCTTTGGCAGCAGCAACACAATGCAAAGAAATTTCCAAGCATATATGTGGCCAACCCAACAATCTGGGCAGCCTAATTGTCCTGATCACAGGTTGCCTTGGTTTCTTTAGTAAAATGATGGAGGGGATGCAGAAGCAAACAGTAAGGTAAATAAGGCAGGAAGGCAAATATTTCCTAAGGTTATTGCTTCACTGTTGTCTGTAAGGACCCCATGGAGAGTACAGATGGGACAGCTGTTCAGATTCTCAGGGTGAGAACCCTGGGGGAAAAGAGGTGAAGCATCCTGCTAAGGTCCCCTGCTAGGATGTGGGGTACACTCAGGACCAGTGTTCTGACTGAACTCACAGCATTGGGGTACCTGCCCACCTGGACAGAGTCTATGGAAAAGGTATCTCTCCCTCACGCCAGGTCCCACAGCCAGGTCACCCCACTGTCCCAGACCTGGGGAAGGGATTGTGGAAGACATTAGTTCCACATCTTGCCACCAGCAGAGAGCTGATGGCAGAATATGGTGTGAGGTCACAGGGATTCAGCCCATGTGTCTTATATCTTAACCCTCTTGCCCACACCCTGTGTGTACAGAATGCTGCGTTGAAGCCTGTGACATTACAAACTCTGCCACCAGCTGCCTGCTGGTGACATGATGTGACACTAACAGTGTCCTCTTCTGGCAGCAGGTGGGCCTGGGAATGTGGTGGGCATCTTTGACAGGAAGAGTAGTTGGCACTGCTCAGTTATGAAGGCAGCCTTAGAAGAGTCCTCTCAGATGCCTTCAGGGATGTATCCATTCCCAGCTGCACCTGCTGCTACAGCAGCCCTCATCCCCCACCTCCCCACCAGAGTGAGCCCAGAATGTCCTTTAGATCATTTTCCCAGGAACAACCCTAAGAGTTTTGAGGACCAGAATGCCACATCAGAGCACAGACCCTCTTGTGGCAGAGAGGAGGGAAAGTAGAAAGAATCTGGATTTGCCTAATTAACATACCAAGTGTCTGTTTTCTTTGGAGTCAATCTTTGTGATATCATAGGCCAATCACAGGTGTCCTACTTAGAACATCACAAAGACAGCTAAACTTTAATTCTAGATATGTACAATTCTTCAATCTGGGCAACTGCTTTAAACGCCCCCCCCCCCCCACACACACACACACATTTTTTTTTAAAAAGTAAAACATTTCTTTTGAAAGTAACATTTCTGAGGGCATACTGTGTAGTCCAGATTATCAAGCCCCTAGAGAACTGCCCTGGCTCACCTTTCCTGGCCATCACAAATGCCCTTTGCCTTCACCTCACCCATGCCTTGTGTCGGCCTATCTTGGATACAGTGGTAAGGACGCCAGCTTTCTCCAACATTTCCTGGAAGACAGTGAAATGGGGGGCTTCAATGCTTCGAGCTTCTTCACTGGAACCTCACATCAGGACACATGTCATACATGGAGAAAAAAATACACTTCAGTACTATTTTCCTAATCTGAAACAGCTTTTGTTCTCCCAATCCTTTTAGACAACTTCTTCTGAGGCATGATTTAGATAGGGATCTTTGTGTGGCTGCCTGAAACAGATCACTCCTTACAGGAGAGGCTATACATGAAATCTGAGAGAAATCTGATAATAAAAAGAATAGGACACCTTACAGAAGAGTATTCACAGGGCAGACTTGCAGGGAAGGAGCATCCTAGGTTCGCTGTCTACTCCCACAGCTTGCCTCTCCCTCTACATGGACCCTAGGAATGAGCTGCTCTCTGTAGCCCTCAGCCCATTTCCTCATTTGCAGTTCAAAGGGTGGGATTATGTCCTATTGGTTATAAAACATTCTTTTTATTTCTTTTTATAAGGCATTTGTTAGTTCTTAATTCTTTACATCAACATTTCATAGAAATGAGGGAAGAACACCCTGGGAGGACAAGGAAAAAGCCTGTAGGATTTGGCCCTGGGCAAATTTGTCTAAATCCTATATTTGCTAGAAATTTACTGCAGCTCCTCAGACTGACCAGTGAGTAAACAGCCCAGAAGCCTCATGGGCCACACTTCCCAGGAGATTGTCTTCTTATCACCTCTCCTTGCCATATCAGCTCCTCTAGTTTTCTCCCCACTATGTTTGCTGAGCATAAATCCCAGAGATCTGGGGACATGTGTTGTTAGTGGCATACTTTCAAATGTACTTGGGCCCAAGGATGGACAAGTTGCCAATTGCAATTTGTTTGTAAGCAAACAAAACCTCTAAAAAGCCCTGCTGTTTGCTCTGACACCTTCCTGTCAAATCTAAAGGCTCATGTCCAAAGGGAGTTCCTAAGTAAAGACACCTGCCTCTGGCACCCACATCTGCAGATCAGATATCAATAGCCCACCTTGCTCTGTTGCCTCCCCACCCCCACCCAGCCTTGGGGCTGGACATAATGAGAACCATGACCTAAATTCAGTGAGTGAAGCCAACATTGCTAATCAAAGACACTGGGAAGTGGTGAAGAGCAAAGAAAGTAACATAATTGGGATAAGAAATGTGACTGCCCTGTCCTGAGTAAGAACCCCAGGCACTTGGAGCTAATGGAGCTTAAATGAAGTAAATTGAGAATTAGCTTCCCCATCAATGGCCAGTCACGGTAGTCAAATGAAAGAAATCAACAGCAATGGTACAGAGCATTTCCATCATCACAGAATATCCTGGTGGCCTATTCTAGGCTGGGCAGCTCCTCTCTTTCCTGGCAGTGCTGTGGGCATCCCATCCTCAGAAAGGGTGAAGCCAGGGAATGGAGTTACCCAGACAGCCATATCCTCTGCCTTTTCCTCGTGACCTGGGGTCTGCTGGACACTTTGTTAGTACAACATGGAGCCCAATACAGAGCCAAAGTCATACTGTGTCACTCTTGAGGACAGAGAGACATATCACTTAAGGTTAGAACTGGACATGATCAAGTGAGCTGGAAAACATCATGTGGAGTTCTAGAAATGACTTTGATAAAGGGAGAAAAAGGGACAAGAAAAGAAGTTCTTATTTTGCACAAAATTCATGTGCAGGGACAGATACCAGCTCCCCCACTTCCATTCCCCCACCTTGGAGAAAGCAAGAAGGAGCTTTGGGAGATCCTTCGGGAAGGCAGAGAATGGAATAGAACTATCCTCTCCCCTTCACCATGGGTAAGCGTGGAACAAAAGCTTAGAATTATTTTTAAACCATAGACTTTGTATGTCAGATTTAATACTCAAAATTTTTTTATCCTGCTTTTTGAGTAATAATTTATCCAATCACACCCTGCCTTACTGCACACAAAACTTAGGGTGTTTAGATGTTTATAATTTAAAAGATAAATGGATACTAGAAGGTGGGTAACATCACCTGAAGAGTTTCAACATCTAAGAAAAAAGCAAACAGGGTTGTTTAGAGGATTCAGTGAATTACAAAAAAAAAAAAAAAAAAAAGGTAGCTGCTGCTGTTTCAACTGAATAGGGTTCTTGCTAAAATGAAAAGGTGAGGAACTGTTCTCCCATGTCATGGATGGCATTTAATGATTTGGGCGAGTATATTTGCAACTTAGACAATGCATATGTAAAACATACAGGGGGAAATTAATTTTAGAATGATGTTTCTCATGAGTAATCAACCTTGCTTCTCAGGTCATAAGCCCAGGCTCTGATTATTATTACCTCATGACCTTCATGCCTCAGTTTCTTACCTTCAAATGGTATTTCCTGGGATGGCACTGACTTTCACTCCATAAGGGTCTTAGCAAATTGGCAGTCACTCCATTTCTATTACATTCCTAGAAGCACCTTGTCCAATGAGGACACTATTGTCTATCTTTAGATACTCTGAATCCTGCACAGCAGCCACCTCACCTTCAGAAGCACTTGAGGTCCCAACACACAGAGTACCAAACACAGCACCAGGGCCAATTTTTGGTAATGAAATTGTGGCATAAATAAATAAGGGAAAGATCTTGGTAGAATGTGCAACTTACCACTTGCTGAGCCAATCCCTGGAGTGGATTGCACCAAAGAGAATAGGGATAATGCTCCAATTAGCACCCTCCACCCAGGTCCCATGGGTCCTCTTGTTCAGCATCAAAATCACAGATGGCTTTAGGCAAATGAGTGCAAGCAGGAGAATGGCTAGAAAGGGGTTCTGAAGCACAGAAGGGAACTGGGCTTCCCTTGTCCATGGCCAGAGCAGGGAGCCTTCCCAGTCCCCACCCCACCCAGCAACTGGAGCAATCAGCCAATCATGAGATGGACCTGGGAAACAAACATCCTCCCCAGAGGGGGTCTGGGATCTTATGCCCTCCCAACATTTTCTGGGCTGTTTTCCCTAACATAAATATGTCCCAAAAGGTGCTAATTTTCAGGGAAAAGGGTGTTAACCATCTTTGAGGCTCAACAGTAGCTCCACTAAACATGGTTATAACATGACTTTGTGAAAAAATAGCTGGGTGCCTTGTAATTTGTAATAGAGAGACACCAGAGCATTTTGAAGGCCATTTTCAAGTTAGTAAAAGCACAATTTTGTATAGCAGGGACTAAAAATGAGCATTCAGAGGCTGTGGGTGTGACTCAGTGGTAGAACATGTGTCTAACATGCTCAAGATCTTAGGTTCAATCCCCTGCACCAATAAACAGGGACAAAAATGGTAATTTTGTCTTATACAAATCATAAATACTTGTTGGATTACAAAGGATGCCCATTTCATCTATAATCATGCATGCTTCCCATTGGCTTCAAAATAAATATATCCATAGCTCAGTCTATCACATAACTAGCACCTTGGTAAGTTTCCCCCAGTTGCCTTTGGTCCTTCAGCCATTTGGAATGTAGGGAGGGCATCAATGTCCTGTTCTCTCTGCAAAATCACATGCTGCAACTCCACGGGAGGGGAGGGCTGCAGTTATCACAGTAGGGATCATCTTTTAGGATTGCAGGGTTCAGTGATCACTTTATCACTTCGATTTATTTTGAGTGGGTAATTAAATAACCACCTGTGTTGTCCAATACATTTGCTAAAAAAAAAAAAAAAAAAAAGAAGAAAAAGAAACCAACCAACACACACATACACACACACTCTCTGGGGGAATTTATTAGGTTCTGAAGCACATTATTTTTTATTTTTAAAAAATTGTTCTAAGTAGTTATAGAAGAATGCATTTTCAAACATTGTACACAAATGGAGCACAACTTCGTATTCCTCTGGCTGTACATAGTACAGAAAAGAATCACACCGGTAGTATAATCATACATGTAATAATGTCCATCTCATTCCACCATCCTTCCCACTCCCACACCCTCTCACCTCCCCGCACTTCCCTCTGCCCAATCCAAAGTTCCTTCATTCTTCCCTACCCACCCCTGCCCCCATTATGGATCAGTATCCACTGATCAGAAGAAACATTCAGCCTTTGGTTTGGGGGTTTGGCTTATTTCACTTAGCATGATATTCTCCAGCTTGATCCAAGTACTTGCAAATGCCATAATTTCATCTGAAGCACATATTTTTAATTTGATTTGTGAACAACTCTCTTTATCCTCTTGATTCCTGTGCTCACCCCCACCTGCCAGCCTTGCTTCCCCGCTTTTTTTTTTCTTTTTGTCTAGAGTGTTTTTTCCACATGGAGTGAACAAGTATTATTTGGTCCGACATATCATAAATTCTGATTAAAGTCTTCTTGAGAAACCTATGCTACTAGATCACGTATATAATTTGAGAATATGCAAAACAGACTCACGGTAAGCGCCCCTGGTTGGGCATGGTTCCTTTAAGCTTCCCCCACAGAGCTGGGGTAAAGTGGCCACTGTTTCTCTTGGTTATTTTAGATATGTTTAATAGGGAGGGAGGTTCACCTTTTGTCTTTGAGGACAAATAACATCCAAGAGTCACACTAGTATCACATTCCTGATTTGACAAGATTACATGCTCCAGAAATTGGTGAAGCCCCAGATGGTGAAGCTGCTTTGGGTAACCTGTATGTGAACAGTGAAGGGTTAACCAGGAGAAGCTGCCTGCCAGGCCTTGCCCCCTTATGAGGGCTCCTTCCTTACACTCCTTGCCTCCTCAGCAGGATTTATTTGCAAAGAGTGAAAGCAGTGAACAAAGCACAAAAACACCAGGAAGAAGCTCAAGACCCAATGCTGGTTCCTGCATCTGTTTGGTGGCCTGCTTTTTATCCCCTTGAAGGGAAGTACCTCACCCAGGTGACCCAAGTAGGATTTTCTAAGAAAGTTGATCACATAGACATTTCAAAGGGGAACTTGCATGGTAGAAAGTGGTTATGATATTTACATGTACATTTTTTAAAAGCCTAAATTTTAAAATAACTCTAGGCTGGGAACACAGATTGTCAGCCCTAAGGTCACTGGATGATGTCAGTGTTCTGGGCAGTGCTGACCAAGCCTCTGTGAGCTTCAGAGAAATAGTAGAAGCACTGGGTCTGCCCTGTTGGCTGCTACGAAGCAGCATGGATCCACTGGTTTACTTTTTCTTTTCTTTTTTTTGTAAGGCTTACAAATGCTGACATCTTATACTTCCCAATTGAGAACTGTGTCTCTGAGGAATTGAATTCCTTGATATTCCAACCACACAGGTAGTGAACATTATTAATCACTGTTAGAGAAGCCATCTCTCTAAGACGTTAACTGACTTACCCAATATTAGGAGGCTGGGAAGAAGCAGAATCTATCCCTGGGTATTCAGACGTGGGATTCAGAATCTTTCAGAGCCATGCATGTTGCATGTGATTACCAAACTGGCTCAGCTGGGTAATGCTATATGTACAGGACCTAGACCAGAAACAAGTGCTTTATTTCCTCATGTTATCATTGGGGTTATCTTATTGTTATCATTCAGTGATTTTTTTTTTTTTTAAGCCCTCTGACCTAGCTGGTCTCTCTCAGAATTTTTCAGACTAAAACTACTGCCTCGCCACAGGCATAAAAGCAATAGGTCAAAGCCTGTAGACTGAAACTCCCCAAACTTTGAGCCAAATACACCTTTTCTCTTATTATCTCAGTATTCTGTCACAGTGACAGAAAGCTAACACATTCACATGGGATAAAAAGAGGCCATTCTTCAATGTACTACCATTTTATTGGTCCATGCTCCAGCATTCTGAACTTGGTATAATTTCAATATGACATATAAGTTTAATTTTCTATTCATGAGAATAAATATGTGCAGAAGTTCAGGAAATTAAGCCTGAAGTTCAGGAAACTGAAAATGCCAGCTAAATATGTACAAATAATAAATATTCAAATAACAAATATTCAAATAATAAATATTTATTATTCAGTCCAATGAAAGTATTTTTTGTTACAATTGGTTATAAAATTGTTAGAAAATACATAATTATACAAAGATTGAAATCAGAATCACCCAGGAATAGCCAGGTTTGGATGTTGGTATATATGTATCTTCCCAGTCTTTTTCTAACACACCTAGTTCATACTAACATCTAATCCACTTTTTTTCTTTTTCAGTACTGGGGATTGAATCTAGGACCTCACACATGCTAGGCAAGCACTCAACCACTGAGCTATATCCCCAGGCCTAAACTGCTTTTTTAACTTGACTATCAAGTCATAAACATTTTGTAATCTTGGTATATTTTATCTGTAACATTATTTTCACAGTATGAAACATATCAAAGCATGGATCATAAAACCAATTACCCATTAATTTATATTTAAGACATTTTGTGGTTTTCATATAACAGTACTAGAATATCTTTGATTATAATCTTTATGTAAATTCTTATAGGAAGAAGTATTATCAAAAGAAATCACACATTTTTTTTAAGGGTTTTCATATATAATAAACACCAAACTGGACTCCAACAAGTGATATCAATTCACAATACCATCAGCAATGTCCAAGTGGGGTTAATTGATTTCTCTGTAATCTCAGGGTAATATCAGTTATAAAAAATGATTTTGTCTTAGTTCAACAACCGTATTTGGAAGCAGCTCTGAAAGTCCAAAAAATTTGAGCTTCCTTTCAGACTTTCCCTATCGGAATCCTTACAAAGTTCAGAATTAAAGAGTAATGTCAGCAAAATGGTGGAGTTCTCAGCTTCTTTTCATGCCCACAGAATTTCTACCACAACTATTCAGTGGCAAGATTACCACCTGAGTACTCCAGAACTCAGTGAAGCTGTGTTGCCCCTTGAATCACAGATATGAGAAAAACTGCAATCATATGTTAAGAGAAAATTCTCTGTGAGGCTCCTCCCCATCAAGGCAATGGAGTGCCACCTGCAGCAAATTTCCCTGAATTGATGATTTCTACTGTAGAAAAAGTAATCTGGAGATGGCATTTGTATTCCCCACCAATTACAAATGGTTAAGGATTATGTAATATAAAAAGTTATAAATTGTGACATTAAAAATTCAAAATGTGCCAGACTCAGTGGTGCACACCTGTAATCCCAGCTACTCAGGAGGCTGAGGCAAGAAGATCACAAGCTTAAGGCCAGGCTGGACTACCTAGTGAAACCCAAAATAAATTTTTAAAAAAGGGTTGGAGTTGTAGTTCAGCAGTAAAGCACTTACCTAACATATGTGAGGCCTTTAGTATTACACACACAATAACAACAACAACAACAACAATAATAATGTGAGGATAAGAAGACTTAGATTTTTTAAAAGATTTTTTTAGTGACCAAAGTTCAGTTTAAAATAACCTTTTATAATTATTTGCAGCAACATGAATGAATGAACCTGGAGAAGTTACGTGAAGTAAAATAAATCAGGCATGGAAAGACAAACATTGTATGATTTTGCTCATATGATTCATATGTGGAATTGTAGAAGTGGAGAGTAGAATAGTGGTCACCAGGGGTTGTGTGGCTGTGGCGAAGGTAGGTATGTGGAAATACTGATCGAAGTATATCTAATTACAGTTAGAAAGGAGGAGCTTTAAAAAGATGTCCAGAAAAGACAAATGTACAGAGGCAGAAAAGTAGACAACTGGGTTGCCTGCAAGGAAAAGTGGAGCAGGGGTTGGAAATGGGAATGACTGAGTGGTTTGGGATTTTCCTTATTGGGTAATGACAAAGTTCTAAAATTGTGGTGGTGGCTGCACAAGGCCTGTGAACGAACTAAACCCACCAGATTGAATACTTTAATGGATTAACTGTATGATCAGTGACTTTCAATAAAGTTTTTAAAATAAAAATGCATAGAATTGTATCTCTCTTCAAAAAGATGAATACTCTATCCATTTGGCAGCATATACCAAGAATATGAACATCATTAAGAAATTTCACTTAGACAGAATCAGAATTCCTGCTCCAGAACTAATGCTGATGCCACTTTTCAGGGCAAGAGCAGGGTACTTTGTGCTAGGGAAGCATTATCCAATAAACTATATCTGAGACCTGATGGGTAAGTAATTCCCTGCTGAACTAAGGAAAGGCTGCTGGAAGATGGCAAGGCCACTTGGATGTGAGCTTGAGTACCTGGATTAGAAATTCTTATGTCTCCCTGACTTACTCAGGATGGTCTCAAAACTCAGTTCAAGATGTGGCTATCAGTTGCACATAGTGATGCACCCTGTAATTCCAGCAACTCAGAAAGCTGAGGCAGGAGGATTAAACGTCTGAAGCCAGCCTCAGTTAACTTAGGGATACCCCAGCAACTTAGCAAGATGCTATCTCAAAATAAAAAATAAAATCCACTGAGGATGTAACTCAGTGGTAAAGTGCCCCTAAGTTCAATGCCCAGTTCAACAACAACAAAAGATGGGGCTACCAAAGGTAAGTTGGGCTCTGAGCCCATGCAGGCAAGGCAAGAGGATGCCTTACTGGCTCTGACATTTAGGACAGTGCTCCTCAAACCTAAATTCTTACACATGCACAGCCAGTAAAAGTGTGTTTCCAAAATCCAGAAGTTATCTTTGGTCCTCTGAATGAACTAAATTGCTATTTCTTGTTTACATAATCTTATCTTGGCACACTGTTCAATAAAGCAACCCCATACACTTCCTAAGTTTGTGGTTTTCTACTAGTTCCCTCACTCATCGTATAGGTCTGTGAGATGCAAAGAGTAGGAGACTTGATGAACAAAACAAAGCAAGTTGTGACAAAAATCAGAAAGACTGTAGCCTCCCCACTGCCAATGAGGACTTCTTTAGCCACATTCCAAGGACAGGAAATCCTGAACTATCCATAAAATCATACAGTTCAGATACACTGATAATAAATGTTATACAACTGGTAAGTCATAACACATTTTCACAAACATAATTTTTTATAAAATAATTTTCAGATATCATTCTATTTTGCATCATGATTTTTAGGTTTTATGACTATAGTGGGAATTGATTTTATTACAAGCCAAGAAGGGAGACAGCATTTTAAAACTAAAATGTCTGATTTTAAAACGTTAGCTTCACAAAATAGAACATCCTACTGAAACTAACATTACTAAAAACCAGAAAAGTCATTCACATACATTGGTTTTATCAAATAATAAAGCCAAAAGAGATTTTCATTTTTGCTGATGTTCCATTTCTTCATCTTATCCTAAACAAAATAGGTCTTGACTTTGTAATGAGACATTACAATACTCTATGTATTATGTCCACCTCCATAGGTCACATGAGATTTAATTAAAATAGGAAATATGATGGAATGTGCTTCAGGGAGAATGAGGAAGCACATCCATCACAACTGCATCAGCTTCGATACATAAACGGAAACAAGGTCTCATCATTTAACACAAAAGCTAACTTAGAAATTCCTTTTTTCTACTCTTAATGCAAATTCTTCTCAAAATGAAAGATCTGATGTACCACAGAGAAAAAAAACACTATAAAGAATTATAAACCAAAGGACTGGGGATGTAGCTCAGTGTAGCATATGCAAGGCCCTTGGTTCAACTCCTGGCACTGCAAAAAACAACTTAAGAGCAAAATTGGCCCCAGGGAGACAGTGAGAGCAGCAGAAGGAAGGGACAAGCTTGCAGCTGAGAACCATGTTGTCTGGGCCAGCTTTCAGGGTGCAGAGAGGCAAGTGGGCTCGAGTTCTTTGCAAGTTGGACAGAGGGTCCTATGCTGCAGTTATTGAGCACTAAATAACCACAGGTGCTGTGGGGGACGGAAGGACCATCTTTTCTATCACTGGGCTCTTGGGGATGGGAGCAAGGAGAGAGAAACCTGCTGAAATTTGAGAGTGGCCAACAGTGTGCTGAGCTAGAGGCTGTACTTGGGGGAAAACTCCAAGTTCCGTGGGCAACACTCTTATGAATTCTATGACACTGATTCCACGTGTGTGAGGATTTTCATAACTTCAATGAGAAACTGCTGTTTAAAGAGGAGAGGGCCAGGTGTAGCTCAGCAGTAGAGTGCTAGGGTCCATTCCCAGCACCACAAAATAAATAAAGACTGGATAAATTTTAGCTCTTCTTCTCAATGTCTTAAAAGCAAATAAAAAATAAAAAACAAAACAGACATAAATAATATAAAGTAATATGTTTATCCAACTATGTTGCACTGATTTCATTTTTAGTTAAAATATTATAGAGGAAGAATAAGCATGGTGTGGAGATTTGTGGTGTTGTGAGGAGAGACAAGTGACTCAGAACACATTGCCCCACTGCCTCTCCCGTCAGGACAAAGGCCTCTGGGCTTTCAAATCTGGCAAGGTGGTGCTAGGACAATGCTGGGATGAAATACTGTAGGGAGACGTCTTCATGAAGCAAATCAAAATGAACAATCCTATTATTCACAATATCTGGGGAGAGAAGAGCCACTATTTTAAAGACTCATCAAAAAACACACATGCCCCCCATCAGAGCAGTTTTTCCACACTGAACACCTCCTATGGAAGGTCTCTATCTTCTCAGCAGGTCCCTGAAGAGGTCACAACACAGGCAACTGTCATCTCTCAGGGGAAAAAAATGAGAGAACAACACAGCTTCCCAGGTCTTAGGTTCAAACCCAAAAGGCAGGCTTCCCAGTAAACCACACAGAGTCAATCACACCCTTCCATGGAAAAGCTGCTGCCCACCAGTGAATGACACAATGTAGAGAAGGCCCAAGTGCCCACATTCCCCTTACACTGGGCAAACTGTGCTACATACTCCATCTGCCACCTTCCCTGAGTACCTGACGCCACCACCCCTCCCAGAGTCCCTCCTCTCTATTCTTAGTGCTTTCTCCGTGTCTCTCTTTGACAGAGTCACCTAGAATTTTCTATTTCTTCTCTACAGTGTAGTGAAGATCCAAATGTTCTAAGGTACTATTCTGGGCCATTCTCCTCAGCTTTATCCACTAGTGTCTGAAGGGTCAGCCTTGGAGCTATTCCACAAAAGGAGGAGCTTCAATTTCTTTTAGATTGCTGCAAGGAGGCAGAAAACACCCTGAGAAGCCCTTGACAAGAATGTCCTGCCTACATGTGGCCAGTAGATAAGGAGAGCCAGGGTAGGTGTGTGACCTCAGAGTCGGGATTAAGCCAGAATTGAGAGGTAATCAGTAATAACCAGCATCTGAGAAGGAGATTCTGGTGGTGAGCACAGGAAAGGTGGACAAAAAAAGGAAGCAAAACACTGTGAATCAAAATTCAGATCTAAGCACAGCATACAGGGGACTCTGAATGTGTAAAATCTGAGGAACCTGGTGAACAGAAGCCATCTGTGTGGTCCTCCTGACAGTGTCTCTGCAAGAATGACCTGCTGCGTGGTGGCCGCATGAGGCAGGCCACATGCCTACCCAGTGTGGCTGTAGGCTTTCCTCTAGATGCTTCTAAATCCAGGCAAATTTTAAGAACTTGACTATCCTAGAAAGCTTGAGTCCATATACTTGGGATCATTTTGCATTTATAAGATGGCATGCAATCTGTTGGACTAGAGTGACCTAAACTGCCTAAGATAAACAAAAAACAAAAAACAAAAAAAAAACCCAAAACAAAAAACAGAGAAGCAAACTCACTGCATATGGCCTTTGTAGGATTCACCTGCTGTCCAGCAAGAAATTGGAGGAGCTTCTTGATATCTATGTGCACCTCAGCCATCTCTTCTGGGTTTCTGTTCTGAGAAGTATTTTCAGAGGCTAAAATGACACAAATGTTTTAAAGTATAACATCCTTGGAAGTAACAGAATCCAGAAATACACAAAACATGCTTACTTAAATAAATGTTTTACCTTGCAATTGATTTTAGTACCCTGGAGAAATATAACAACTTGTAAATATTGTCACTCATTGCATGAGTATTTATTTGGTCATAACTATTTAAAATACTGTAATAAGCCAAATACAGTGGTGCACGCCTGTAATCCCAGCAGCTCAGGAGGCTGATTCAGGAGGATTTCAAGTTCAGAGCCAGCCTCAGCAATTTAGTGAGCTCCTAAGCAACTCAGTGAGACCCTATCTTCTCTAAATATAAAAAGGGCTGGGGATATGGCTCAGTACTTAAGTGCTTCTGGGTTCAATACCTGGAATCAATCAATCAATCAATCAATCAATCAATAGTACTGTGATAATTTCCAGGGCATCTTCATTTACAAGAACTTGAAATATGGTTCAACCTCCCCTTTATGTGAAAGAAAATTATATTTGATATTCACTACTTATTTATTTTTGGTATTGTGTACTGAACCCAGGATCTCTTGCACGAGCCCTTTCCCACTGAGCCACTTCTCCATCTCCTTCTCTTTAGAAAATACATCTTATTTTATTTTGAGAAGGAGTCTTGCTAAGTTACCCAGGCTGACCTTGAACTTGTTGATCCTCCTGCCTCAGTCTTCTGAATACCTTGGATTACAGGTATGCACCACCACACTCAGCTCCTTACTATGCATTTAAAAGCTGAAATGTAGATAGCTAATACAAAACCTCTTATTCTAAAGTAGAATGCAATAAAAGAGTCTTTCAACTTCTGGGAAAGTACCAAAAGTAGTTCTGTTTTGTATTTATTAAAATAAACAAAATAGCCAGGTGTGGTGGTGCTCATCTGTAATCCCAGAGCCCCTAAGGCAGGAGGATCACAAGTTCAAAGCCAGTCTCAACAACTTAGCGAGATCTTTACCAACTTAGTGTGACTCTGTCTCAAAATAAAAAAATAAAAAAGGGCTTGGAATGTGACTCAATGGTTAAGTTTAAGTCCCTGGCTTTAATCCCTTGTACTAAAAAATAAAAAATAAATAAAATAAATAATGCCAAAATAAGTCATTCCATGTAGTATTGTTCAACTTTAATCATACAGATTTTACTCTGCTAGAGTAGTATACACTCCACTACAAAGTAAAAATCCTTTGCAGTGTTATGCTAAAATTGCTTATCTATGTATAGATAAGCAAATGTAGTAATAAATTTTAATTTTAAAGGTGACTGGGAACTATTTCACCTGTTTCCAAATAAATATATATGTCAGGAAATAATTTGACATTGTTTGCAGATACTTTTTCTTTGGTCTTTTGCTTATCTGCTTGAGCCACATGTGCCAGCTCCTCTGGCCTCACTGCTCAGCATGCTGTTCAATCTCCTCCTTCACTGCTTGCTGAACCAACTCCACAGTCCTTCATTACCTGACTAAGTATATCTGTATCACATTTTATATCTGCTAATCTAATTTTATAAATATTGGAGTGACTAAAGAAGGAGAAAATAAGAAATGTACCTGCCTTTCTGAGCATATTCCAGGACGGAAACTGAAATCTCTCAGAGCAGAATGGACTGACAAGCTAGAAAGGATCTTGGAGCTCATTTAGTATGATCTGAGTTCTAGAGAGGTGGAAGAATCCCCTGTGCAGTTCCCTCAGCTGCCTGGTGTCTCAGCCCCTTCCCCCAATGGCTAATGTCCCACTATAGGGTAGGGACAGATAGTCCAAGCAGGAAATGCTTGGACTTCTCAAGCATGAAATTGAATAAACTGAATTTCAACTTTTCTACATTGAGACCTCAAAGCACATGTTACCTGAAATAACTTATCAACAGAAAAATATAATCCACAAGAAAACTTACCTAATGGAGGATTTCCAAGATCTTTAAAATGAGTTGTAATACATACTAATTCAGTTTCTATCTTCAAGTTCAAATCTCCATTTAGGTTTGCTTCAATAATCTACAAATTGAATATTGTAAAATTGTCTTAAAAAGACAAGGAAGGCAAAAAAAAAAAAAAAAAAAAAAAAAAGAACCCTACAGATATTAGCTTCCACAAAGTCAGGTGACCAGGCAACCTGTTAAACCTCAGAACACCTCAGGCACTTAGATCATGGTGATGTCAAGGACAAGAGAGGAGATAAGTCCTCAGAGCCCAGAACTCAGATATTCCCCTAAGACACCAAAAGAAAGGTTCCCTTAGTGGAGAAATCAGTGAGAGACGTGAAAGCAGGGGTAGTGGGAGGGGCCTTGCTGGAAACAATGGCTACAGGACCTGGCTCTGGATGCCTGGGCAGAGGGCTCCCTTACAGGATAAGGAAGCCCTATACTGAAAAGGAACAGAGAAAAGTAAAAACACAATTAACAGGAGAAACAATCTTGGAAGTAAAGTGAAGGAAGGTTATATAAAGGGGAGGAAAAGAGGGACAAGTCTCAGAAAGTCCTAGGGAGATGGTCCCAGTCTATATGCCTTAATATTTTAAAGAATAAAGAAGCTGTGAAAAGTTAGAAAACTGTCTTCATTCACACATCTACAATGAAACTTCTTAAAAGAACCAAAAACACAACAACTTTTTATTGTTTGGTGACAACAACAATAAAAGTTGGCCAGGATGTGGGGAAAAGGTACACTCATACATTGCTGGCGGGACTGCAAATTGGTGCAGCCAATATTGAAAGCAGTATGGAGATTCCTTGGACAACTGGGAATGGAACCACCATTTGACCCAGCTATTCCTCCCCTTGGTCTATACCCAAAGGACTTAAAAACAGCATACTACTTATAGCAGCACAATTCACAATAGCTGAACAGTAGAACCAACCTAGATGCCCTTCAGTAGATACATTTTTGAAATGTGGCATATATACACAATGGAATGTTACTCAGCAATAAGAGAGAATAAAATCATGGCATTTGCAGGTAAATGGATGGGGTTGGAGAGGATAATGCTAAGTGAAGTTAGTCAACACCAAAAAAATAAATGCCGAATGTTATCTCTGATATAAGGAGACTGATTCATAGTGGGGTAATGGGAGGAGCATGGGAGGAATAGATGAACTCTAGATACGGCAGAGGGGTGGGAGGGGAAGGGAGGGGGCATGGGGTTGGCAATGATGGTGGAATGTGATGGACATCATTATCCAAAGTACACGTATGAAGACATGAATTGGTGTGAATATACTGTATATACAATTTCTATTACAATTGTATATTATAATTTCTATTACACATTTAGAGCACAATTTTTCATAAGCCAGAGATATGAAAATTGTGCTCTAAATGTGTAATAGAAATTGTAATACATTCCAATGTCATTTATTTTTAAAAAATCAATAAANAAAAAAAAAAAAAAAAAAAGAGCTGGCAGAGCTCAGGAAATGGTTAGAAATATAAGAAAATTTCCAAAAGTAAACTAAACTTGAAGAAAGAGAAGAACAAATAAGCACCAAAGACCACAGTAAGTAAAGCTGTAATAGAAAGGCAAAAATGTAAAAATTACCAAAGAGAAATAAAGGGCTAAAAAGAATCTGAAAGAAAACAGATATGGAAGTGAAGAAGATCCACGTCCAATGAGTCCCAGAAGAAGAAAATCAAAGGATTGGGTACAAAGAAATGCTAGCTAGCACAGTGGTGCCCTCCTGTAATCCCAGCAGCTCTGGAGGCTGAGGCAGGGGGATTGTGATTTCAAAGCCAGCCTCAGCAATTTAGTGAGGCGCTATATAATTCACCGAGACCCTGACTCTAAATAAAACATAAAAAGGGCTGGGATGTGGCTCAGTGGTTAAGCGCTCCTGGGTTCAATCCAAAAAAAAAAAGAAAGAAGTGCTAACAGTCATAGTTCAAAACATTCCTGACGTGAAGGAAGGCTGGCTAACACACAGAAGGTATACTCCCCACACCTGGTGAAGTGGACCAGGTGTCAAGACAATGGGATTCAAAGAAAATAAAAGCAACACACACACCAAAAACAAAACAAACTCTGGGGTATTTATGTCCCCTTACCTCAAATTAATAATCCAACTTATTAAAAAATGAAACAAAATCAGAATGACATTAGTCTCTCTGACAGCAGCATTATATAACAAAGACAATAAAGTACAGTGAGCCAACAAGTGACAAATGAACATCATGAACAAAATGACGTCATGAACATAGGCCAGCTAATGAAATTCTTTGGCCTTCAAGTCCTTCCAGAATGAGATGCTAGAGAATAAGCATCAGATAACAAAAAATTATTGCAGTTACAACACAAAGACAGATATGTCTGCTTTTATCTATACAGCCAAAATTAATAATAAGGGAAGATAATAAGGTACAATAATTGTACTCTATGACAATGTGGACCTAAACACAATTATTAAAAAGCAGGAGCAGGGAGAATGGGAAGGTAACATAGAAATTAGTGCCTTATTTCTATAAATGGACCAAACTATCTGGCATAATTACAAATTTAGTATGACCATAGAGACATTCAGAGTTTTATGAGAATAATTTATCCTGAAAATACTTTAGATGTTGGCAAATGAGATTTCCAGATTCAAAAAGGTAAGGGGCTGCTGTCATGTAACGAGAACTGAGCAAGACACAATGTTGCTGGTGGCTAGTCTCTGCACCCATAGCACAGCTTGGGGAGAGGACTAAGACTTTTGTCCCTCCCTTCTCCTCTATCACAGACCTCTCTGCAACTCCTGCTCTTTCTGCTCTTTTCCCCCTGCTTTGGTACCAGGGATTGAACCCACGGGTACTTAACCATGGAGCTACATCCCCAGCCCTTTTTATATTCTATTTTTAGACAGAATCCCACCAAGTTGCTCAGGACCTCGTTAGGTTGCTAAGGCTGGCTTTGAATTTGCGATTCTCCTGTCTAGCCTCCTGAGCCTCTGGGATTATAGGCACACCCAGCTCACTCCTGCTCTTCCCATCTGGGACTGGCCACAAAGGTCACAGGGGGTTCCTTTCCTTTCAAGTTCTTCCCTTCACTCCACCAATCCACCAACTTACTGGTTATTGTAAATGAAGTGAAATACAAGCACAATGTGCGTTGAGTCTTGCTAAC
The DNA here is from genome assembly GCF_001458135.2 of Marmota marmota marmota. Taxonomy (NCBI): domain Eukaryota; kingdom Metazoa; phylum Chordata; class Mammalia; order Rodentia; family Sciuridae; genus Marmota; species Marmota marmota. The sequence goes on from NW_026000153.1 coordinate 22,836,258, forward strand.
CTGCTCATGGGACACTGTCTTTTATTTCTTTTTTTGGTACTAGGGATTGAACCCAGGGATGCTACATCCTGAGCCCCTTTTGAGATAGGGTTCTCACTAAGTTGCTAAGGGCCTTGCTAAATTGCTGAGGCTGGCCTCAAATTCCTGCCTCAGTCTCCCGAGGCAGGTATGCACTACCATGACCACAGGGACACAGTATTTCTATTTTGGATGTTGGCATCTGCCTATTGTTAAAGCCTGTATAGAGTTTGCTGTCAGCACTCTGCCAACCAGTAGTGAAGTGTGCCAGCTAAACTAGAGTTTAGTGAGTACAGGTTAGTACAGGCCTTTGATTTAGTAGGCCCCACACATCTTTGAAAGTGCTATTGGGAGAGGGGCAGAGAGACCTTTATGGAGCGGAAGAGTACCCTTCTGCACAACTCTGCTAGAGCACCCATTTTAGGGAATATCACTTAGTGTTTCTCATTCTCATGCCTTAAAACTGCCAAACTCTAAATCATTCAGATTCCAGAAACAAAAGTTTTTATGAACTTGAGTGAACTCTTATTTCTGAGCTTTTGACATCAGAATAAGTCCCCCTTAAACTCACTTTTTGTATAATCTTGTAAATTTACTTTTGAATAAAAAACATTCATCGTAAGTCTTTCATTAGCACAGAAATATACTGGTATATTTATTAACCTACTGTCCTCTAATCTGGAACGATATTTTATTAAAATAAAATAAATAAAACCATCCTTGTGAATGTTCTGGATCACTCAGTGGGGCTCTTTAGACCTAGCACATGACATATACCTATTTGTTTCAAACAACCACATAACGGAGATCTGTAAATTCCCATTGCTTTTGAAGGAAAGTGGTTTTAGAAACAAATTCTTGGTCAAAAAAGCAACTTGCATTGGTTCTAAATTACATTCAGGCTCTTATGCTTTTTTCCAATTCCTAAAATATGTGTAATGGAACATTAGATTCAAATTTGTTTCTGATCCCACCCAGTCTGGCACACGGTAGCATTCAATTAACACTCTGAAGGAATTAACAGCCAATTCTCTGAACATCAATCACTGATTTTTATGATTCAGTTATCTGAACTACTATGTGCATCAACATAATCAATTTCTTAATTATGAGGACAGGATCTTACTTCTTTCAATGAATTCCTTAATAATTGTTACCTTCCATTCATTGAACGCCAATGAATTATACTGGGAACCTACCATAAATTATTATCTCTCAATATATAATAAGTGACAAAACCCATGATAGCTCTACTACTGTCCCATTTAGGGTAATAATACTCTACACTAAGGTTCACAATGCCACCCCTCCTCCACCACATATCACTTTACTTCCCACCCTTAAGTCATGTTCTCTTATTTTAATCATTAAGCTGATCTTGTGAAGGCCCTTTCTCTCAAATGACCTATAGCGTGGCACGCATCACTAAACATTGCTGCTGGGAGTGATTCAAAGACAGGCAGCAACAGCACCGTGAGCTGGTCAGAAGTGCAGAGCCTTGGCCCAGCCCATTCCTCCCAAATTCAAACCAGATTCTAACCAGATCTCAGGGATTCTTGTGCACAGGTGGCTTAGAAGCAATGTGTCAGAAGATGGCATGGACTCCTGGTGGTATTTGCTCCATTTTCTATGTGACTCACATATACAACCCAATCCTATCAGCCTTCTTGCCTTAAATGAAGGAAGGTAGGGATCAAGCATCTCTTAGGGGAGGGTAGAGTCTCATTCATTTTCCTTAATTCTACTACCTATTATTTTCAGACACAGACTTCTGGTTATCCAGGTTAATCTCATTAAATACTCAGCTAATCTAACTTGGTAAGCTTCCATTTAGCAATTTCACATTATAATAGTCACTCCATAAAACTTGTAGACATTTTTAAACACTCCTAAAAAGGAAAACTAACATTTCTGGTTTTATCTATGCCACTTTCAACCTCTCTATTTTGCTGACTCATTTCCACGGAACAGAAAGAACAAATATGCCCTTCCGATAATTGCCACATCTTCTCCCCTGGGTCTCTCTGAAACTCTCTGGAAATCCCAGGAGATCCTAGAGGAAGCCAGCCTGACAACTGGATCAGCATCATGGTGGACACCACAGTAAGCACAATGCATTGCTTCATGGGAAACAGATTTTAGCCTCAAATGGGTTCTGTGAAGATTAAATTACATGAGAAAGCTTTCAGCTGGATAAGCCTAATGTCAGCACTGTTTTTAAGTGAGCAGAACTCAAAGAGATAAAACGGCCCACGAACATTTTCTAGGCTTCAAAAAAAAAACTTTCCTTTTTTGAAAATTCCAAGCTAAATTTCACACCAGATCCATGCAGCAATACTAATTACCGCACACCAATTGACAATCTTACCCTGGGTCCTGGAACACAGAATAAGACAGGTTCTCTCCTTTCCAGAAGATGGCAGTTGAAGTTCTGATACTGGCAGGTTTATGGTGTACACTGAAGAAAGGAGTTCAGTGGAGGAGGGACTTTCTGCCAGACTGTGGGAAAGGGTCTGGGGTGAACAGTGAGAATGTTTAAGCGCTTCCCAGGAGATGACAGACATAAGAAACTGAGTGTGAAATGGCCAAGAAACAAAACCCAAAAAGAAGAGAGGAATTGTTAGATGTGGTAGAGCCCAGTGTGGACCTATAGCCCACAGAACCCACAGAACCCAGTGTAGCCTGGTCCCATAGAGATATGGCCCAGCCACATCTCCATGTGACTGGGAAGATCAGAGGTTTAAGTTTATAAAGTGAAATGTGGCTTTTGAAGATGGAAGGATATAAATGTGTTTTTTTTTTTTTTTTTTTCCTTTTTTGGGGGTGGGGATGTGAAAGTAAAATTCAGGATAAGCCCTGCTGTGTAGGAGGACAATCCACACAATTCTTCATCACTGCCGCATATTGTAGTATTTTGAACATGGCAGAAGGAGACCTTCACAGAATAAATAGAAAAATACAAGCATCCATTGGTTTGGTGTGAGATCTTTTGGAATTAAAAAACTGCTGAGGTGTGAGGGATCTTTATGGTTTAGTGAAAGACATTTGGCAAGCAGATAGAACATTTTACACTGTCAACTGAATCCATGATTCATTTTTAAAAACATATACACATTAGCAGATAAAATATGGAAGTTGCTGTCTAAAATAAAGAAAAAGAAGCAGAACTGTTAAACATATTCATAATAAACTATACCCATAGACATGAGGGATTAAGAATAAATAGAAAGCCTTCCCCAGTGAATGATAGTTGAAACGCACTAGAAGAGGTTTCTAAAGGCAACTGTAAAACTGCTTGTTCTTAGCACCAGGCGAGGCCTCACAAGGATTTTAGTGAGATGCCTCAGATGTCTCACAGTGGCACAGGAGCACCATACCCAAGTCCATGGTAGGCTGTCCTCCCAAAAGGAGGCTAACATTATAGAAAAAAAAAAAAAAAAGTTATTACTTACAAGATGATTGCTGATATTTTTCATTTTTTCTACAACACTCCTCATAGTCTTCAAGACTGGCAAATAAATACTCACCTACAAAACCAATAAGAGCAATCACAAGTATAAAAAAATTAATACATTCTAGTTACGAAAAGTTGCTCAATAACTAATTTGGGATTGCACACATGCTTAAGAACTCTGAATTCCTGGTTTTTAATTTTCTGAATAGAGTTCTTTTTTAAATACCAAAAGGAAAACAACTGTATAATTTCATTAACTCACAGGCATTTGAGTAAAATTAAAGAAATGAATGCCTGCCTCTGGTTACCTCAGCGACTACATCCCTATGGGCATTCCTTTGGTTTGAGGACCAGAGTGCTACAACTGAGATGCCTGTATATGAGCCCAAGGGAATAAAATTCAAGCACCGGGCAGAAGACTTGCCCTGAGGGATGTACAAAGCCAGGTCTCAGGGGCCTTTTGTGCACTCTGCACAAAAATACAGTGCAGCAGCCACTGCTTCTCACCTGGGGCTGTCATTAGCAGTGCTTTACAACAGGTTGGCTTTTTCCTAGTTTGTGTTGTTGTTTCCTAGTGAAAAAACAAGTACATGTTCTATCCAGTATAATTATAATTTCCAGTATATATTTGTAATTGTGAGCAAAAAGCAAAGGACTCTTTGGCTTCATCATTATTTTCAGTAGCTCCAGGGTTCCTATCAAGTTCCAGGTCATGCAAATGTCTCTCCTTGTGGCTTTTTAACACATATTTGGCCCTCAAGTCCTGTGAAACTCAACTTGGTGCCTAAGGCCAAGAGTTCTAATAAATATAAGTTATCTGAGCAAGATATTCTACTTCTTATATGTAGAGAGGATGGTATTTCTACTATATGCAACAGTGATTTAAGATGGCTTAAATAAATCAAAGAAAACATTTTAATTTTTTTTCCTTTAAAAATAAATAATACCACTTTCATTTCAGGTACTACACAACCTTCAAATAAAATATACTGCAAGACAATTAAAATTAATTCACTCACTCACACTCACACACACACACACACACACACCCTTTAATATGCAATGAGCAACAAGACTGCAGGCCTCACTCACATCAGAATCTGGGACTGAGGGTTCTTGTAAGTCCTTCCACAATCTTCTAGGAATAATCGTTATGGGGATGTCATGGGTCACAATGCGACTACTGCTTGACACAGATAACTGCCAAGAAAAGAATTCAAAATATATTTTATGTTGTCAATATTAAAAACAAAATCAAAAGCAAAGGATTAAGCATAAAAAAACTGAAAATATCAAATCTAAGTGGAATGTTCTCAATTCATTCACTTAAAATCCATTCAACCTATACTGGCATTATCAGTTCTGCTCTGGGTTCTAGGAGTAGCTGGCAAATGTGGTGAACAAACAACAGGTTCCCTGATGCTCCAGTGGAATGAATGGATCAATAAGAAAAAAANTATATATATATATATATATATATATATATATATATATCATAAGAGATACTCATTAAAGCCTTCAAGAAAACAGAGCAATGACCAGGCTAAGCATGAAGGAGGTTCCTATACTGGGGGGCCCACGTACGCCTCTCTTCAGAGGTGATGTTTCAGATGACACAAAAACTAGAGGAAGATGACTATAGGAAGATGGGGATGAGGAGACATGGTTTCATGCACAGAACAAAATACCTAGTTCTGAGACAGAAACAAGCAAGCTTACTATGTTGAAGCAACCCAGAGACCATTCTTTGAGCACAGGATGTTCAGAGTGCTGCAGTTTCTACACTGCTAAAAGAATAAACTATGTTTATTTCTAGGGGCTTTTGTGAGACTCAGATAAAAGTATCTTGCATTTTGAAATAGAAAAACTATTGTATTTTATTACCCCACTTTCCCTTAAGAAGTGGAAGAAAACTCCATACTTAATATTGTGACATGGAATATGCTGATGAGCTCTAAGATCTGCCTAACTGCAAAGAGCTAATAATAGTTAATAAAAAAAAAAAAATATCCTCTTCCATAGAACATTTGAAACTGTAAATAATACTCATATAGATTACCAAGCACAAACAAAACAAGGAGAGAACTGTAAGGACAAGGGAGACTGTGGAGGAGGTAGCACTGATGCTGAGTGCTAAAGAAAGAGAAGGTTTAAGAGAGGAGAAAGACTCCAAGTAGAAGGGCCAATGTCACCATTCTGTGAGTTGGAAATGAACGGGACACATCCAGAGAACCAGAGGGTGGTAATTTGGAATATAGTTCCAAGATAGCTTGGGCTATATGTCAAAAGCTTTTGAACATCAAAGAAACCAAACTTCATCATGTGTGTGTTCTGATAACTATACACTAAACTCATCTGGCAGTATGTGAGACAGTATGTTTACTGAAGAATGACTGTTATTGAAAGGTACTACAACAAAGGTGGTGATGGGGGAGGAGAGCACACCAAAGGTGAAAATGAATAAAAATCATGATTTCTAGAGTAGCCAATGATACCACTAAAAGAAACAAGAGATGTGGAAGTTTCACTGTTTGGAAAAGGCAGCATCCTAGTTGAATACTGTGTGATCAGAGCATTAACATAACAAAGAAGAAGAACTGATTGTAAGTGAGAGAAAAAATTAGGTATGCAACAGATCTTTATAAAACAAACCAATTATCTTTCAACCATACTATTTAAAAGCCTGGGCTTTTAACTATTTGTATCCTTTAGGGGCCAAGACCTTTGTGGAAAGCTTGTGAAACCCTGTTCTTCCTACTCACCAGCTCTACAGAGATTGTGAGGCAGGGAAAGTGTTTATTAGTCAGCTTGATTTTCAAGGATCTGGCATTCTGGGTAGTTTTCAAAGCTCGAGATAAGTTTTCCGACGTTAGCTCTAAATAAATCTCATTGTTTTCTGCCGAAACACCCTCCATTTGAAATTCGCTGAAAAAGTTCTCCTAAGGAAAGAAAACGGGTATTTGTGGGTTTTCCAATAGCATTAGGTGAAGTCTGGGGCCTTTTGGGAACTTCTGCTTACCTGCTCCAGCTCACACCACATGCTCACTCCTCCACTGGCCAGTTTATCAGAAAGGATGAAGTTCAGCTTATTGGGGCTGATTCGGAGGGTGCAGGTTTTCGCAAGCTTGGCTATCATGTTACTGACTCCTGTGACAGGGAGTAAAGTAAGGTGTAACTAAGACACACATCATGTTTCCTAGAAGTCACCTTGCCTTGCAGAACTTCTAGTTCATCGAAGTGCAACTTGCAGGCGGAAAAACAGTGTATGTTGGGATCACGATGGAAAATATTTCAGTACCACGCATGTCATGCCAGTCTTACAATAACCCGGCTAGGCTTGCGGCACACACCATTCATGTTCAATACGGAAACTGAGGTTCGGAGGCTAATTAGCACGTAAGGGCCATTCATACATTCAACACAAACTTATGGACCGCCGGGTGCTGCAGCACACAGTTCAAAGCAATGTTGGCCACAGTCGGGTGGAAGGAGGAATGGGGCCTAACGCAAAGGGATGTCTATGCCAGACGTCGATGGGAGCAGTAGTACAAAAGAAGGACCATGTGATCAGAATCAAGTTTCAGAAATAGGTCCTTCAACTGTTCTTCTTCCCACAGTACCCGCCTGCGATCCTCGGCCAAAGTCCAGCACCCCGAGCCCCACCCCCAACCTCCCGCAAGGCTGCTGCGCCCAAAGTCGGCCTATTTCCGGTCCTCCCCGACTCCCCGCAGCCCTCCCAGCTCACGCGTGAACTGATGCAGGCAGGCAGCGTCCACGATTTTGGCACGAAACTTCATTGCCGCACCAAGCCCTGGCGGGGGCGTCTGACAGGCGGCGGATACGTGTCCCTCCCAGAGCCTTCCTTCTCGGAAATGCGGAGGCTTCACAGAGGTTCCGCGGAGAGCCTTTCCGCGATTTTTGCCGAGTCATGCTCCGGGCGAAGCAGGGTTCCTAGTCCCCTGACCTCCATCCCCATACCCACTCCACCTACAAAAAAAGGTCTGCCTTTTGTCTTTTTTGCGGTGCTGAACTGCATAGAGTATTCTATGCTCCTATTTGCAAAGGATTAAAAAAAAAAATCTTGGGTCGGGGATGTACCACTTGCCTAGCCTGTAGGAGGCCTGGCAGGTTTCATCCCCAGCATAAAAAGAAAAGAAAATCTTTACAAAGATAATCAATAAAGTTTGTATCCACATAAATTGGATGCAATTTTTCCGTTACCCCTTTAAAATTCCTCTTAAAAAAAAAAATTCTAACCCTTAAAAGAACTTTTTTTTTTCGAATTTGGTGAAGTTCCTATTGAGAAAAAGGTGCAGAATTATCGTTTAACATCATTGTTCTTTAACCATCCTGTCGTTAACAACTATTCAGTATTATGTTTAAAATTATAAATATTTAAAACAGTTTTCAAAACCTTAAGATACCATTCTGCAGAGATAGTGAAGCCAGATTTAAAGTTAGGTAGTCAGTGTAGTTAGGTAAATCGGGTCTAATATTGAGTGAAATCTAAAATGAAGACCATGCTGAGAATGACTCAGGGAAAACACAGGACAACTCATGGAATGTTAATGAAGTCCCTAAAAGGCCCTAGGCCAAAGTCCACCTCAAAGAAATGTTAATGAACAGCCCCCAGCAAAAAGGTGCTGACTCAGAAGTCCTTCCTGACCAGATTATTTCTTTGGCCCACCTGTGTCCCACCCCTTGGGCCTTCCAACCTACATTCCATCACCAAAACTATAAAAAGGGGAAACAACCGCACTTCCACGGATTTCACCTCTTGGGTCCCCTTCTTCCTCCGGGAGAAGCCTTTTCTGCTGTCCTTTAATAAACTTCTAATTTCTACTCTGACCTTGCCTCGCTGTGCTTCTCTGGTGTTATTCTTCAACATTGGGGAAGCAAGAACTCGTCACCGGTCAACAGCGGTAACAATAGCAGTACTATCAGGTTGGAAAGAATTTAAAGCTGCCTTAAAAACTTGTATCTAAAATATACTTTATTTAATTCTTAAAGTTTGCTTTTATTCAAGTATTTTAACACAAAACTTGAGCTAGATGTCAAAGTTTTTTCAAAATGTGAATTCTTAGAAGCATTTCCCCACACCTGGGGATAGGAAACTCCTGAGTCACTAAATGTCCTAAATTTCTATTTGTAAAGGACTTCAAGCACTCAACAACATGTGCTTTTAAAAGTTAACTTGCAAATTAATTTGAAATAAAAACTATCACTTATGAAATAATATGATTGCTAAGTAGAGCACAGATATGATTAAGTCAGGTTTGTAAGTAATGTTTCATTGCATCTGAACTTTATGTAAAATGGCTTATTATTATGCCATAAAAAATAATAAGACATTTTTTAAACTTCCTAAAAGGTATCTAATTATGCATTCTTTCTTGCCAAAACCCAAATAATATAAGATATTTTACTCAATGAGTTTAAAATTGGGCTATAATATTTTTCCCCCCTTAGGAAAAAAAAAGGGCATCTTCTGTGTGCTCTTGCAGTTTTCTTAACTAAATAAGTTTAGCAAATTAATTCAAAGTGGACACTGCTTTCCTATTTTCTTTCCAAATGATTTTGAGTCCAGAAATGAGTCACCAGAGAGCTCTCTAACCCCATGTGCCTGTTTTTTTAAAACAATAATATGTTCATGTTGTTTTTGGTCTAGCTAGGAACTAGCTTTCCGATTTTTAAAAAAAAAAAAGTTCTAACCTCAGGGTTTAGCAATTCATCATGCATGAATCTGGAGAACAGTGTTGATGTTGTTAGTTATATTATTTTATCTTATTCTTGTCTTAGGAACTGAAATATAGTATTTTATGCTCCTATTTGCAAAGGACTTAAAAAAAAAATATCTTGGGTCAGGGATGTACCACTTGCCTAGCCTGTGGGTGGATGTAAAGTGTCCAGATGTATGATTGGAAGTAAGGAAAGTTACTTCTTTAGAGCTGCAGAGAAAGTAAACTCCAACTGGATAAGCAGTGTGTTTTTACAGCTGTGAGCCAAAGCTGTGTTTGGCTGCTGTCCTTCAGATGCTTGTTCATCTTCACTAGTCCCTGAGGAAGGAGTGACTATTTGCAGCCCTGTTGTTAGTAGTTATTGAAGGAAAAATTACCCCCCTGCCCCCGGGGAAAGAAACTGGCATTGCTCAGAGGTTCTACATCAAACCTAAAGGAACTATTTATTTTTTTTTAACATGAGAAAATTGTAAAGGGAGGGAACTCCAGAGATGGCCCTAATGATCATTTTATAAAAGCTGCCCTCACTTAAGGGATGCAGTTTTGCTTAAGCAACTCTTCACAGACTCGGCTCATCTTTGACACGTCAAAGAAAAAATACTTCTGAAATTCAGTCTATTTTTAAATTTATGTCTGTGGAGCACATAAGAAGTACCAGCCATAGTGGGGAAGGAGGAGCATCTGAGGAGGAGGACTAACCCGTATGCAGAAGGAGAAAGCCCAGCATTTGTTGAAGTATGTTTCATTAAAAAACATTTTAAAAATATGTCCATCATGGGCTGAGGCTATAGTTCAGTGGTAGAGTGCTTGCCTAGCATGTATGAGGCACTGGGTTCAAGCCTCAGCACCACATAAAAATAAATAAGGTATAAAAATAACTTAAAAAAAGAATGGATGCTGAATTTTTAAAAAGTATATTGTCCATCAGCAAGGTAATCATACATGAATGGAATTTAATTTATTCCATTTCAGTCCCCGGTACCCTCCCTCACCCTCTCCTCTTCTCTCCCCCATCGTCCTTCTTCTACTCTACTGGTCTATTTTCCGCTCATTTAAATATTTTTAATTGGTGATTTCTATATTATTTTATAGTACAGTATGCTGACAACATCAGCAGAAACATAAATGCCCCCCTTTATGAGAATCTGAATCAGCAGGTTGTAAATGGTCAGAGACCCACAAGTTTCTGCTCATTGAACCAGGTTTATTTACATTTGACCTTCAGGAAGACAATTGATAGTACAGAATCAAACAGAGAGACCACCCAAATGAGAATAAGGAAAACCTGTTTATTTGGAGTTGGCCATCCTTGCGACACAGGGCTGAGATTCACAGGCAGGCAGAGGAGTGATTCAGCTCACTTTGGGAAGAGAGGGCTCCAGGCGTGCCCTGATAAAGGCTAGAGTAGGGTCCTTTCATGTGATTTGGCTAAGGGAGCATATTTAAGCATCCCTAATTGATCCTAAGTTGGAAATGAGACCAAATATTAAGGAAGCTGTCAGTTACTAATCAACTGCTGGCCATTTGGGACCAATTATTATAGGAGCTGTTGTTTGGCTTCTTGGCTCAGTGTTCTGACTTCCCACAAGTCTAATTTGTAAGAAAGAAGACTGAAGTCCAGGACAGGTTACTGTAGAAAATGGATTGGTTTCCTGAGCTCTTTGCCACAGATTGTGTGACAGAGTTCTATTATTATGTATGGTCTGGTCCTTACCTATAAAAATAAAAAATAGAGATGGAACTCAGCCAATTTGTAATCTTCTTTTAGGGACTGGGAATAAGATTCTAGGAAACTGTAGCAGTGGGAAAATGAGGAGTTTATTAGTTACCTATTAATGTATAAGACACTACCCCAAAGCACATGACTTCAACAAGGACTTATGTTTTGGGCTGAGTGGTCCCTCCACTGCTTCCCCTGGGCTTCTTCGGGAGGCTGCATTCAGGTGAGGGTCAGCTAAGCTGGGAGATTCACTTTACCTGTCTGAAAACTGGTGCTGGAGGTTTCCTCGGCATCTCATTCACTATGGCCTCTCATCATTCAGCTGGCTAACCCACCTTGTTTACAAGGACAGTGGTCCAAGGAGAGGGCAGGTATAAGGAAGTGTTCACTAATGCTTTTAATTCATTCAGCAGGAACTAAAATATAGTTAGGTGACTATACTTTGGCCCCAAGTCTGTAGAAGAAGACCCTGTGCTCAAGGGAGGGTTTCAGGTGGAGCTGAGGACTGGAATTTTGAGCTGAAGCACTGCTTTTCTATAATAAAAAGTGAGGGTTACTATGATTATGCTTCATGAAAGGTATATGGGATTTTTCTGTTTTCATATCATGCCATCATAGCCACATCTTAAAGCTCCCAGAATATGCACAGGTAGCACCTCAGTGTCTGTTTTCTCCATTTCCCGTCTTTCTAGCTCTTTGTTGTTTCAAAATGTCCAGTGAATTTCCCTCATATACCACCTGGGTTGACACTGAGAACACTTTCACAAATCTTTTCTCCTGCAGGATCTTGCCCAATTTCCTGGCTAAGGCCCCTGCCTTCCTATGTCCACTTTTTTTTCCTTTACATCACTCACTCTTTATGTAACTTTCCTCCCTTGACCACTATGTTAAAAAGAGAGAGAGAGAGAGAGAGAGAGAGAGAGAGAGAGAGAGACCATGTTTATTAAAACTTGTTTAGTGTCTAAATGGGTAATATATTCACATAGTTTAAAAATACAATAAATATACAATGAAATACTTTGGTCCTATCTATTTGGGGTCCGCCTACCCCATCCCCATCTCTTACTCCCTTTTCTCCTGGGAAGCATTGCTGATGAATAACTTTTTATGTTTGTTATATATGTGATAATTTTTTGAGTCAAAGGGTGTATGCATATATAATTTTGAAAGATATTGCCAAGTTCTCTCCATAAAGTTGTACTTATTTGCATCTGTGCCAACAATGTGTTAGAGATCTTACTTCTCTTGCATCTCAGAATAAATTACCAGATTCCTGGAGTTTTCTGATTTCATTGGTATAAAATTGTACTGCAATTTAATTTTTGTCATTTTTCTTCAATGAATAAATTTGAATAGTGTTCATACTCTTTGGCCATTTTTCTAAAGGGTTAATGATGTTGTTATTGCTTTTTTGAAACTTTACTAGAAAGATTTAGTTTTGTAATATTACTACTTACACACTTTCTTTAAATTGTTATTTTTTTTTCTTTTTGTCATGCAGAAGTTCTTGATTTTTTTATGTAATAGACTTTAGTTTTATTCTTTTGTGGCTTCTAAATTTTGAATCTTACTTAGAAAGGCCTTCTTCTATCCAGTACTATATAGGAATTATCTTAAAATTTGTTAATTTCATCCACTTGTGAATCTTTTACCATGTTAAACTTGGAATTTATCATGTTGTGAAGTAAGAAGTATCGATGCAAATTTATTTTCTTAATGAACAGATAATTTTCCTAACTCATTTGTATTTCCTTTTTACCATATGCTATGATTTGAATATGCTTCCCAAACTCATGTTGAAATTTAATCCCTACTCCTACTAAGAGCTGTAAGAAATGGAGCCTTTAAAAGGTGATTAGAACTCCTCCCTCATGGATTGAGTAACCTATCTGTGTGATGAACCATGGATTAAAGTGTTTATGGGCTATCAAGAGTAGATTTGCTATAAAAGCCAGTTTGGCTAGGTCTCTATAGCTCTCTGTGTTTCACCATGAGACAGCCAGTGTCTTGCCCTCTGCCAGCAAGAAGGCTATTAACAAATGCATCTTCTCAATCAGGAAGATCAGAACTGCCAGCCAAGATAAACTTCTTTTACTTGTAACTTATCCAGTCCATGCTATTATTAGCAAGAGAAATGAGCTAAAACACCATGCCCTTTTGAGATGCCATTTTTATCATATACCAAATTCCCAGATGTAATTTTTTTTAGACTTTGTTCCATTAATCTATCAATGTGCTAGCACCACATGGTTTTTAATTATCATACCTATGTCACAGAGCTGTTTCCCTTTTTGATTTTTTAGAGGTTTCCTGGCTTTATACTAGGCTTATTATTTCCATCTGAAGTTCAGAATCAAGTGAGTTTAAAACACACTCCTTTGGGGTTTTAAAAATACAAATGTGTGTTTTATCTTCCAACCCCTTTTGAAACTGAAAAATCAAACATAAAAATTTAGACAGAATAGCTTAATGAGCCCCCATGGAGAGGCAACATAAAGCTTTGGGATAATTTCATGGCCAATCTTTATCATCCATCTTCTTATCCATTTATTTTTCTTTGAAAAAGATCCTAGACATATAATTTCATCTGTAAATATTTAAATATATAAATCAAAACAAAGATAAGTCTTTTTTTTCTTTTGGTGGCACTAGGAATAGAAATCAGGCTCTTGCATGTCTCTAGTCCAAGAATTCTTTTTAAAACAAAATTATAATACAATTACATAGACATCTAAAATTGTTTTTAAACAATTCTTTTATGTTTCATAACTGCCTCCAAAATGTAGTTTCCCCATTTTTAATATCAAGATTAATAAGATACATTTATAGATTAACTTAGGGAGTAGTAATATCTTGATAATTGAGTTTTCTTGTCAAGAATAATACATGTCTTTCATTTACCAAAATTTGGTAATTTACTGCTGTTTGGGAGTTTTCTTCCCATAGGAATTTTACTACCTTTTTAATTCGATGTTTATTATCTTTGTTGTGGTTTTTGTAAATTATACTTCTTCTTGTTTTACTTATGAATAATCTTGATTTATATGTGATAATATTGTATATACCAACTTATTGCAGTTTTTACTTGTTTATGTTTTTTTTTAATAGACTTCATTGTATTTCATGGAATTGATCACATAATCTGCAAATAAGTCATGGCCAGAACTCTTCACTAATTTAAAAATGTCTTTTCTCTTATTACCTTAACCAGTGTTAATATTAGTGGTAACAGTGAACATTCATACCTAGTATAGATAATGAATAACAAAAGGTGCTATTATGAGCATGGCTGTTAAATATATATAACAGTCTAAGTATAAAAATCACCTTTCAGTGCTCTAACAACATGATACAATCTAAACAGAATTATAGTACATGGATGTTGAATTTTTTAAATATTTTTATTAGTAAAATTCATTCACTTTTCACTGGCAAGTAGGAACTACTTTGAGGTTTCTTTCCCACTCTCAATTTTTGACTTCTAGGGGTGCAGTCTAATCTCAGGGAATGAGAATCCTAGAATATTCTGGACATGTGGTCTTGGCCTTCTGTGCCATATCCTCTAGGTGTGATCAGTGGGGACACCATGAACCCTGAATCGATACAAACAAGTATACTTCGGGTGTCCCCAGTTGCTAAGGATTTTAAGATTCACACATAATAAAGGTTCAGAAACTTCATGCTGAAAATAAAGAAAAGAAAAAAATTAATGCCTTGTAAAGAAATCCCATTGAATCTCAATGAATGCTTATGTAATAGAAAATTAAAATTTTCTTTTCTCCCTAACATAAGTATTTTCCGATACTGTCAAATGGACAAGAGAAAGAGCTTCTGAAAGGAAATAAAAGACAATTAGGGGGAGAAAGATTATAAGGTGGTCTGATGTCAAGTGTCTGTTACTACTGTACTCTCTCTTGAGTGCTCCTACTGGCTTCACAAGGAACACAGAGTGTTGGTTGTATGAAAACAGATCTATGAAGTCACCTATAAAAGTGAATGTGAGTGTATGAGCCCAATGCATGTGATAATGCAATCAAATATAAAACTGTATAAACACCTTAATTTCTAATGCTTATGACGGTTACTTGGTATCTGAGAGAGAATGGCTCTGGGACCCCCTGCTAATACCAAAATCTGTGGAGGCTCAAGTTCCTTATATAAAATATATGGTTAATATATAACCTATGCACATCCTCCCATGTACTTTAAAACCTCTAAAGTACTTATAACATCTAATTTAATGTAAACACTATGTAAATAGTTGTTATACTGTATTGTTTAGGTTACAGTGAGAAAAAAAAAGCCTTTACATGTTCAGTTCAAATGCAATTATTTTTTCAATTTTTTAAAGTTTTAGTCACAACTAAGGTAGGATTTGTTTATTTTTTAATTTTTAAAATTTGTTTTAGTTATACAATGACAGTAGAATGCCCTTTGATTCATCATATATAATGGAGTATAATTTCTCATTCTGCTTGTACATGACATTGAATACACTGGTCATATAGTTATATATGTACATAGGGTAATAATGTCTGATTTATTTTACTATCCTTCCTACCCCCCATAGGCCCTCCCCTCCCCTTCACTCCCCTCTACCTAATCTAAAGTAACTCTATTCTTCTCAAGCCATCCCCATTGTCAATTATCATCCACATAATAGAGAAAACATTCAGATTTTGGTTTTGGGGGGTTGGCTTATTTTGCTTAGCATGATATTCTCCAGTTCCATCCATTTACCATGATTTCATTCTTCTTTAAGGCTGATATATATCACAGTTTTTAATCCATTCATTTGTTGAAAGGCACCTAGGTCAAATATTTTTGACCTGTAGTTCACTGAACCCATGGACACAGAACCCATGGATATGATGGGCTGACTATATATATTTTTGGGCTTAGATTTTTCTCACCATTGGCCACAAAGTTTCATAAAAGGTTTATTTTTACATGGTATGAGTAGCTTTCTACATCTCTTCAGTTACTTCCTGTGTGGCTAATGAGAAATAATGAAAATAGTTTTCATATACCATAGTGAGTTTCAGGGGAGTTATAAAGTTAATAGCTGGCATTCTCCCTTTCCACTAGTATTAAATATCCTCTCTTCCTCTAAGTTCCTCCTGCCCCTATCTACCTCATTCTGCACCATCATCCCCAGTCCCTTTGTCCAAAAAAGATAAAACAGTGAATATCAAATGTAACAGTTTCAAGGGTTCAAGAGTTAAAAGAATGATTGAGGGGCTGGGGATGAAGCACAGTGGTTGTGTTTACCTCCTATATGGGGGTCCCTGGGTTTGATGCCCAGTGTCCCCAAAATAAATAAATGAATAAATAAGTAAATAAATAAATGAAAGGACTGAGAAACCTAACAGAAAGACAGCAGATGAGGAAGAGTTTTGCTTAGAAACTGCTTTTGTAATTTCTTTTGCATTAAAATCAATGTAAAACCTGATCAAAGAAGTGAAATTCTGATAAGCCTTGCCTAGCTCATGCTTTTGTCATAACTTATTATTGCACACCATGCAGCAATTCCAGCAGAACTCTCCCAGTGATGAAACCAAACATATCTTATTTCCCAGAGCAGACATTACCTGGAGTTCAAATGTTTGAATGGTGTTTTCTGTCTTGTTGTATATAAATTGACCTAGGAAAATTTCTTCTCCTTCACATTTTTTTGTGATGCCCTATAAAGAAACCAATGGATTTGGAAGTTACAAGCTTGGTTAAAACAAATGGATGTAGTTGTTCAAATAGCAACAATGTACTAGGCATTTTGTGTTTTTCTGTGAAGGGCTGAGTGCTGTGCTAGAGTCAGGATTGGCTTATACACCCAATGTATAAAGTTATGAGGGTTAATGAGGCCAGAGGCTGATTACAGAGCTGGACAGGAAGGTAGGTGGGCAGATATATAGATAGAAAGAGATAGATGAAAGTAGATGAGAGCTACGTGTGTGTGTGTGTGTGTGTGTGTATAAGGAGACAGATCAAAGATTGCTGAGATAGGCAGAGTGACAGATGATAGGTAGATGACTGATAGGGAGATGTGGTGGGCTGGAGTGTGGCTCAATGGTAGAGTGCTTGCTAGCATCTACCTAACCTTGGGTTCAAGCCCCAGTGCTAAAAAAAATAAATAAATAAGATAGGTAGATACATGACAGAGCATGACAGAAAGATAGAAAGGGAGATAGATGAAAGACAGATGATAATAAGATGGCTAGGGAGAAGATGGATGATAGATAAGACAGATAGATGTAAAATGAATCCCAGCATCCACACTGACAATTTGAAGTCAACGTAGTTTGAATAAAATTTAGAAAAGAACATCCTTTTTGACCCTTCTATATCCAGCTTTTGTTACTGAACAGAAATTTTGGTCTTTGTATGCAATTCCCCTGTGTTTTTTCCCTTCTTTTTCTACCCCTCAAATTGAAGATCTGTGAGAGGAGAATGAACTGGTGCAAATGAATTTATTTTGAGAACTTGAAGATTATTACTAGACTCCTTAAATTATGGAAGTTTAATCATTTTATAGTGAAAGTATTAATATTAAAACAGCACCATTTTATTAAAATAATTAGGGACATCATTGATTACATAATGTACTCACAGTTACATATATACATACATATACGTAGATATGGTTTAAGCCTCATAGAGTTCCTTTAGCTTGCTAATAGAGGAATGCTAATTTTATATTCACATTTATAAGACCTGTTTTTAAATTTCACTTGGTTAATAAATTCTCTAATATAGAATAAAAATAACAAGAAGTAGCCTTGACTACCTGAAGGATTCCTGCCTGCAGAATCCACTCAAATTCCCCTACACAATGAGCAGCTATGTGCATGGTCTGAGACAGGACTGGATCTGTTCAACTTCACCCTAACTCAACTTCTAGGGTACACCTGCGTTTGGGGTATAGGCTGGCATAAGAACACAGTGGTCTTCTGCCTAGCAGCCTCCGAGCCCCAGAAGCTAGATGCCTTCAGAGGACACAGGAGGCATCTAGCTTTTAACACTGAGGCCACCTCTAGCAAGTAACATCACAGGATTGAAAAAGCATGAACCCAATGGTGGGTGGTGGGATGAGGGGT
The DNA here is from genome assembly GCF_001458135.2 of Marmota marmota marmota. Classification (NCBI taxonomy): domain Eukaryota; kingdom Metazoa; phylum Chordata; class Mammalia; order Rodentia; family Sciuridae; genus Marmota; species Marmota marmota. The sequence continues at coordinate 22,854,282 of NW_026000153.1, forward strand.
GATTACACACTCAGACAAAAAAAAAGTGTGGTAATGGCTAAATGGGATCTGAAGGAAACATAAACTTCTCTTGTTAGAGATGAAATCAGCAGCACATGGACTTACAGTGCTAGTCCCAGAAAGGCCCAGGGATTGGGGCTGTGGGGTGAGGAACAGGAGAAAGAGAGATCAAAATCTGAGGCCTGGGATAGTTTTTTCAAAAAGAGGTTAGACTCCTAGTCCATGGTAGGTTTCTGCCCTTACCTGGCTCTGCAGGATCTCTGGTCTATCTCCAGCTCTGACAGGCACAGCCCTAATACAGCTAAAATAAAAGGGCTGATCCTGCCCTATGTCCTGAATTGGTATTGTACCGCCCCTTCCTCCCCAGCAGCTCCCAGTGTGTTCTCAGCCAAGCCTGTACCTCCTGTTGCAGGACTCCTCTCAGGGTCAACTTGCCCAATTCCACATTCTGGGGCTCCAGAAGAAATAGCTAACCAGACATTCCACCTGTGGAACTTGCTGTTCATAAGCCCCACCATGAGCACAGAGCTTGTGGCCAAATTTTTATCAGAAAAATTTTTTGGGAGGGGGTACCAGGAATTGAACTCAGAGGCACTTGACCACTGAGACACATCCCCAGCCCTATTTTGTATTTTATTTAGAGACAGTGTCTCACTGAGTTGCTTAGCACCTCACTTTTGCTAAAACTGGCTCTGAATTCTTGATCCTCCTGAGCTGCTGGGATTACAAGTGTGCACCATCATGCCTGACTATTAGCAAACCCTTAATGTGATAAAAAAGCCTCACAGACATTTGAGGAAGGACATTTTCAAAAACAACAGAGATCCTATAAACAAGCAGGACAAAGGATACCTGGAAATAAAAATAGGAGGGAGCAGGAAAAAATTAAATAAAACTATAACTATTATCAATTAATTTCTTCAGAAGCATTAAGAGAAGATATTTCATCCATGAAAGAAAAACTCAGAGCCTAAGAAAGGGAATATTTATGGCAACCAATGTCTTAAACAAGTACAATGTGATAGCAGAAATTAAATATTCAACACAGGGATTAAGATGCAAATGGAAAGTCACTCAGAAGTAGAACAAAAAACAGGGAAAATAAGAGAGAAACAAATAAAAACAAAAAATAGGTATAAGTTAAAGCCTCAGTTGGCAGAAATGAAATCCCATAAGAATAGGTAAGCATCAGGCCCACTTAGCAACCATCAGCAGAATGGCAGAGCTACATAAGGAATATCCTGGAAAGAAAGAGGAAGGGCAGGGAAGGGAAGGGAAGAGGAAACATAAATTATATGACATGAATTAAATAAAAGGAGAATATTTATACTTCTGCTTAAGAGACTGGTAATGTTACTGATAGAACTCTAGCAAACCAAACAAATTAAATAAAAAATAAGGCACATCAAAAATCATGCAAAAAAGAAAATAGTATTCAAGTGTCTTATACAACTCAACTGAGAACAATATTTTCACACAGTTACCATGAAATTGATTACCACAGAATATTGATTCAAACAAAAAGTAAGATATACATCTTAGCAGTACCTCAAACATTAAATATAAATCTACCACATGAAATCTAGCAATTTCAATCTTCGGTATATACTCTAAAGAAAAAAAGGAACAATGTCCACACACAAATTCTTACACAAATGTTGACAGCAGCGTCATTCATAATAGCCAAAAAAAAAAAAAAAAACTGTAAATAATTCAAATGTTCACCAATTGAAGAATAAACAAAATGTGGTTTATTTATACAATGAAATATTATTCAGCAATTTAAAAAGTAATCAAATATTGACGCATTACAGCATGGATGAGCCTTAAAACATTATTCACTAAAGACCACATTTAATATGATTTTGTTTATATAAAATGTCCAAAATAGGTAAAATTATGGAGACAAAGTAGATTAGTGGTTGTCAGGACTGGGCTTGTGATGAGGGAATTAGAGGTGACAGCTAAGTCATGTGGAGATTATTTTGGGGGGTAGTGAAAATGTTCTAAAGTTGATTGTGGTGATAGGTACGTGATTTTGTATATATACCAAAGGCTCCTGAAGTGTGCACATCAAATGAGTAAACTAAATGTTATGTGAATTTAACAAAAAGATCCTGGGAGGATGATGGGGAACCCACAGAAGAGAGTTAATAATTCATTTTCTACTGGAGGATGTCAGCAAAACTGAATAATTAAGAACCAAAATTGAAAAATGAAGAAATAATGGACAAGCAAATATGAAGACAAGGACCCTCCAAAACAGCTAAAACTGTGGGAAAGAATTGGGAACAAGGAGAGTGAGATAATATAAACTTTATGGACATGTGTAACTTTTTGTCACATATAACTGATAAAAGTAAAAAATAAAACTAAGCAATAGAAATCATCTGGTTTAACCCTGTCACTTTGAGGATAATAAGACCAAGGCCCAGGAAATAAGTAATACAACTAGTTAGTTGTATCATTAATATGATAATCCAGCTTTTAATGACATATTTAGATAGTTTCTCACATAGACAGAAAATTCCTTGGGTGCACTGGAGATGTTTCCTGAGGGTGACACTTTCTCTGAAATGTGCTCCATGGTAACAGCCGTTGGTGTGATTTTCCTGGCAAGCTTGATTAGAATATGACCCTGGGAACCTGGAAAGGCCCAGCATTTTCCAGGATGGACATCTGGCTGGAAAGAAAACATCAAATTAATCTCTTCTTTGGGTATGTAAATCTACCCTGGAATACAGGGGAACTAACCACTATTGACTGCAGATCCTTTGTTCAAGATATATATCAAAAGAAAAATTTCTAAGATACCCCCTAAGTTTGATTGTTTTTTCCAGAGTACTTTATTCTTCTATTAATCAGAGCTCTTTATCATCCGAGCATGTTTCTTTCACTGCTCTAGTTGGACCTTGAAATACGAAAAGGCAGCTGAAGGGGATGAATGGTGGTAGTGCTGATGACACTAATGAAGACAGTAGTGGTGGTGGTAGTGATGATGGTGGTAATAATAATAGCAGTGGAAGTGATGGTGGTGGAGGTGGTGATGGTGATGGTGATGGTGGTGGAGGTGGTGATGGTGATGGTGATTGTAATCATGATTGGGACAATGGAGACGGTGGTAAATTTGGGAATGACCACAGTGATAATAGTGGAAATGATCATGGTAATAGTGGTGATGGCGATGGTGGTTAATAATGGTAGCAACAGAAGAGATGTGGTAGAGATCATGGTGATGGTAGTGAATGAGGAGTCAATGATGAGTGGGTGGAAGTGACATGATGGTGATCATGGTAGTGATGGAGACGGTAGTGCTAAGGACAGTGGTGGCAGTAATGATTGTGGTGGTTGAGGGGATGATGATGGTAAAGGACAATGAGGTGTGTATCACTGTCTAGATCTAAAATAAGGCTTGGAATAAGATTCAGAGTTGTCCCTGGAGGTACTTCTGAATTTGAAACCAACTTCAGATATGTGGATTGTAGTTAAGACGTGCCCTACAGTCTGTTAACATCTACTGCCTTTGGGATGTATCTGAAAGTTTCAGTGGAAATCTTATTTGGTTATTGCTTTAGTTGTAAATGGACTTAAGAGCATGTGATGTGAATAGCATTTATCAAAACACTAGAATTGAGAACACAAGCACTTTTGATAAATGTTGTCTGAACAACTGAAATTTTCAATGGAAAAGAGGCCACAGAATCAACTTTTAAAAGATACGGAATTTATATTTTCTATTTGAGAATCAAATAATCTAGTTCACTTGTCTCTAAATCACACATGGTCATCAATGATAATTTAATGACTATAAAATAAGAAGGGATTAATGCAGTATAATTACTTAAAATGTAAGAAGATTTCAGGTGTGTAATGAGTTTGAACAATGTCAAACTGCCTCCATTTTAAATGTTAACATTTTCATGATAAATTATCATAAAATCAAATAGAACTTGGTTCTTTTTAATTTCACTTTTACCTGAAGAATAATATCTGGAGGCATTTCATAATTTAGGAATCCTATCCCATGCCAGTACAGTTTTGCTTTATTATTTTTGTAACTTGCTGAGGTCCCAGCTTCAATGATAGAGGCTCCTAAAATTATAAAATATTTTTAAAATAAAAAATTAAATACATAATTAAAAATATATCATTTTAATGATGACCTTGGAAAATTATTACTGGGCAAATTATAATGGAGATAAAACTCATTCTCAGGAATAGGTAGGAAAAATGACATTTTTTATTACCACTGAAATTCTGTCTTTTGAGAAGTCATGTTTGCTCTGTGTGGTTTGCAAATGTTCTCTCTAAGCCTGTGACTTGTCTTTTAATTCTCTTGTTTGTCTTTTGCAGAGTAGAAGTTAATTTTGAGGGGGCCCTAATCATCCATTATTTTCTTTTTATGGATCATGTTTTTGGTGTCATGTTTAAGAATTTTTTTTTCTCTAATACAAGACTAAAAATATTCTCTTTGGATGTGTAACCTATGTGAATCTGCAGTATGTATATAGAGTAAAAATGGGAGTTCATAATCCGCTTGAATCAAATGTATGAAATATGATATATCAAGAACTTTGTAATGTTTTGAACAACTAATAATAAAAAATAAAAAATAAATAAAAATATTCTCTTTTATCTATAAGTTTCATATCTTTAACCTATGCATTTAGACCAGTGACCCATTTGGGGTTAATTTTTATAAAATGTGAGCTATTTTGTAAATGTGAATCAAGGTTTATTTTTATTTTATTTTATTTTATTTTTTTGCAAATAAATGTCTTTGACTTTTCTACTTTGTCAAAAGTCAATTTACCACACGTGTGGTAAATTATTTCTGGACTTTCTATTATTCTATTGAATTCATTGTTAGAAATAATGAGGTGCTATAAGAAATCAAAGATGTGGTTAAAGTGGGTAAACAAGGCAAACCTTTACTTCTGCCAGAAGGGTGTGCTACCTGAACTTAGCTAGCAAGCACCCTGGGCAGGCAATCTGCTGGTTTATATACCTAATGTGGACTACCCTTTGCCCTGACTGGAGGACTCAGGGGTACAATCTACATGATTGGCTAATTTTAAAATTGGGATGGGCAAAAGGGAAAGACTGTAATTAAAATGGCTACAATTGGATCCAATTAAGCCTGAACACTATATTCTGAAATTGGACCACCAGACTTTTTACTTCTCACAAATCCCCCCTTTTTTCTTTTTACACCTTTTGGTTTCATTTTCATTACACCTTCTGGTATTGCCAACCATCCTAGACATATTAACTTTTTGAGGTGAAAATCACCTCTGGTAATGTCTCTCTCTCCTTCTTCTTCTTCTTCTTCTTCTTCTTCTTCTTCCTCTTCCTCTTCCTCTTCCTCTTCCTCTTCCTCTTCCTCTTCTTCTTCTTCTTCTTCTTCTTCTTCTTCTTCTTCTTCCTCTTCTTCTTCTCTTCTTCTTCTTCTTTTTTTTTTTTTTTTTACCAGTTCAAATAGCCATCTTGATGATCAGGAGCACTTGGTAAGGTCCTTTCCAGCTTGGTTGAAGACTGTCTTTTCTCCAGGTCTTAATTAAAATCAAGTCCCAGGCAGGAAGTGATGAACTATAAATTCTAGAGGGGAGTCTGAGTAACAGCTGGTAGAAATCATACCAGGAAAACAAGAAAAGAACACAGACAGGTCTCAAGTTGACTCAAAACAAACTTGTGCATTGTGCATCAGGCACTCCTGTACACAGTTTAAGATAACTTCACAGTTTTACTTATTTGGGGGAGGCCTCACACAAATGTACATCTCTAGTTACATTAAATGTACCATTGTCTTTTCATTTAAATGCCCATGTAATGAATGGACTATGCTTTGGTTAAACTCTTATGCCAGCTAGTTAAGACCAAGTTGGTAAAAATTGAGCTTGTTCCTTCCTATCTATTACTAAAAGTCAGCTGGGATTCCTTAGGGTCACTCTTAGGAACTTGCCTCTTAGCTTTTTTAGTGGCATCTTCCAGGATGGGTCGGAGTCTTGCTGACCAATGTGACTTCCCTTGGAAGCATCAGGGACATTTCCCTCTTCAATGACCTTCTTCTCTGCAGAATACCCCTAATTGGGAGATCAGTTGACTCACCAAAGTGGTAGGGTTCAGCCCTTAGAGAAGTCCCAAGCTTCCTAGGAACTAGCTGACCTCAGAGGGCAAGAGCCAAAATATTGACTCTTTTTTTTTTTTTTTTAGCCCTTTACCTTTTTTGATTGTTTTGGTTTTAAACATCCAGCAGGTCAGTTTCATCAGTCTTAAAGTGGGAGTACTGGGTTTAAACTTTAATGTCTATAACTTTACAGTTACTTATTCCTTCCACTTAATTGGGGTCAGTATTAGTACTAGAAGTCAGCCTTATATTTGTCTGTCCTATAGGCTTATTTCAAAATTAACTCCATGACCTTTTGATTACTGTAACTTTATAATAAGTTTTAAAATCAGGTAGTATGAGTTCCAACATTGTTTTTTCAAAACTGACTTGGATATTGCAATTCCTTTGCCACTGCATATACATTTTAGAAATAGTTTGTCAATTTCTACAAACTTCAAGAGTATTGAGATCTTCATGGCATTGAGTCTTCTAACTCATGAACATGGTATATCTATCCATTTACTTAGGTCTTCTTTTGTTTTATAAATGTTTTTAGTTTTTAGCACACAGATCCCCCACATATTTTGTTAAGACTTAAGTATTTCATATTTCACACACACACACACACTCACACACACACATAAACATACACATACACATACACACTGATTCAAGCCTCACTTATTCTAGATTTTCTTTTGTAATTTTCTCTGTAAACAATCATGTTATCTATGAGTAGAGAGGTTTTTATTACTTTCTTTCCAATTTGCCTTTTCTTTCCTATCTCTTCCTCTCTGTACCTTTTTTGCTTCCTGCCTCACCTTACTGTTCAGAACTTTTATTACAATGTTGACTAGAAATGGTGAGAGTAGATACCAAGATCATTGTAATGTCATGTGTAGCTAATAAAAAAAAGAAATTAAAAAAAAAAAGAAATGGTGAGAGTAGATAATCTTACTTTGTTTCAAATCTTAGGGAAAAACATTCACATTTATCTGTTTCAAAAATAAGTATGATACTAGCTGAAGGAATTTTTCAGGTATCCTTTATCAAGCTGAGGGAAATTTCTTTTTAGTTTGTTGAATAGATAAGTTTTTGATGCAGTGAGCTTTGTTAAGGGACTTCGGGGGATCTAATTTGATGATCTGATGACTATATTTTTAATCTGTTGGTGTAGCAAGTAAATGGATTTATTTTTCAAAGGATAAACTGGACTTGTAGTTCTAAGAGAAACCCTGCTTAGTCATGCTGTATTATCATTCTTATATATTATTGGACTCAATTTGATAATATTTATTGAAGGATATTACATGATGATAAAAGGGGCAAAAGTGAAACTTTTAGGCTTAAGTGTTTTCTTTCTTATTTTATTTATTTATTTGCAGTGTTGGACATCAACCCAAGACTTTGCATATGCTGTGTAAGCACTCTACTACTGCATTACATTCCTACTCCCAGAGTTGGTTTTTTTTTTTAAAGAAGGGTTTTTAACTATTCCTTTAATAAATGTACATTATCATTATCTACTTCTTCTTAAGTGACCTTGTACTTTTTCTTCCTCTCCTCTCTTTCCTTATCCATTGCTCATTGAACACATACTGCTCATAGATTGTTAATAGGCAGGACATTGTAGAGATTACTAAGGTTAATGACTCATAGCTTTAGCTCTTAAGAATTAATTTCAACTGGAAGATATTAAGAATATTATTTTGTAAATGACATTTAAACACTGGTACTTAGTCACTAATAATCCATTTAGATTTATTACATGTATAAATCATTTTAGTATATAATAATATAAAATATTTTTCTGTTTGCTATGCTTAAAATATTTTCTGCCTTCCCTAATTTCTTTGTGGCATCTCAACTTTTTTCCTCTAAATATTTATTTTTTAGTTGTACACAATACCTTTATTTTGCATATTTATTTTTATGTGGTGCTGAGGATCGAACCCAGGGCCTTGCATGTGCTAGGTGAGCGCTCTACTGCTGAGCCATAATTCCAGCCCGCATCTTGACTTTCTTTGTGGTCCTTTTAGTTGCATGCTAATGAAGATGCACAGTTTTCATGACCTCTAAGATTTGCATTCAGAAAACATAAATTCATTTCTAATCTCTTTTTTATTACCTGGTTTGATTAGGCTTGCCCTCTTGTAAGTTACATGTGGATAAATACGTTTTTCTAATAAAGACATTTAAAGAATAGAGAGAGAGATCCTACTTAAAGGATTCCTTATTTTTTTACAATTAGCTTTCCACATTTTTCTGTACTCACCAGCTGACTTCAGGGCATAATCAGCCATTTGTACCATGTCCCCTCTCAACTTTTTGAGTACATAATGTACCAAGTTTGACATTTCCTGTAAAAGTTGTAAAAAAAAAATCTTTTTAACAATATCTATCAACTGCTTCAGTTTTGGCTATTTACTATTGATCCGAACCTAAGTTCCCAATTCTGTAAAATAATAACACTTTGAACAGCTCTCAAACTGCTTCTGATCTAGACATGGTATATGCATTTGGAATGACACTTTCATAATTCTGTGGAAATGGCCCTTCTCAGACACATGAAGTAACTAAAGCTACAATATTTTCAGGGACTCCCCATGGCCACACAGCAAGGTTGACCAGGGCCCCATCTGAATCCCTGTCCAGCACACCATAGCATTGCCCTGTGGAGTGTGAGATAGGGTTGTGCTACGTGATTTTCATTGGTGTCCTAATGTTTAACAATAAAGACTTGAACATTCTGTCCTTATTTGGTAACAATAAAGACTTGAACATTCTGTACTTATTTGGTACTCAGGCAGTTTACAAAGAATGGATGATTGCTTACATTAGAAAATTTCCATCCACTTGAATTAATTTACTGAATTCTGAAGGGTGTTCTGCTTTTAAAATAAACAAGTATCCTGAGCAGGTATAGCAGTTCTAGTTCTCACTGTAATACTTTGTCACAGTGACAAGGATAAAATGGGCGCAGGACACAGCAGAAGGTCAGTGCCAGATCTCAACGCACTTCAAAACATAGTGAGGAAGAGAAAGATGGTTGTGCTGGTGTCAGCAGAAGAGAAGCAAAGCCAAGCTTTTGTCAAAATCTGACCTAAATTACTAGCTTATCAGGATGGGAAATAAAAATTTCTTACTATCTAAATATTTGTGTACAAATATTTAATTCTAAATACTTTGTTTTTGTGGAAATATATTTTGTACCGATATTTTAATTCTAAACAACACTTTGGAAAATGAAACTGAATCAATTGATTTTTGTGGCAAGTAAGTCATACTGCAATCCAGCATCTTCTTGTGACACAGCACTGGTGAAAAAGTGAGTTTCCCAGGGCAAGCTCTAGTGAAAGAAAGTATCAGGGGAGAATGTCAAAAAGGACACAAGCTAAACAGAAGGTCGGAAGTAGGGTCTGAGGGCAGAGGAGCAGTGGGATTAGCAATGGGAAATCCGGTTTAATATCACCCCAGCCTCCCATGCCTCCAGCCCGCCTTGCCTCATCGAGCATCTCTGAGCTGTCCTGGTCCTGGGCAGTGTCTCCTTGGACGTTCCAGCTGTAATTGTATGTGCCAGCCTTCATATCTCTAAGTAATGCTTTCAGAACATCTATTTGTTCAATTAAAAATAGAATTTCACGAAAATTGTTTTCCAAAGTCTGGCTTTCCTTCCTGTACATGGAGAATTATAAGGTAAAGAAGTGAGACTTAAAGTCCCTGTCATCTGAGGGTGCTGGGCTTCCATGCCAGCAATGGGAAACATAGTCATATGAGGAAGGACAGAGAAGGGAAGGCACGTTTGTCAAAAGCATTATATTTCACTACGTAAAATAATCAAAGGCATTCAGAAGACATGTCTTGAGGGTGTCCTGATGCTTGACTGTGCTCCACTTGTGGCAAGCAAGGCTCAACTTTGATTGTCCTTCAGTTGGGTGACTTTACACATGTGAATCCTAAATCACAAATGTCATACTCTTTCAAATTGAGACACCTCGCATTTCAAGAGCAGTACAAAGCACCGATTTTCAAACTGTGGCTTAGAGTTCTGTGGAAGTTCTTGGAAGTGCTTTCACTGGTTTTACAGTCCGAATGTGCAAGATGTTGTTTCCAAGAACGTTTTGTACTACTTTTACAGCTTGAAAATTACTCATAAAGAGTATAAGAAAATGTCAAGTGAACAGGTATTTCTTGATATTGATAAAAATATAAGCACTATATCTCTAGTATTTTTCTCAAAATTGTTAAATACATGTTTAAAATTGGGAAAATACAAATATTTCAAAGAAGCAAACAAATTTTAAATTTTGGTGGGCTTTTAATAGTTTTTATTCCATGCAAAAAAAAATCAGTAACAAAATAGAGATCGTATTTGTAATTGTGTGTTCCAAAACATTCTAAAATCATTAAATATATTTTAGAATTATTTTAATGGCTTCATAATTCCCCATTACATGAGTAGACTCTAATGTATTTAAATAATGGCCTATTTTTCTCATCTAGGTTGTCTTCCATTTTTTATAATCATAAATAATATTGGAAGCACATCAAATATATATTTTCTTAAGGAATGATCCATGGAAGTAGAAACATATCAAAGGGCAAGTAATTTCCTAAAGCAATAAAAATGCTATTTTTTTTTTTTTTGGTTTACAGAAACATACTTACTATAAAGAAAAAAAAACACAACAGAGAAATATAAGAAATAATATTTCCCAAAACTTCACTCCTAGAATTTATCATCATTCATATTTCGTGACACTATGCCTAGCATTTCTCTGTGCACACATTACAGATGGAAAGGAAAGAAGAAGAGAAACAAAAAATGAAAACTAGAGGGTTAGAAGTGAATTGGTCTGTGTGTATCATTTCTAATTTACAATTAGTATGTTTAATTTTATTTGAATTTATAGAAGGAAATAGCCCAAGAAAATTGCTCTCCCTCACTCATGCATATATGTTATTTTAAAGCAAACTGCTTTTTTTATGGGGGAAAAGAGGAAATGGTCAGGAAAATATGTTCTTGACTGGCATGAAGAAATATGGCTTGAAAATATGGGGAAATGACTTTAGTTTTATCATTGTACAAAAACATTTCAGCATTTGGAACCACACCAGAGTGACAAATATCTTACTTACTTTAAGAGTTCCAGTTGCTCTTTAGGCATACGAAGTCTGATCTGAAATAAATAAATATGTAGATAGGTAGATAGATAAATGATAAGTCATTAGGAATCCTGCCTATTTGACTGAGTTTTCTTTTGAAATCACACTTGAACCCTTGAGGCTCAGAACATGAGATGATGAGAGACATAGGAGTATCCTCCAAAGTGTCCACATCCTTCTGTCTCACCTGTGCATGGTTATTATACTAGGAGAAGAAGAGTAACACAGAGATCTACTTAATAAAGAGGGGCATCCAACTGAAACTCTAAGATGGGGTTATCCTTTCCTGTTTCTTAAAATGATGAAAGTGCTAAACAGGGTCTAAGAGTGGGAGAGGAAGAGAGGAAAGGGGGAAGGAGTGAGAGGAAGGATAAGAGTCTAGGATGATTTTGAGCCTAGAGGATCATGCTGAGCCCTTTGGCTTATCCCTGTAAACAAGGAGCCCTGGAATCCTCCACTTCTAAATAAAAAAGTGATGTGATTAACTTTGGGTTAGGTCAGCAATAAAAATCAGAACAGCAGTCGTGTCTAATCTTGACAAGGCATCTAGGTAAGGATTGGGCAGGTGGTGCCCTAGCCAAGATGAGATCAGGGGAAATGAATTTGGTGGTTAGACACACTTGATGTGCGTGGGAGGGAGGCATTATGAAGCATCTGTAAGGAGACAAACAATGGAGAGATGGTGTCGGATTGTGGGGTCTGCACTCTGGAAGTGCACAAAGGGCTTCTGCACACCCTGTGCCTTTGTCCAGGATGTAGCCCAATTGCCAATTCCCCCCTCTGAAAAGACCTCAGCAGGGCAGCCAGTGCCTCTGTTCCCATGAGCTCATCCTGTTCTGTCTTTTCCAGGCTCTCCCATGTGTGATGGTGACTGGATGCTCCCATTTTAGACACCGTAAGATTACAGAACTGGGAGCAACCTGAAGCTCCCTACATCCTCCCCATCCACCTGTACTCAAGCGTGGGATTAGCACACGCACATCTACGTACTCACACAGGCATACTCAAACACATTTATGCACATTCATATACACATTTTTACACATACACACATGTGCTCTTAGCACACATATACACCCATTAAAAAGCATACATATACACTCACACACACACACACACACACATACATGCATGCCTAGCACCTACTCTAACACAGAATGCTCAGAAGAGGGTCTGTGTGGGAGCCAACAAGAGTAGTTAGTAGCAGACAGAGGAGACATGTAAAAAGAGGATCTTGATACAAATGGTCAGCAACACTCATGGCCTCTGACATTCTTTCTTTCTGGTTCAGAACTCACTTTCGCTGACATATATATTTACTGAACATGGTTTATTGTTGGTTCAGGAGTATGGTACATTTCACTATGTTCAAGGAAAATAGCACAAACCAGAGTGGAGGAATAAAAACTCCACTGACTCAAGCAATAACTCCATTGGATAAATTATAGCTTCCATTGTGTAGGATTCCATCAGTTTTTTCCTGAACTTCTATCCTAAGTGAAAATTTCTCCTGTCAGTCTGAAAGAGGCATCCATGTACTTATTGGTCATTTCCTTTTGGTAACAAAGCCCACCTTTCAGGAGTTCCAAAGAAAACTCAAAGAGACTGTATGAGGTCTCTGGGGCTGCTAAAACAAATGGTTGCAAATGGGAGGCTTGAAACACCAGAAATGTATTCTCTCACAGTTGTTTCTGAAGGCCAGGAGTTAGACATTAAGGTGCCAACAGGGTATCTTTGAAAGGCCCTCAGGGAGAGTTGTTTCTTATTTCCTCCAGCTTCTGAGGGCTCTTGTCATTCTTGATTGTGGCTACATCACTCCAGTCTCAGCCTCTATTCTCCATGTTTCTCTCCTCCATGTGTCTTTTATAAGGACACTTGTTGGATTCAAGGCCCATTATCCAGGTTGATTGAATATTAATTACAACTGCAAAGATCCCTTTTTCCAAATTAAAGTCACTCAGACTCTGAGGGTTAGGATGTAGACTTATCTTTTGAGGGGGTCACCTTTCAACTCCCTACAGAAAACATCAATGTTATCTGGGCCTGGGAGTTTTGGCTTAGTGTAAAGCACTTGCCTACCATGCACAAAACCCTGGGTTTAATCACCAGCCCCCTTCTCCCCTAACACACACAATGTTATCTGGGAAATATTGCTCCATCTTTCTTCTCTGATTAATTTGCTTTTTTGTTACAAAGAATCTCAGTTCCCATCAGTTTTTCTCAGTTTGCTCCGTGCAACACAGAGGGACATTTTACAAATGCTGTTGTGCAATGTGTGATAACGGCATCAGGATGGAATGCAGGGTGGCACCCAGGAAAAAAACTACCTGGCATTTTCTCCCCTGCTGAACAATACAATCTTTTATAGGCTCTCCTCAACATTTTTCTTTTGACAGGGATGTGGATTTGGGAGCTTATTATAGCTAGGTAGAAATTCTCATTTCTAGCTTTTCAGTTTGTTTGAGTAAGTTCCCTATCAGTAGGGGCTGTGTTTTCAATGTTTCTTTCTTCTGTTCTGGCCTTAAAAGAATTATAGAAAAGACTCCTTAATTAATTTTCTGATAAATGAATTTGAGAGCTCCTTAAACAATAAAACTTTCTACAGTTTTTAAAATGTTTGTATTTTGCTCCATTCCCAAAAGCTTTTCAGGTTTTATCCATTATAGGAAGGTGAGTGTGTGTGTGTGTGTGTGTGTGTGTGTAGAATAAAAACATGCAGGACAAAAAATAAACAAGGACATAAAAGCAAAGAGAAAATAAAGGTTGGAAAAGTAAAATGATGCTAGAAGCATGTTTGAACATACATGGGTCTTAAATTCTTAGAAGTCATTAGCTATGGGTCATAAATTTGTTTCTGAGAATCATGGCAGCTAACTCGAGTGGGAATAGGAATGATCAAAATCCACAGTGTATAAAACAGAAACAGATTCAGGACTGAAGGTGTAGCTCCATGACAGAGCACTTGCCTAACATGCCCAAGGCTTTGGGTACTATTCCTAGTACCGCAAAATTTTTTTTAAAAAGAAAAATACTGCAGAGGCTGCTTTGTGTACAGTTTGTAATCCCTCTGCAACACTTCTGGAAATAGGACTGATGTTCAGCTTTCTAAGAACCTGTCCTTTCTGTCCCTCCCTGTGGATAGGCAGCCTCACCACAAAGGCAAATCCCCAAGAATGTAAGACAGCCACAGCATCCAAGATGCACACCCTGCAGGAAAACTGTTTCTGCAATAAAGATGGACTCCTGGCAGAACTCCTGTAGTTAATTCTAATCATGAATTAAGAGAGAATCTGTCTGCATGTGCAGCCAATTGAACAGATAGAGGATTTACAGCCTCCTGGGGTATAAAGGCAGCAAGTGGAGGCAGCCAAGAGAAGGCCACAGGCAGAGAGAGACTCAGCTTTATTTGCTTAGCCTTTTTAAAAATCTTCCCTAGTATTGGGTAATGCTAGGCAACCGCTCTGCTACTAAACTATAGCCCCAGTACTGTTTTGCTTTATTAAGATAATGTTGACTGCTAACCCAACATTTTATGCCTTAAAACATAGCTCTGATAATTTAGCTTAGATAAATTCAGTAAGGTGTATGAAATTTGGCCATATGACTGTTAATTTTATTCTCACTACAAAATTCATTAAGATGTTTAATTTTAAACTGTATAATTTCCAGGTGAATACTAGAAGACATAATGATTGCAGTCTGTGTCCCTGGGTAAATAATTAAGCTTGCTGCTTAATGTGGGGCTTTAGATATAAACCAGTTAAATGATGGAGCAAATAATTTGAAATCATGGTCTTAAATTCATCCTGGAGACAGTAAGTCTATGGTTTCTGAGGCTACACTGTGTGTGACAATAAGATTTCATCCTTCATGTAAGCAGGGAGCAGTTGGCAGGTTGAGTCGCAGCCAAGTCTTGTGTTTAGATTTCAGCTTCAGGATTTGTAGCTGTACAACCTCAGGCTGCTGCATTTCCTTGCTCTGATACAAGCTTCCTAATTTATTCATGGATCTAGTAAGACTTTTCTTAAAGGGTCGTTTTGAGGCTAAAGTGAAACATGTATTTGATGTGCTTAGGACTGGTTCGGATGCATGACTGTTATCCTGTTCTTCATGGTGGGAGAGTAGGAAGCATATCTAGCTTTTTTGAAAAGGTGTATTAAGTCATTAACATAAAAAGATTACCTCAGGATTGCAAATACTCCATGTTTATCCTTTTTTTAGAAGTGTATATTATAGTGACACAGCCACAACAATGTTCATAGCAGCTCAATTTACAATACCTAAACTGTGGAACCGACCCAGATGTCCTTCAATAGATGAATGGAAAAAGAAACTGTGGTATATATACCCAATGAAATATTATTCAGGATTAAAAGAGAATAAAATTATGGTATTTGCAGGTTCATGGATGGAGGTGGAGAATATCATGCTAAGCAAAGTAAGTCATTCCAAAAAAGAAAGAAAGAAACAAACAAAAAAACCAAAGGCTGAATGTTCTCTCAGATAAGTGGATGCTGATCCATAATGGTGGGGGGAGAATGGAGGAACTTTGATTGGGCAAAGGGGAGGGAGGGATGGGGAGGGGGCAGGGGACAGGAAAAATGGTGGAATGAGATGAACATCATTACTCTAGGTACATGTATGACTGCACATATGGTGCAACTCTACATCATGTACAACCAGAGAAATTAAAAGTTGTTTTTCATTTGTATACAATGAATCGAAATGCATTCTGCTATCATGTATAAGTAATTTGAACAAAAAAAGAAGCATATCCTAAGTAAATAATCAAAGATGATTGAAGACACTTAGCCACAAGATGTTCATGTTTATAATACTGAAAAATTAGAAACAGTTCAATTGTGCAGATATAAGTATAAACTGAAAATATTGTTTATAAGCCATAAAATGATATTATAAAATAATGTCTAAAGACAGGGGACATGTGTAATCTATTGTTATTAAGCTGACCAAAGCAAGCTATGGAACAGCATCTACTGCATGTAGCTTGGGATCTATAAAGTGCTCACATAGAACTAAGTCACAATCAGTCCCCAGTGATTTCTGATGGCTTTTGTGTGTGTGAAAACCAGCATAACACTGGGCAAAAGTGAAACGATTGTAACTAATCCTCAACTTCAGTATCATAAAAATACTGCCCTTAGAGCCTTAGGCACTTTTTAAAGGGAGAACACTGTTGAGGATGTTGATCAGAGGGGTTACCCAATACTCAGGCCCTAGTAGCACCTGCCAGACATATTTATGAATGTGAAAAACAGAACTAATCTGGGGTGTATGTGTGTGATTTTCTTTTAAGGAACTGGTCATGCAATTGTGGGGTTTGCAAGTCTGAAATTGTTAGGGAAAATTGGCAGGACGGAGATCCAGGGAAGAGTTGATGCTGTAGTTCAAGTTTAAAGATCATATGGAGAGAAGCTGGGGTTGAGGTTCAGTAGTAGAGTGCTTGCCTCAAATGTGTGAGGCACTGGGTTCGATTCTCAGAACCACATATAAATAAATAATAAAGGTCCATCAACAACTAAAATGAATAAAATAAATAAAATTTAAAAAAGATCATATGGGGGCAGAATTCCCTCTTCCCTAGGAGATCTCATTTTTTCTTTTTTTCTTTTGAGCTACTCAACTGGCTAGATAAAGCCCACCCATATTAGAGAGGGTAATCTCCTTTATTTAAAGCCTATTGATTACATGCTAATCAGATCTGAAAAACTCCTTCATAGTAACATTTACACTGGGCTTGAGCAAATATTGAGGCAATGTGGCTTAGCCAAGAAGACATAAAATTAACCTTCACAATGAGGGTAAGTCATAAACAGACAATAACTGGATCCTCTACTGTCCACCCTGAATGTTCATCTCTGTTTTATTGGGAATGAGCTAACTATCTGGCCCATCTCCCAATGGCTTGGGTTCTGGTCTTTGCTGTGAGGATGCCCATCTGTCAGAGGCTGACTCCATGTGGAGTTTCCACAAGACTGTACTTTTGTCCAGGACTTGGGCTCAGAGATTCTTAGAATATACAAAGAGAAACATTTTTATGATTTGGAGTGATTCCAGGTGTCATCCTATGAACTTCCAGGGAAATGTTTCACTGGCCTTGAATCCTGCAGGAACCATACCTGTGCAATTGCCTTTCCTTAGGGTTTCCACATGGCAAAACACATTGGAATATAACCATTTCTGGATGAACTGGGAAGTAGAGGATGTCAGAAGACCTGCCTTAGGGAAAAGGGCAGGAAGTATATCTAAGCACTCAGGTCCAGGATCAGGATGGAGCCACCTCTGTGTTAAAAGGTCAGCACATGTGTGGACGCAAGTCAATTCGTCTGCCTCTTCCCATGGTGCAGTGGAGACCAGGCCAAGGATCCATCAACTTTTTCCCTCTCGTTTTCTGAGGTCTAAGTACAGAATGGATAAAGCTCAGTGTGAAATGTTAGGGAGGTGTGCTTGGGCTAGGGTGGACCAGAAGAGGATAGATAGTCAAGGACTGGCCTCCATCTAAACCCACTGAGATCAAACTAGCTTCAGGGTGAAAGAAAATACTATACTGCTCAGAGTATCAGAAAATTTAACAATAAAGATTGATCTGCCATTTTTCTTTATGCTGGAGCTTCTAGTGGGGTACTTGTAAGGATCAGAAGCTGTGGAGAATTTTAGGGCCTCTTTGGAAAGGGCCACTTAAAAGAACTCTTCTTCATATATTATTTCTATAAGATAGTCTCACACAAAACCAAATCACATACTGCAAGCTAGACCCGTCCTGTAGCATATTAAGTTTTAAATGAGTGACATACAACAATAACTTAAAAAAGCATCACCTGGTAATTATAAAGTCTTGAACCATATTCTGCAATCATGGCATATAATTGACTGGATTTCTGATGAAACTCTGTTTGTTTAAGCCAATGATGGTTTAGAAGTCCTGTTACAGAAAAGACAATTCTGGTTAAAGAATTTATCTGTAAATATTTCACATGCATTAACAGTATTTTTCCTAAGCAGGAGGACATAGATAGATAAGGCAAATAGATACTCTATAAGGTCCTTGGGTAACAACGTAGAAAATGGCAGAACAGGACATTCAAAGAATCAGTCATCCACAGAAACAATCAGAGCACAAAAAGACTAAAAGGATTAACTCTAGAATCCTGATCTACAACAGATTTGAGATGGGAGAAAAAAAACAAAACAGTGAACTTGAAGCTGTAGACTACAGAACTTGAAATTCTGTAGTCTAAGGAACAAAAAGATCAACACAGGCACTGTGGCAGTCCCTGAAGGAGGAATGTGAAAGGGACAGAAAGAATATGTAAAGGAATAATGGCTGAAAACTTTCCAAATTTTATGGAAAACATGATCCATGCATTCATTAAACTCCAAATAGACAAACTTCAAAAATATCCACAAGACAACACTTTACACTTAGACTGTTAAAAGATAAAGACATAGAAAGAAACCTGAAAATGGCAAGAGAGAAATGCCTTCTCAGTAGGAATATCACTTGCTTTCTCTTTAGAAGTCATGGAGGACAGAAAGCAGTGAGATAATATAATATTTAAAGTGCCAAAAATAAAAAATAATGACACGGGTGCCAAAACAATAGAAATTATATATCCAGCAAAACTATCCTTATAAATGAAAATAAAAATTTAATACATTCCCAGAAAAAAAATCTGAGAGCATCATTATCATTAGACCTATCCTATTAAAAAATGCTAAGGGGAGTCCTTCAGGCAGAAGTGAAAGGATGTTCAAAAGAGTAATTCAGTTCCATATAAAGAACTCAGTATTTTTCTGTAAAGGTAACAACATAGGAAGAACAGCATCATTGAATTTTTGGTTGGTAACTCCTTTTAAAATTTCCTACATGATTTAAAAGACAAATGTACAAAAGATAATTACAAGTCCATATTAATGCATACACAGCATATAAAGAAGCAATTTTGACAACAATATAAAGAGGGGAAGAGTTATAGAGAAACAGTATTTTGATACTATTAAAACTTGTTTGCTATCAACTCAAATTATATTGTTATGAAGAGCATGTTCATATATAACTCCCATGGTAAACACTAAGAAATTACCTACACATGTAATAGAAGATAAAACAGTATACTACAAAAATCAATTAAACACAGAAAAAGGCAATAACAGAGGAAATGAGGAACAAAAAATAGTATATAACATAGAAAAGAAATAAAAAGTGAGGCTCAGTGGTACATGCTTGTAATGCCAGTGACTTGGGAGGCCAAAGCAGAAGGATGGAGAATTGGAGGTCAGTCTTGGCAACTTAGTGAGACCTTGGCCCCTCAGGATAAGAGGGGCCAAGGATACAGCTCAGTGGTAGAGCACCCCTGGGTTTAATCACTATTACTTCCAAAATAAAAACTAAAATTAAAAATAAAAATTTAAAGAAGGCAGAAAAATCCCTTTCTTTATTGGTAATTTAAATGTAAATTAATTAAACTCTCCAAATAAAAAGTAGAGACTGTCAAAATGGACTTAAAAACATGATTAAACTGCTCATATGAGACTCATTTTAGAACCCAGTCTGAAAACTATTTGTTGAAAGAAATCAAAGAACTACATAAATAGAAAGGGAATCCATCAATCCATGTTCATGAGCTGGAAGATTTACTATGGTTAAGATGGCAATGCTATCCAAAGCTATCTACGGATTCAAAGCAATCCCAATTGAAATCCTACCAATGTAATACTGGTATAAATAATAGAAGCACAGAAAAATTGGATAGAATTATGAATCCCAAAATAAATCTATACGTCTATGGCCACGTGAATTTTGGGCAAAGGTGCAAATACTATTCAAAGATTTCTATGAGAAAAGAATTATCTGTTTTAATAAATAGGGCTGGGTTGACTGAATATTCACATGCAAAATAATGAACTTGGGCTGTTACCTTGCCATATACACAAAAACAAACTCAAAAGAGATAAATTACCTAATATAAAGGCTAGAACTACAAGACTACTACTAAAACAGGATAAATATTCAGATTTGGGGTTTGGCAATTCTTTGACAAGACACCAGCAAAATTATAAACTTTTCTGCATCAAGGACATTATAAAAAAGTGAAAAGAGAACTCACAGAATGAAAAAATATATTTTCAAATTATATGTCTAGGATGGGTTTTAATATACAAAGAATATAAAGAACTCTTACAACTCAACAACGGAAGGACAAAAAAATTCAAAAATGAGCAAAAGATAAATAGACAGGCCTTCAAGGAACACATGAAAATAGCCAACAAGCTCATGAGAAGATGCTTAACAATGAAACTGAAAACACCATCAAAAACCTACCAATGGGGGCTGGGTTGTGGCTCAGCCATAGAGTGTTTGCCTCACATGTGTGAGACATTGGATTTGTTCCCCAGTACTACATAAAAATAAATAAATAAACAAAATAAAGGTATCACCCATCTACAACTAAATAACAACAATAACAACAAAATAACCTACCAACAAAGAAAAGCTTGGGATCAGAAGGATTCTCAGCTGGGTTCTACCAGACCTTTTTTTTAATGTAAATTTTTAAAAATGTATACATGACAGCAGAATGCATTACAATTCTTATTACATATATAGAGTACAATTTTTCATATCTCTGGTTGTATACACAGTATATTCACACCAATTCGTGTCTTCATACATGTACTTTGGATAGTAATGATCATCACATTTCTACCAGACCTTTAAAGAAGAACTAATACCAATTCTCCTCAAATTATTCTATGAAATAGAAAAGAAAGGAACCCTTCCAACTCATTCTATGAACTAGTATCACACCTTGATACCAAAACCAAACAAAGACACATCAAGGAAAGAAAACTGCAGACCAATATCACTGATAAACATAGATGCAAAAATTCTTAATAAAATATTAAAAAGATAGTGCACTATGATCAAGTGGGGTTCATCCCAGGAATGCAAGTTTGGTTTACAATAAGGAAAACAATAAATGTAATTCATCATATCAATAGACTTAAAGATAAGAATCATATGATCATCACAATAGATACAGAAAAAGCACTTGTTAAAATACAGCCCTGCTTCATGTTCAAAACACTAGAAAAACTAGGGATATCAGAAACATATCTCAACATTGTAAAAGCCATATATGCTAAACCCAGGCCAACAACATTCTAAATAAAGAAAAAGAAAGCACTCCCTTTAAAAACTAGAACAAGATAGGGATGCCCTCTTTCATCACTTCTATTCAACACAGTCATTGAAACTCTAGCCAAAGCAATTATACAGAAGAAATAAATTAAAGGGGTATGAAGAGGAAAAGAAGAACTCAAACTATCCCTATTTGCTGATGACATGATTCTATGTTTAGAAGACCCAAAAACCTCCACTCAAAACTTCCAGAAGTCATAAATGAATTCAGCAAAGTAGTAAGATAAAAAATTCATACCCATGAATCAATTGCATTCCTAAATATCAGTGATAAATCAGCTGAAAGAGAAATTAGGAAAGTATCCCATTGACAGTACCATCAAAAACATAAAATATTTGGGAATCTTATAACAAAAAAGATGAAAAACCTCTGTATCAAAAACAATAGAACTCTAAAGAAAGAAATTGAAGAAAACCTTAGAATATGAAACTATCTCCCATGTTCTTAGGTAAGAAGAATAACTGTTGTCAAAATGGCCATATTACCAAAAGTGCTACATAGATTTAAAGCAATTCCTATTAAAATTCCAATGACATTCTTCATAGAAATAGAAAAAGCAGTTTTGAAATTCATTTGGAAAAATAAGAGGTCCAGAAGAGCCAAAGCAATCCTCAGTGAGAAGACTGAAGCACGAGGCATCACAATACCAGACCTAAAATTATACCACAGAGCTATAGTAACAAAACAGTATGGTACTGGCACTAAAAAAGACATGAAAACCAATAGTACAGAATAGAAGACACAGAGACAAATCCACATAAATACAGTAGTCTCATACTAGACAAAGGTGCCATAAACATACATTGGTAAAAAGATAGCCTCTCTTCAACAAGTGGTGCTGGGAAAACTGAAAATTCAGATGTAGCAAAATGAAATTAGACATCTATCTCTCACCCTGCACAAAACTCAACTCAATGTGGATCAACTACATTAAACCAGAGACCCTGCACCTGCTAGAAGAGAAAGTAGGCCCAAATCTACTTATGTTGGCTTAGGAACTGACTTCCTTAATAACACTCCTAAAGCTCAAGAAGTAAAAATCAAGAATCAATAAATGGGACCGTATCAAACTAAAAAGTTTCTTCACAGCAAAGGAAATGATCAACAATGTGAAGAAAGAGCCTACAGAATGGGAGAATAATCTTTGCCACCTATACCTCAGATAGAGCACTAACCTCCAGGATATACAAAAGAACTCAAAAACTCAACACCAAAAAACAAATAACAATCAATAAATGGGCTAAGGAACTGAACTTTTCAGAAGAATAAATATGAATGGTCAACAAACATATGGGAAAATGTTCAACATTTCTAGTAATAGAAGAAATGCAAATTAAAACTATACTGAGATTCCATCTCACTCCAGTCAGCATGGCAATTATAAAGAATACAAGCAACAATAAATGTTGGGGAGGATGTGGGGAAAAGGCACACCCATACATTGCTGGTGAGACTGCAAAATAGTGCAACCACTCTGGAAAGCACTATGGAAATTCCTCAGAAAACTTGAAATGGAACTACCATTTGACCCAGCTATCCCACTCCACAGTATATACTCAAAGGACTTAAAATCAGCATACTACAGTGACACAGCCACAGCCACACCAATGTTTATAGCAGCACAATTCACAATAGCGAAGCTGTGGAACCAACCTAGATGCCCTTCAGTAGATGAATGGATAAAGAAAAAATGTGGTATATATACACAATGGAATATTACTCAGCCATAAAAATCAATGGCTTTATGACTTTTGCCAGTAAATGGATGGATCTAGAGACTATAAAGCTAAGTGAAATAAGCCAATCCCAAAAAACCAAAGGCTAAATGTTCTCTGATATGTGGATACTAACACACAACAAGGAGTGGGAACGGAAGAAAAGTTCATTGAATTAGACAAAGGGGAATGAAGGGAAGGGAGGGGAAATGGGAATAGGAAAGACAGTTAAAGGAATCAGACATAACTTTTCTATGTTCATATGTGAATATATCACCAGCACAACTCCACATCAGGAATAACCATAAAAATGAGATCCTAATTAGAATAAGTTATATTCCATATATGTATAAAATGTCAAGATACACTCTACTGTCATGTATATCTAAAAAAGAACAAAGTGTGAAATATGATATATCAAGAACTATGTAATGTTTTGAACAACCAACAATAAAAAATAAATAAAAATAAATAAAAAGAACAAATAAAAAAAGAAAAGATGTCTAACTTTAGTCATTAGGGAAATGCAAATCATAACCACAGTGAGATACCTTTGCGTATCTACCAGGATGGATATCACAAAAAATAAACGGAAAATAAAATGAGTTGGAGAGATGTGGAACAATCAGGCTCATCATATACTGCTGGTGGGAATTCATAGTGGTGCAGCCACTGTGGAAAACAGTCTGCCAGTTCTTTCTTGGCAACTCCACTGTTACGTATGCACTCAAAAGAAAGCAGATATTCAAACAAACACCACTATCCACAATAGCACCACTATCCACAATAACCAAAAGGTGGAAATAGTCCAAGTGTCCATCAGTAGATAGAAGGATAAATAAAATGCAGTACATACATATAACGAAGTATTATTTAGATATGAAAATGAATGAAGGACTGACTGATACACCCTACAATATGCATGACCCTTCAAAATATTATGCTAAACTAAAGAAATGAGACAAGAAAGGACACATGTTGTATGATTCCAAAAGAAGTAAGTGCTTAGAGACAGAATACAGATTGGTGGCTACCAGGGTCTGAGTAGGGGGGAAATGGGGAGCAAACTGCTCATCTGGTACAGGGTGATTCCTTTGGGAGGGATGAATATGTTTAGTTAGTACAGAGAGGAAGTGATTACACAATATTGTGATTGTACTAAATGCCTCTGAATTATTCATTCAAAAATAGTTAATTTGGCTAGGGTTGTAGCTCAGTGGTGTGGTGGAGTGCTTGCCTGGCATGTGTGGGGCACTGGGTTTGATCCTCAGCATCACATAAAAACAAATAAATAAAAATAAAAAATGTTTGGAGCATGGTATTCCCTTTAAAAAAATAGTTAATTTTATATTATGTAATTTCATCTCAGTACAGAACAAGAGTATCAGAATCCAACTTAATCCTACTGAAATCATTAATGCATCAGTAGGATCTAAAATGGATCTAGCACATTTGTTGGTAAATTAGCCAGCTTGAAATTAAGAAAATAAAAATAAGCAGTTTGTATCCAAGATATATGTGAATCTTACAAGATGTTGCTACAGTTTGTATAAGTGTTCCCCAAAGGCCAAGGCCTATCTTTTCTCTCTCTTTCACTTCCTGGACACCATGAGATCATCAGTTTCTTCTATCACATGCTCCCACCATGATGTACTGCCTTGTCATCAGCCCAAAAGCAATGGGCAAACTGGTCATTGTCTGAAACTTTTGAAATTAATAAGCTTAAAACAAACCTTTCTTCTTTTAAGTTGATTATCTTAGGTATATTGTCATGATAACACAACACAGATGTCAGACGAAAATAAAATATAATTTCTAGAGTGAGAAATATTCTGAACATAAAAAGCTCTACTTCCCACACTGTGTGCACCTAAGTCAGGCACTGAAGTGGAGCCAGAATAAAACAGGTTTATATCACTACATATGAGCCTGAGCCAGACCTGTGAGGATATTTCATCCATAAGGATGACAAGACAGTGGTAGCAGCAACCAGAGGGGGAAGAAAAGATGAAGGTAACAGTTTCAAGGTTAACTGAGATGAAGAAAAGACAGCCAGGAAACAAAGCAAGTCAAGAAGTGTGCAGTTCTTACCAGAAACAAGAACATTCAAGACCTAGTAGAGATCCCCTGAGTTAGGAGGGGTGCTTTCAGTTCACTAAAGCTACAGATAGAGGATGCAGCCATGCTCACTTTGAGCTGATGTAGGGTCAGGCTAAGGCAGCAGTTCAGGTATACATAAGCAACAACAACAAAAACAATAACAGCACACAGAATACTGCTATATTATAAATAACATTTTGTGGAAATAACCAAGTTGAAACCCTGGTTTCAGTAGGAATTCCATATCTTAAGTTGTCAACACATTCAAGAGAAACTTTCTAATGTCCAAGGGTTGTGATTTGTAATACTGGTGAGTCAAAAGCCAAAAACTGCATGTAAAACAGCAATATCTTTGGAACCATGTGATGACTAAGTCTTTGGTTGTCCAAACTGAGCCACCCAACTTTAGAAAATGTAAAATGTATTTGCAATAAATGTATTAAGGACTCTAAATTTTATAGCAACTTCTGTTATTTTAAACTACAATTCTAAGAGAAAAAAAACTTTTTAAAGTTTTCTATAAATAAACATATTTCTTTTACAATGAGAGACAAAAAAAAAGAAAAGAAAAGAAAAAATGCTTCCAAAATGTGCAGTTCCCTTACATTGTTTTCTGTGGCACTTAATTACAAATATAAGCCATTCCACTGAGATCTCTCTTACTGTACAGATATATCCTGTGAAACTGCTTTAAGGATCATTAGTTAAGACTTACCCACAAGAAGAAAAGTAAATATAAATATTATACTTAAGATAATCTTCCATGATCGAGTTAACCTACAAAAAAAAAAAGCCAGTAAAAAATAAAAGAGAAGAAGAATTTTACAGTGTAATCCATTACTATTAAGCTTTAACTTGGACTTTAGCCACTACTCCCCAAGTAAACACGCTTGCTATTCACATTCATGCTTATTCTACATAGATTCTGTGAGTTAACTTAATCCCTAATCCATTATTCTTGAAATAGAGAGAAAATAATTTTCTTAAGGTACACACATCCATACTTTCAAGGTCCTTATTCACACATATATAACTGTGGTCATATTATATGCCTATCTATATTCTTTAAATGCTGATGAGAAAAAAATGAAGACAGGTATCCTGAAAGTCTCAAGTATGGCTTTGATTTCGCAGGAATTAGGTATTAAACTAAAGTACAATGATAAAAATTATTTTATAAATTTTTAAGTCATCATAAGCCTCTTTCAACTTTGTATTAAGATATAGATAGCATGCACACAGAAATACACAAATAATAATTGTATAGCACAATGAACCTTCCTAGAATGAACATACCCATGCACCTCACCCAGAACTATAAGTAGAGCCTCCTCAGTGCTGTGGACTCTAATTGCACTCCTGCCCGCCTGCATGCAGATGTTGAAGCACTCCCCCAACCGTGTGACTATATTTGAAGACAGAATCTGTAAATGGCCATAGGGGATGTGCAGGATCTTTAGGGTCTAATTAAGGTTAAATGAGTTCATCTGAGTGGGCCCTAAATGGATAGGGCTGATGTCCTTAGAGGAAGGGGAAGAGGACGAGTCCAGAGCACTTTGTCTCTGTGCACACAAAAGAAGGGCCACACGAGGACACAAGCAGCGGTGGCTGTCTGCAAGGCAGGAAAGGAGTCCTCACCAGAGATTAAATCAACTGAAACCTTGATCTCTGCTCCAAAACTCTAAGAAAATTAATTTCTTCTGTTAAACTCTTCCAGTCTCTGGTTTTTAAAATCATAGCTCACATTGATGAACATACCCGGTCCATCAGAAAGCCCTCTCATATCTATGTCTTTTACCTCTGAAGGTAACAGCTCTCCTGAGCTCTATCCCAACTAGGTGTGCTCAGTTTTGTCATGTACCTAGGTGGTACTCCGGTGTGTATGTGCTCTGTCTGCCTTTCCTCAGCATATGCTTGTAAGTCATTTCTCCGCTGTGTGTTGTTGTGTTTTCAATCATTCTCATGAGGTTATATCCTCATGACTCTCTAATCTCCCACCATGTGGATATAACCCAGGTGCCTATTCTAATATCGATGGGCATTTGGGACTAGGACAATTCTGTAACAAATATTCTTAAGCAATGCTACTATGGACATTCTCATACATGATTTGTTGATGAACATCTATATGCATGTCATTTAGGTATATTTCCAAGAGAGGAATTGCTGAGACATATGCACATATTTAACTGCAGCAGATTTTGCCAAGCAGTTTTATAAAGCAGTTGTAATTAGAACCTTTTCACATTCAACTTTTTTTTTTTTTTTTTGGTGGATTTAAGGATAAAATGCAGGGTCTCATGCATGCTAGGCAAATGCTCTACCACTAAGTGACATCACCAACCTTCACACTCAACCTTTTAAAAAAGTACTAAAGGAAAAAGGGGTTGCTTAAATAATTTGAGCTAGAACACAAGGCTGTAAGTTGAAAGCAACAGGGGAAGATCTGTGTCGCAATTTAGGAAAGATTGGTGACTGCTCCCAGAACATCAATTCTCTCAGCACCTTGGTTCACCTACTGGCTCTGAACTAGTCTCCATCAACTGAAAAGCACAATTCCTTGCCCAGGTCTATAAGGAATGTCTAAGAAGATAACGTTAAAGTCTGGAAATGATGTGATTCATATTTAGATACGAGTATTTCCTTAAATTTTACTTAATTATGTTCAACTATCATTAAACAGATTACTTAATGTTTTTTGAGTTACTTGATGAAATGTTGTACAAATTTACTCTTTACTGATCTGCTCTTGAGTTATAATGTCAGTTGAGCTTTGCAAACCTACAGCTTCAATACACAGGGAGACTTAGAGTCACCCAATTCCTTAACAGAAGTTCTAAGTGCCTCACCTCCCCCAAAGTAGCTAAGAGAGTTTTCCTCACTCTTACTTCCAGAAAGTATGTTCTTGAAATCGTTCAATCCTTTAATTATTACTGGTCATATAGGAAGTGGTAGAGCCCACTATCTAAAGAAAGGTATTCAAAGGTTAATTATGGTCTCTGCTGGAGGACTGGTTTGATTAAAATTATATTATAATATTTATCAAAGATTAATTCAGCATTTTTTTAAACACAGTTTTGTTTCTATGCAAGTGCTTTATTGGTACTATTGGGATGGTTATTTCATCATTTTCAGTTTTCTTGTCCCATCAGGCAGCATAATTGGCTCATCCAAGTGGACAGGGCTTCCCTGCAAACTCTGTCCAGGCACTATGTAATGTTTACTAGGGGAAACTCAATTATTAGCCCAAAATGTGTATCCACTATCAAGCTGTTTAGTCAATTCTCATCTGAGAGTGTAACAAACACCACTCTATAGCTAGCACTTTCTGTCCAGCATTGAGCTCTGTATACCACGGAGACTGGATAGTTAGGCCTTCAGTGAAAATTGAGTCATCTCTAAGGTTTAAATTACTGCTGCTGAGGTTCATTTTTTTAAAAATATGGCTTCTCTTTCATAGTCCTTGTCTCCAGACTTCTGTAATTAATCTAAATACCACTGACATAGAAAGAAGAGAGCATGCCACAGGAAACATGGTGACTGATAGAAACTGGAAATGATTTTCTCTAAAAGGAAGTAACAACATCTGTTCAGTTATTTTCCAGGTAAACAGGGCACAAACTTCACACATGACATGTACAACATAAGCTCTTACAGAAACCATTCTGTGAAGTTACATACCCATTTCCATCAGGGTTTTCATGCTCTGAGAGCAAAACATTAAAACTTGCACTGCTGCCAGTTTCTTCTGAATGACCTCGAAAAAACCGTGCACCCCTTCTCATTTTTGTTCTGCCATTCATCTTCCCCCACCAAGTAGCATAGAGCTCATGGAATGAAAGATACCATTTGTTGTCTCTTTCCTATTTTATGGAAAAAATGAAGCTACCCATAATAGTTTTTGGTTTGTTTTAGGTCTTCTTACTTCACAGGTATTTCTCCTTCAAGGGGGAAACTGTGAGTAAGCAAATTTTGAAAAGCCTGTGACTCTTCTATTGCATCACTCTCTGTGACACCTCATAAAGATAGACAGGCCACCACGCCCATCTAGGTGCTATATACACAGTCACCTCTCTGCTTCCCATTTTTTATTGTACCATATTTGAAATCCACTGAGAAACCTAAAGGTTCCCCCATGTACCTGCTATTTTGCTATAGCAAATCTGGATATTTTGCTATTTACTTCAGTACTTAAAAATATAGAAGAAATACAATGGAAGACCCCCCCCCCAAATATACCCCAGTCTCACATCTTTCCTTTTTTCCCCACAGATAACTCCAACCTGAAAATTGATATACTCCACTCTCATGTGTTTTGTGATATTTTACAACATAAATATATATCCACAAATGATAAAATTTTTTCATGTTGGACTTAAAATATATAATATGCTACTCCGTTTTTTTCAACATTATATATCTTGAGATATATTAGCCTAGGTTATTCCTTTTACCTGCTCTTTGTGTTTCATCACATATAAATCATAATTCATTTACACCTTTCCTACTAATCATTTACACTTAGGTCATAATGCTCAGTGCATTGTTTTGTATATACCTAGGAATGGAATTGCTAGATGAAAAGATTAGTTAGCTTATTTGGGGTATATAATTCTAGAGTGATAGCTATTTTACTCTCAGCAGTTAATGGCATCTGTTTTAAAAGTGAATTTTTTGGAGTGATGTCAACAAGATGACAGAAGAGGGCCTCTGCTTGTATCTCCCCTTAGCAACAATAATTTGGTAGATATTGTGAGGAAAAAGGTTTATATGGGAGCTCTGAGATCCAAGTGGGAAGCTGTGAAACCCCAATGGAACCTTAGACTGAGGAGGGTTATTCTGAAAAGGCAGACCCATGCACAGGTGGCAAGATCATGGAACATGGCCCCAGTTAAAGATCTAGAAACAGCCCTTCCTCCCTTGGTTTTGATATAGCCTATTGGTCTACTGTGTGGGAAGAGTCACACCCACCCATGCCTAGAATCATAGACCTGCTGACTCAGTCCCACATGTGGACATCAAAGTAGCTTATGACCCACTTAAAGCACCTCCCATAGTTCTGCCCACACAAGAACAATGCAGTAGACACACCTACCTACATGCCTGACATAGGCATGGCAGTCATTCAAATACAGATCCTGAAGTATCTATGCAACCCAGCTCTAGACCCCCTCAGCCATGATCTGGGAGTCATTCAGGTTGCCCAGACAACCAGAAAGAGACATGCTCACTCATGTCCCCAGGGGCAGGCCACTGAGTTTATTCCCATAGAATATACTAACAAAGGTATGCAACTGTGCTCCAATCTATCTCAGCTGAGTTTTGAGGGTAGTTATGTCCACCTAACAATTCAATGGGAGATGAACTCATCTGTACATCCAAAGGCTGAGCTGCTGATATTGGCTCCAGCTGTAAACCCTGAAGCAGTCCTGTGACTTGCTTCCAGCCCACTCAGGCATGACCTAGGGACAGTTATGCTTGTTCAGGAACCTGTTCAATGAGCCAGCATAATCCCTCCCAGGCACTCAGCAGGAATCACATCTGCCCATGAACCTGGTAACAGACCTGAATCTGCAGATACAATTCTGGTCTTGATGTGGACCCTGGTCCCAGTAAAATCCCTATTTAACAAGGTCCTAGAGGCATTCATATTGACCCAGGAACCAGGTACCCACATCCCTCATAACAGGTATGACAAGTGAAGACTTGGAAGTATGTTATTTGATTGCAACCTGCTTGGCCATAATACTGGATGCATTCCCATTAGCCTGAGGGTCTGACAGAATAAGGTCTTTACCTACTGAAACCATTCTGAAAAACTGGAAAAGCTGTTTGCTGTCTCAACGATGCAGACACCTCTGAAAGGATGATAAAGACACAGGCAAGCATAACATCATCAGAGGAGATTAATAAACTCCAATAACTGACCCTAAAAAATTAAGATATACAAATGGAGATGGAGAATTCAAAATAATCATTTTAAAGAAGCTCAATGAGATGAAAGATAACACAGACAGATAACTAAACAAAATTAAGAAAATAATGCATGAGCAAAAGAAGAAACTTGATAAAGTAACATATACAAAAAAATATACAACTAATCAGAAACACTTGAGCAAAAGAATACCATGACATACTGAAAAGTTCCACAGAGAACTGCAACAGCAGACTCAATCATGTGGAAAAAGAATCAGTAAACTCAAAAACAGGTCACTTGATGTTAGTTAGAAGGGGAAAAGGGAAAGAAAAAGAGTGAAGAAAGGGTAAAGTAGGACCTGTAATATGCCATAAAATGAATGAATATTTGCATTATGGGAATACCAAAGTAGAAGAGAGTGACAAAAATATAGAAAGATTATTTAAAGAAATAATTGTGGGAAATTTCCCAAATTTTGGCAGTGATATAAACAGATTCATGAAGCTTAAAGTTGCTAAGTAAGATAAACTCAAAGAAGATTATCTAGACACACATTATAATTGAATTGTCGAAAGTTAAAACAAAGATAGAATTTTTAAGCAGCAAGAGAAAAGTGACTTGTCACATACAATGGCCATCATAAGATTATTCACGGTGGTGACCTAAAGAAGAAAGAAAACTGTCACCCAGGAATTTTTATTTGGCAAAGCTTTCATTCAGAAATAAATGAGATAAAGACATTTCAGACAAATAGGAGCTGAGAATGTCATCACTGCTTGTGATGCCATGTAAGGCTTGCCTTGCAAGAAATGCAAAAGGAAATATTCAAGCTAAGATAAAAGGTAAGTAACAAAATAAAAATATAAAACTGGTAAAAGAAAATACATAGTCAAATTCAGAATTCAGCAGCAATGAAAAGACAGTGGGCAAATCACTATTAACTCTAGTATAAAAGTTAAAAGATAGATGAAAAAACAAATATAGCTATGATAACTTGTTAATGAATACACAATATTAAAATGTATAAAGTATAATATTAACAGCATAAAAAAGATGTGAAGAAGACAAGTAAAAGTGGAGCTTCTGGGATGGGGATATAGCTCAGCTGGTAGAGTGCTTGCCTGGCATGCACAATTCCCTGGGTTCAATTGCCAGCACCACCAAAAAAAAAAAAAAAAAATGGAGCTTTTGTATGTGGTTGAAGTTATCAGCTTAAGATAGACCATTAAAACTATAGTATGTTTTATGTAGACATCATG
Source organism: Marmota marmota marmota (assembly GCF_001458135.2). Taxonomy (NCBI): domain Eukaryota; kingdom Metazoa; phylum Chordata; class Mammalia; order Rodentia; family Sciuridae; genus Marmota; species Marmota marmota. The sequence goes on from NW_026000153.1 coordinate 22,886,771, forward strand.
GTAATCACACACAAAATTAAGAAAATAATGAATGAGCAAAAGAAGAATTCTTCAATAGGATAAGAAATAAGAAAAACTGTATAGGTATGTAAAAGGTAATGAAAAAGGAACTTTAGCACACCATTACAAAAAAAAAAATCAACAAATAAAAAAGCAAGACCAATGAGAAGACAGGAACAAAGAAACTATAAATCAGCAAGAAACAAATCAACAATGGCAATTATAAGTCCTTAAATCTTAATAACTAATATAAATATAAATGGATTAAAATCTCCAAGATACAGAATGGTTTAATTGGGAAAAATATATTACAAGGTCCAACTTGATGCTGTCTATGAGAAACTCACTTTAACTTTTATAGAATTAAAGAAAAAGAATAAAAAAGATATTTCATGGAAATGGTAACTCAAAGAGCAGGGATTAATGCACATCTCATAGAAAAAAAAACAGACTTTCAGTCAAAAATCAGCCACTAGTGAAAAATAAAGTCACTGTATAAAGGCATGAATACTTCAATTGGATATAACAGATGTAAATATATACGCACATAATGTCAGAAAAATATAAATATATAAAGCAAATATTAATAGATTTGAAAAGACAAATAATAATGCAATAATATTAGGAAACTTCAAAACTATGCTTTCAGCAACAGATAGGTTATTTAGAGAAAATATCAATAAGGAAATGGAGGACTTGAATAACACTATGGATCAAACAGACATATAGAGACATAAACACTCCATCCAATAGTAGCAGAATACACAATCTTGAGAAGTCCTCTGGAGTTTTTAAGAAAATTCTTGGATAGAGCAGTCTTCAGGACAAATGATATGCCAGGCCAAAAAACAAACTGCAACAAATTTAAGATTGAAATCATGTCAAGTTTTTTTTCTGAACACAATGGTATGAAGTAGAAATTAACAACAAGATTAAAGCTAAAAAATGCATATACAACCTGAAAGTTGAAAAACATACTCTTTAACAACCAATAGGTCATAGAAGAAATTTTAAAAATATTTATTTTTAATTTGAATCTATCCCATTTATTGATTCTTGATTTTATTTCTTGTGCTTTAGGAATCTTGTTAAGGAAGTTGGGCCTAATCCAATGTGATGAAGATTTGGGCCTACTTTTTCCTCTATTAGGCGCAGGGTCTCTGGTCTAATTCCTAAGTTCTTAATCCACTTTAAGTTTTGTGCATGGTGAGAGATCCCTATCTCTTTATTTTCATTTTTCTGCATATGGATTTCCAGTTCTCCCAGCACCATTTGTTGAAGAGGCTATCTTTTCACCAATGTATGTTTTTGGCACCTTTATCTAGTATGAGATAACTATATTTATGTGGGTTTGTCTCTGTGTTTTCTATTCTGTACCATTGGTCTACATGTCAATTTTGTTGTCAATACTATGCTGTTTTTGTTACTATAGCTTTGTATAGTTTAAGGTCTGGTATTGTGAAATTAAAAATCTCTTCTCAGCAAAAGAAACAATCAATGAGGTGAAGAAATTTATAGAATCAGAATGGAATGCCAGTTTCCAGTGATGGAGCAGTGTGGGAAAGTGGGAATGGGAAGATGTGTCAAAAGGTACAAAGTTTCAGTTACAGGATGAATGAGTTATTGGAATCTAATGTACAGCAAGTTGACTAAAGCTCACTCTATTTTATTGTATACTTGAAGTCTAATAGATCTTAAGTGTTCTTATCATCACACACTAAAAAAGATAATTATATGAGATGATGGATATGGTAATTAGCTTGATTGTGGCAATCATTTCAAATTTTATACATATATTGAATTATCACATTGTACAACTTGAATATATAGAATTTTTATTTGTCAATTATACTTCAATAAAATTGGAAAAATTAAAATGTGCCATTTTCTTCTTAAAAGTTTTGACTAAAGAAAAAGGGCATTACGGTTTTTTTTTTTTTTTTTTGGTACTGGGGATTGAATGCAGGAGCACTTAATCACTCAGCCACATCCCCAGCCCTATTTTGTATTTTTTAGAGACATGGTCTCAGTGAGTTGCTAATGCTAAGCACCTCGTCATTGCTGAGGCTGGCTTTGTCTCAGCCTCTGGAGCCGCTGGATTACAGGCATGTGCCACCATGCCTTGCATTAGAGTTTTAAACACAATTCAGGCCAAATAGAAAGTAGTGACAGGAGCTTAAAGCAATCCAGTCTCCCTTCATGCTTCTGAGACAATGATCCTTTTTCATTGACTAGGTTGACAACCCAAAGTGCTATATAATATTGAAATAAATAAATGCATGTCAAAAAAGGAAGAGTGTGAAAACCTGGTATTTCTGCACAATCTAGAGGGAATGAACGGAAGCACTAAGGTGAGAGTCAGGGCAGGGATTGTTCCAGAGCCTTTTAGCTATTTGGGATTGGAATAAATGGTAACAGAGGCAAGCATAAGTAGAGAATGAAAAGTACAAAATAAAGACAAATTTAAATAATCCAGCTTCCGCCAACAACAGGGGTAAACCAATTGACGCCAGGTAGAAAGAAATGGCCAGAGGACTTTGTAAAATTAGAATTTGTGAGTAAATACATTTTTTTTCTTAAAATGCTCATTATCAGGAAATATTACATATATAAGGATATCTCATTATCAGGAGATATCTACATATATCTATAAGTAAAATTGGATAAAATTGAGCATGAAGTGAGATTATATTTGAGGGTGTGTGTGTTAGATCCTTCTAAATCCTGAGGGATATTATGTGATAGAAAGACATATGAAAAAGTTTAGGAAATAAAGACATAGAGATTTTTTTTTTACTATAAATGGATTATCCTTATTTCATGTTTTCTTCTGGTTGGCATCATTACCTAGATTCTTATTTGCCTGGCATCAACAAATACCTATAGTTTCAATAACACTCCAAAGGTCAAAGCTTTCTTCTTCAGTCTGTGATTTCAGCTAGAATGGAAGTGTGTCAGCTTGGATAAATGCTGCACTCTCTTATTAACCCAAGTGAGAAACAGATACTCTATAGTCATGACAGTTCTAGTTACTAAAATCAGTTATTTTTTAAAATAAGCTCTCTTGTCTGTATAACTCTTATCCAGATAATGTTTGATTTACAGAAATGGAAGCACTTGTTATGCTTGGTGATAACTTGAGTGCCTCTCTATACAGTGGAATAAACTTGTCATTGCAGTAGGAAGTCTTTTTTTAAATCTTGTATTACTAATTTCATTTTAATTATTTCTTGTTTTTTATTGATTTTTTAAAGTACATGACAGAATAATGTATTTTGAAATATATAAACATGAATATAACTTATTCTAACTAGGATCCAACTCTTATGGTTGAGAACATGATATGGAGTTACACTGGTGGTGTATTCATAAATAAATATAGGAAAGTTATGTCCAATTCATTCTAGTCTTTCCTATTCCCATCCCCTCTCCCTTCCCTTCATTCCCCTATGTCTAATCCAATGAATACGAAGTCTTGATTACCTACATGAGGGGGTCAGCTGAAGCTCCCCAGAATTCATTACAATATTATATCAGATTAATATTGTAATTAATGTACAATATTAATATTGTACACAATGTTAATAATTAATATTGTTATATAATAATATATAATTCTTATACAATAATGATATTAATAATTAATATTAATATTGTACATTCATTACAATATGATCATTACAATATTATTCATTACAATATTATTCATTACTATATCATTAATTATTATATTATTACATATATAGTAATATATATTAGGTCAGAGTTAGGATTAATTCCTTCCACAAAAATTATCTTCTATTTACCCAGTTCCTATATTACCTGCCTTCTACTAGATTTATAAAGGCTACACTTGAGTAACAGAAGCAGTACTTTGTTTAGTTCAAGTGGTTCAATAATCACCATTATGAAATGCTTTGATTTAAAAAAATTCAAGGGCTGGGGATATAGCTCAGTTGGTAGAGTGCTTGCCTAGCATGCACAAGACCCTGGGTTCAATCCCCAGCACCAAAAAAAAAAAAAAAAAAAAAAAAAAAA
>NW_026000153.1:22891058-22917782 GCF_001458135.2 Marmota marmota marmota
TCCTAAGCCCGGCCCCGCCCCGCCCCATACTCACACCACGCCCTAGCCCCAATAACCACCCCTCCCCAGCTCCAGACGGTTGACAGTGGCGCATGCGCTCTGCCCAGGTCCTGATTGGCCTACTGGCACTCCTCAGGTTTCCCCTATTGGCCAGTGGCACTCTTACTGCACCTGTGGGTTGGCTGCTGGACGTTGCCCTGGCAACGAGGGGCTGTTGTGGTTTCGCGCCGCGCTGGGAGTTTCGGGTTGGTTCCCGCCCACCGCCCGCCGCACACAAAATTTAGTCCTGAGTGCTGTAGGCAGCAGCCAAGGAGACCCTGGGCGGACAGGTGAGCCTGACCGGCGGGGGCGGAGACCACCGCGGGACCTTGGTGCAATCCCAAGTCCTGCAGCCTTTGATTATCTGTGGTATACCCAATATGTACTTGCTGAGTACTGGGAGTGCAAGTTCTCCTTGTTGTGATGGTTCCTTGATCTTGCTGTTTATCCGCACGACCTGACCCCTTCTGTACGCCCGGCATGCATTCACGTGCCTGGCTGCTTGTGTCCCGACTGTATAACCTGTATGATGTGCCCCTGCTGTGTTGTGTATCCAGTGTGGACTGAACCTTGCTGGGTGTTTGGCGTGCGTTTGTACCTGCTGTGTACCCTGCATGGATGTACAAGCACTTGTGTGTTGTGAGGCATCTTCAGGCATAGGAGGTGAAGGTGGGCAGGACTTGCTAGATGGAGTGGGGTGGGCAACTCTGCAGATGCAGCTCGCAGGGAGTCAGGCCAGCAGCGAACCCTGGGAGCTGCATCTGTAGAGTGTCCCCTGTCCCCCACTCCACCCCGACCCCGCATCTAGCAAGTTCTGCCCGCCTCCACCTTTTATGCCTGAAGATGCCTCACAAGTGCGTTATCTGTCTCTTCCCGCAGCGCTGTCTGCTTCTGGCCATGAGGAACACCAGCAAGGAGGTGCAGGGTGTCTCACACCGCTACGCTCCCTGTGGTGAGTGAGTTGTTCAGATGGTGGAGGTCGGAGCTAGAAATAATGCTTGAACATTTCTTTGTAATAGTTAACCCTGTATAAATCTCACGTTGTTTTTCTGAATGTCGACTAGGGAACTCCCCCCACCCCCAGTTGTTTTTCCCAGGTATTTTACTGACTTCTAAAACCCTAACCAAATTAAATATTTCTTGCTTTAAGTGGCTGGATGCAGAAAACAAGTATTCAGTGGAGGTTCATGGCTTATGTACCAGGGGATGAAGTTGAGAAGGGAAGGAAGAAGTCTTGAGATGCTGTCTTCTTTTTGTTTTTACTCCACTTTATTTTGGAAGGAAGAGAATAGAGAAGAGAGTACAGGTGCTCAGATGTAAGGGACAAGTTGGAGCAGTTCTTATATGCTTAGAAAGGAAACAAAGGCCCTTCATATACTCTAAATGAACTTATAGGTGTGACTGTTACCACTATTGGCAACCCAGGCCATGCTGTGTATTGGAGGAGAAGGGTTTGGATTCTTAGACAGCCTTCTCCTGGAGCTCTTTCTCCCCCTATCCCTTCGTGTATGTGGGACAGGTGGTGACTCTTTTACTTATTTGAGCCCTTTCTCTCTGAGCTCCTCTTTTGCATTCATTTATAAATGGATTATAGTTCAGTGCTTGCCCAAGCTTCCAGTAATGAGAAGGTAGAAGATACACTGTTCTCTGTGGATTAATTAGTAATCAAAACAGAGAGAGGAAAAATAAAGCAAGAATCAAATATCCTCTCTCCAAGAGAGGAAATCTTTGAGCTGAACCTGATCAGAGCATGAAGCTGCTAAATTCTTATTTTTAATTAGTAGATTGATTTTCTGTGATCTTTTGTGTAATTCTTTAAGGCTTTCCCAATGTTTCTTTAATTTTCCAAACCTTATAGTATTGATTTAGCTGTTTAATGTCCTTTAGGTACTTAAAAGATTTTCCATGTTAAATATCATTCATTTTTATGCAGTGAACCCAGCTTTAGTAGAAATTGGATGTCTAAGCTATCAAGCTTTAAAGGATGATAACTTCTTGTTTCCAGGCCCTGAGCAAACTGATTGATTCAGTACTATTTTCCTATGTATGACTGTTAAGGTTTGTCCCAGTGACATAATCAATAGGATATATATAGGATATCTACCTATATATGGAGAAAGGGAGTCTTATTTTAAGGAACTGGCTCAAACAATTATGCAGCAATAAGATGAAATCTGCAGGGCAGGCTGGGACTAGATTGCAGTTCAAGTTAAAAATCCATCTGAGGCAAAAGGCCTCTTCCTCAGAGGATCTCATTCTTCTCCTTAAGACTTTTAAATAATTGGATGGAGCTCACCCATATTGTGGAAGATCATCTGCTTTACTCGAAGTCCACTGATTTAATTTTTTGGGGTTTTTTTTTTTTTTTGTACCAGGGATTAAACCCAGAGGCACTTGACCACTGAGCCACGTCAACATCCTTTTTATTTATTTGTTTTTTAAATTTTGAGACAAGGTCTCACTAAGTTGCTTAGGGCCTCACTAAGTTGCTCAGGGCCTCAATAAGTTGCTGAGGCTGGCTTTGAACTCGCACACAGTCACTTCTGCCTCAGCCTGCCGAGTTTCTAGGATTACAGAAGTGCACTACCCTCTCTGGCTTGTCCAGTGATTTAAATGTTATTTTTATATAAAAATATACCTTAATTGAAACATCTAGAATAATGCTGAACCAATATCTAGGTACTGTGTTACAGTCACACTGATACAAAAAGTTTGCCTCACATCTGTCATGAACTGGGTATTGTCTTAATGTCATGAATTTTGTCACAGTACAGTCTGATAAGTGCTATCAAATATACTCTGTCACTGTGTCTCAAAGAATTTGAATCTTTTGAATATCGTATTTTTCCTAGATTTTGTTTATAAACTTTTTAATCAGTTGTGAGGATTTTTTTCTTACATTTGGGCATCTGAATAATCAACTTTGAATGCAAAGAAGTACCTAAAATCACCTACAGTCTTGATGCCCCAGACCTCTTCTCTCTGTAAGGTCATAAATAAACACTAACAACTCCAGGTCCTGAGATTTTGCCAACCTCCCCAGCTATTTATAGAAGCTCCTCCATCTATTCTCCATGGAGCCTTATAGGCAAGCCTATAGGGTCTGCTCTGGATGCCATCAGCTCAAGGCTCAGGCAGCCTCCTTAATTCTCTGGGTCATGCACACAGAGTTCCTTTCCCTTTCTGTGTTGAATTCATGTCACAGTGCAGAGGAAGAACAGGGGGCAAGCTCTCTCATTTTCCTGTCCTTCCCGCTCCCTGCACTATTTTGCCTACGTCACAATAAAAGCCACATGATCTATACTCATCCAACTTAATCTTTCCCAAAGGAAAGTCCTTAGGAATATCAGGCCTATGAAGATTTTCTAGAATATGTGTTTGTTCTGGTGAAATGATTCCCTCATTGCCTCCTTTCCCTCTTTAATACTCATCCAGGCCTCTGATACGTTTTCTTGCCACTGTGGCCTCCAGCACAGTGAAGCCAGTTGAGGGGCTTGTGTGGAAATGGGTTGCTGACTCCAAAACAACAGTTTGCAGTCTGCTGCCAGGGTGGTGGAAGGGAGCCAGGCAGGAGCTGCCATCACAGGTGTTCATTTCATGAGGCTTCCTTGCTTGCCTTCCTGCTCTTGTAAAATTGGTAAACATGTTTAATCAGACTATTGTTCCTGTGACTGGATTTATATTTCAGTATTTTTAACATATTAAGTTCATCAAATGTTGGTCAACATTTTACCACACACTTCATAGTCTTACCTGTAATGTTCTGTGTGAATTAAAATTTTTAAGGATTGCATACTTCCAGCATAACTAGGAATACACTTAAGTCTTCATTTTATGTAGGTGAGAGATTGAGGCAGACAGGCTGGGCTTGGATACCTGTCTAGGAAGTTAGCACACCAGTGGAAGAAACTGGGGCTCTTTGGGAGGAAGGTCAAACCACATCAGAGAAACAGGACTGGCAGGGCTGAGTAGGAGGTGCTTTTCCTTCTCTTGGCAAGAGTGGTTGGCATATTGTTATTATCATTATTTTTGCAGTTCTGGTTAGTATTCTACCACTAACCTATGTCCACTGATCTTTTTATTTTCTGTTTTGAGACAGGAAGGCCCAGACTGATCTCAAACTTCCAATCCTCCTGCCTCAGCCTCCTGAGTCTCTGGGATTACTGCACCTGGGCTGGTGATTGGCATTTTTGTGGTCTCTAGGGACTTAATTGTCCTCCTGGTCCCAGGTGTTCAGAGAGGGCTCATGTGCTCTGCTCTGTCATGTGTGCTGCCCTGACTGCTTGGTCTGCACAGTCTCAAAGGGGACAGGAGCCCTTCCCTGATGCCAGCATTTCCTACAACCCACACTTAACAGTGAAGCTCTGCTTCCCTCCTGTCTAGATTGGTATTACCACCTGCCCACAAAGCGCTCTGAGAAGGCTGTGGATGTCCCACCAGCGTCCCAGATCCCAGGACTCAGTAATCTGGAAGAATCACACAATAGGAACACACCTGGGACTAGGAAGTACTGGATAAAAGAAACGGACTCAGAATATGTGAAGCTTGCAAAACAAGGCGGCAGACCTGGTAAGCCCTCTGCATGCTCAGTGGCTTTGTGAGCAGGGTAGGGGTGTTATAATTTCATCCATACAAAAATATATAAAATATATTTACTATAAAATCCATAACTTTTGCCCAAGGCCTTTAGAAGTTTAGACTCACTGAGTAAGTTGAAGATGTGTATAATCTCCAGGGGGAAATGGTTTTTGTGATGTTAGACTGAAAAGACTTTGGATTCACACAATTGGTTATGTAAGATATTTTTTCTGAGTGTTACCTTTGGAATCATTATTTCCATCGCCCCCCCCCCCCTTTTATTTTGTTATTGCAAGGAGAATTTCAGGAAATTGTGCATTTCAAGAGATCTACTTTTGCCCTGTAATGTCCCTTGTTTGATTCAACCAATTCCTGGCTAATTTGTGAAAAGTTTTTTTTTTTTTTTTCTTGCTTATTGTCATTTCCTCTATCCTTATTATAAATAGATTTTAAATAATGTTTCAATGGTAATGTTGATGAAAGTCAATTTTAATGCAATATTTCATTGAAAAAGTTCTGATTGAATATTTGAAAACTGAGGCATATTGAGTTCAGTAGAAATCACTGATCAGAGGGTTGAGGGAACATCTCCCAAATGTCTCACTGCTAGCCTTTGGGAAAAGTGGCAATGACAAATACTAAACTTTTCTTTTTTCCCCTTTGCCTGCTATCATCCATACAGAGAATGTCGTAGGGATAATGAAAAACAAAATGGCCATATCTGTGCTGCTTTAACATTAAAAAGTCCATAACAACCCATTTACCTGACTACGCCTAAAGTAGGTAGAAGACCTAGACACTGCCTTCCCCTGCCATTGGTTGACAGAACACTAGTGGGATAACTGGCAAAATTGGAATGAGTTCTGTAAATTAGATAAAAGTATTGCATCAATACTGCCTCAGTCATCTTTGCAACACTCTGACAAAATCCCTGAGATAAACAACTGGGGAGGAGGAAAGGTGGATTTTGGCTCACAGTTTCAGGAGTTGCCATGCATGGTCACTTGGCCCAGTTGTTTTGGGGACTGTGAGGCAGTACATCATGATGGAAGCACATGGTAGAAAACGTTGCTTATTTCATTGCGGCCACCAAGCAGAAAGACATAAGGGGCTGCTTCCCAATATTACCTTTAGGAACTCACCACCAATGACCTACTTCATCCAGCTAGGCCCTACCTCCTAAAATTTTCATTGCCTCCCAGTAGCACCATGAGCTGGAGACCAAGCCTTCAACACATGAGTTTTTGGGGAACATTTAAAATTCAAATTATAACAAATAGCAATATTCTCAGTTTGATCATCATGCCGTGATTATGTAAGGACTGTCTTTTTGAAACATCCACTGACACTGAGGATGAAGGGGAATGCTGTCTGCAACAGATTACCCAACAGTTCTGAAAACAGTAATCACAATGATATTTTTGGTAGTGGAGGTTAAACCAAAGATTCTTTACCACTAAGCTATATACAAGTCCTTTTTATATTTGATTTTAAGATAGGGTCTCACTGAATTGCTGAGAGTCTTCCTAAGTTGCTAAGACTGTCCTTGAACTTGTGATTCTTGTGCCTCAGTCTTCTGAGTTTCTGGGATTACAGGCAAGTTTTTTATTTTGTTATTGCAAGGAGTTTTTTATTTTGTTATTGCCCCATAATGATAATAATTTTGATGATGATTAAAACATAGAGAAAGAAAATGATCAGATAAAATGAAGTGAAGGTCAGAGGAGGAACCCATACTATTGTAACTTTTCTACAAGTCTGAAATATTTAATAAAAATTTTTAAAGTGAAAAATGGGAGATTAAAAATTTCTTACTGAGATTATTAAATCAATACATTTTCTCTGCTGTCACAAGTATTATTATTATCATTTTGCTGTTGATTATCTGGCAAAATCAGTTCTTCCCGCCAGAAGCCTTTTCATAGCAGCAAAGGGGAGGGATAGAAGCTAGAAAGTCAGCTGGTGAGTCAGGAACAAAACTGAGTCTCTGAGAAGGAGCCTTGAGATTTTTTTCCCCTTCAGATTGGCTAGAAAAGCCAAGATAAATTCCCCAGGGACCACCCACCTGGAAACCTGAAGAGGAGGGCTTCTTCTGGAAATAGTTGAATTGGGTGGAGGGAAGAGTCAAGGGCAGCCTGACAATGATAAAAGAGGCCATCTAGGCTTGGATTGTTCTAGGCTCGGAGAATGGCCTAGAGTAACTGAGGTAAGGGAGCAGCAAGCACAGCTTCTGGGGACCTAAGGAGAGTAGTGATGATATTGGCAAGGTGCCCGCTCAGGACCAGGAGATCTTTCCAGATCCTTGAGGAAAAGAGAGATAGGGGTGAGTGGTTCACATGGGTCATCCCTGTCTGAATGTGAAACTGGACCCTTTGGACCTTCACCTGTTAGCCCATGCAGAGGCAGGTGGGGGTCAGGAATGCTCTGGTAGCCCCCAGTCCTGAGGCAACCTCAGGGTGATGGCACAGTTCCTCTTGTTACACTTCCACTGGTTGTGCCTTCTATTGTGTGAGCAACAAGCCCACACGCAACCCTGTCTCATTCTTTTTGAGATCTGCTGAAGCATTTTGCCCCTGGCACGAGGCAAGGCTCCCCGGTGGCCTATGCCCTACCCGACTGGTACATCCACCACAGCAAGCCACCCACGGCCCACCAGCATGAGTGAGTATCTTGAAGCACCCACATTTTTTTAATTGAAAAAATAGTCCAATTTGTACTTTTAAAAATATAAATATCTAATACTGATAGCAAGTGTGTGATATCACAGGTCCAGGTACTATTTTTCAATAGCTAGCTCTTTAGGAAATATAGCAGAGTTGTCAGAAAACCAAAGTTGGAGAAACATGGAGCATCTTGTGTCCCCCTTGAGGTGTGGGTCTTTGGCTGCTTATTGGTAAATAGCTTCAGATTTTCTGTTTTCTGACACGTGGGATATCCCCATGTCTGTTGGCTGCAGAAACAGCAGCCTGTCTAAAGCTTTCTGATACAGATGAAATACACTAGATACAGCTAGAAATGGAGGTACATCTAAGTTTCTATAATGATTGTAGAATTGTAGGGAGCCTTTGTCCCCCACAATGTTTGAAATGAATTCCTGTTTGTGTTATGTAAACTTGACCCTCCAAACCACCTCTCTTGGACTGAGAGAAAGTATGAACAATCATTTTGGTTTTTCGTTTTTATTTTCCTTGTAAGATAGGACCACCATAGACATGCTTCTAAGCTATTATCTGGTGTCATCTGACTGAGGGTTCTGTTCATGGTCACAGAGTGATTTTTTTTTTTTTAATTTTTTATTGTTGGTTGTTCAAAACATTACATAGTTCTTGATATATCATATTTCACACTTTGATTCAAGTGGGTTATGAACTCCCATTTTTACCCCATATACAGATTGCAGAATCACATCAGTTACACATCCATTGATTTACATATTGCCATACTAGTGTCTGTTGTGTTCTGCTGCCTTTCCTATCCTCTACTATCCCCCCTCCCCTCCCCTCCCCTCTTCTCTCTCTACCCCCTCTACTGTCATTCATTTGTCCCCCTTGTATTATTTTTCCCTTTCCCCTCACTACCTCTTGTATGTACTTTTGTATAACCCTGAGGGTCTCCTTCCATTTCCATGCAATTTCCCTTCTCTCTCCCTTTCCCTCCCACCTCTCATCCCTGTTTAATGTTAATCTTCTTCTCATGCTCTTCGACCCTACTCTGTTCTTAGTTACTCTCCTTATATCAAAGAAGACATTTGGCATTTGTTTTTTAGGGATTGGCTAGCTTCACTTAGCATAATCTGCTCTAATGCCATCCATTTCCCTGCAAATTCTATGATTTTGTCATTTTTTAATGCAGAGTAATACTCCATTGTGTATAACTGCCACATTTTTTTTTATCCATTCGTCTATTGAAGGGCATCTAGGTTGGTTCCACAGTCTTGCTATTGTGAATTGTGCTGCTATGAACATCGATGTAGCAGTGTCCCTGTAGCATGCTCTTTTTAGGTCTTTAGGGAATAGACCGAGAAGGGGAATAGCTGGGTCAAAAGGTGGCTCCATTCCCAGCTTTCCAAGAAATCTCCATATTTCAGGATTTTGATTTTCCTGCTTTTGTTGTGTTTTGTTTGTTTGTTTGGATAGGTAAAAAGAACACATAAAATTTATGCCATGCCTAAGGCATGGGAATATTAGACTTCTCTCATTTTAAAAAATGAATATTCTGTTTGCCTGCCTTGCATAAGGTCCTGGGTTGACCCCCGACCCCCGACCCCTGCCACACACACACAAGAATAATTTGTACTAATTGCAGTAGGAAAAATGAATGAGGCACTGTAAAACAGAAAGGGGTGCAGAGAAATTTGGAGATGTCTCTTCCGGGTATGGTGTCAGTGTGGGAAGATCAGTTTAAGTTTAAATTTAAATTTAAACACACACATTAAAAATGACTGTCCAACAAAAAATTATTATCTTAATTATAATGTTAAATGGTAAATGTTTAGGGATGTTTAGCTCTTTGAACAGGACAAAATAGTAGATGCTATTCTAAAAGAAATAATTATAAGTTATCTGCTTCATAAATTTGTATTTTAATATACCTATTTTTAGTCACATGAGACTGATTTCTGAGTTGACCTCCTGATCCTGGGGGGCTGTCCTAGAGAAGGGTGCATGAGTTTATTCAGCATGAGCAGAGTGGGGGAAGGCCATCTGTGTCTTTGAGGAAGATGGATGATTCCTATATAAAGAGTGGGAAAGGGGTTGAGAAGAGAAGAGGGAGAGAATGAAATGGTGCTAGGTACCAGGCCATAACTGTCCCTTCTGTTCCTGCAGAGTTCCTGTGGTCTCCATGCCAGACTACATGGTGTATGAAGAATTCAACCCTGGTCAGGCCAACAGTAACTATGAATCCAGAAGAGGGCCCTTTGACTTTGACATGAAAACGGTTTGGCAAAGAGAGGCCGAGGAACTAGAAAAGGAGAAGAAAAAGGTGCCCTCATAAATAGATGGCATCTGCATCTGCTTTGTTTCCATGTCTCCCTGAGTAATTAAGGGATGAACTTGTTAGCTCCTGCCAGTGTGTCTTAAGATGCCCATAACATTGTTCTTGTACTCAGAATTTTAAGTTTCATTCTACTAAAAGGCAAGCCTGACACTGTTGTCATTTTCTTTTTGTAAATATTGATTTTATAGGTAAGGTTACTTTTTATTAACTGTTTTTCAACCAGTTAATACATATGTAGGGGAAATCTGGCATAGCACTATGATTTGGTACATGTAGGAAGGATATCTTGCTTCTGATATCTTTGCACTTTAAGTCTTTAAGTTGAATTTTTTCCTGGAATTTCCTCACTAGAAATAAAGTAAGAGAAAAGGAATTCTTTTTTTCTGTACAAACTCCCAGGGGTATATTTGATTACAAAGGGGAGACAGATCTCTGAACTGAAGACTTCTTAGGCAATTTGCATTTTTTGAATGTGCAAATATTTACAAAGTGGTAATCAATTTCCAAGACAGGTTTGCTAGTTGTCTTATAAAAGAGTAATTTTGGAGACTTGTCTCCTAATACTCTATATTCAATACTTAGTATTTTTTATCTATTCCTTTTAGATATACATGACAATAGAGTATATTTTGACATATTATACATATAATATATGGAGTATGATATTCTAATTAGGATCCCATTTTGTGGTTGTTATGTGATGTGGAGTTTCACTGGTCACATACTCATATATGAAAGTTATGTCCAATTCATTCTACTGTCTTTCCTATTCCCTTCCCCAATCTCCCTTCCCTTATTCCCCTTTGTCTACTGTTAGAGTCTGTAAACAAGTCAAAATAACACCTGGCATTTTGCCAGGGGAATGTTAGAGTTCGTAAACAAGTCTGGATGGTGCCTGGCAAAATGCCAGAGGGAGCGGTTTGAGAAGTAACAAAAACAAGCCATTAAGTGTGGAGATTCCTGATTGGTTGACTGATGTATCTAGTTTATGCTAATTAGATAAGCTGTGTGGAATGTATAAATACTGCTCCTGTCCTGCAATAAAGGGCTCCCACTCCTGCTGTATCAACATATACAAGTTATTCGTCACCCTCCGCTTATTTTGCCCAGCCAGCCGGGCTGCGGCAGTCTACTCCAATGAACTTCTATCCCCCACCCTACCATTGTGTGTGAGCATCCGCATATCAGAGAGACTGAATTGGTTGATGGGTGGTTGAGATCTCTTGATAGAAGCCTGTCTGGTCTCCTGGCTTCCTCTTGGGTACCTCCAGGATCTCCAGGGACCACAGTAAGGCCCCTGGCCCCATTGAGGGCTTGACATTGCTATTAGCACTAAGGTCTGAAATTAGTCTTTGTGTTTGAGACATTGGGATTTATGAGTGAAATAATGAAGTTTGTATTAAATATGGCAATACTGTTTTGATACTGAGAACGAGAGCCAACACCATTGTTATTTGAGTATTGAGGAAACTAGGTGTATCTTAGGCACATCCTACTGATTCCCAGGCCTCACTTATCAGTATCCTGGTATGTAGAGGACCCTCAGTTTATTTGGAGACTTGGGTGGCTGAGTACGAAGTACAGCATCCCCAGTGTTCCACTGTCATTCTGGCTTTGGGCCATTAGCATGTGTATGAAAGTGGAATGGACTCTTAGGGATCAGGCCTGTTTCTCAGTGTTATATAATTGACTAGTTACACTGAGCTGAAATCTTGAGCACATGGATGTTAACCACAGTTAGAGTACAGAGCTAGAGAAATTTTAAAACAGTAAATGCTGCATCACTGACAAATTAAATGTGGTTATTTATTTAGTAACCACTTTAAAAAATTGTGCTGAGGGCTGCACAAATGCCTGAAGCCAATCTGTCTTCCCTTGCCTAGCATGCTGAGGAGTGATGATGTCCAAGAGTTCAAGACACTGACACTGAATAGGTAACAGCTGAAGGCATGGGGTATTGGGTAACTTAGGCATGAGCCACATCGGAGAAGGGCCCAGACTGCTTCAGCAAGATCACATCATCCTCACTTAGGACAAAGATTACCTAGGAGTATTTATTAGGCTAAGGTGGGGGAGTTCTTTGATTTGATTTTCTTCTTGTATCTTATAAGTCCTTTTGGCAAAGGTACAGTGAGAACTTGAACCTGAGAAGTATCACAACACTGAACTAGCAGGTTGTACTAGAATTTCCTCCTGCCACTCTGTAGCCTGTCATCTATGTCCTAGGAAAGATTATGGGATGCAGCACTTTCCACAACATGCCCTGACCCCTCCCTTAGCATGTGGAAGATGCTTGAGAGTATTTAGGGCAAATATGCTACTGGTTGTTAGCCAGAACTCAAAGGATCTTGCTCACTTGCTGGGTGATTAGAAGGGTTTTGTTAGCATCTTTTCTTCTTGTAAATGCTGATATACTTCCATGGGTTTTGCTTGCTTTTTTTTTTCTGTTTCTACTACCATTTATATTGTTTTTAAAAATAAGATACAAATTGAATACAGGTCCCTGTTTGTATAGTACTGTTGGATAAGTTTTGACTAATGTATGCGTTGTGTGAACACCACAGCCATTGAGCTATAGAGCAGTTCTGTCACCACCCGAGTTTCTCAGCCCCTTTTTCATCAACACCTCATGACTCCTAACCCTGGCAGGCAATGATCCGTTTTTTTAGTGTTATGTAGTCCTTGACACCTGGCTCTGCCACCTGCCACGTGGCCTTATGCATTTGCGATGCAGCCAAACTGTTAGGAGTGTCTGAGCCTGGTTCCTCTGTATTGTGGAGAGGTGTTTCGTTATGGGCCATTTGTACTATTATGGTGCAATTTGTCCATTCACCTGTCAATGGACATTCAGGTCACTTGCAGTTCTTGGTGATTATTACTAAAACCGCTGTGAACCTTGGCATGCATGGCTTTTGTGGGAACATATGTTCCAATTTCCTCTGGAAGTTCCATCTGGATGGGACCTCTCATAGAGCCTCCAGCATTTCCCAATAAGTTGTTAATCATTTCTTTTATTTTTATTTATTTATTTATTTATTTTTTATTTTTTAGAGAGAGAGACAGAGAGAGAGAGAGAGAGAAAGAGAGAGAGAGAGAATATTTTAATATTTATTTTTCAGTTTTCGGTGGACACAACATCTTTGTTTGTATGTGGTGCTGAGGATCAAACCCGGGCCGCACGCATGCCAGGCAAGCGCGCTACCGCTTAAGCCACATCCCCAGCCCAGTTGTTAATCATTTCATTCTTGAGTAGATGGCATCTTTACTGGAATGCAATGCCTTGTCCCTTTTACAAAGCCCTTTTGTTGAATGGGATTATTGTTGGGTTACATTTCATTGTAACTAAATCTATTAAATACTTACCGCATTGAAAGGCTAGTCCTATACAGTTTGTTTGTTTGCTATTCTTGGTGAATTTTCATCTCTTGACTTGGGGATTTGTGTTTCTGCATACAGGTGAGGCTGCCAGCCATTAACTCAAAATATCCAAGCAAAACGGGGACCCCGCTTGGCCCTAAAGACACTGCTGGAAGCAGACTGTCTTTCCCTCCCATGTAAGTGCTCAAACTATGCTGACAGATCTATAAATGAGATTTGGAGTTGCTCTTCCCACTTCTGTCCAAGCATGACAATGACAACATCCAGACAACTTCCTGCAGTCCAGCCCACAAGGCTCTGACCCAGCCTCGCCTTCTCCCCACAGCTGTGCTTTCATTTCTTCCTGACATTGATTTTGCAACTTTGAGCGCATGTCTTCCCTTCTGCATTGTTTGCTGTGCAAGTTTGCATTTTGGGCCACTCATCTTTGCACACTCATGCTGCTTCTCTTGATGTTTTCTGTCACCAAGACCTTAACCCAGAGGTTTGTGCCTGTGAGCATCTGGCTCTGTGTTCAGCTGGAGGGTACATTAGGCATGCTGCCATCTGTTGATCTTCTGGCTGGAAAGGGAAACTCTGAGGCCTATGTGTCTCCTCCCTTTCCCAGAATTCTGGTACACAGCTAAAATAGATGTCATTAATTGCCTGACTAATTCTTCAAATAGCTCTCATCCAATGGGGGAAAACCAGTTATATTAATTACACTGTAATAAATGCCATAAGACTGGGAGGGAGAGAAAGAAAAAAAGACATATATATGTAAATATGGAAAGGGGTGGAGAGGGAGAAAACCATTAGAATAATACTCTTGACAATGAAGTGATTTATAAGTAAGAAACTTGAGGCTCATAGGGAACAGGTATTTTTGCACTCATCACCTGCTTGAGTTGAACACTCACGGAGCCTCCACCACGTCAACTGCCCTGATCCATGGAGCTCCAGCAGCTGGTGAAAGTCTAAGTGAACAGTGACAAATGATAGGAGATAAAGCCATGTCAAAATGGTGGCAGATAATCTTTAATAAGGACAAGAGAGAACTAATTAAGAAAAAAAAATCATTATTTAAAGGTGTGATAATTCTGAGCAATCCATTGTGGATTAGACAGTGGTGTTTTTGAAGATTTCCCTGTCAAATGTTTGAATGATTATTAACTTGTAACTGGCTAACAGCAAGAAAAGTTTTGGAAACTGGAATAAACATATTCTCACTCATGTACAATGGATACTTTTAAAATATGATTTTTATCCTTAAAAATGGAGAAGGAGAGACAGACAAAGGGAGACATACCCAGAGAGATAAAGATAGATGGGAGAGTCAGAAAAGAGAGAGAGAGAGAAGGAATGGAAGAGAGAATGCTCAAGAGCTCCCTTATGCTTTAAGAGCTAGTTAGGCAGCTGACTTATTATCAGTGTGTTCCCTGAATACTGTTTCTGGTTTTTTCATTAACCTTTGTAATTAAGTTTAACATTCATTTTTCTTTTTGAGGCCTGGTCAAAAAACCAGTTCCCCAACAAACTTTTCCAAACTTATTAGCAATGGCTATAAAGATGAATGGTTACAGCAGCAGCGAGCTGATTCCGACAAGAAGACGCCAAAGACGTCCAGGTCCTCAGTGTCATCTCAGTCCACACAGGATCCAGAAGGGTCCCAGGATACAGAGACACCCCAGGATCCAGAGGCTCCTGAAGGCTCTGAGAAAGCTCAAGATGAGGTGCACCCGGCAAGTGGTATGTCCTGCAGATTTTCATTAATTGGGGTGGCAGCAGGCAACTTTATTATCTCACGTTGCATCTCATAATGGAAAATAAGTAATTGAGAAATTATGTTTCCAAACCACAGGAGTATTAAGGTTACAGATAAACATAAGGAAAATACAAGCAAAGCTAATATGTAAGAAAAATCCATGACTTCTGGGGCTTCACATTTTTTTTTCATTAGAAATTTTGATATTCCATGTAGGGTAACAAACACTTAATGTATAAAATAATATCAATGTTAGTCTCCTGAATCCAAACAGTTATGGTCCTACAATGCTGGTCTTTGACATAAACAGCCAGTCTTCTTCAAGATTGCTTCTCAGAAAGCCCTTTATTTCTCAAAAAGAATGTCAAATTCAAACTCAAAAATTTGAAATTGCTCCATTATCAGCATGTCTTAAGTTTTGAATAATTTAGAACTTTCTCTGTAATTAGATGTTCAAAACACTATATTTTTGTTTTTTAAGAGTCACTGGGAGAATTAGTCTCATTTTCTTGGATGTGTGCACCTTAAAGCCTATCGAGTATTATGCTTTTTTTCCATGGCTCTGTTAATTATTGACCACTTGCCCCTGGGCTTATTAGTTTGTTTTGGGTCTTTATTTCTTTAATTAGGGGGAAGAAGGCATGTCACGTCTGCTCAGGCATTTGAAGGATTTGAAGGGCTTGTTCCAAATTTTTTGTTGTTGTTGTTTTTTGTGAGCAGCTCTCTGCATGGCTTTCCACAGCCAGTTTCTGGCTGTTTTGGTGGAGGGACATCTGCCAATTAACAGGCTGACTCTCTCCTTTATCCTGATGGAGGAGATGAGTGACAAGTTTACACAAAATATGGTTTCAAAGTGCCCTTTTGAACTTTACTAAGTTGATGGTGTTTTATGACTTACTGTTGTTTTAAGTAACACAATCTTTTACTAATTCTTCAAATAATTAAGAGTTACTTTAATACTTGGACTTTCCCATTAAACTGAAAAATGATTTATTCTTTATTGCAGAGTCTTCTCCTCCAAGTGAGTATTTATAGAGAAATGGATCTGCACTGAAATACAAAGAGTTTTACACAAAAGAATCAATGGGCAGAGAGTCCTTAAATCTGAGACTGCAGCCTCTGAGCAGCCTTCAGAAGCCTTCTCCAAACTGCATGTATTCTGACTCCAAAAGCCTGTGCCATATATACTTTTGAAATATGCAATCTGTTATCATTAACTGGTCACCTTGCTGTGTAGCAGATTTCTAGAATATATTTCTTCTAACTAAAACTTGATACACTTTGACCAACATCTTTCTATTCTTTATCAAATACTTCCAATACCCCAGCTCCAGCCTCTGATAGCCATCTTTCTACTTTTCTGCTTCTAAGTTTAACATTTTTAGATTCTACACGTGAGATCATATAGTCTTTGTCTGTGCTTGGCTTATTTTACTTAGCATCATGTCCTCCAGGTAACATTCATGTTGTCACAAATAACAGAATTATCTCTGTACATGGCTGAATAGTATTCGATTGTGTATGTATGCCATTTTTTTCTTTATCTGGTCATCTGTTGATGACACTTAGGTTGATTCCATATCTTGGTTACTGTGAACAATGTTGCACTAAAAACGGGAGTGTAGATATTTCTCTGATATACTGATTTCATCTCCTTTGGATATATAAACAGTGGTGAGATAGCTGTATCATGTGGTAGATCTGTTTTTGGTTTCTTGAGGAACCTCTATACTGTTTTCTTTAATGGATGTACTAATTTACAGTCCTATCAACAGTATGCAAAGATCTCTTTTTCTCCACATCCTTGCCAACATTTTTCTTTCATTTTCTTTAAACCAACCATTCTGTCCAATATGGAATGACATTTCATTGTGATTTTAACCTTCATTTCCCTGATAATAGTGATGTTGAGAATTTTTTCACATGCCTCCTGGCTATTTGTATGTCTTCTTTAGAACAAAATATCTGTCGGGTCCTTTGCCTGCCCATTTTTTATTTTGATATTAATCACTTATCACATGTATGGTTTCCAAATATAATTTCCTACTATATGGGCTGTATTTTCATTTTGCTTATTGGTTCCTTTGCAGTGCATACGTTTTTAGTTGGGTGTGATCTTATTTGTTTTTGTCGCCTGTGCTTTTGGTGTTCTATACACACAGTCATTTCCAAGACTAACATTTGAGAGATTCTCCCCTGTATTTCTTCTATTTACTTTTATAGTTCAGGCCTTTGATTTAAGACTTCAATCTAGCTTGAGATGATTTTTATATATGGTGTGAAGTGAGGGTTCAATTTCCATTCTATTGAATGTAGATATCCAGTATTCCCAACAACATTTAATGAATCAACTGTCCTTTTCTCACTGTGTATTCTTGTTACATTTGTTAAAAATCAGTTGACTTTAAATGTATGAGTTTGTTTGGAGGTTCTTCCTATTCTATTGTTCTACATGTCAATTTTTGTACCAGTACCATGCTGTTTTGATTACTCTAGCTTTGTAATATATTTTGAAATCAGGTTGCACATTGCTTCCAGCTTTGTTATTTTTGCTCAAGATTGCTTTGGCTATTCTTGGTCTTTTATGGTTCTATATGAATTTTAGAGTTTTTCTTTTTGTTTCTGTGAAAAATGTCATTGGAATTTTGATAGGGATTTCATTGAAATCTGTAGATATTTCTGAACAGGATGGACATTTTAACAATATTAATTCCTATAATCAATGAATATGGAATATCTTTCCATGTATTTGTATCTTAATTTCTTTCATCAATGACTTCAGTGTATAAGCTTTGCATCTCTTTGATTAAATTTAATCCCAAGTAACTTTCTGATGTTGCTGAGAATCAGATTGATCTGTTAGTTTCTCTTTTGGATAGTTCTTTGTTAAATGTATAGAATGCTATTACTGATTTTTGGATGTTGATTTTGCATTCTGCAAGTTTAATATATTCTTTAATCAGTTATAACAGATTTTTTTCATGTTGTCCTTTGGGGTTTTCTATAAATAAGATTATATTGTCAGCAAAGTTTAACTACTTTCTTTCCAACTTAGATGAATTTTATCTATTTTTCTTGCCTAATTGTCTAGTTAGGATGTCTAGTACAATAATGAATAGAAGTAATGAGATTGGGTGTCCTTGACTCATTCCTTATCTTAGAGGAAAAACTTCCACCTTTTTACCATTTTTTATGATGTTAGTTAAGAACTTGTCATATATGCATTTACTATCTTGAAGAACAGTCCTTTTATAATTGATCTGTTGAGAGTTTTTATCAGGTCACAATGTTGAATTTTATCAAATATATTTTCTATATCTGTTGAGGAGATCACATAGTTTTCTTCTTCTTCTTCTTCTTCTTCTTCTTCTTCTTCTTCTTATTATTATTATTATTATTATAGTTTTGTAGTTACAGTGTATTTGGGTTCATCCTGACAAACTTATACATGCATGGAAATCTCTTTCAGTTCATGATTCCCCCCATTTCCTTTCCCCCTTTTCCCTCCCATTCTCTCTCCCTCTCCAATTTCCCTTCCTCTACTCTGATAGACTTCCTTTCACTCATCTATTAATTTGTATTTGATTATTTTATGGGGTTTTTTTTTTTTTGGTACCAAAGTTTGAACCCAGGAGCTCTTAACCACTGAGCCATATCCTTTTTTAATATTTTATTAAAATATTTTTTTAAAATTATTTAAAAAAATTTATTAAAATATTTTATTAAAATTATTTTAGAGACAGCGTCTCACTGAGTTGCTTAGGACCTCGGGAAGTTGCTGAGGCTGGCTTTGAATTCAGGAACCTCCTGCTCAGTCTCCTGAGCTGCTGGGCTTACAGGCTCAGACTGCTGTGACCAGTGATTTAATTGGGTCTTTATGTTATCATATCCTTCCCTCCTCCTTTCCTTTATTTTGCTCTAGCTTCTACATGTGAGAGAAAACATTGGATCTCTGAGTTTCTGATTTTAACTAATTTCACTTAGCATTATATTCTCCATTTCCATACATTTCCCAGCAAATGCCATAATTTTGTTCTTTTTTATAGCTGAGTAGAACTCCATTGTACATATTCCACAATTTCTTATTCCATTCACCTATTGATGGGCATCTGGGTTGATTTCATAATTTAGCTATTGTAAATTATGCTGCTATTAATGTGGCTGTATCACTGTGGTATGCTGAGATCATAGTGTTCATCCTTTATTATAGCAATGTGGTAAATCACATTTATTGATTTGTGTGTTTTGAATCATTCTTGCATCCCAGGGATAAATCTGTTTGATAATAGTGTAGATCTCTTTAATGTGCTGCTCATTTTAGCTTGCTTGTATTTTGATGAGGGTTTTTGTATCTTTGTTCATCAGGGATATTCACCTGTAATTTTCTTGTAATATCTTTGTCTGGTTTTAGTATGAGGGTAGTGTGGATCTCATAAAATGTTTTTTTTTTTGGGGGGGGGGGGGGTATCAGGGATTAAACTCAGGAACACACGACCACTGAGCCACATTCCCAGCCCTATTTTGTATTTTATTTAGAGGAAGAGTCTTGCTGAGTTGCTTAGGACCTTGCTAAGTGCTGAGGCTGGCTTTGGACTCAAGATCCTCCTGTCACAGCCTCCTGAGCTGCTGGGATTACAGGCATGTACCTCTGTGCCCAGCTTCATAAAATGTTTTGAAAGTGTTTTCTCCCCCTACTTTTTTGGAGGAGTTTAATAAGAATTGAAATTTGAATATTTTATAGAATTCAGCAGTAAAGTAATCAGGTCCTGGACTTTCCTGTGATGGAGACTTATTATTACAGATATAAAGGATTCAGTCTCCTTCCTCTTTATTGATCTGTTCAGGTTTTCTGTTTCTTCATGATTCAATCCTGATAGGTTTTAAGTTTGCAGGAATTTCCCCATCTCTTCTAGGTTGTCCAATTTGTTAGTAATTGTTCATAAGTCATCTCATGAGCATTTGTGTTTCTGTGGTATCAATGTAACGTGTCCTCTTTCATATTGTTTTTTTTTTTTTTTTTTCTTTTGGCACCAGGGATTGAAACCAGAGGCACTTAACCACTAAGCCACATCTCCAGTCTTTTATTTTTTTAATTTTTTTTCAATTTTGAGACAGAGTCTTACTAAGTTTCTTAGGGCCTCACTAAGTTGCTGAGGCTGGCTTTGAATTTGCAATCCTTCTGCCTCAGGCTTCTGAGCCACTGGGATTAAAGGCCTGTGCCACCGCACCCAGTTTGTCTTTCATTTCTGGTTTTACTTGAGTCTTCTATTTTTTTCTTGGTCTAGTTAAATATTTGCAGTTTGCTTTCAGAAAATTAACTCTCAGCTTTATTGGTCTTTTCTATTGTTTTTTAAGTATCTATTTCATTTATTCCTGTCTAATCATTATTCCTTCCTTCTGTTAACTTTGGGCTTAGATTGTTCTTTTTAGGAATATCCCCCCCCCCCACACACACACACCCAGTTTAGAAATGCACACGTAGTGACTGCAGAGGTTCACCCGCATGGAATATGTTAGGGTGAATGGTTTTGAGTAGATAAAATTTTCTTTCTCACTAACAAAATACAGTCAAAGGACTACCACTCAGTATTGGTATAAGTTTATCAAGTTTCTGTCAGGAAATACATCATTTAGGTATTAAGTAACCCATGGGCTATGTTAGCAACATGACCTGTTTGGTTCCAGAGAGATATTTAACCATCCAAAATTAACAAAATTTACAATAAACAGCCAAGTGCCTATAATCTGAGAAAAGTGCTTGGTGGATGTGAGCAAGGAGGACTGCACCATGGAAACCCAGCCCCCTCCCTCCCCCTGTGCTGGGGCTGATGGGGCCACATTGTCTCTCACTCGAATTGCCTTTTTATTTCTGCCACTTCCTGACTTCTTCTGTTTCCTATTTCTCCCCATGTCCACTGTGGTTTAAACTTTATAAACAATATTTCCAAACCAGATGGTGCCTTTTTCCTTCTGGCTAGAAAATGCTCCACTTTGAGCTCCTGCCATAACTTTCTGGAAATAAATCTAGTCCAGGCTTCTTATTAATATTTTCTTCCTTCCAGGGGACACAAGATGATTATTGTTACTTTACCCCTGTACCTGCGTAAATGCTGTGTTGTGTCAGAAAGGTGACCTTTAGGTTACGGATTCGGCTTTATACTTTGGCAGGCTTGCTCACATTTGTGAAGGGACATGAGACTTGGAAGAGAGGGGCAGAGGCTGCATAGAGTCTGCTTTCCAGCTGAGGAAGAGGCACATGACTTAAGTGCAGTCGCCTTCCTGAGACTGCTCACACTGTTCAGTTATGCTCAGCATGTTGTTACCAGAATCTTTCCGGCATGGACGAGCATGACTCAGAAAGTAAATGTCATTCATGGGGCACTTTGTCCTTTTCTCCCAGTGCCAAAGTTGTTTTCTCATGTTTTCCATGTACAACTGGTCCTGGGAAGTAAGACTCTATGCTAATTTTTGTGTAAACTTTGGGTTCAGTTCTCATGAACAGGTACAGAAATGTTACTTTCTTTTATTTTAAATTAATAAGTGATTTTTTAAAAATGTATTTAAAACATTGCCTTTGTCTACTCATGTATTTACTTTGTGTTGCAGGCCCAGAAGCATCTCCAGCTGCATCGACACCAGCAGAGCTCAAATAAACCTGGGTGTAATTTTTACAATGACATTTTTAGTAGCTAACTATAATACAAATCAGGGCTGTATTTATAAGGCTCCCATTTGTATATTATTAATATAGATTTTTACAGAACAATTCATCTTGCAGCATATTTGGCATTGCTGTGGCATAGACGGTGGAAGTGTTGGTTTTTGTTTCTTGCCTTTCTCTAGGGTGTTAAACACATGGTCAGTAAACACAACCATGGCCTCTATTACCCTTTCCCTTGTTGGCCTGGTAACATCCCAATGTCTTGGGACTGATCACTTCCTCCCTGACATCCACTAACATCACTTCCTGTGTGCCCCATGGTGGGATGGAATTTCTGTGAGATTTTGAACTAGAAGATCAACAGAATAAGCTTCAAGAATCTTCTGTTCTTTGCTCTTTGTAGGAATAATCTTCCTGTTACAAAACAAAATTCCAGAATATGGTGATATCTTTTAGATTTTAAAAAGATTTTATTATACCTTGATGTTTTAAGAACTTAATATAAAACATTGTAACATTTGCTAGTCTTAAATTTTTGCTAATACTTTCAGAATAAACTGAAGTCCATTAAACTAAACACTTATTATTTTGTATCATCTAGGAAAAAATATATATTTAATTTTAATATGTAATTTAGTAGGTATAACAAAAACTTTTTAAGAATCAAGATTGTTGTTTTATAAATGTTGTTCATATAGCATTAAAAATATAGTTTTATATTTTTGACATTTAATTCATTGACTAAATAAGTTTTGACAGGAAAGTTTTTAGGAAACCAATGAGGTTACAGATATTTTAGCTTCTTTTCCCAGAATTAACTTATCATGCATTTGCTCAGCTAAAATTTGTTTTAAATTAATTCATTAACTGGCCTACGTGAGCACTTATATCTATATTGTTTGATCAAACTTATGGTAGTATGGGGGAATACATGCAATATGTAAGAATGTGAATGGCTGTATGTATTGAATAAAAACAATATACCAATATAGTAAGTTTTTTCCTTTTTTTCTCCCCTTTCCTCCTCTTTCTTTTTTTACCTAATTCCTACCTCATTCCTACACATTCCCACCTTAATGAGAAAAATCATGAGAAACAGCAGAAGTATAGAACTCTTTAGTTCTTTTTTTTTAGGTTATTATAGTAACAGAAACCTGAGGCTTACGAAAAGAGAAGACAAAATTTGGAGAAAGAACTACTGATCAAATCTTGACCTCACCTAGAAGAGCAAGGGTCTATTATTTAAAAAATGAGTCTTGTAAATTAACTTTTTGGTCAGTAAAATACAGCAAACTTATTATGAAAACAGGAAATTTGCAATTCCATCCACTTGTTTTGAAATAAATGAGTTATTTCTTTAAAAAAATCAAGCTCACACTACATATAAATTGCCAGTTAAAACCAACAAAGAGATTTTTAAAGTAACATGACTTTCACATTCTACACATGTGCATGGTGTACACCCACCCACACACCCAGATAGATGCCCTTCTTGTGTCCTGACCGCTATCTGGTAGGCATCTGAACACCTTAGCTCACCACAACCTCACATGTACTTACTTCAGAGAGCTGGAACAGGGTTTTGACTTCTCTGAACCTCATTCTTCTCATCTCATGAAGATGAAATGGGCCTGGAGGCAGAGCTCTGTGGAAAGCAGAGCCGAAGGATTAGAGGAAAAGGGAAAGGTGACAGAAGAGCTTTAAGAAGGGGAACATAGAGCAACGCCAACAACTGTTCCTATGTAAAAATGGAAGAAAACAAAAATCACTGTCAGTTACTAAAGATGTGATGGATGGTAGAGGGGAATGAGTACTATGCTCCCCTACACTGGCCTTGCTTAGGCTCCATGAGACATCTTCAAAAATGGTTTGGGGGCTGTGTCTCAGTGGTAGTGCACTTGCTTGGCATGTGTGAGGCATTGGGTTTGATTCTCAACACCACATATAAATAAATAAAATAAAGGTCTATCAACAACTAAAAAAAATCTTTTTTAAAAATGGTCTGAATCATACATTAAAAAGGAGCAGAGAGCCCAGGTGAATTCACCAATGAATTCTGACCAACATTTAAGGAAGAAATACCAGTTCTCTAGAATTGCTTCCAGACTATAATCCCGGAACCCAGGAGGCTGAGGCAAATTAGAGGCCAATCCCAGTGATTTTGCAAGACCTTAAACAAATTAGCAAGATCCTGTCTCAAAATAACAAGTAAAATGGGTTGAGGATGTAGTTCAGTGGTACATTGTCACTGGGTTCAATCCTCAGTACTGGGAAAAAAAAAACAAACCACAGTCTCCCGGGTATAATACATAGTCTGTCCCTCCCTTCCTCCTTTCTCTGCCACCCCTAAAGAACATATTTAGTTATTTGAACGTTATGAAAAGCACAAGCACAATACAACCTTGGATTTTTAAAAAACTATCTCAATACATACCATTTTAAATAAGACAAACCATGATATAACTCCACCACACTCTAAACAGACAGGCGGGGGTGGGGGTCACAGAGGATACTTCTGGGTTAGATGCCCACCCCTACATTCTCAGGGCAGCTTTGTCCTACAGAGACCTCAGCATGCTGGCTTCCTTAGGACTCTGGTGGACCTGCATGTTCTTTAGTAAGAATTGACTAATGAAAAGCTTCAGACCTTCTTGCAATATTCCTAGCTTTGGATTTAGACCAGTTTTTTTTTTTTTTTTTAAAGAACATCTACAAAAACCTAAAGCTAACAACATACTTAATGGTGTGAAACTGAAGCTTTCCTGGTAAGATCAGGAATAGGGCAAGAATGTCCCATTTGACCATTTAATATCATACTGGAAGTCCTAATTAATAAGACAGGGAAGTAAAAGTTAAATAGATTGGTAAGTGCTGTGGTCTGAACATTTTTTCCCCCCTCCAAATTCATATATTGAAGCCTAACCTCTATTGTGATGGTACTAGGAGGTTGAGGGGCTTTGGGAGGGGATTAGGTTATGAGGGAAAAGCCCTCATGAATGGGATTAATGTTTTTATAAAAGACCCCTTGTGCTTTCCACTATGTGTGAGGACACAGTGAGAGGATGCCATCTATGAAAGAGGGCTCTCACCAGACGCCAAATCTACCTATCCTTTAGTCTTGGGCTTTCTGAATTCCAGACTGTGAGAAATAGATTATGGTAGTTTATAAATAATACAGTTATGATATATTGTTAAAGCAGCCAGAGTGGATTGGGATAGACAAGAAGAATCTATGCAGAAAATCTAAAAGATAAGACAAAATACAAACAAACCAACAAAACCCTGAAACAAAACTCTTGGAACTAGTACCAATTATGGTAAAGTTGCAGAATACAAGGTTAACATATAAAAGTCACTTTCCTATATATACCAATAATGAACGAGTAGAATTTGAAATTTAACCACAATAATGTTTATAATATATGATAAAAATGAAACACTTAAAACTTAACAAAATATGTACAGGATCATATAAGGGAAACTACACAACTCTGAAAGAAATCAACTTTGCAAGAAATCAGAGAAGAACTAAATAAATGGAGAGGTATTAAACATTCACAGATAGGAAGACTGAACATATATTTAAGCCTTCTTAACTTGATCTACAGATTCTACACAATCTCAGTAAAAATCCCAGCAAGTAATTTTGTGCAAATTGATAAATGGTTAAGAAGAGGCAAGAGATTCTGAATGGGCAACACAATATTGAAGGAGAAGGTCAAGCCAGAGGACTGGCACCACACATTTAAAAGCTATAGTAATCATGACAATGTGTTATTGGAAAAAGAACAATCAATCAAAGGATCAAGTTGGAGAGTCCAGAAATGGACCATGCAAACATAATCAACTGATTTTTGACAGAGGAGAAAAGGCAACCAATGGAGAAATAACACTTTTTCAACAAATGGTACTGGAATAATCAACATCTACTTGTAAAAAGAAAAAAAAATCTAGACAAA
This sequence comes from Marmota marmota marmota, assembly GCF_001458135.2. NCBI lineage: Eukaryota > Metazoa > Chordata > Mammalia > Rodentia > Sciuridae > Marmota > Marmota marmota. The sequence goes on from NW_026000153.1 coordinate 22,916,416, forward strand.
AAATTACAGTGTTCACAAAAATTTATTAAAAAAGTATAATAGTCCTAAATGTAAAACACAAACCTACACAATTCCTGAGAAATAGCAGAAGAAAATCCAGGTGACATTGGTGATGACATTTAAGATACAACACCAAAGGTATGACCCATGAAAGAAGGAATTAATAAGTTGGGCTTCAATAAAATTAAAAACTTCTGCTTTATCAAAAACATGGTGTGATGGTTAATCTGAATTTCAACTTGAATAGATTAAGAAATGCAAAGTTTATGAGGCTTCTAAGTGTCTCAGTGAGGGTGTTCCTAGGAATGATTGGATGTGGGATGTTGAATTAAAGGAGAGACCTACCCTAAGTGTAGGCAGCACCACCCAATAGGTTGGAACCTTAGATGGAACAAAAAATTGAAAGAACAAGGAAGTCACTGCTGTCACAAGCTCTATACTTCTTCGGCATGTTCTTGCTTGCTGCTGAATCACCTGAAGACATAAGACTCCAGCTCCTTCACTCTTCCAAAGCTGACTCTGCCCAGTGACTCTCTAGGAAGTTTCCAGGCCCTTGGTCCTAGTCTGGGGCCACATCATTGATTCCTTTGTTCTGAAGCTTCTTAGACTGAGCAGCTACTGGTTCCTCCAGCTCCCCAGCCTGCAGACAGCCATTGAGGGACTATCCACTTCTGCTTGTGTAAGCCAATCTAACAAATCCCCTTTTTATAATCAGATAGATAAATAGATAGATAGATAGATAGATAGATAGACTCTGTTGGTTCTGTTCCTCTAAAGAACCCTAATACATACTGTTGAGAGAGTGAAAAGAAAGACCATGAAGTAGGAAAAAGTATTTGCGAAAGAAATATCTGAAAAGGACTGTTATTCAGATTATATGAAGAACTCTTAAAATTCAACAGAAGAACACTAATAATCCAATATAAAAATGAGTCGAGAGAGCCGCCCCCCAACCCCCCGCGCCTGCCAGGTAGGCGGAACGGTGACCACCGGCAGAAAAGGCCCAGTGGCCCTTGGCGGGACAGAGCTTCCAATCACTCCTGCAAGGTAGGCGGGCCTGCGACCCACCGGCAGAAGAGGAGCAGCGGCCTGCTGAGAGGCAGAGCCGCCCCCTCCCCCTGCGCTGGCAAGGTAGACAGAACTGTGACCATCCACAGAGCAGGCCCAGCGGCCTGCTGAGGGGTAGAGCCGCCCTCCACCCCCCGCGCCTGCCAGATAGGCGGAACGGTGACCACCGGCAGAAAAGGCCGAGTGGCCCACGGCTGAACAGAGCTTCCAGTCACTCCTGCAAGGTAGGCGGGCCTGCGACCCACCAGCAGAAGAGGAGCAGTGGCCTGCTGAGAGGCAGAGCCGCCCCCTCCCCCTGC
>NW_026000153.1:22919728-23103824 GCF_001458135.2 Marmota marmota marmota
GTTATACAAAAGTAGATACAAGAGGAAGTGAGGGGAAAGGGAAAAATAATACAAGGGGGACAAATGAATGTCAGTAGAGGGGGCAGAGAGAGAAGAGGCGAGGGGAGGGGAGGGGAGGGGGGATAGTAGAGGATAGGAAAGGCAGCAGAACACAACAGACACTAGTATGGCAATATGTAAATCAATGGATGTGTAACTGATGTGATTCTGCAATCTGTATTTGGGGTAAAAATGGGAGCTCATAACCCACTTGAATCAAAGTGTGAAATATGATATATCAAGAATTATGTAATGTTTTGAACAGCCAACAATAAAAAATTTAATAAAAAAAAAATGAGTCAAATACTTTAACAGACACCTTACTAAAGATAGACAGTTGGAAAATAAACATCTGAAAAGATCTTCCATATCAGGGAAATGCAAATTAAAATAACAATCAGATACAATCAGATACCACTACATAACCTATTAGACTGGCCAAAATCAAGACCACTGATGACACAAAACACTGGTGAGGATGTAGAGCAACAGGAACTCATTGCTGATGGGAATGCAAATGTTACAGCCACTTTGGAAGACACTTCAGGGGTTTATTGTAAAACTGAGCATACTCATCATATAATCCAACAATTGAATATCTTGGCGTTTACCCAAAGGAGTTTAAAATCTATGTCTATAAAACCTGCATACAGATGTTTAGAGCAGACTTATCCATAATTAGCAATACTTGAAAGCAACAAAGATGTCCTGAAGTAGGTGAATGGATAAAGTAAAAAGAAGTGAAAGAAGCCAATCTGAAAAGACTACATTCTGTGTGACTCCAACTATATAGCATCCTAGAAAAGGGAATACTATAGAGGCAATAAAAAGATCAGCAATGGCCGGGAATAAAGGGAGGAGAATGAATAAGGAGGATTCTTAACTGTGGTGAAACTATTTTGTACCAGACTGCAATGTGGATACATGTCATAAATTTAATCAAATCTCTGGAATGTACACTACCAAGATTGAACTAAGAACTCTGAGGGATAATGATGTGTAGGCTCATCAGTTACAACAATTTACCACTCTGGTTCAGGAAGTTAACAGTAAGATAGATTGTGTATATTTGGGACTGGGGAGTATATGTGAACTATTTATACTTTCTGTTTAACTATTCAGGCCTGTCAAGGTTATTTAGGATAACCTTTACTAAAAGTCAACTGATTGTGGATTAATCACATCACATCTCCCAAAGACCTTCAGAGAAAGATCTAGATTAGTGCTTGACTGAAAGACTACAAACTAGAATAAGTGGCCTTGCCAACCTGACACACAAACTGACTGTCACAAATAGTAAGTGATCCATTAAACAAATATTTGGGGGTTTTGTTTCTATCTTTTCACTTTTTGAATTTAGAAAATAACACATACAAAATAGCACATATCGAATAGCATCTAACTCATAAATGTTCAAATCAACAAATATTTATACATTAAACTCTCCTGTAATTGCAGTTAAGGTCCAAAAATGGAATAGTGCAGCCCCCAGGAGCCCTCCCATCCCTATACTCCTTATTGACAATCCACCCCTCCTGACCCTGACCCCAGCAATCACTCTTGATTTTCAGAAACTCACCTCCTGCTCTTCTTTATAGTTAGACTCTTTATTATGACAACATACTTTCTTTTCACTTTGTTTTCAATTTAAAAAAAATTGTAGTATGAGTTCATGTCTTTCTTGTTTCACCAACATTACATGTTATTACACATATTGACTACATAGTCATTTCTTTTTTTTTGGTACCGGGGATTGAACTCAGGGGCACTCAACCACTGAGCCATATTCCCAGCCCTATTTTGTATTTTATTTAGAGATAGGGTCTCACTGAGTTGCTTAGTACCTTGCTTTTGCTGAGGCTGGCTTTGAACTAGCCATCCTCCTGCTTCAGACTCTGGAGCCGCTGGTATTACCGGCCTGTGCCACCGTACCCAGCTCATTTAGTTTTGTTATTTATACAATGTACATTATTATATTAGATGAATGAATCCTATTTCTTTATCATCTGTTGTTTTTAGCTATTGGTTCTCATCAAAAAAAGCTTAAATCTTAGGATTGGAATTGTTAGGTCATGAGATATAGATATTGTTAATTTTACCAGATAATGTTTATTTTCCAAAGTGGCATAGCATTTTATCTTCCTACTGGCAATATAAGAGAGTTGGTCCTCATCTTGGCCAAAACTCAGTTTTTTTGTACTTTGATGTTTGACAACCTCCTTTTCCTAACGTTGAAAAAAAAATGAAATCAAATAGAAAAATGGCATTAGCCTTAAACATACTTAATATCATTTAAGGATCGATAAACATATTATGCTCAGTATCATTAGCCATTCAGGGAAATCTAAATCAAAATCATTAACACAATGATCTATGCCTATTCACACACCAGAAAGGCTAAAATTAAAGACCCAACAAAACTGACAATGCTTAGTGATGAGGGGTTGTGAAACTCTTGGAATATTCCAGAACTACTGGAAGCCCAATGCTGCCCAAGCTGAAGCCTACTGCTTTGTAAAATATATGATGCCCTCAGGCCAATGTGCTTTGGAAAAGAAGAAGTGAAAGCCCCAACATGTTCTGAACACCTACCTAGTCTTGCTTCATGCTACCTCCATTATTCATTTTATTCATGGAATGTGCACTGCTGTCTAAAGAGTCAGGCATGTTATGATGATCTAATTGAACCTCTTTTGGGTGGTTATTGATCTATCTTACTTAAAATATATTCACACGTATTTATTTATTAACATCATTTGAGGCACTAGATAGATATACAGTAGTAATTAAAACAAAGTTTCTACCCTCATGAAGTTTGTATAGCCTAAGAGATAGATATATACATAAATAATGTAAATTATTTGTGATAAATTGGTGGTCAGTATCAAAATGGTATACTTTCATTTAGACAAGGTGTCGTAGATACGTTTTTTTCCTATTCCTCCCCAATGAGTATGACTGTAAACCTTGGAAATATAGGCTTGCGTGGTTTTGGTCATATATACAATATTGGTCCTATTAGATTATATCACCTGGTGATGTTGGAGCCATATTATTTTGTGTAAGTACCCACAATGATATTCACACAACAAAATCGTCTAATGACGCACTTCTCAGAACATATCCTTGTGGTTAGGCAATGAGGGACCATAACTCAAGAAACAACCAAATAGAATCTGAAAGATAGTAAGAAGGTGATGAGCTGATGGGTGGGACCCCCAGACTGAAGGCAAAACACCATGGTGAGACATCTCAGTTCTCCCCATTCACTAGGAGAAGAAAAACAAGACCCTGAGGTTTCTGATCCCCAAACCAGCAACAGAAGGCAGCCTAGGCGGGCAGTACCACCAATACTACAGGAAAAACTCCACAGAAAATATCAGGTGAGCAGAGTAAGAGGGTTGATAAGGAGTTCCAACCGCAAATGGCCAAAGGATGTAGTCTCCTTTTCTCTCTAGCCTGAGGCCCTTCCTCCCCATGGAGAGCTGCTGAGGCAGACAGTATGCAGCCCATGAAGAGGAAAGAACACAGAAGTAAGACACACACTGCAAATATAACATTAATCACTAACATTGATAATTAAACACAGATGGTACATATATGCTGACCAAAAAACTAGATTGGCAGAGTGAATAAAAAAAAAAAAGATGAGAAAAATAAAAATTAAAAAAACCCGATAACCCAAATATATGCAATTTATCAGAAACTAATTTTAAATTTAATATGAGAATGAAATACATCCAAATCTCTAGGATGTAGCCAAAGCAGTGCTGAAAGGGGGGTTGATAGGACTAAAATGCTTACAGTAAAAACTAGGAAAGTTTTAAGATTTCTATTTGAGAAACTGTTCAAAAATAGAAAAATTAACCCAGAGCAAGCAGAAGAAAGCAAAGATCAGAATCAATAAAATAGAAAATAGGAAAATCATAGAGAAAATCAAAGAAACAAAAGCTTGTCTTCAAAAAAATTCAAAATTAGCAAGTTTCTAGAAAGACTAAGAAGATACACATCACCGATATAAGAATGAAATGGAGGATATCATGATAGACCCTGCAACTATTCAAGTGGAATAAGGACATATTAGGAATTACTTAACCTTCATAAATTTAATGATAAGAAATAGACCAATTTCTCAAACTCACAAACCACCAAAACTCAACAAAGGTGAAGTAGGCAGTTTGAACAGTTCTGTAACAATTAAAGAAATTGAATTTACAATCAGAAAGCTCTTTAAAGAGCAATCTCCAGGCCCAGATGGTTTCAGTGGAGATGTCTAATAAATGTTGAAAGAATTAACACACTCTTGTACACTCTCTTTCAGAGATTAAGAGAGAATGTTTCCCAACTCATTTTCAACTCATTTTATGAAGCCGGTATTATTTATTCTGCAACCTGTCTGGGCTCACTGATTCTAGACGCTCAATTATTCTAAGACAAAGACAGAATGCATACAGAAAATGACTGACTAAGATTTCCCATTAATTCAGATATAAAAAAAACCCACCTCTTTAACAAATTCAAACAAAATCTCAAAATGTTTAAAAACAATTATATACAATTATAAATATATTCTACAATATATTATTATATTGTATTATATGATTACATAATATGAATTGTGTAGTATTCCAAGTGGAATTTATTGCAAGTCTGGTTTAACATTAAAAAGTTAATCAATGTAATTCACCATATAATCATCCTAAAGAAGAAAAATTATGTTTTTGTGAAATGACACAGAGAACTTGGCAAAACTTAACACCTATTTATGACTTTTTTAAAAAATTGCAGCAAATTAGAAATAGAGGGAGACTACCTTAACTTGATGAAGAATATCTTAAAAAAAAAAACATAGTTAACATTGTTTTTAATGGCAAAAAACTGAGTACTATATTTCTCCAATGATCAAGATCAAGGCAAAGATTACCGCTCTCACCAGTCTTATTTAGCATAGATAGTACTGGAAGGCCAAGGTAGTACAAACAAGACAAGAAAACAGAAAGTTCATGGATGGGAAAGGAAGAAAGAAAACTCTCTTTGCAAATTACAAGATTACCTATGTAGGAAATCCCAAAGGATCTACAAAAAACCTGCCTAAAATAAGTGAGTCCAGCAAGGTTGCAGAAAAAAAGACCTGAACTATAAAACTTGAAACCGTGAGCCCCCAAATAAACTTTTCCTCCTCTAATTATTCTTGTTAAGTCTTGTAATCATGGCAGCAACAAAGCTAAAACAGAGGTAATGGAACTGTTAAGAGGTGGGGTCTTGCAGAAGTCTTCTGGTTACTGGGGGTGTGCCCTCAAAAGAGATTATGACTGCCTATCAGAGCATGCTAATTTAGGCATACACACAGAACATTTATAGGATCTGTATGCTATAAATTACCAAATGCTGATCAAAGAAGTTTTTAAAAAAGACCTATATAAATGGAGAAACATATTGTGTTCATGTAGTAGAAGGCTCAATAGTAAAAATGTAGTTTCTATTATTAAGGAAGAAACCTATGCATGGTACTTTGTAAAGACTGTACTGTCTCCTATAGGGAAACTTTATTCAGGGATAATGCAATTAGTATACCAACTACTGCAATGGGATTTTACAGCAGGAAGAGAGATTGGGTTCAACTCCAAATACAAGAACAAGTGGGAATTTATAGGCAAGGAGAACACTGGGAGTTAGTGAATGGAAATGATAAGAGGAAATGTCAGGGCTCGGGGAATTCTGGCTTAGCCAGAATAAAGTTCTAGCTGAAGACAGGCCAAGGTGATGAGCTATCTAGTCTGGGGGATGAAGAATTTGATCAGGTATCCAAAAAAGGAGGATTTTTTTCCCCAAATTACTAGTCCATTTTGTGTGTCTATAACAAAATACCCAAAGCTGAGCAGTATAAATAAAAAAGATTTATTTAGCTAATGTTCTGTTTTAAGAGAATGATACTTGCATCTGATTTATTTTTTTTTAACTTTGGTGAAGGCCTCATGGTGGATGGCATCACAATGTGGAAAAGAGCAATGATGAAATGAAAAACAAGAGAGAGAAAGAGCCAAGACAGCTAAACTTACTTTATAGCAACCTGTTCTTGGGAAAAGCAAGTTCTGTGGACCAGTATTAATCCCTTCCAAGGGCAGTGCCATCAGGATCTGATTATCACCCACTAGGCTCCACCTCTAAAAGTTCAACCATCTCAACATCACTACACAGGGGACCAAGTTCCCCAAACCTGAATATTTGGTGTACAGACTCAAGCCATTTTGAAACAACAGCACCAACTTAGCAGGCTTCTTGCTATAAGTGGATTGCATGGGCAAGGACTCTGAACGAAGGAGAGGTGAGAACCCAGTCAGAAAGAGGACTCAGAGCAGTCAAAGTCTGGTTAAAAGAGAGAGCTTGGACACAACTCAAATCAATCTATAGATTTAATGCAACCCCTATGAATAAGTCCACTATGGTTTTGTACAAATAGATAAGTTTATTCCAAAATTTATATGGAGCCATGCACAGTGGGACACACCTTTAATTTCAGTTACTCAAGGCGCTGAGGCAGAAGGATTGCAAATTCAAGCAAGACAACTTAGCAAGCTAGCAAGACTCTGTTTCAAAATAAAAATAAAAAATGGTAAGGGATGGAGTTCAGTGGTAAAAGTGCTATAGCTCTTGCCTAACATCCCAAAGCTTTGGGTTCAATTCCCAGTACTGCAAAAGTAAGTGAATAAATGATTAAATACCAAATAGATAAAATGTATATGTGTGTGTGTGTGTGTATATATATATATATATATATATATATATATAGAGAGAGAGAGAGAGAGAGAGAGAGAAGTTCAGCTCTTGTAAGAGCTAGAACAATCTTAATAAAGAAGAATAAAATGAGAAAATCACTCTATCCAATATTTTTGAGTATTGACACAGGGTTAATAATCAGAAGTAGAATTTTGAGAAAGCAGAGATAGTCACATTGATGAATAGAACAGAATGGAAAACTCAGAAAATACACACACACAAATATGCTTAACTAAATCCTAAGTTTCCAAAGCAATGAAATAAAAAGTAGCCTTTTCAACAAATACAGCTGGACTGCCATACTCACAGCAAACAAACAAAAAGGAATGTTCACCCAACCATCACACCTAAAAATAAACCATGAACTTAACTATGAAGCATAACATTATTAACTTTTAAAGATTTTAGAAAAACACATAAGATGAAATTCCTAAGGTCTAGAGCTTTGGGAACAAAAAGATGACCCATAAGAGAGAAAAATAGATAAATTAACCTCATCAGAATTTTAAAAAGAAAATTTACTTGGTGAAAATTTTCATGAAGAAGCTAAAAGGCCGCAGACTGAGAGAAGATATTTGCAAGTATATATCCAAAAAGAAACTCTCAAGTCTCAACCAGAGTAATAAAAACAACATCAAACCCTGTCTCAAGGCGGCAAAATTGTGACATATGCAGTCGAGGGGAGAAATAAAGAATGTCCACGCGCTTCTGCCCCTTTCAATGCTTTTTTTCACTCAAATTACTCAACACAATTTCACTCTGTAGGTTCTGAATCAAGAAAATGACAATCCTTAATGCTAGGCACTGCAATAGACATAATCAATTCACAGCAAACAGTTGTGATAGTAGAAGCAAATGTGACTCCATTTTGTTTTGTGTCTCCATTCTGTAAAACAACCATGCCAAGTAGAAGGGTCATGACTGGGGCAAGATGCTCTTTTCCTTTTGCTATAGAAACCTTTAAGAACACGGAACTATCTAATGGGGCCTTGTTTCTGTCACTAGGGTAACAGGGCTCTGTTTCTGTAACTGGGGTGATTGGGCTAACTGTGATTGGTTAGGCTTCTCACCACTTGACTGCCCTCTCCAGCTTCTGTAACCTGGCTTGCTTGCATTGGCTAGACCCTGGAACATCCCTTTTGTGGTTTTCAGGCTTATAAGGAGCGTCCTTGTAATTGTTCGGGGCTGATCAGGGGAACAGCTTTATGTTATGGTCAGTCACCACCAGTGTGCTTCAATACAGGCTTGATTTGATTACACATGAGGGGTCTGGAAGTCAGTTTATGAAACCCCTGGATGAAGCTTTAACTATAATATCTGGGGGCTTGTCTGGGATCCATTTCTTCCCTACCCTCACGCCAAATTTGCCTCCAAAGATGGGCCTTTGGACCTTCCTCAGCCTCACTCCCAGGGTGACTCCAATCTGTCCTAGGACACTCTGAAAAGCCTCCTGCAGATCAACTCCTCTGGGGAAAAGGTCAGATTGGATGCAATTGTTTACACCTTTCCCAGGACAGGACTAGACATTGTCACTGTCTCCCTGGAGGCCTCCCAGTGGGGCCTCACCTGTGCCTGGGGGCAGGTCAGAGTCATCATCTCGGCCCCACTGGAGGCCTCCCTGCCTGGCCTCATCTGTTCCTGGGGGCAGAAAGAGATGTGGTCTCTGCCCCATTAGAGGTTAGAGGTCTCCCTGTGTGACCTCAGCGATTGCTGCTGATTGTTGCTTGTTCTGTATCTGTTCCGCTATTTGTCATTTCTCCAGCATCTGCCTTGCTATTTGTCATTTGTCCAGTGTGTTTGTCTTGCGTTTATCTGTGTGTTGTGTGTGGGTCCTTTTCTTGTTCTCATAACCGCTCTTCTTTCATCAGGACTCCTTCGCTGCACCGACATCATGGGACAAGGAAGCCCTACAGAGATCTCTCCCTGTACCTCTTTAACTTGTTTTCTTAACAATTTTCAGGACTTTGTCTGTTGGTTTGTTTTTCTTTGTTCCCTTTGTGTTCTGTGTTAATTTCTACCTCAGTTTGTTTCTAATTGGAAAAAAATGATTAAAATGGTTTTAACTGTGCTCACTAAAGCTTGCATTAAAATGCAAAGTGCTGCCAACAGAACTAAAAGAATTATCAAAAGTAAAAGCTAAAGGTAAAAAAACAAAACAAAACAAAAAAACATTCTGGAGATTATCTTCATTTAGGAACTGGGCCATTCCTATAGAGGACAGATTAAAACTAAAATGTTTTATAAAATTATTATTCCTGAATTGTATAACAAAAATAATAATTTTGTCTAGGAAATTTGGCTTTTGTCTCTCAGTATTTGCAAGCATGAATAACTCCCAACTATTAAAAAAAAAAAAAAAAAAAAGGTCTAAAGATTTTTCAATCTCAGGCTAAAATTTGGTGGCCGCTATCCAAGAAACCAGAAAACCAGTTTAAAATGGGAACCCAACCTGGGGGACTCTTCCAAGGAGACCAATGGAGCTGTGCCTTTGGGAAAGTTTCTTCAGGAAAAACAATAAAACCACTTCATTTGTCTATGTTCCCTTAACTCTTTTCAGCTTTGATGAACAGGACCACCTCAGGAAAAAGCACTGAAAAACTTTTAAAATTCTATATTAGTTAAATTCATAATTTTGATCCAATATGCCTAGATTAATATGTTTTCCTGATTACACTCTGCTTCATTCTAAGGCCAATTTACAAGGGTTAACTCTCAATCTAACAGGTTTTAAAAAATAAGCTACAAGGCTTTCATTTGTCTGTTTGCTTTGTGTGGGTGCACTGTTGTACTATCCGTCTACATGTATTGCTGTGTCTACATACATTTGGTACAAAAAAATTGACATATGAGCTCATAAATCAAAATTTTTAAAAATGGATCCAAATAACTTTTGTTAATATGATTTAAAAGGTTCAATTTAAATTTGGAAAATAAATACAAGTATAAATGTCTTTAAAGTTACTAATGCACAGTTTGATTAAACAGTTATAATGTCTATAAAGTGTCTAATATCCATTGTCTCTAGGATTTTTCTTCAACAGGAAAAAAATTACTAATGCTATTCAATACACTTTTCAGATAACTTGTTTTTCAAGAAAATATGTAAATTAGATCTAAATGTATGAAATTAATCATAGATGTGTTTGTTAGAGACATCTAATTGGTTTACAAAGTTAAAATGCTGTTATATATAATATCAAGTACTTTTAACTCCTTAAATTCCATAAGGTAAAATACTTAAACAATATTGGTGTTTTCATAATTTGGTAAATTAAAGAGAAATTTAATTTTATTTTGTGTTATTATAAAAACAAGGTTACTATAAATTAAAAGTCCCAACAGGTATAATTCTACATACAAGGAGTCAAGAGGTTTCAACTGCATTTCAATTAAAGTACTGTGAATAACAAAGGATTTCATCTTATTAAAATGGATTAATTTATCTAAATTCAAAAATTTATAAGGGTTATTTCAAGGTATAAACAGAAAAAAGGATCAACAGATTAAAAATTATTAAAAGTTTCTAAAAATAAAAGTATATTTAGTAAAAAACTGTTTCCAGGTTAAAAAAAGCCTTTATGTGGTAAAATATAATACATCTAAGTAAGCAACAAAAGGGTCTAATTAAGTAATATAAAGGTCTATAAATAAAAGATAAATATTAAAAGGTTTATATGTAATTAAGTTGGTTATATATGTAACACAAATAGTTAAAACTATCCAAGGTTGTTCCCTACAGACAAACATTAATGTACTGATATATTTATATGTTAAAATGACAAAAACTTCTAAAAATATTAATTACATTGTGTCTGTTAGGTTTTATTCCCTAGAGCAACTAATCTTGGAAAAATTAAGGTTTGTACATCTGTGGTTAAAGAGCAACTGTTATTTTAAAGTATTGTCCTACATTACAGAGTCTAGATTTTTCTTTAAAAGCTAACCTTAGTTAATATAAAACACTAACAAAAGTGTAGTAGATTACTCTTCTTTACAGATTAAATGTGTTCATATATTTAAGGTATACAAGTCTTTAAGGTAAAAGGTTTAAAGGAACATTTTATCAAGCTGGTGTTCTCCAAACTAAAGTTGTCTGTAATGATAATTTTAAACTTATAAGGAAAATGGATTTTATTGGGGATTTATTTATATTACTTGATGTTTTGTAACCAAACCTTATGTTACCTTTTACATTGGGATATAAAAATTTAAAGATATTTTAAAAAGTAATAATCTATTTAAAGGTTAATATCATAAAACATTTTTGTCACTTTTCCACACAAAAGAAAAGTTAAGAGCTCTCAGCCCTTCCTTGACTCACGTTTCAGATGTATGTCATGTTTGTTAGCTAACATTCATACAGACTCAGGAAACAATATATGCAAACTTTATAAAATTATATCTAAAAAGAGAAATAAAGATCAGCTTCAGAACTAAAACACTTTACCTAAGATTTGTAAAGAGCCCTGCCTTACCTGAGATAAGGCTCTGCCTCCCACCTTAAAGCATGTCAGATGACTTCAAAGTAGTCCAGATTTCAATTAATTTAAAGTTATATTCAAATATTGATTTTATTGGAAAGATTACTGTGATCTCAAATAGGAAATATAATGTATAACTCAGCCAAAATTCAAAATTATATACAAGCTAAATATGTTTTTACTGTTGTTAGTTTCACTTTGTATTTTCATTATAACTGAAAGGAAAGTGACCATGACACTAGGAGTGACCAAGAGATCTTTATTGTGAGTGTCTGATTAACAGGGAAGGGGAGAAAGAGAGAGAGAGAGAGAGAGAGAGAGAAAGAGAGAGAGAGAGAGAGAGAGAGAGAGAAGGGGAAAGCAAAGCGCAAGAGAGCAGGAAGGAGAGAAGAGAGTGAGAGAGCAAAAGCAAGAGAAGAAAGAGAGAGCAAGGGAGGAGCCCGGCAGAAGAGAGTTTTTATAGCCAAAATCTAATGGGCTCTCTAGGTCTGCAAACTGCCTTGTTAACATGCAGTGATTGTATCATACAGTAGTTGCTAAGGGTATCATCTTCTGCCTTCAGGCAAACCTGGCAGGGGTCAGATGTGGGTTTCCCTTGCACCTGAGGGGTGGAAGTCCAGTGTTCAACCTTGAGTGGGGTTGAATGTGCATACTTCAGGCAAACAAGCGAAGCTGACATTTGTTCAGCCTGCTCGGCAACTAACAATAACTGATGCCTGTTAATGTTTTACAGAACTAATACTTCATGAACACACAACCTAAATTAATTTGAGATATTAAGCCATCATCTGTAGATAGATAATAATTAAAAGAGATTGAATTAAGTGTAAAGGAGCTAAAGTTACGGCTCAGCAGTACAGTGCTTGCCTTGCATGTGTGAGGTACTGAGTTCAATCCTCAGTATTACATAAATTAATAAATGAAATAAAGATATTGTGTTATGTACAACTTAAAAATCAATTATTAACTGTAAAGTTATAAGCATTAAAGTTAAAGCCCAGTAAGACCGATAAACTGACTTGCTAGATTTAAGGCCAAACTTAAACATTAAGATTAAAATAAAGGGGCCAAGAAAACCAGTATTTGGCTTTCGCCCTCTGAGTCAGCCTGAACCCAGGAAAAGGGGAAGAGCTTTACAACTCTGGGCCACAAAACCTCCCGATAAGGGAGATTAATGAGACCACTGGAGAACAGAAAGCCAATGAGTGTGCATGCTGCAAAAAAGGACGGTCATTAAAAAGGGGAAGGCCACATGGGAAGCCACATGGTCAGCAAGACCTTGACCCATCCTAATGCAGATGACACTAACAGAGCTGAAAGACTGCTCACAAGTTCCCCAAGAGTGTCCTCCAAGGAAACTCAGCTGACTCTTACCAAGAGATAGGAACAAGGTCAGTTTGACCAGCTTGGTCTTAAACACCTAGCAAAACAGTTAAAACCAAAGCACAGCCATTCCTGGACATTTAAAAAGAAACAACAGTTATTTTAATGCAACTTAAGATGTAAACTTGTATTAGCACCCCCCCTCCCCCCAAAATAAGTAAGACTGGAGACAAAAAAAGAGAGATTCTTAGGCAAAAATGCCTGATAACTATCAATAAAAACTATCAAAGCAGTTTTTATTGACAACTATCAATAAAAACTGCCAGAAGTTTTTAGTCAGTTTAAGGCCTACAGATCTTCCTAACCGCCTACACAAGTAGACTTAATCAGTGTTTGCTAGTATAATTATCTAGCCCTAAGTAACAAAGAAATCTCTACTGAATGTAGAGGTCATGCCAAAAAAGATATTTTACAAAAATCAGATGACATTAACTAACTTCACTAAATGTTGTGTCTACATTCCTGATAATTCTGACAATGTTAAAGATTTATATTCCCTAAAAAAGGGCCTTATTAGGCTTTGTTAGGTCTTGTTATGGGGACAATTTCTCAGGTCTTCTGCCTCCTGGTAATCAATTATCAATTTCTGTCATTTTCATGATATTCATGGGCAGGTTTTTCAGATGCTACAACTGCTATTTTGTATTAGTCTTGTTTCAATACTCATGTCTTTTTGTTTCTCTCATAGAAGTGCCCGCCCCTAGGTGAATTTATAACCTGTTCTTCCTGAACCAGATTTTTACCATGAACTCTTTGACCCAGTTTCTAAAAAGGGACTCCAAACTGCTTGCCCACTGCACATTGTCCCCTTTCAGCTTGAAGTAGCAAGAACGTCATTGTCCTTTTTCCTTACAGCAGTAGGAGGTCCCTGACGTTAGAGGAAAAATTATGGTCAGTATAGATGTTCCCCAATATGTCTAGCTCAGGAAGATGTACCTGGGGAACTACTCCCAAGATCACCCTGGGTGATCTCCCAGAAAGAGACACTTGCTTCCACAACCCAACTTATAAGTGGGACAACTCCCTGTTCGCCAAAAATTGTGCTTCCTGGGTCCTACTTCGAACTCCTTGCCTAAATCTCCAAACTGTCAATAACTCTAAACTATGTAACCTACTATTTTGATGGAGTAAAGGGACTTATTAAAAGGCCAGGGCCCACTGATTCATCAACATAGACTGGCTGCCCCCATTTTAGTTCCCCTTCTTGCTGGTTTGGGAATAGCTAGATCTACTGCTTTAGGAACTGCAGCTCTTATCACAGCCTCTAAAATTTTTAAGTCCCTCAGCCATCAAATAGATATAGATTTAGGAAAGCTAAAAAGGTCTATCTCCAAACTAGAGGTTTCTCCAGGCTCTCTGACAGAAATAGTCTTACAAAACAGATGGGATCTAGATTGTCTCTTTCTAAAACAAGGAGTATTTTGTATGGCCCTAGGAGAAACTTCTTGTTTCTCTACAAAACATTCTGGGATAATAAAGGACAGTTGGCACTAGTGAGAAACAGGTTAAAGAAAAGAGAAAAATCAAAATATAAGAAGCTTCAGGCAATTAGTTCCAAAAGCTATTCTCATGGTCCCCTTAGTTGACTACCATCATCCCAGCCATAGTTGGGTCCCTAGTCCTTTTCCTGATTGGGATTACTATAGGAACCTGCCTCTTAAAAACCCTCCTAAACCATACACACAAGAATGTAAGTGAGGTCCGACTTATGGTCTTGAGAGCCCAGTATGGTCCCTTAGACACAGAAGGATGGAACAGAAACTGAGACCTAATGATATGCAAGATTGACATCAAACCTACTAAAACCAGTGGGGAATATGATAGTAAAAGCAAATGTGACTCCATTTTGTAAAACAACCATGCCAAGTAGAAGGATCATGACTGGGGCAAGATGTTCTTTTCCTTTTGCTATAGAAATCTTTAAGAACACGGAACTACCTAATGGGGCATTGTTTCTGTAACTGGGGTAACGGGGCTCTGTTTCTGTAACTGGGGTGATTGGAATAACTGTGATTGGTTAGGCTTCCCACCGCTTGACTGCACTGTCCCGCTTCTGTAATCTGGCTTGCTTTCATTGGCTAGACCCCCGAACATCCCTTTTGTGGTTTTTAGGCTTATAAGGAGCACCCCTGCAATTGTTCCTCAGGGGAACAGCTTTATGTTCTGGTCAGTCGCCACTGCTGTGCTTTAATAAAGACTTGATTTAATTATATGTGAGTGGTCTGGAAGTCAGTTTATGAAACCCCAGGATGAAGCTTTAACTATAACACAATTCCAGATTAATTAATTCACAGCAAACAATTCTAGGCTAATCCTAAGCACTGCAAAACACACTTAATCATGATAGGCTAATAACAGACATTCCCTCTGCATGCTAAGTTCAAAAGTCTTAAGCCTTAGGCTTTAAGTCCAGCAGATGCACACTCACTTAGACTGCGGTGATCAGGTCTGGAACCAAGGCAGGCTTTTCCTGGAGTGGAGTGGATGACCGGTTGAGAAGGGGGTTGTAGGGAAAAATTGCAGCTCTCACCAAGGTTCAGACGAGGCGGTAGAGTTTGAGAGCGGTGAGGATCATGCAGAGGCTCAGGAACCGATGACAAGTGATCGGATGTCAGGTTCTCATCAGGCTCTCCAGCTTGAGTGCATCCTTGTTTTCGGCTGGCTGAATCCCTCCCTGTTCATTTACTCTATCATTTATACTAAATTTTGGTGTTTTTTTTTTTGACCCCCCCTTTAAATCCTTATCAGCTACCCCCGGATTTCTCAGTGACATCATTTACCCTTGGGTCAGAAACATCTGGTCTGATGGTCCCCACCCTGATCTTTTCACCTTTCCCTCTTATCAGGTGAGGACAGCCTGCCAGGGGCTTCACTCTCTTTGCCAGGGAGAGAGAAAGTAACTTGTTTGAGGCCATACCAGAGGGATTTGTGGATGTGCCTGGTGAAACTGCAGGTTTTTAAAAATGGAGTTGCTTAGGCTCAGGCCTAAGGCCATCTTATTTAACAAACCCCCAATCAATTCAACTAGAAAATGGGAAAAGAAGAACAAGCATTTTTTCGAAAGAGGATACAAAGATGTCAACACCCACATCAAAAGATGTTAACATCATTAGCCATTGAAGAAGAACAAAGTAAAAACCACAGTGAGACATCACTGCACACCAACAGGAATGGTTAAAATAAAAAATTGCCTTCAGGAATGGAAAATATTACATACACTCTGGAAAACAGTTTGGCACCTTCTCATAAAACTAAACAAGCAATTACCATAAACCCAGCAGTGGCACTCTAGGCATTTACTCAAGAGAAATAAAAAGTTATATTCACTCAAAAATAGGTACATGGAATTTCATGCAGCTTTATTCTTTTCTTTTTCCCTTTTTTGGTTTGGTTGTAGGGATTGAACCCAGAGGCACTTAACCATTGAGGAACATCCCCAGCAACCCCCCCGCCTTTTAAATATATATTTTATTTAGAGACATGGTCTTGCTGAGTTGCTTAGGGCCTTGCTAAGTTGCTGAGACTGGCTTTGAACTCATGATCCTCCTGCCTCAGACGTCCAAGCCTCTGGGATCATAGGCATGTTCCACTGTGCCTGGCCAGCTTTATTCTTAATAAATAACAAACCGAAAGTATCTTAGATGTCTTTCATCAGGGTGATAGAATACTTACTTGCTCAGCAGTTAAAAGTAATGAATTACTGATACACACCACATGGGAGAATCTCCAGGCAATTACACTGAATTAAAAAAAAAATTCCAGCACTTTAGATGCTGTGTATTTCCATTATGTAACATTTCAAAGTGATGAGCTGTAATGACTAAAGAGCAGATTGATGAATGCAAGGCTTAGGGGTGGGTGTAGGAGAATTGGAGGGAGATGGGTATGTAGCGGCACTCCCTCCTCCACAAACAAACAAACAAACAAACAAACAAAAAAAAACTTAAGCTTCTCCAGAAATCTTCACCATAATTGATTTTAAGACTATAACCAAGAGAGTCTCTACAAAATAGTTCAATGTAGTTAAAATTCCTATTTTCCTGTTGCTCTATTTTATTTGGCCACTGGCTGGAAAGAAATCAGCACTCCAGGTGCTGAAGGCCCCTTTACTTGTTTTTCACAAACATGTATTCAGTATAGTAATTTGTAGAAGTGGGTTTGCAAGGGCTGGGGTTGTGGCTCAATGGTAGAGCACTCACCTAGCACGTGCAGGGCGCTGGGCTGGATCCTCAGCACCACATAAAAATAAAATAAAGGTATTGTGTTCAACTACAACTAAAAACAAAATATTTTAAAAAAGAGAGAAATATGTTTGCAAATGCAAAATATGATAAAAAGAAGAAAGATCCTTTAAGCAAGGCCTCTCCTTGAGCTGGGCTTCACAGAGGTGTCTACATTTTTAAGATAAGAGAAGTTACCAACTGGGCTCCATAGTAACAGCTGGCAGGGGGAGGAAAGAAAGGGGAGAAGAAGTTTTCCCCTTCTCAGGTGTTGTCCTTGAAGGGTTAACTTGCCCAAAACAGTGAAAGAAAAAGAAAAATGTGAACTTCTATAAACTGTGAACTTCTGAGCCCCTCCCCTTACATTCTGGGTATAAAATTCTGAAACTACCTGAACTTGGGGTTCAGGGGATTGATTGATTTCAGCCAAAGCTGTGCCCTCTGAGCCTGGATGCAGCCAAATAAAACTGTTTTCTGCTGTCTTTCGTACCTTGCCTCGTCTGTCCCTAAAATAGGTATGAGATGTAAAAGGGCAACACGAGGGATACCTTGGTGATGGAACTGTTCACTGTCTTGACTGATGATATCATACATGGGGCAAAATTGTCTAGAATGAAATCTAATATAAAAATGAATACAGGAAAAACTCAGGAAATTTGGATTGTGTTAAAATCATATCCTAGTTATGATACTCTCCTAGTTTTGCAAGATGCCACCAGTAGGGTGAAACAGGCAAGGCCTACAAGGAATCTCTCTGCATTATTCCTTACTTCATAATCTACAGTGACTTTGATCAAAATTGCATTAAAAATCAAACTGGAGCCAGGTGCGGTGATGCACTCCTGTAATCCCAGTGGCTCGGGAGGCTGAGGCAAGAGGATGGCAAGTTCAAAGCCAGCCTCAGCAATGATGAGGTGCTAGGCAACTCAGTGAGACCCTGTCTCTAAATAAAATACAAAATAGGGCTGGGGATGTGACTCAGTGGTTGAGTGCCCCTGAGTTCAATCCCAGGTACACTTCCTGGCAAAAAAATCAAACTGGGGTAGTGAGGGTAGGGTAACCAGTGTACTGGGAACAAGGAAGACTCCCTTTGGATCCAAATGGAGAAGGAGGAGATGGCCTCTGTAGAGGAAGCCCACATGGAGAGTCCTTGAGCAGGAGCTTGGTCATTCAGAAGAAGGAAACAGAAGCAAGAGGGTGGTTGGAGGGTGCCTGAAAGAATCTATGTGTGACATTCTCTCACAGGTTGCCTGGCTATTTCTCCACCAAGTACTTTTCCTAAGCTGGTTTCCAGCACTTCCAGAACATGATCAGCAAATTCTTTAGTTTATGTCAACACACCCTTGAGGATTATCTGTGACAACACAGTATTAAGAGTTAAATAATCTGAATTATCTTTTTAAAAAATAACCATAAAGCCAGGCACCATGGTCCATGCCTGTAATACCAGCAACTTGGGAAGCTAAGACAGGAGGATCACAGGTTTGAGGCCAGCCTCAGCAATTTAGTGAGGACTTAAGTAACTTAGAGAGATTCTGTCTTGAAATAAAAAAATAAAAAGGGCTGAGAACATAGCTCAGTGGTAAAGCACCCATGGTGCTTCCCAAACCAAACAATATAACAAAACAAAACCCTAGCCATAAAGGAGGCATCTCAAGGTACTAAATAGTTGTATATAATGAGTGAGTTAACAGGAAGCTGATGTGTGACAAGATCTGTCCTATTATAACACACTTTTGTATTGCATCTGACCCTCTGCTATCCTGGAAGAGCAGCACTATTCCCTTTTCATAGACTGGGTGGCTCAGCTTCATTAATTTAAGTCATCAAAATGCAACCTGACCAAGGACACCAATGTCATCTCACGTGAGGGAAAGGCCTCCAATCTGAAATGAACTCTCATTACTTGTGGGTGGAATTTGCGGAGAATGTCAGGCTGAGATAATAGTGTTTAGAATGGAAACACTACTCAGGTAGAAAAGTGTGTGGAAATCCAGATGCAGACAGAGCGTGTGGCAGCAAGGATGAAAGGAGGTGAGGGTACAACTGGCTTCCCAGACCGGACAGTTCCCAGAGGCCCTGAGTGAGAAATGCTGCATCAAGACAGCTCCTCTTCCAAAGGTGAATGAATACCCAGAAGGCAAGAAGATGTCAGCCCTCAGTGCCCACCCATTCCTGGGTGGGTGTTTTTTGTTGAAAATTCTATCACCTCTTCCTTTTCTGTAAACATGAAGATGATCTGCTAGAGCAGTCTCTGCACACATTCCCTTCAGGTTCAAATATGCAGACGTAAACATGGGAAATCCTCCCATGCAACCAGGGAATTTGATGCTTCATTATGAAGTAGGCTAGAAGAAAAAATTTTTTTAAAAAAAATTAGGTAGAAAGGAGACAAAAGCTAGAGCAAGTAAATATAATTTGTTTCTACAAAAAGAAAGTATCACTGCTCCTTCTCTCTTCCAGACAGTCTCCCTTCCAGAACAGTCACTCCGACTTTACTGAATTAAATTTACTTACTTATAAAAATTACCTTGTGCACTGTTAAATAGTTCTTGTAATAAATAGGTTAAACGAAGATATGCACAACATTTTAAGAAGCTTGTAATTTAGGGGACTTTCCAATGTTATCTACCAGATCAGACCATAGAGACCATGTGAGCCCAAGGATTCTGAGAATGACCAGACTGATGTCATCCTCACATTCCTTCCTATACCCATCCCTCGCCAAGTTTCCTTTGAAAAAAGAGCCTGAGGACCCACAGTGTCTCTCACTCTCCAGATGGACATCATTCTCCTTTGAATGTGCATTCCATGCTTTATTCCATGACATTTCTCTCTTGAGATTGTCCCCACTCTCCTTTGAATATGTATCTGCTTTCCTAAATAAACCTCTGTGTCTCTGAAGGGCAGAGTGCTGAAATAAATTATTTTCCCTAATATACACCAAGCCTCTCCTGGTGACAATCGGATTGGCCAGGCGTCTCAGGGAACATACCTGTCACTGTGAGCCTCTCTGAACTGGGGTGTGGGTCCAGGCTGAGGAGTTGAGTATAATTCAGTAAACTTACCATGGTCTCCTAGGAGTGAGCCTCTGAGCTGGGGTTTCAGTTCCTGATGCATACAGTTTGAAAATTGCTGTGTATGTCAAAAAGGCACGTGCCCTTCTGCATGCAAAGCAGATGGACCTTTGCCACTCCATTCGATATCATGGACAATAAAACTGCTGGGTGCGACCCACTCAGTGGTCTCATGATCTACTACTGAGGCCAGCTGGCTGTTTAAAAATAACTATTCTTTAGTCTGTACTCAAGGAGGAATGTTCTAGAAACCTTGGGGGTTTCTGCCCTCTCTGGGATGCAGAGGCCTTCTGGTAAACTAGGTTTGCTCTCTGCTGTATGTGGCTGACATGGGGTTTTTCGGTGAGGCTTGGAAATGCTCAGATCCCGTCTACAAAGTTTTAACTTGGCAAACAATTTGATTTCTGAGTTCCCTGCAGCCTCTTGGAAATGAAATTTAAAAGAGCCCTTCATCTCGCCAGGAGGAAACTTTCAGATTCCAAGAAAATAATGGATGTGCTGGGCTGCTCTCAGCCCCTCTTCTTCCCCAGGCTTTTCATCCTCTTGCCTGTTAAGGAAGCAGATAGGGAAGTCTCCCAGCCTCTCTTTCTCTCTGTGTATATGTGTTGGTGGAGGGTGTGTGTGTAGAGGGGCAGGCTGGCTTCCAGGGCAGGATAGAGTTTGAAGTACAACTTTGCCAGATTAGTTTGTTACTCTGAATCAATGAATCACTTCTCTTTTTGGACAAACTCTTTCCTGGCTTTCCCCCAACTACTGGGGAACTCTCAGGATCAGAAAAACTCCAGAAAAAAAAAAAAGGGGTATGAGTGTGTACACATAGCTAAAAATGACCCAGCCACACATTCCTGACCGCCAACCCAAGGCAGTTTCACACAGACATTTCTCTCTGGCATCTTCTCTCAGCTAGTACCTGCTGGAGGGGGGTCACCTCTGGATAGATAAGGTCCCTGGCACTAGCCTGTGACAATAGGTAAGCACAGAGCCAATTCCAGCCAAGTTTCCTACAGGCTGCAAAACAGGTAGAACAGCAGTTGGTAAGATTGTATCTGTAGTACATAAGTGACTTAATGAGTAATAAGAATGGCTCCTGGTTACCTAAAACTGCCCAAACGCCCCCAAAGAAGAGAAAACAATAGCGGGCGTATGTGCCAGAACAAACTTTCCGGCCCTGGCACGGGAGATGGGGAAGTCACTTAAGGTCCGGGCGGGGCATGTTTTGTAAGGCGGGCTCAGGGGCGCGGTCAGCCTAGCCCGCTGTCTGCAGGGGCGGACTGGGTCAGAACCCTACTGTAACCTCCAGGCGTCACTTGTGGGTGACTGCCGCGAAGAGGGGCTCTCGTGGGCTGTGAGCTGAGATTCATCTCGCTCATCATTCCCTCCTTTAAGGAGTCCGGCGCATAGCCTCTAGACCACCGTCTGAGAGCCTTGTGCCATTGGAGCGAGGTCCTTGTCGCTCAAGTTGCTGTGCAAGGATAGCGCAGCTTGCTTAGCGGACCCAGGACAGACCCGTGAGTAGTCCACCACTGGGTTCTGCATTCTGTTGCGGCTTTACCAGATACTTTCTGGTCCCCAGTCTTGGTAACGTTCCATTTACCTGTAGGCGAGGTGACTGAGGCTCGCTAGGATTCTGGCGATCAGTTGCAAAGAATGTTAAGGGAGCCTGGCTGCTGGGGAGGGTGCATCGTCCCAATGTGCAGATCGGTGAGCGCGCGCAGAAGAGGGCGCACCCAGTCCACCCTCTGTCTCTCTCGCGTCTGGGCCACCCGCCGCTCGATCAGAGCGTGTGGGTCTCCTGGCGAGGATTCCACCTGGTGTGGCCGCTGAGAGGGTGGACGCAGCGCTCGCAGGTTTGGGTCCCGGAGGGTGCCAAGAGGTGATTCTCCACAAACTGGAACTTAGGCGGGAAGGGAGAGCGAGAAACCCCCAAACGGGCTTTCTTCCGGGCAGAAGAAAAAAGTTGGTGATATCAGTTACGAAGTGATGTTTTGTTTCCCAACTGCCTTTTCTTGGGGAACAAAAGATAACTTTTCATTTTGTAGATTGAACCTTCATCGTTCAAATGGATTCAAGTATACATTTTTTTTTCAACATTTACTAGAATGTCAACGCATAAATGTTGGCATCGAGTTGTCTGGCAGCTCCACAGAAAAATTTTAGTCATACTTGTTAAATGACACAAATTAATTTGCATAGAGGAGTGCGTCCCTTTATAATTCTTTTACATGGCAACCTTTTCTAAGACCTGGCAGGGCCCAGAATGGGGGAAAGGGTTCCACAAACCGGCTGGCCATTAGCAGAGCTCCTCTTTCCACTTCAGGGTTTGATCTCTTGACTCGTGGGTAACGCATCCGAAGCCTTCCGCCTCGACCTGACCACCTGTTTCCTGCCTTCCATTACAGAGCTCTGTCTGCATCGAGCTGCTTGCTCCCTTCTGACGGTGAGTTACAGAGAAACACCCTGTAAGTGTGTGGAGGGGGGCATTTCCCTTGAAGGCAGTGGAGGCTATCTTCAGGAGTCTGGATGACATTCATCTCTCTCTTTTTTTGTTTCCTTTTTTCCACCTTCCCCCTTTCATCCTTTCCTCAGTTTCCTCTTGCTGATGCCTTCTGTGTTATAAAGACCATTGGTTCCATTCTTAGGCTGTGACCTTGGCTTTTAAAAAACTTGGTGACTTCCTGAATAGAAGGAATGCCTTAAGCTGGGTATTTGCAAGCCCTGCTGGGCCATTCCCAGGGCGTGCCATTGTGGGTCCTGCCTTTCAATTTGTTCAATTTGTGCTCCAACTGTGTTTTGGCTCAAGCCTCCCCCACTTCTCAGCCAATTTTCCATTATTTCTTTCCCTTCTTTTCTTCCACATAAGTCTCATTATTTCAGATATCTTTAGTTCATTGCACATTTATTGAGTACATGGTTCTGGTACTTTCAGCTTTGGTGGGCATTAAAGTAATGTTTTAGGTAAACATAAATTCATTTTTGTATACATTGGCTTTTTGTCAAAGTGCACATTTTGGTTGGACTTACTGAACATGAATTAGTACAACTTTATTGTAAAAAGAATAAAAACAAAACCTAAATATGAAACTGAAAGTAAAACTTGGGATTTTCCTACTCCCTAGAAATAAACATTGAACACTTCTGCTTTTCTTTCCTCCCTCCCTCCTTCATTTCCTCCTCCTTTTCTTGCTCCTTTCTCTTTCTCACACACACTTTTAAAGTAAATCCATTTCAAAGAAGTATTATAAGTGTTTATATACTAAGCTATTTACACAAAGAACCTAAAAAAAAAAAAAAAAGAGTTGGGCCTGGCCACGGGTAGGGGAGTCCAGGTGGTCAAGGGGAAGGGGCCTCCCTGGGGAGACCAAGAGCCATGTGATTGAGTCTTTTACCTAAAGCTCCAACCTTGTTCCACATGCCAATCCAATAACGAGGACATGGTTTTTAGAAAAAGAAAAAGGAAGTTTTATTGCTTTGCTAGCAAAGGATCACAGGGGTACTTCTGACCCAGAGGCTGTGATTCTGCCATGAGGGGGAAGGGGGGGCTTTTAAAGAGGTGATTCAGAGGGTACATTCCACGTGTTCTGTCTGAAGTTGTTAATTTGGGAGATAGTTGTTTATGAGATCTTTTGGTGCCATCTCCAAATTTTCTTCCTATGGTGAGTGTGTGCTCAAGGACAGATAACTGTGCATAGGATGGGAAAGAAAGGTAATCCTGTTTCCCCTGAGAATAGGGAGGAGCAGGCAGAAAAGAAGAGAAAGAAACATGTCTGTTTTTAAAATAAGTTGCAGTGGCAGAGCAGCAAAACATAAAGTGGATCAACTGTTACAAGTCCTCTGGGGGCAGATTCTACAGGTCCAGTGAAATTAGCACAGGCTCTGCTTGTGTGGAGAACACATCTGGGGCCTGGATGGTTACAGACTTGTCTAGAAGAAATGGGAGGTTTCCCTCCCTCTGTGAAGTGGAAGTTGAGAGTATCATGACATAATGTTAGAAGAAATGTTTCTGAAGTCCACCCAATGTGACATCTTCTTGAAGCACTAAGGTTAAATTTACCTACTGAGCAGTTTTGGGGGTCTTTGGAGAAGTGACCAGTTCTCCAGGTGCTTTGGATGAAGGGTGGAGGTGCTGTCAGGACCTCCGATCAGATGACCCTGGACTGTTGTTGAGTTAGACCATATTTTTAAAATTGTTGCTCTGTGGTGTCAGGACCCTGCTCTGACCATTCTCTTCCCTTGGTGATCCTTTGTCCTGCCTTTCAATTTGTTCAACTTAGCCCTGGGCTTTCCTTAATTGTAGATTCCCTGGATCCATAATTTCTACCTGCACTGTTAATTGTAATCTAACAAATGCTTGCTGCCTGATATGCATTGAAGCCTCTACTATGACCTGGATTTTTGTGAAAAGAAAAATCTTTTTCACATGGTGACTGGCAAGGAGGCCCATAATCTACCTCCTCCATGGGTTGATAATGGGGGAATTTATCTAAATGGAGGGAGGAAAGCTGCTTTTGGTTAGGCAAAAAGAGGAGTGCATATTTATTTTAGGTGCCCTTGTGTTCTATGCAGGGAATTTTGAGCTTGTGTCATCATTGACTGGAAGATCTGACGTCCACGGAAGACCTTCATGTCCATTCTAGAAAATTGGGGTCAAGTTTGTAAACATTATTAGTAAAAGACTGGAGGCTCTTCTGGAAGTGGAGCTGGGGGAACTTAATTTAAGGAATCTATATGTCCAGACCTTAGCTGATTTCATGTTTTCCCATGGCCAAATTCTCTTCTGTTTCAAACCTACTTTTGTTAATTTCCCAGGCTTCAGTTCCTCCATGGGGTGATGCCCATAGGTACTTTTTCTAGAATCGTGGCACTTCAAATGAAGTTCTGTGAGCATCTTACCTCAAAAACAGCACTGTCCTTTCCAACATCCCAACTAGGAGTGAAAGTGACCTCCTCCTAATGCCTCCTCCATTCATCCCTCAGGATTTCATCCCCTAACCCCTGTCCTATTTGGATTTTCACTTCTCCTTTCAGCTGTTGGTCATTTTGATATCTCTGCTTATGCTCTGTGCCCCTCAAATCCAATTGTGCTTTAATTATATGTGGGGAAGAAAAGAACTTTCTGTACCCTCTAATGTTCTGTTCCTAGAGGCCTGCAAATTAAACTGACAAAAAACAGATTAGCAGGAAAAAAAACAACAGATTTTTATTTCACATTGGTATGCAGAGTTCATAGAAAAGAAGTGACTCCTGGAAGTGGTTAGAATTTGGGGCTCATGTACTATCTTAGTAGTGAAGAAGGTCAGAGGAGCACTTCTGGGAGAATAAATGACTTCTGAGTTGAAGAGAAGAGTGCTTTTGGAAAAACAAAATGATTTTTTGAAAAATAAAAGGGAACTCAGGAAAATAGATGGGAGATATTTTTCTGATAGGTTTTTTGTTTTGTTTTGTTTTTTAATGTATGTTTGGACATTGTGTGAATTTTCTCTTAGAATTTCCCCCATGACAATTAAGTTGTTTTTTTTTTTTGGGGGGGGGGTTGTTTTTAGGCAAATAAAGAGATTTCAGAAACTCAGGTTTCTGCTCAAAATAATTTCTATACCCTGTGTTAATAAGCTTTCTGTCATTGTGACAAATACCTTAGATAAGTCATTGAGAGAGAAAAGGTTTATTTCTGTCTGGTGTGTCAGAAGCTCCAGTCCATATGTTTCTTTGGGGCATAGTACACCATGGCTGGAGAGCCAGATGGACCGGGCATGTTCACCTCATTGTATCTGGGGAGAAAAAGAGACAGAAAGGAGGGGTCCAGGATACCAATATTCCCTTCCAGAGCGTGCCCCGAGGGTCCATTTGCCTTCCACTAGGCCCTGCCTCTTAAAAATTCCATTGCCTCCCTGTAGTGAGTGCCACAGGCTCAAGGATCAAGTCCTCAACACGTAGGTCTTTGAGGGACATTTCCCAATTATAGCAGCCACAGTGGTTTACTCTGGACCCCTTCATATGGATCTAACATGCAAATCTTTGACTGTCATTTTCTGTTTAAAAATTTTCAGGGACCCACCATCACCTGAAGGGCAATGTTCAGGATTTTTATGGGGCTACACAACTTCCTGGGGACTTGGCCTTTGACCGTCTCTTGTTGCTTCTCTCCAAGCTGAGCTGTTGCTAGATGGTTTCTTTCATCCCATCTCTTGCGTTCCCTGTCCTTGTGCCATTGTTGACACTCTTTTTCCCTGTCTGGGAGCATACTGACTCCCAGTCAAGAATCATTAAAAACTCTTGGCTGCCTTCTGGGAGCACACTGGGTTTGTGTTTGTTCTTTTCTGCTCTTTCCTTCATGGATAAAGTATGAACCTCTCATGGTGTTGGCACCTTCACTTGGCTCTCCCTTAAGTGGCCCTGTGTTGGAGTTAACTCCTGGCTTGCTGGGATTGTCAGACACACAGAGCACCAGATTTTGTGTCCTAGGTCTTTCTCATCCCTCTGTAGGTCACACATATTGTAAGAGTGAAGGGAAATCTCCCTCAACACCTCTCAGCATTCACTGTAATAAATTTAATTTTCACTGCTGAAAATTAAACAGGAGAAGTGCATTTCAAATGCCTCAAAGAAAGTACAGAACGGGGGAGTGATCCCAGGGGTGTATTTATACCTGCTTAACATTATTCACAAACATATACTCCTTTTTCTATGGGAGGGGCAGGAAGAAGGAGAATGTAGACAGTTTTGAGGGCTTATAAATGATTATTAGGGGAATGGATGGTCCTGGGAAGTCTCTTTGGAATTGGAATGAGCTCAAGAAACAGACATTATCTTGTAGAGGGAGGCTCCAGGTGTGGTTACATTCCTCAATTTCCTTAGCTAGATGATGCAATCTCACTGTGGGTTTGGAAGGTAGCTCTGTTTCCTTTGCATTCCAGTCTTTATGTACTAAGGAAACTCCATAGAGCCTTTGCCTGCACTTGGGGTCAGAGGAGCAAGACCTTTTAATTTTGTCTAGAGCAAAATTGCCCATGCTAAAAAACACCATTGTTCTGAGAAACCTAACAGTATCAAAGGAGATGCATTTTTTTAAAAAATTTTTTTTATATTTATTTTTTAGTTTTAGGTAGACTCAATATCTTTATTTTTATGTGGTTCTGAGGATGGAACCCAGGGCCTCATGCATGCTAGGCGAGCACTCTACCACTGAGTCACAACCCCATCCCAAAGGAGATGCTTTTATACCAGACAGACCCTAAACACTGCAGATACACAACAGGGGCCCAGGGCATGACCTGTCAACCTGTCAATCTCTCATTTATTTCATAGGAGTTTTCATATTCCTTCAGCGACTAAAGCAGGCAATGCTTAGTGCTTTCTGGTGTCTTACACTTAATAATGCCATTTCTAGTTATGCTACCAAAAGCACATGGTCACATGAAGTGGGCTGCATATTCTGATCAGCACATATTATTCACTGAGAGAAGCTAGATTTAGGGGTCAGAGATTCAGAATCTTACCGGAATTCACTCTTGCTGGAATTTACACTGCTATTGAAATAATAGCTATAGCTTTTTGCAGAGTCAGGCAGAAGGCAGCAGAGCCAAATCACACTTTTCCTGTGTTGCAGGAAAGTAGCTGCAGCAGGCTAATTCAATGAGGAGATTTGGCAAGATGGCTTCTGTCAGCCAAGCAATAAACAGGAAGTAGAAGATGGCCCAGGGATTAGCTCTGGGACAAGGAAGAAACTGAAAGTCTGTACTGTAAATGCTGACATAGCTCTTTGGGGAATAAATCATTCATATTATCTGTTGTTATCTGTTGGGGGATGAATGTCCAGGATACACAATAATTGTAATACAGTGAAACAATTTAAAAACAATTGTTAGAAATATTCCCCCAAATTGTGTGAATAAATTAAAACAAGATGCAAAGTTAATTCGTATAGAAGGTAGTACATGAAAATGCCTGTCAGCATATCCCCAGCTTGCAGAAGCCAAGCTACTTCCAGCCTGGATGGGGGCGTGATTGAAGCAAGTTCCCAAAGGGTTTCTTCCTGTTTCCCTAATTTGTCATTGCCTCATTTTCACTCAGCACAAAGGTCTCCTTGTGCCAGAGTATACCCTCTCCACCACTCACTGGGTGGCCTCTGGGACCAGAGGTGTAGTGTGTGCTCCTAAGGGCATGTCAACTCTTGGTTCTTGTCCTGTGTGGCTCCTGCTGGTCTAAGGGGAGACTAGGACTTCTTCCCTCACCTCCTCTGGTCTTTAACCTTTCCATGGATGGTGGGGTGACCATAGAGTCTCCCTTTCACACCTAGGACCTTTGGTGGTAAAACGGACATCTGATAACTAAGCTGGGTAAACCCTAACACCCCCAGCAGACCTGCATCGTGGTCACCCAACCTCAGTTACTTAGCAGGGAACTTTCCAGGGGAGCATTGTAGAGGCCTGCAGCTCTCCACCTGTGCAGCTCCTAAACAAAGCCTCCCTGAGCCACTAGGCTAAGGGACGAGGAGATTAGTCTTTGGAGGAGTCAGAAGGAGGAGGCTGCGAATGCCAGGGTCTCCAAGGGATTCGAGAGGGCAAACAGCAGGTGCAGGAAAGAGCAGAGGCAAGAACTGGGTAAGGGAACTGACTTTTGGGCTGATTTGTTTTGTCTGAGAGAAACTGGCCCTGGGGATTCTAAATCTCTGCAGGACCTCCAAACCCAGCTTCTCTCAGTGAATAATATGGGCTGATCAGAATATGCAGCCCACTTCATGTGACCATAAATGGAGTGGTAGATTCCAGGGAGAAGTCTAGGCCATCTGGCTGCTGTTGATGATCCCATTCCAATGGTGCTCTTTTCCAGAGCCAGACAACTATGGAAGTCTGGTTGTTGGAAAATCTGTTTAATGGATGCTGCAGAAACTCTGAAATCATGACTAGACTTCTGTGACCCAGGATCTTATTCTGAGGGGCAGCCTGGTGGACCATTGCCATCACTATACATGATATAGAAAGCCACCTATTCCTCACTTCTGCTCATTCATAATGGTCCTTCCCTGCGCTGTGCTGGACCTTTGGTTCCTGGTGATACAGGGTGAGAGGTGGTACCTTTTTAAATACTCATTCCTGGGCTGGGGATATAATTAGTGGTAGTGTTTGCCTAGCATGTTCAAGAGCAGAGCAGGGGTTTTATCCCCAGCAACACAAAAACAATCAAAACCAAAAACATAAAAGAGAAGGAAAGAAAACCCAAAACAACATATTCCTTTTTTTTAGCTTCCCTTACCTGGACTGCAGTAAGGTTGAGATTTCCAAAGAAGAGTTTGGCAAATGCCAAGGTAGAACAAAGCTAGATGGAGAAAAAAGACAGGTGGCAATTGCAGGGACTTTTTTTTTTTGCTCCAGATTCAGCTACTATAATTTTCTCATTTTCAAAATTTACTGAAAATGGTCAGTATCAATTGGGTCCTTTTGGGTTTTAGTTGGGGATAAGAAACTGGTGAGAATCAAGGGTAAGAACCATGTTGTGGGAACATCAGCCCTGGGCATAGGAAAATGGTTTCGCCCTGCAGACTTCTACTGGCCATCTTTATGAACCATGGCTCATTGAGGGCTTCGGTTTCTTTCTCTCTGAAGCAATCCTGCCTTTCCTGCAAGGTTGTTGCAGGAGTTGAAAGGTGTGGCAGGTGCAAGGCACTCAGATTTATTGCTTTGTGAGCTGAGTTCAACATGTGAGCCTCACCGTTCTCCAAAGTGCTCTGGCAAAACTGCCCTTGTCGACACAGTGAAATGTTTTGGGAGTATTTTATACCTAGTGTGCTCCAGTAAAACAACTGCAATTCTGCATGTGCAACCCTCTCCTTTAGGCTTTGCAGGGGAGGCAGGCCAGTGCACTGAGGCACATCAGCTCAGGCCCTTTGCTCTCAGGGGGCCTTTGCTTGCTAATCACTTTTTTAAAAATTGCTTTTATTTTTTAAATACATGACAGTGTAATGCATCACAATTCTTATTACACATATAGAACACAATTTTTCAATCTCTGTATATAAAGTATGTTCACACCAATTCATGTCTTCATACGTGTACTTTGGACAATAATGTCCATCACATTCCACCATCATTGCTAATCCCATGTCCCCACCTTTCCCCGCCCACCCCTCTGCCCTATCTAGAGTTTGTCTATTTCTCCCATGCTCCCTCTCCCTACCCCACTATGAGTCAGTCACCTTATATCAGAGAAAACATTCACCATTTGTTTTTTTGGGATTGGCTAACTTCACTTAGCATTATCTTCTCCAACTGCATCCATTTACCTGCAATTGCCATGATTTTATTCTCTTTTATTGCTGAGTAATATTCCATTGTGTATATATGCCACATTTTTAATCCATTCATCTACTGAAGGGCATCTAGGTTGGTTCCACAGTTTAGCTATTGTGAATTGTGCTGCTATAAACATTGATGTGGCTGTGTCCCTGTAGTATGCTGTTTTTAAGTCCTTTGGATATAGACCAAGGAGAGGGATAGCTGGGTCAAATGGTGATTCCATTCCAGGTTTTCCAAGGAATATCCATACTGCTTTCCATATTGGCTGCACCAATTTGCAGTCCTACCAGCAATGTATGAGTGTGCCTTTTTCGCCCACATCCTCACCAATACTTATTGTTGTTTGTCTTCATAATAGCTGCCATTCTGACTGGAGTGAGATGGTATCTTAGAGTAGTTTTGATTTGCATTTCTCTAATTGCTAGAGATGATGAACATTTTTTTCACATATTTCTTGATCGATTGAATATCGTCTTCTGCAAAGTGTCTGTTCATGTCCTTGACTTGCCGATCACTTGATCCTTCTCTTCCCCCTGCTGCCTGTAAAACTTGGAAGAGGATAATAAGTGTTATAGAAGGGTAAGGCAGAGGGGTGTGGTTTGTAGTGCCAATGACTTTCTAATTATACCTGGGCTGGGAAAGCAGGAAGTGGGGACAGACTCTCTAAAAAGTGTGAGATCCATCTTTGGCCTGTTGGAACCTTTTTTGCCATCTCCTTTCTGAAATTAGTAACCCTTTAAACACATACACAGGCACTGTACACATTTGCACCATCTAAATGGTGTAAATGCATGAGGACGTCCACTTCTTGGCACTGACTTTCCACATTCCTGAAATCTGCTCATGACCTTAATTCCTGTTGGGTACATTCACTTGTTTTGTGCAATGTTTTGTCCTTAGGGTCCTGCCACAGTGACAGCATGGCGGCTGCAAGAGCTGAAGCAAAGGAACATGAAAACTCTCACAAGTAAGGCTGACCCATGCAAGGTTGGGAAGGGTTGGGCTGGTTTTATTGTATGCTCTGAGCCACTCATCTTTCTAAGAGCTTGGCATATGTGAATGCATTTGATTCTCATGACACAGACTGAGAGCTGAGAGGTTAAGGGCTTGAAAGTTTCTTAATTCAGGTGATCAAGACCTTCAGCGTGGGTGCTGGGGTTTCTGCTATTAACGCTCTGGACATGTGGTCTCAGTAGTCCAGGCAGTTCAATGTTAACATTTGTGAATTTTGTTCTATACGCAGCCACTTTTCTTAAACAAAATTTCCTGCTCATCTCCTAGCTGTGGGATCTTAAATGTTTTCCTAATTTCCTTCTAATTTTTCATCTTTCTATCATATGCTTTTTCTTCTATGGATATTGGGGATTGAACTCAGGGGTACTAGACTACTGAGCAACATCCCCAGTCCTAATTTGTATTTTATTTAGAGACAGGGTCTCACTGAGTTAATTAGTGCCTTGCTTTTGCTGAGGCTGGATTTGAACTCTTGATCCTTCTGCCTCAGCCTCCTGAGCTGCTGGGATCATAGGCATGCACCAGGGTGCTTGGCTACCCTGTGCTTTTAATGACACCTCTTTTAAGCCTTTAAGTTTGGGCATTGCTAACAAAGCAAAAATTTCTTATCTTTGCCTGATTTCTACATGGACTTTGTGTGTGTGTGTGTTTGGCATTGAACCAGGACCTTGAGCTTGCTAACAAGCACACATGCAATCACTGAAATGTAACCCCAGGTCCTATTACGTGGACTTTAAATCAACTGACTTTTCTAATTTCCTCACCACCTGATTGTCTATTACCTTTGCTTGGGTTGCCTGGGGTGGCCTCCTGTCCTGCTTTTGTGGGCTCAATAGTAGGATCTCGATTAATAATATTTTTCAATGAATAAAATAATAGAATAAATCAAGATAAATTCCCTTGGAGTTGCATATAGAGTAGAGAAATATCTTTCTAAGTACTATGGCTCTGACATGTTACTTTAAGGTACATGCCAAAAGTTATATATTTTAAAATCATTGCTAGTCTTTCAAAGTTACACCCTGTTTCCTTTTCCTGCTCTTTCTGGAACCAAGAATAAAAGAACATTTTCTATTTTGAAATAGGTGGCCAAGTTGTTATCATCACATCCTGTTGTGTCAAAGTTTGTGCTTTGTCCTTCTGTTTTATGTACTGTGTTCCTAACATCCTGAGGGAGAAAGGAACCATGGTTTCCATTGAACACAATTATCACTGAAAGAGTATGGAGACTCCTATGATGGTCAGAAGTTCAGATTGCCCTATAGAAAAGAAAGGCTTTTTGGGGAAATCTAGGAATACTCTTGGATTTGGTTCCTTGAAAAATATCCGTTTCCCCAAGTAAAGTGAAACCTGTGTCTGAAGAAGCAGGAAGCCTTGTCAGGAAGAGGTGGACTCAGGGCAGGTGGATCTTGCATGCCCTTTCTGAGCAAGGTTCCCAGCACTTGTGCCCAGAGTGCCATCTGCATATGGTTGGCACATCAGGAGGGATTGACAGCTGAGAGTTGATCTGCTGGCCATGGCTTTCTCTGATGTATTTCCTAACACTTGCCCATGAGACAGTCAACCATCCCCCACTCCCTTTATGAAGATCTTCCTCTCTCTTTAGTCTTTTATACTAATCTTTTCTCTGTTAGCCTTTCAAAAATGTTCATGTGTTGAATTAAGCTGGACAGCACTCTAGGGGAATGGACAGGAGGGGAAATTTGAGAACATGAAAACAAGAAGCAAACTGATGTAGGTAGAGGTAGATGTTGTCATTGATGCTGACTGCCAGAAAGAAATGGAATCAACAGGTAGAGAAAACAGAGAAGGTGTTTCAACCTTGTTTTGCGTGTCTGCTTGAGCTATTGGGGATTCAGATAAGTAGGACATGGTCAGGGCCTCCAGAAGTTTTTGTTACTGGAGATAATTATAGTTCTTATGTTAAACATAAAAATAATTTTTTAATAATGAAATATAGGTCAGGTACAATGCATCCTCTGGAGAGAGGGAGGATGGATGAGGTCTCAGGGGAGCGCCCCCATGTTTAACGGTATAGGTGTTCCTTGACTTACAATGGGTAATGACCTCTTAACCATTGTAGGTTGAAAATACTGCAAATTGAAATACATTTAATACACATCACTTCCAGCTTAGTAACACAGCACACCATAGAGCATGGCTGACCAGGAGCCCAGGAAGCTGCCGCTGACCATTACAAGAGAGGATTGTACTGTGTATTGTTACTTTGGGAAAAGACCCAAATTCATAACTCAAAGTATGGTTTTACTGAATGTGTACCACTTTCACACCATCATAAAGTCAAACCATCTGCCTGTGGTTTAGCAATATGAACCCCATCGTTCATATTGCCAAATCACAGGCAGCTGAGAACATTGCTCTCTCTTGCATCCTTTTTCTTTTCTCTTGAGTTAGATTGAAAATGAAACATATCAGTAAGGTCTGGGCAAGAAGTCAAGATATAGAAGGGGAAAAAAAAAACAAAACAAAACAGAAGGCCTGATTGCTCTGAGTTCAGAGCACCTTGGTTTCCTTCAGTCTCAGCACTAGCACACACGATTTCCCAGCAATGTTTGGGGAGGTGATGGTAAAAAGCCAGGCTTTAAATTCTAGGAATTTTTGTCATAGGATCAGACTTCTCTTTTATGATACGTAGACCTGCTCACAGATGCTAGAGAGGTGATGGTGACAGGCTCATGATACTATGTGTTTATCAAGTTTTTGCAAAGGTGTTGCTTTTGAAGTGTATTCCCATGCCATCTCTGGGAATCAGAGGCAGGCATTGTGAAGGAGTCATGTTGAAGGTTGGCTCTGAGGGACTTTGGCAGACAGTAGGTGGAGCTGTCGAGACCTGGGACACCTGTTTCTGTACGTAAAGCTTCACTGGAACACAAAGACACTCATTTGTGTGTTGTCCGTCTTGCTTTCACGAGACAATGGCAGACTTGAGTCATGACAGAAACTTAGTGATCTGTAAAACTATATTTACTGTCTGGCCAAAAAAGCTTGCTGACCCCTGTTCTACAGCAGCAGTGTGCTGTCACAAAGAAATGTAATGTGAATCAACATACATGTTCTCTAGAATGGCTTGTAAGCCATTCTGAAAAAAAAAAATAAAATGGATGGAAGTCTTATCTCACTACTCGTAATAGGCACTACATGGGTGACGTGGTAGCTAGTGCATAAGAAAATGAAATTCAAGGCATTAACTTTTGGGTGGTAAAAATAGAACTTCTTTTTTCTATCTCTGACAATCTTTCTTATGGTAAACACATTACTTTTAAAATAAAGTTATATTTATGTATCAATGAACTGTATTGGGATAGCAACTGGCTATACTTTTTGTATGGGGTGATTTAACATTTTGATCTTTATGCTGTTGTGTATTTTTCTGAATTTTCCTCATTGTCTTCTAATAGTGGCCCTGGGAACAAAGAGGAATTATGAGGAAGGAGATGGGGAAGTGGGGACTTTGACAGTGTAGTGTTGTCTTATCCCCAGGGTCTGCCTGTGCTCCTTCCCCAACATGTGCCTCACACATCACACTCACATGTGGCACTTCTGTGATGATGCTGGATATTGGAATTGATGTTATATAAACCCTCTATTTTCTTATTTTCTAACAGCAACCGCCTTATCCAACTTGCAAATCCACATGTAGCAGCAATGAAGGAAGATATTCTCTATCATTTCAATCTCAGCACTAGCACATGTGATTTCCCAGCTATGTTTGGAGATGTGAAGGTAAAAAGCCAGGCTTTTAATTCTAGGAATTTGTCTTAGGATCAGCCTCCTCCTTTATGATATGCAGACCTGCTCACAGGTGACTGAGAAGTGACTGGTGACAGGCTCATGATGTTATATTTTTCTCAAATTTTTACAAAGTGTGATTTCTCAATCACCATATGAATAGCAAGTGAAAAAGAAAACTATTCTAAATACTTTCATACTGGCTTTTAATTCATCTCTTAGAATATAATTGAAACAGTATATAAAATAAACTTAATGCCTGTAGTTCCAGGTACTTGGGTGGCTGAGATGGGAGGATCACTCAAGTCCAGGAGTTCAGAGCCAGCCTGAGCACCATAGTGAGAACCCACATCAAAAAAATAAGTAAATAGCTGAGTGTGATGGTGCATGCCTGTAATCCCAGTGGTTGGGGAGGCTGAGACGGTAGGGACACAAGTTCAAAGACAGCTTCAGCAATTTAAGGCCTAAGCAACTTGGCGAGACCCTGTCTCAAAATAAACATTAAAAACAAAACAAAACAAAAAAAACAACCTGGGGGATATGGCTCAGTGGTAGAGTGCTTCCCTAGCATGTGTGAGGCACTGAATTCGATTCTTTGCACCACATATAAAATAAAGGTCCATCAACAACTAAAAATTTAAAAAAAACACTTAAAATTTATTTCTTTAATCTTCCTAATCCTTAAACTGACTTATTTGCTTTTTGTTTTTTTCAAAACAAATATTTTCTTATGTGACAAAATAAAGTTTTTACTTTTCTGAGAGATACCAACTGACAATAGCTAAAGCTTCCTAAGTTCCTACAAGATCCCTGGCTCTTCATGCATTGGCCATTTGACTTTCAGGGGACCAGGTGAGAGGGAGTAATTTGTAGCCTATTTTCCAGGTGAGTTGTGGGACTCTGGTCACACAAAGAGGTGGAGGGACAGTGAGGAACTCACACCATCTTAATCCTGCTCATTCCACAGCTGGGCTGCCTTCCACAGTGCAGGGAGCCTGAGCATGCATGATGTCTAGAATTGCCCTATCAAAGAGCAAGAGTCTGGGCCCTGCATTTGTGGAGTAACTGTGTTGTGCTACAGGGCTGCCTGTGCTTAGTCCCATACCATTGCTTGGATTTCTAAGTTCATGCATGGTTTGTTGGTGTTATCCTGGGTTTCTTGGATTTCTTGGATTTCTAAGTTCCTAGATGACACCAACTTTGAGGACTTATGTTGTACACAGTGCACTCATGGGGTCTTTCTTATATGGTTACAGTTTGTGTGTGTTGGTGGGAGCCCCTCCCGGATGAAGAAATTTATCAGATACATTGCCGTAGAGCTGGGCCTTGACCATCCAGGAGAAGAGTACCCCAATATCTGTGTAGGCACTGACCGCTTCGCCATGTACAAAGTTGGACCGGTGCTGTCTGTGAGTGTGAGTATCTGGAGACTTAGTCACCTGAGTGAAATTTGGACTTTGTGTCTAGGCTCTGCAAGGCCTTGCCCCTGTGCACACATAGCTAACTGGTCCCTAATACCTGCTTAGTGTAAAAGCTGGGAGCAAATTCAATCCTTAGCAGCTGGGATACACAGATAAACAGAAGGAACTCAGGCTCCTGCTCTTGAGGCTCAGTCCCTTGGAGAGATTATGTACATAAATGTAAATATAAATGCAAATACACACAGCTGTCCATACAGTGTGTGGGTGGCAGGTGCAGGGAGTACATGAGCAGAGTGTAGAAGGGGTATCCAGCCCTAACCAGGGTATTAAGGAGAGCTACAAACACCAGGCCTTCTTATAGTGAGTTACTTTATAACAAATTTTTGCTTATCAATAAGAATGAACACAGAAATCTCTAGTATTCTACCAAAGAAATCTTCTCATTTTTCAGTTTTGATTTCCTTTGTCAGCAGCAATGTAAATGAAGAGCTACATAGTTAGCAAATGATAGCCCTCCTGTTGAGACATGCATTCCTAATGTTCTGGTTAGATGAGACCTCTAGCAATATCCTCTGTCTGGAACATATCATAGAGGCAAGACATCATTTAATTATAGAGAGTTTAGGAAAGCATTTCTTGTGTGTAGACACTGATAAATTCTCAAAGGGACCCTTCTCCCATAGGGCTGCAGGAACAGCATCTGCTCCTGTGCTAAGTGCATCCCAGTGAGGGGTAGAAGGTATGGCTGCAGGAGTGTCTTGAAAAGTCAGGGGGAGGTATGCAGAGAGACCCTTAGAGGAGGAAACACCGTGCAGATTCAGAAAGTGATCTGATGTTGGGGACTGAGGGATCAGCCAGTTACCTAATCTGAAACAGAGAGGCTAAGGAGAAAAGCAAAAAAGTAAAACTTTTAGCTGGTGTGTGGGTGGTAGGCAACTGTGCAGGCTTCAAATGCCAGAAGGAGCTATTTGTTACTCAGCAGTA
This sequence comes from Marmota marmota marmota, assembly GCF_001458135.2. Classification (NCBI taxonomy): domain Eukaryota; kingdom Metazoa; phylum Chordata; class Mammalia; order Rodentia; family Sciuridae; genus Marmota; species Marmota marmota. Next base: position 22,957,164 of record NW_026000153.1, read on the forward strand.
GCAGCTGTTATTTTCTGCTGAGCTTCTGGTTCTTCTACTGCTCCTGCTTAACAGGTTTTTACAGATCATTGGGCTCACATATAAAGAACTCTCTGTACACTTTAAGTTTCTTGAAGTGTTAATAGTGTTCATCTTATTGTCACTATGATGAGTTTATTAGATTGAAGTACGAGACACAAAAGGTCAACCAGAATAAAGTAGTTCCCCCTAACTCACAGGAGATAAGTTTTAAGACCTCCAACCCCAGTGGACATCTAAAACCCAGGAGAGCACCAACAAACCATGCATGTGATGTGTTTTCCTATGCATACACACCTATGATAAAATTTAGCTTATAAATTAGGTGCAGTAAGAGATTAACAACAATCACTAATAAAATAGGAAAATTACGATAATATTTTATAATAGAAGTTTCTTCAATGTGGTCTCTGTTTCTCCAAATATCTCATAATACTGTACTTTTCTTGTTGTCCTCTGAAACTGAAATTATGGAGTGCAAACCCTCCAATGGGGCAGGGGTGCTGCTGCAATAAGAAAAGTGCAGTCTAGCATTCATCTTTGGCTTCTCTCTGATTCCAGCATGGGATGGGCGTTCCTTCCATTGCAATCATGTTGCATGAGCTCATCAAGTTGCTGTACCATGCCAAGTGTTCCAACGTCAGCGTCATCCGTATCGGCACTTCTGGTGGCATAGGTAAGGGCTGCTCTGTGAGTAGCAAGGGGCCAGAGCCCCTGTAGCAGCTCCAGCATGTATGAGGTTTGGTACAACCTATCTGAGATTTGTTCAAGAATAGATTAATAGGAGGCAAAAGAAACTTTTTTTTTTTTTTGGTCTCACCCATTCTCCCAGCCTGAACCCCAGAGATCACAGCTGGGAGTCATCATGCCAGGAACCTGCAGAAGCTTGTCCTTCTGAAGCTACATAATTCCTGTATTTTTATTTGCTTGATTCTCTTTATTCTTTCTAATCCTTCCTCTCTGCCTCTCTCCTCTCCTGTGCTCACTCTTCCTCCTCCTATTCCTGAAAGAATTTGAAATACCTTATGAGCAAACCAGCAAAAACCCAAAGAGGGAAGGAAAGGTAGAATGCAAACCTCAGGTAAAAGTCCTTAAACTAGCCCAAAAATTCTCAGTTCTCAGCCTGTTTTAAAAAAACAAAAACAGGATTTAATGAGAAACCAAAATGATAAAATTGTTAAATTGTCTCTTAGTCCCTTTCTGTTGCTAATAACACAACACCACGGACTGGGCGGATTGTAAAGAGAAGAGATTAATTAATTTGGGCTCATGGTTATTGTCCAAGGTTGTTGGTGATGCCTTCTTCTTTCAGAGTCCCAACATGGTGCAGGGCATCATCATGAGGTGAGACACAGGATAGGAGAGAGACCTAGCCAAACTAGGCCATGAGATGACTCATTAGTTTATTAATTGCCGTGAAGGAATCAATCTTTCATGAGGGCAGAGCACTAATCACCTCTTAAAGGCCCACCTGATCCCACCTCTTAATATCTCATAATGGGGTGTACATTTCAACAGGAGTTTTGGAGTTTGGGAGGGGAGACGACATACTCAAAGCAGAAGTCCATTAGGCTTTAAGTAAGCTGTCCCACTCTCTCAGGTCCCAACACTGTGCCAGTCTTCCTACTTTCTGGCACTTACCACTCCCAGTAAGGAGATAGAGCTAGTGGAAAGAACCTGAATTCACTGCAAGGCAAGTTTAGTCCTTAGGTTAGCAACTAGGCCCCTGCAAATTGTTCCTGACTGTCTAGCTCTGGTTTCTCTTGGGTTTAGGGTAGTGTGAGAATTTAATTTTTTTTTTTTTACTTAGATAAGAGACTTATTTTAGACCCTAGATCTTCTGAATATACAATTGTTTCTTGGTATATGAAAAGGATTGATTCCAGGATCCCTGACATATACCAAAATCTCCAGATGCTTCTCTTAAATAAAATGGTACAATATTTGCTTGTAATATAATCTACATATATCCTCTCACATACTTTTTATCATCTCAGGTTACTTATACTACTGAATACAGTGTAAATGCTATGTAAATAGTTGTTTACACTGTGCTATCTAGGGAATAATGACAATAAAAAAGTCTGTAGGTGCTCAGTACAGGTGCAGTATTTTTTCAAATATTTTTGATCTGCAGTTGATTGAATCCAAAGGTGTGGAACCTAGGAATATGGAGGGCTGATTGTGTTATTTTTTCTTTTCCTCAGATAAAGATATATGCAAAATCTGTGTTTGCGTGGTTATAATTCCAAGTTTAAAGAAAAGCATATCAATGGCCGTGAGCCATCTCTGTCTTACAAACTTAATTTCTGGTACCACCAACCAGATATTTGGGACCATGCATCTCATACCAAACATCTACTAAGAGATCTTGCAAGTTATTTTTGAGTTTCTAATACAGAGGGACTGTTAAAGTTTATGACCAGAAGTTTTTCTGTGAGAATTAGTATAGAATGTTCCCTCAATTACCCCATAAAAATGGAAATTGCAACGAGAGAACAAGACCCAAAAGTATTGGACATCATTGATGATAAAATGTGAGATGGTATTTTCACAAATCTCAAAATATGAATGGGTGGGGACAAATATCATCACCTATTTAGGAAGAATCTCAGGGCTACAGGCAACTGAAAAACCTGAGCACAGAGTAATTTCAAGACAGCCAACAGGAATATCTAGGAAAAATGTGGGTCTAAAATGGAACCTACCACCTGCCATGAGGGAAGGGTGATGCTGAGACCTGAGGGTGCAACATCTCAGGCCCCATGAACAACCAGGGCTCAGGGTGCTTTGTTGTAGGTATAATCTCAAACCTGAAAAAAACTGCTGATGGAAGCTCAGCACTGACCACCATACATAGGAGGGGCAAGGGGAAGTTCTGATACCTACCATGGGGAAGCAGAACAGCCAGAGTTGGCCACATTTTAAATGTTTCACAAAAACAACCAGTGTGGGAGCTTGAGAAAAGTTATCCTGGTTCATTCATGCTTCCACTGTCACTTCAAAATAAATATCAGGAAAGGATCATGTTTGTCTTAGTCCATTGGATTACTATAACAAAAATAACCAGAGTTGCATGGTTTAGACAAAAGAAATTTATTTCTTACAATTCTGAAGGCTAGAAGTCTAAGATCAAGGTTCTGGCAGGCTGAGTGTCTGGTGAGGGCCTGCCTTCTTGATCATAGATGGTGTGTCCTGGATGTGTCCTCACAGGGTAAAAGGGCTGAGGCATCTCTCTGGGATCCCTTTTCTAAGAGTGCTAATCCCATTAATTAGGGCTTCACAGTCATGACCTAATCACTTCCCCAAAGCCCTGCCTCCTAAGGCCATCATTGCCTTGGGGGTGAGAATTTCATTATACAGATTATGGAGGGAGACAAACTTTCACTCCACAACAATGGTCAGATCCCATGGAAAGCTAAATATGGTGGTGCACACTCGTAATCCCGATGGCTTGGGAATCTGAGGCAGTAGGAATGTAAGTTCAAAGCCAGCCTTAGCAACTTAACAAGGCCCTAAGCAACTTAGCGAGACCCTGTCTCAAAATTTAAGAAAAGGCGGCGGTGTACTGGGGATATGGATCAATGGTCAAGTGCCTCTGGGTTCAACTTCTGCACCCAAATAAATAAATAATCACATGGAAAGCTATTATAGGACAAAAGAATAATGAGCAGAATATTATTCTTACAAACAAGAAAATTTTCCAGGAAGGTATGCCCAGAAACAGACACAAAAATAGGACCTAATAATGCATCAATCGCTGAGGAAAATCAAGTTGGTCAGGGACTGGTTATTACTGAAGCTAGGGATGTATGGAGAGGGGGGGTCTCATACTATTATTTGCTTTTGTATTTCTTGAAAGCTTATATAATAAAATACTACAGAACATTAAGTTGTTAGTGTTAAACATTCATTCATTAATTTAGGAATTAAATACATTACAATCACCTATATTATAGAGCCCAGACAATGGTAAAAAATAGCAATGTCTAGAAGATACAAATATTTGACAAAGGGCATGGAGGTTCCTGGCAATGTCTATATTTTATTTTGTGCTTCTCCATATGATTATGTGTTAATTACTTATGTAGTCAGAAAAAGCTTTTAGTGGGAAGCGGGTTGTAGTGTATTTTTGAGCACAGTTCCAGATCCTTTAGTACTTTCGTGTGCCAATGGGTCATATTCTTTTCTCCACATTTCTGCTGAGCACTGTCCCATCTGCCATGCGCAGCCATGTCATCTGTTTCTGTCCTTAGGTCTGGAGCCTGGCTCTGTGGTCATCACCCGGCAGGCAGTGGATGCCTGCTTCAAGCCAGAGTTTGAGCAGATTGTCCTAGGGAAGCGGGTTGTTCGAAACACGGACATGGATGAGCAGTTGGTGCAGGAATTGATGCAGTGTTCTGCAGACCTGAAGGAATTCACCACAGTGGTGGGGAACACCATATGTTCCTTGGACTTCTATGAGGGTAAGACGATGGGTGAGGTACCTCTGGTCCAGATAGCCCTAGTCTGTTCCCTGATCCTGCCCTGGATGGTGGGCTGCTCTCTGGGTGAGGATGTCCATACATGGGCTACTGTTCCAGCTGCAACCTTTTCATGTTGGCTACCATGGTTGATTTGAGTGGGCACATAGGTGGGCGATGGGTGGGCCCCCATCCCCATGTACTGGAGGTGGCACACTGCAAGAATGCAGTAGGAGCTGACACCTATATGTGGTTCTCATGTCTCTGTGTGCTGCAGGGCAAGGCCGTCTGGACGGTGCCATCTGTTTCTATACGGAGAAGGACAAGCAGGCCTATCTACAAGCGGCCCAGGCTGCAGGCATCCGGAACATCGAGATGGAATCTTCAGTCTTTGCCTCCATGTGCAGAACATGTGGTCTCCGAGGTAGGAGGGCAGGTTATGGCCTTGGTCTCTTCCTCTGTCTCTGCTCTGCTGGCTCATCCAGAAGCCCCACTAAGGCCCTTCCTCCCAAGACTCCCCAATACTGCTTTCTGACTTCTTGTAACCTTGCCACAAGGTAATTTCTCACCTAGGTGGCATTCCTGGACCCATGTGTACAGTGTCCTTTGATTGTCACACACAGAATGCAAGGTTCCTCAGTGTGTCTGCAGCAACTCCCCACATTACTGAGAGGGATAAGAAAGAGACCTACCTTAGCTCAGACTGTGTTGCCATATAATATGATCCCTCCATGCTTACCAAGAGCTTGGCTCTTGAAACTCTTTAGCTTTCTGATTGTGGCTAATCCACCCCCACATTCCTAGTCATCTTCAAGTCCAACTCCGCCTTCCAGAATGCCCTATATCCCTATCACCTAACATGTGCTCTTTGGGGTGGTATAGGGCAGCCAGGATCTGGTCCTGGGATTGGACTGGGAATGCCTTTTGGAAACAATGGGAAGAGGCAGGAGGAGCCCTTGAGGATCTTTCTCTCTCCTGCTGCATCTGCCAACACATCACTGTGGCTGGTGCTAGAATGGACCCAGCTTCCTGGTGGGTAGCACAATCAGCTCCTCTGAGTTCCCTGGTCCTTCCTTCATGTCAGTGAACTAACCCAGAGAGTTGGTGCTCTGCCTTAATGTTATCTTTGCTTTTTGCAGCGGCCGTGGTGTGTGTCACCTATCTGGACCGCCTGAAAGGGGACCAGATCACCAGCCCCCACGAGGTGCTTGCTGAGTACGAGCAGAGGCCGCAGCGACTGGTGAGCCACTTCATCAAGAAAAGTCTGGGAAAGGTCTAAGGTCCTTCCCTTTCCCTCGAAGCACAAGCTCCTGCAATTATTGGACAATAAAACCGTTGTCCAAAATCCTCTTCTAACTTGGAGTATGCTTTACATAAGGATTAGGGAATTGGACTTCAATTAGGCGGTAAGGAATCATGGATTAACTACACACAGATTTTATTAAAATTTTGTAACAGCATTTTTAAAGGTGTTTTCCTGCTTTGGAGTTTCCCCCCACCCCCATACTCATGAATGTTTGAGTTCTTTCTGGGGAAAATTTTTAGACTTGTTAAAGTTTTTTATAATTGTAGATGGTCAGAATGCCTTTATATCATTTGTTATTTTTTATGTGGTGCTGAAGATTGAACCCCATGCCTCACGCATGCTAGGCAAGTGCTTTGCCACTAAGCTACAGCTACAGCCCCTCTGATGTATTTTTAAACTTCAGTTCAGTTGTCTCTTGATACCTCATACCAAAATCCATGGATGCTCAAGTGCCTTATATAAAATGGTGTAGCATTCGCATATAACCTATGCAAACCTTCCATATACTTAAATCATCTCTAGGTTACTTACATTTACTACAATATAAATGCTATGTAAGTAGTTATAGTGTGTTGCTTAGGAAGTAATACCAGAAAAGCATTTTCATTACAAATTTTTTTTCCTGAATTATTTTCAGTTCTTTGTTGGTTGAATCCTGGGGTGCAGAAGCAGGGATAAGTGGGGACTGCTCACCACTTGTAAGGAGAGACTACTGAAAACCAAAGAGCAGATGCAAGGGGTTGAGAAATAAATGCATATATACATGAGTACAGATGCAGTTTCCAAGTTCCATTTAGGCAGATTTCTGGAAGCTTCTACATTGGCCTGGGCTATGTCTGCTCCAGTGAAGGCTGATGCCCTCAACTTCTCACCCCAGCACAAGCCCAGGAGCTAGATTTACATCCTTTGTTCTCAGGCCACCCTCATGTGCTTCCCTGTCTTCCAATTCCTAAGTGCCCCCAGATTTCAACTCGATATCACAATGCCCTTTGGGTGCAAAACAATGTGGCTAGAAAACCAGGTAATGTCCATGTGGTGGCTCCCTGCAGTCTCAAATCACACTGACCCATTCTACTATGTAGCTCCTGCCACCTGCTGTCTGGGCTAGATTCCAGTGTCCTGTAGATGGCCCTTATTCCTTTGTATTTCACCAGTCACCTGGGCTGGGCTGAGGATGCAGATGGGGTAGAAACACCCCAACACTTAGGGGACCTGCAGGCTAGTCTTTTCACACCTCAGTCCATGCAGGTGTAGCCAGAGGTCCCCTTGCCCATCTTCCACCACTTCCTGAGAGAATATCTTTGATAAAGCAGAAAAAAAAATCTAAAAAAACAACAACAAAAAAATGCAAATAACCTGTTAATAGAGGTGATTTAAGACAAAAGAGGAAGCTATTATTAGAAAGGGAAGGGCTGGGGAGTTATTGCAGAACATGTTGACTGAGCACTTTCCTCTGGGATGGGGCCGATTTACAGCGACTTCTGTAATGAGGTTTCCTTCCTGGGTCAGCATGTCTCCCATTCCTAACATGTGTTAATGGCCCAAGGCAGAATGCTGAGATAGGGAGCCAACTCCCAGCACAGGGGAAAAGGCCACTGCACACCCTATCACTTGCTTTTATTCTTGTTTTGAAGATTCATTTCTTTTCTTTTCTTCTTCTTCTTCTTTTTTTTTTTTTTGCATTGAAGATTCATTTCTAATAGTAGAAACAGTATTGAAAAATTGAAGTAGGTGCATTAACACAATACTATTTCAGCTTATCATGCTAAACGAAATAAGCCAATCCCACAAAACCAAAGGCCAAATGTTTTTCTCTACTATGCAGATGATAATTTACAATAAGGGGTCAGGGGCATTAGGGAAGAATAGCATTACCTTAGATTAGGTAGAGGAAAGTGATGGGAGAGGAGGGGAGGGGACTTGGGGTTAGGAAAGATAGTAGAATGAAACAGATATTATTACTATCTATATATATGTGACTGAACGACCAATATGATTCTGTAACATGTACACTCAGAAAAATGAGAAATTATATCTATCTATGTATATCAAAGTACATAAATGCATTCTATTGTCATGTATAACTAATTAAAATAAACAAATAAATATATTATTTATACCAAAGCTGGAACTTGTTACAAACTTACTTTGTGGCTTTCATAGAGGTAAACTCATTAACACAACCTTTTCTTTAGTTGATAATCTTACAGTTTCATTGGTAGTATGTTTGGGAGGGTACATAAAATAACACCTGATGTGTGAACACTGACATCTTGCATTAGATGCAATATCTCAATTATATCAAGTTTGGACATTTGTTATACTATAAAATGAATTGAAAAGTCTCCTTTTTTTTTTTTTCCTAGATCTTGACCATTTATATAAAATCAGAATTTGTTAAAGGCCCATCTATACCCAATTGTGAACTCCTAGAGTTCTGGGCTCTTTTTCAATAGGAGATCTCTAAGCATCATTTGGAGCTTTTCTATGCTTATTGGTCTATTTATGGGTTTCTTATTTTGTTAATGTGTATTTTTAATCGGGAACTATTCATTTCTTTTAGGTATCCAGTTTAGTTCAACAAGTTTCTACTGTTTCACTTTTAATTTCTTTTCCCTTTCTAGTTTTCTACAGATTTTTTTTCTTTTCTTTTCTTTTTTCTTTTTTTGGTACCAGGGATTGAACTGGAGGGCACTCGCTATTTTGTATTTTATTTAGAGACAGGGTCTCACTGAGTTGTTTAGTGCCTTGCTTTTGCTGAGGCTGTCTTTGAACTCTTGATCCTCCAGCCTCTGCCTTCAGAGCCACTGGGATTCCAGGCGTGTACACCACCTCGGCCGGCCTCTACAGAATTTTTATCACACGTACTTCTGCTATTTTTCATTAAGAAATTTTAAAAAATACTTCTTAGCTGATCTTTTTGATTGAGAGAAGTCATGTTGAGGATTTCTCATAATTTTAAATGATTCTATTTTGAAGATTCAACTCAGGGCCTCTTGCATGCCAGGCAAGTGCTCTACCACTGAGAGACATCCCCAGCCCTTTAAATGATTTTAACTTTATTTATTTTAATAAGATATCTTTGGAGACTGGGGTTGTACCTCAGTGATGGAGTGCTTGCCTAGCATGCATGAGGTCCTGGGCTCAATCTTCAGAATTGCTAAATAAATAAATGATAAAAATTTAAGGAGATGTCTTAGGAAGGAGCCAACTGTCAGTGATATTGTTTAAAATAGATCATATGCACATACACACACACACACACAAGAATTTTTCAAATTTGGATGAGATTGTTCTTTGCAAAATATGTGGATCAGTTTTAGAAGATAGAAACAAGATGGTGATTTTTAAAAAAATGTCAAGTATTGATATTTCATGATGCCTAAAACCATTTAAAATGAAATTTCATCAGGACTTAAATTATTAGAACGCATAAGAGACAAGTCAGAAGCTGTCTTTTGTAAATCATATATTACTAAGAATAAATTTTCTCTGTGTTAAAAAGACAGTCTTCCTTTTTTTGTCTTTCCAAATTTAGAAAGCATACTCATGTGTCTTATTAAAATTTGATATAGAAAGGTATTTGCTCTCCTTTCTTGAAAGTAAGAGTCTGGGCCTTCTAGTAAGCAGGATGCTTTATAAATTGTTAGGAATTGTTGGTGAACTCTATTAAAAAATTTCTTCTGTTCCAAAATATCATTTTAAAAAGTACCAAAGTATTTTTTAATTATTATTTTAACAATTTGAATTTCTTCTTTTGAACTTGAATGTCATGTTATTATGGTTTGGATGTGAGGTGTCCCTCAATAGCTCACATGTGAGACAATGTAACAAGGTTCAGAGGAGAAATGATGGGGTTGTAAGAGTGTTAACCCAATAAGTGAATTAATCCCCCTGATAGGGATTAATTGAGTGGTAACTGAAGTGGTAAGGTGTGAATGGAGGTGGGAATCGGAGCATGGTTTGGAGGTATATATTTGTATCTGGGTTAAGTCTCTCTGTGTCTTTCTGCTGCCTGATCACCATGTGAGGGGCTTCCCTTCACCACACTCTTTGGGCATGATGTCCTGCCTCACCTTGAGACATGAGGAATGGAGCTGACTGTTCATGGACTGAGACCTCTGGGACTGGGAGCCCCTTTTCCACATGAGAAATCTAGCACAAGACCCTATTCTCTTCCTCAGGGCTGCTTCCATGTCCTCTAACTCACCAAATGTGAAGGACTATTGCTCTTAGAGGTGACTTAATTTAATTTAAACTACACTTTAAAGTCATTTCCAGAAGGCACTTCTATTTTTTTGCAGGAGGGTTATGGACTTTACTTCTTATTGTGGGACCAAGTGAGGTCTCTGGAACTGACACAAAGTGGTCATCCAGGGCCCTGACCTGCCAGCCCATGTCTCACATGTGGCCGAGCTTTGGGGCATCCACTTGCTTTATGGGGCACTCCAAGGCCCAATGGCCTCTGCCACTGCCACCACCAAAAGGCGCCACGTCCTCAGCAGTAGCTTTGACCTAGTGGGACGAGACTGGGCAGTGGCAGCTTGTGGGGTCTGATGAGGTTGTCCAAGTGGTGTGAGAGATTTGCAGGTCCTTCCCAGCTGGTCTGGTCAGCAGGCAGACATGCTGTTATAACATCAAGACAGCGGCCTTTCATACCAATGGAATATCCACATACTGGAATGTCAAATTCATATAATAATCACACAGTGACTTAATATTAATATAACTTCCACAGAATGGCCTCTAGTAACTTTCAGATTCTTCTTAAGAGGGGTGATGGTTTCACAGTTTTGGCTGAACTGAGTTTGGAACTGTTAGCCTTTGTAATGAAGTTTGATGTTGTCTCCTTGTTTTCTGGCATGGTATTGACAAGGATGTTTTAAAAAGTAATTCATTTGGTGATAGTTCCAAATTCAGAGGAAATCTGCACTAGTGGTATGAAGTACTCTTGATCCTTTCTCTCCCATTCCCCAGTGGTTATTGCCTTTCTAGATTTGCAACTTTGCATCAAATACTGCAGTGTATTTTACTCACAGTGGAAAAACACTCAAAGGTGTCACCTCTGACCCCCAAATCATGAAAATACAATTATTTTTACATTATATTCTGATCTGCAGGCCTGCTTCACTTTTACCACCTTCTGCAATAGAGGAAAATTATTTTTCATTCTGATCCAGTTTTCTTTTTCTGGAACTCTTTCTGAGCCTGTCCTTCAGTTTCATGACCCTGACTGATGGCACAAACATTTCTGTTTTCAGTGCTTTGGGACACGTACCTAGGAATGGCATTGTTGCATGGTATGTTAAATCTTTTTTGGGGAGGAGAGTTAAATCTATTTTTTAAAAATTTTGAAGAAACACCAAACCATTCTAAACACAGACTGCACCGTTATATAATGTCACAGCAGTTTTTATGAGTTCCAATTTCTCCACGTGCTTACCAACACTTGTTATATTTAATTATTTTGATGATTGCTCTTTTAGAGAAGCGAAGGTGAATCTCACTGTGGTTTCAATTTGCATTTTCATAATGACTGAGATGTTAATCATCTTTTCATGTATTTGTTGGTGTATTCAAGACCTTTGTCAATTTTTAATTGGGTTCTTTTGTCTTTCGTTGTTGAGTTATAAAACTGTTTATATATTCCAGATAACAAGTCCTTTTCAAGATATATAAAGTATATATTTTTTCCATTTTGTGCATTGTCATTCCATAATAAGAAATACATACTTACATATCACCAGAAGAAAAAAGACAGAAAACTGTATGTAAAAATATGAGTCTGTCAAAGATCTACATGACAAAACAAGAATTTCTCATGAAAGGGATGGAGATATAGCTTTGAAGCAGACTGCTTACACATGAGGTCCTGGGTTCAATCCCTGCCCCGCCCCAAAAAACATTCTGGTGAAAGATAGAAGAATATGTAAATAAATGAGATAATTCATATTTATGCATAAGAATCATCAAAGTTATTAAGATGTCAGTTCTTCCCAATTTTAATAACTAGATTCAACACAATCCTGATAAAAACCCTAGTAGTTGTTTTATCAATACCAAAGATTGAGTCTAATTTTTACATAGTGAGGCAAAAGACCCAAAATGGTCAACACAATACTGAAGAATAAATTCACATGAATGACAGTATATGACTTTATGTTTTACTATAAAGCCATAGTGATCAACACAAATTTGACAAATTATAGACAATTAGATCAATGGAATGGAACTTAAAAGCTAGAGATAAACTCACACAAATAGTTTGCTGATTATTCGAAAAGGAACAAAGGAAATTCAGTGGAAAATGTGTAGTCTTTTCAACAAATGTTGGAACTGATGGACATTCATAGGTAAAGAAATGAAATGAAGTAGATAAAGAACTTACAACTTTCTCAAAATCAATTCAAAATGGATCACCAACCTGAATAGAAAATGCAAAATTTAGAACTTTTATAAGAAAACATGTGACAAACTCAAGATAACTTTGTGTTTGGCCATGACGCTTCAGATGCAAATCAGTGAATGAGAACATGAATAAACTGGACTTATTAAAATGAATTTTATGTTTTGTGAAATATAGTGGTAATTTAATGAAAAAGATAAGCAAAAGACTGGGATATTATTTCTAAAATGTACTATTTCTAAAATGTACTATTACTGGGGCTGGGGTTGTGGCTCAGTGGTAGAGCGCTTACCTAGCATGCGTGAGGCACTGGGTTCCATTCTCAGCACCACATACAAATAAATAAAGGTTCATCAACAACTAAAAAATATTAATAAAATAAAATAAAATAAAATGTACTATTACTGTTGACTTTATTGAAACCTGAGTGGCCTTGATTTCATTTTCAGACTTTTTGTTGCTATATGGACATAAAATGTGTTTTCTGTATTGACAGTTTGCTTGTAACATTGCTCACTTTGTTGAGTATCACTAATAATGTCTTAAGGATGCCTCAGGACTTTTTTCTACACAATATAAGGTAACCTGTGACACATGAGCAGACAGATCTAGTCATCCTGTTTTTGTGTGTATGTGATGCCTTTCATTTCTTTGTCTTGCCCAACTGCTCTGGATACAACTGTCAGTACACTGTTGGACACAGTGTGAAAGTACACACCTGGGCCTGTTTTCATCTCAAGTGTAAAGCTTTCAGTGAGGACCATGGAGTATGATGTTTACTCTGGTATTTGCAGAAATGCTTTTTATCATGTTGAGGAAATTGCCTACTATTCCTGGTATATAGGGTGTTTTGTCACGGAAAGGTATTGGGTTTTGTGTAAAGCTCTTTCTATAATGAATGAAATGATCATGTGGTGTTTTCCTTCATTGTATTAATATGGTGTGTTGATGACATAGCTGGCTTTTTTAATGATAAACCCTCCTTTATTTGGGGGCATAAATCTTGTGGTCACTGCATATAATGCTTTCGGTATGCTGCCAGTTTCATTTTGCTATATCATTGCAAATGATGTCCATTTATATTTAAAGGGGTCATATTCTGCAGTTTTCTGTTCTTGTGATATCATGTCTGGCTTGGTATTAGATTGGGGTTGGTTTGAGGGTGGAATTAGTATTAGGGGGACTGAGATATTAGGAATTTAGGGATGAGCACTTTAGGGATTGAAAAGTAGAGACGAGGGATAAGAATGTAGAAGATAGGACCTGAGTTAGGGTTAGGTCAGGGATATGACTAGGGTTACAGTTAGGGATAGTGCTGACAGTCAGAGGTTAACTTTAGGGCTGGAAGGAGTGTTAGAGTTAGGGTTACTGTTATTTTTTAATGCATAATGGTTAGAGTTAGGTTTGGGTTTGTTTTGGGATTATGATTAAGGTTGTGGGTTGCTGTTGGGGTTAGATTAGTGTTAAAGATTAGGAATCATGTGAAGATGAGGGTTTAGTATACCATTGTTTTTTGTTATAAAACATACACTATTGGTTAGGATTAGTGATTAGAGGTTATGGTTATAATGCCGAGAATGGGTTCAGTTTTGGGTGAAGCTGCAGTCATGGTCATTGTTAACATTAGGGGTTAGTGGTTGGGTTGGGGTTTCTTTGGATTTAGGGGTTAAGGTCAGGGTTTGATTGGGGTTGAGTTACATTTATGTTTATAGTTAGGGGTTAGGTTTAGGTTAGGGTTAGTGTTAGGGTTATAGGTAGGGCCCTGGCTTGCTCTCAGAGAATTCATGTTGAACAGAATTGGCACCCATTGGATTCCGGGATTAGGATAGATAGGGCATAGGAAGCTGCAGTGGTGGGATAGGATCCTGAGAGCTAAATTCCTAAAAGATGAATGCATGTTTAAAGAAAGAGAAAGCAAAAGCAAAATGTACACAGAGGGGCTGATTCTGTAGATGGCAAAGTTACTGATGATTCAAGTGAATGTTCTGGGGCTAGGTCAGAAAGTCAGACCAGACAGGAGAGAACCAAGGAGTAGAATCTATGTATGCAGCTGACACTTTGGGTTCATGTCAATGAAAAGGAGATGTGGGAAATGGAGCCTTGGCTGGTGGCTAGAGTTGGTATTTTGGACTGCTGAGTGACATTCATGGCAATGGGAGCTAGGAGCAATAGCAGGGTACTCAGATGGACCTGGGTTTGTTTGCTGGCCTGGTCATTAACTGTGTGCGCTTGGCACTGCACATAACATTTCTATTCCTCTTTCCTTTTAAAATGAGATGATGAGACCTAGCATCACAAAATATTTTGGAGGTATTGTGTATGCGTGTGTGTGTGTGTGTGTGCGCGCGCGTGTGCGTGTGTTACATTACAAATTTATTGTAGGGAAAAATTACTTTCCTACACACAGTTTTACATTTAAGCTTTGTAAAACCCTAACAACTTCCACATAGGTCAAAATTATAAACAGTCCTTTTTACAACCTTATCATCACTAAAAATTCCTAAAGTTCCAAAAGTAGTAAACCATAGGATGTGTGTAATGGGAGCAGGAGCATAGCAGCTTTTCAAGGATGGCTAAGCTCATCCTTTGTGCCATGCACATTGATGCATTAAGGTTCTATAGCAAGAGTGGCTTATTTTTCTTAAAACTATCTTCTACAGGACAGTAGTATAATACAGAAAAGCATCCTTTAAGAATGAAATGAGTCATCAATCCACTTGATGAAAATCAGAATGCCAGGAGAGACAACTCCATCACATAGTATCTCATGCAATAAAATTAATCTGACAAACTATGTACAACTCATTGCTGTTTTTTCCCCAAACTTAAGGAGAAGTGTGAAACTAATTCTGTAGGAACAGGTCCATCTCATTTTTGCCTGAACTCTAAATGTTCTGAACAGCCTAACTGATCTAATATGTAAGAAATAGTGTCTGGTCTTAAGACTGCATCCATATGACATGGGCTTTCCTGCAAGAAGTGGTTTTGATTTTAACTTACCATAAAGAAACTTGCAATCAGGAAAAAGTCAACAACTAAATACTTTTTCCAACTCTAGGTTCTGGTTAAGGGTATAGGAAAGAATCAAGATTTGTCAAAGAGACTCTGTGCAGGAATTAAAGTTGCAGTGCTCTAGAAGACTCTGTATATATCCCATTCTTTTTATGAGCAGGTTAGTGTTGTTTTAGAAGACCTCTTCTCTGGCCCAGAAATGTTAACTTTTAACAGGTCTCCTGATCTAACTCACTAGTTACCTTTACCTGCTTAGTCATCCGTTTGTGATCCAGGTTTTCATCTTGACTTCAACCAAGTCTTATTACTTTGCTGCTTGTTTGGGGGTAGTAGTTTTTAACCTGATATGGTACAGGTGGTAAGTCTCCAGTTGTCTATGGAAGTCTACATTAGACAGCAGTAATCAATAGACTTATCTATCACTGACTGCATTGCCCAGGCTTCTCCAGTGACACTAAGCCCCTTAACCAAGAATGCCTTTTGATGACAGATCTGGTTGGGTGAGGTAGTGATAGACCTGTCTACTAGGTGCACCTCTGGCAATCCTGACTCTCAAAGCAAGGAGGATCTGAGGGACAACAGGCAGGAGGAAAATCGATGACTCTTCCATCTGTTCTCTCTCACTTGGGTCATCAACTTTCATCCTCTACAACACCCTAGATAATGAAGGGTGTCAAAGGCAATTCTCCGTTCCCAGGGGAACTAACCCAACAATTACCTGCTGTACTTGCTTGCATGGACCGGGATCTCCAAGCAACGATAAACAGAACACAATTCTAAGACATAAGAACTTCCCCTGACTCAAGAGAGTAAGAAAACAGGTACAACATAAAAGTATCTAGCAAGAAATTCTAGTCAATGTTGAAAAAAGATTGTTATTACACCAGTAAGTTCAAACTCACTTTCTAAAAACAGTTTTAGGACAGGCTACCTGACATCAAATATTTCTTGTTCAGTTCTTAACTTACCTTCTATTTCAACACTTCTGGAGCAAGTGTTTACTCTAATAGACAAAAAAAAAAAAAAAATCTGGACCTAAACCTAAATGTGAAAATGGGTCCACAGGCACACTTTTAACAATTTTTTTCCAAAGAAATATGTTGAATCAGCTTTACCATGTAGAGCTATGGGTTCCCAGAAGGGTTGCAAATGAGTCTCTAGAGATGAGCCAGTTTCCATTGAAGTAGCTTGGATAGGGCACACTCCAGACAGTCTTGGGGAAGCTCTTGAGTTTCATGATGGAGGAACCTTTCCACATTAGGAAGCTGATCAAATCTTCTCTAGAAATAGTTGGGTATTTTTAAACCAAGCCAGCACATCCTACTGCTCTGCTGATAGCCAATCTGAATTCCAGTATCAAAACTTCACTGTGGGTCTCCACACTTTTCTTTGTAGAGGCTGGTGAGGGTGGCAGTTGCGTTTCAGGAGGGGACCCAGAAACAAAGTGCTGGCTGCTAACACACTCAATATTATTAGAGCTGGGCCACCGCAGTGGCCGAGTTCTGGAAGAGGTGCCACAGCTTGTGCTGCCTGTGCTCAGGCTGCAGGGTGGCCACTGCCTCCTCCTGCAGCTGCTAGCCTTGCTGGGCCAGGGCCAGGCACTGCTGCGCCCACTTGAAAAACCATGCTTGGGCCAGTGCTCCTGGGTCTCTGCCTTGCCCTCCTCCTTCTACTCCTCCATCCTCTGGGGCCTCCCTGCCATGGCCTTGCTGTCGCTGCTGCCACATCCTCATGGAGTGGCCAGGTGGGGGGCCTAGTAGCAAGCAGAGCTTCTCGTGAAGGCCCAGGCCTCCTGCATCCCAATGGCCTGTGACCCCGCCCCTCAGCCCACCAAAGCCAGGTGACCCCCCGCCCTGGACCTCTGGCCCTGCTGAGGCCCCACTGAGGGCCCTTGCCTCACCTGCTGTGCCCACCTACCACCCTCACTCCTTGGTCCTGTGGCCTCCCTAAGTTGACCAATGGGGCATGAGCCACTGGAGCCCGCACCAAAGTCTCATTTTAGAAGCTTTCATGAAGAGGCATTGGTACATTGAAGACAAAAGAAAAAAAAAAGAAAAAAAATGCCATTTTGGGGGGATGGAATGCTGATGTGGGTACAGGTGACAGGTGCCTCAGGAGACATCAGTGCATTGCTTGACATTATTAGATCAGGGGCAGGCTGTCCCTCTGTCCCAACCTTCAGAACCATTATAGTGGAGGTAATTGAGTATGTTAGAGTTATTTAGGGAACCAGAACCAGTAGGTTGTGTGTGTATGTGGAAAGGGATTTATCATAAGCACTTGGCTCATGCAGTTAGGGAAGCTGACAAATCCCAATTTTTACAGTGTGAATCATAGAGCTGGAGACCCAGGAGAGCCAATTGTGGAGTCTAGTCTGAGTTCAAAGGATAGAGGACCAGAAGAGGCAATTGTGTAGTTGACCCTGGAGCTGGCAAACTCAAGACCTAGGAAGACTCAATGTTTTAGACTAAGTTCAAAGGCAGAAAAAAGTTGATGTCCCAGGTGGATGGCCATCAGGCAGAAGGAATTCTTACTGGACCTTTTTATTCTATTCTGGCCTTCTACAGATTGGGTAAGGCCCACTCACATTAAGGAGAGTAATTTCTTGACTCAGTCTATGGATTCAAATGCTAATATCATCCCCAAACACATTCAGATACAGCCAGAACAGTATTTGACCCAATATTTGGGCACTATGAGGCCCATTCAAATGGACACAAAGTTAACCATCACAGCAGGGGAGGGCTGATGGGGGCATGCTCCTTTCCGCAGAGGTCTTGGACTTTTGGTGGGTTTACTGGAGGACATGTTGCCAGACTGGCAGTGAACTAGACAATGTCCTTTTTCTGGGTCACAAAAGGGAGGTAATGGCCTCTTTCTGCAGCTTCCTTGGCTCTTGAAGGCTGACCACCAGTGCTAAGATGGACCTTGCCTATTAGGGCAGGCCAATGTGAGAGCTATACCACTAGTTGGAGTGACATGAATGGACCCAGGCGAGAAAGGTCAAGGTGTCTTTTCATATGTGAAGAAAAGGGAAGCCAGGTGACTTGGAGGTAGACAGTGAAGGAAGGATGACTCTTCCAGCTTCCACTTCTAGACCATCTTCTTGCCTGGGGGGTGGTGAGTTTGCCCTCCCCTTTTATAATGCCCTGGTGACTTTTCCCACTGCTGGCCATCCTACTCCTCCAAGGAGCTGCTTTAAATTTTTACTTTTTTTTTCTTTGAAAAGAAAGCAGTCAGCATAAGACTTTGCTCATGATGAACATCAAACAGAATTATGCAGCACTTATAAAAGCAATTGCTTGATAAAGAACCAAAAAGAGGGGAGTCTGACCCTTTCTAGACAAATCTTACCCACATATTGCAAAACCTCTCTTAATAATCTACCAATTGGATTTTGTGTCAGTCAACAAGGGTAAATAAATTCTGCTCCTGAGTCAGAACACTTCTTCATTATGCTAGAAGCAAGTAAAATCTTCATGAAGACTTTCATATTATTATAATTTGTAATAAAAATAGCTGATATTCATAAGGGCTTTCATAAGGTGCAATATAATTGGTGTTATGTGTCTAAGACAGACTGTATGGTGTTTACCTGACATACAACATCTCATTTAGTCCTCAGAATAATCCCGTGGGAAAGAATCATGAAGAAACTATGATTGCTCCCATTTTGCAGATGAGTAACAGTGGCTTAGAGAGATGATAGAACCTGCCAGGATAGTCCATCCTGGTGAGACCAGCCATGTCCTACCCCAACAGAACACACAGATTTAACACACAGATGGCAGCACCAGTTTATATGCAGCTGTTATGGAAAGAAAGCTTTCACTTCAGTCAGAAGGCTCCAGCCAGATTCCTAGGATTGCAACAGATTGGAGAAGGCTTTGTTTTATAGACACCATGGTGAACAACCGTCCAGTGAGCCCAGCAGAAGCATTCCATGCCAAGCTGCATCACTTTTATTTCTACAGCTTGAGACATGATTGCATTTGAGAAAAGGAACTTCTCATTGAGATGTCCATCCCTCACCCCCAAATGCCTGGATGTATAAAGCTTGGTCATGTTCTCTGCCAGCTTTACCAGCTGGAAGGAGCTTGCAGCTTTCTAAAAGAAGAATGAAAACTAAACTCCCCGCCCCATTAACACCTGATTAAAATGGGGGTGTTAAGAGTGAGCAGTTTTGCATGACCTTGGAAGGAAAAACTGGCAATTACAAGAGCTCCCGCTAGGCAAGTGTTCCTCCCACATTCCTAGCTGAGCTGGCTTTTTTTTTTTTTTTTAAGTATCCACCAAATCAGAACTGAAGTTGTAGCTCAGTGGTACAGCACCTGCCTAGCCTGTGTGAGGCACTGGGTTCGATTCTCAGCACCCTATATAAATAAAGGTTCATCAACATGTAATAAAAATATTTCAGAAAAATCATCCAACAAATTACCTCCCCTACTCTGTTTACCGAATTGTTCCCTAATGTAGTTTCAAATGCAATATGTACCACTGTTAATGATTTACCTACCATCAACCTCCAGGGTGGTCAGAACCTCCAGGAGGTTCACCCTTATGTAAGGCAGCAGTATAAACTTTCCATGAACATAAACATGTCTCCCTAGTAGCAGTTGTGGGGAAAATGTGGCAGTTTTCCACTTAGATTTTCATAAAATATTGGGGAGGGAAAGGAGTTTTCCAAAGGTGTGTCATTAATGAAGTTTTTTTTTTAATTTAAGATAACTTAAAAAATATTTTTAGGGGCTGGGGATGTGGCTCAAGCAGTAGCGCGCTAGCCTGGCATGCGTGCGGCCCGGGTTCGATCCTCAGCACCACATACAAACAAAGATGTTGTGTCCGCCGAAAACTAAAAAATAAATATTAAAAAATTCTCTCTCTCTCTCTAAAAAAAAATTTAAAAAAATATTTTTAGTTGTAGATGGACACAATACCTTTACTTATTGACTGGTGTGGTGCTGAGAATTGAACACAGGGCCTCACATGTGCGAGGTAAGTGTTCTACCACCAAGCCACAAACCCAGCTCCTAATTAAGCTTTTCTTTGAAAGGTTTCATCTGATGCCAGAAGGCAAATAACCTGCACTTACATTTTTGATTCAACAAGTTTGCAGAAAACTACCTACAATGAAACTGCCTATAAAATATTTCATGCCTTAGTGTTTCCTTAGCACAGTGTTGATTATATTGCTGCCTATTACCATCACACACTAGAGCTTCAGAATCTCCCTCCCTTACAGCATACTACAGTTCATCTGCCTTCCCAGCTTCCTACCCTCTCAAAAATGGGATCCTAGTCAATCAGGAATAATGACATATTGAAAGCAGCCTTTGGTTTTAATAGCTAGAAAGATGTCATTATTATTTTTTTAAATGTTAAATTGTTAGTTTCTATCACTGTCCTAAATTCCTGCCATAACTTTCAAACAAATTTTAGGTGGAACTCTGTCATGTCCCTGGCTGCTTTTTTAGAACATCTACAATTTATAGTATATGGTTTATCTGACAGGTAAAGTGGCGCTTGTTTTTATTTGTATTTATCACATTGTTCAAAGGGAAGTAGATAAATAGAAGTCCTTACCTAAGGCCTTGATTCTACAGACTCACAGCGATTCTGGAATGGCATCATTCCCCAATAACTTTTGAGAATTATCTTTATTTTAATACTTTGGGAAAGAGATTAAAAAAAAAACCATGCACTTGCATCTCTTTACTAAAGGAACAAGAATACTTCTCAAAGCATTGAAGCAGAAAACCTATACTGCTGAAAGATGAAATCCTAAAACTTCTATCTCAGGAAGAGTGAGAACAAAAATGTGGAGAGTGTGGACCACATGAATTATTAGTATAGATCGTTGAAGAAACAATACAGTCATACTGAGGGGAGATCCACATTCTCATCAACAGTGAACTTGTGACAGACCCACCTGAGAAGCTTAAGTTTCCAAGCAGAAAGGCGCAGGAGGATAAGAATTTTACCAAGGAAATTGAAAAGTTCCTAAACTGCTACCTGCTCTTCTTCTTCCTCCTCAAACTCTCCCAGTTCCTCGGTGGTGGCCTCCTGATACTGCTGGTACTCGGAGACCAGGTCGTTCAGGTTACTCTCGGCCTGGGTGAACTCCATCTCGTCCATGCCCTCACCCGTGTACCAGTGCAGGAAGGCCTTGCGCCGGAACATAGCCGTGAACTGCTCAGAGATGCGCTTGAAGAGCTCCTGGATGGCCGTGTTGTTGCCGATGAAGGTGGCTGACATCTTGAGGCCCCGCGGCGGGATGTCACACATGGCCGTCTTCACGTTGTGGGGGATCCAATCCACAAAGTAGCTGCTGTTCTTGTTCTGTACGTTGAACATCTGCTCGTCCACCTCCTTCATGGACATGCGGCCTCGGAAGATGGCAGCCACTGCCAGGTAGCGACCCTGGCGGGGGTCGCACGCGGCCATCATGTTCTTGGAGTCAAACATCTGCTGGGTGAGCTCGGGCACCGTCAGGGCGCGGTACTGCATGCTGCCCCGGCTGGTCAGGGGCGAGAAACCGGGCATGAAGAAGTGCAGGCGTGGAAAGGGCACCATGTTCACGGCCAGCTTGCGCAGGTCTGCGTTCAGCTGGCCCGGGAAGCGCAGGCACGTGGTGACCCCGCTCATGGTGGCCGACACCAGGTGATTGAGGTCCCCGTAAGTGGGGGTGGGCAGTTTCAGGGTGCGGAAATGGATGTCATACAGGGCCTCGTTGTCGATGCAGAAGGTTTCATCTGTGTTTTCTACCAGTTGGTGGACAGAGAGGGTAGCATTGTAGGGCTCCACCACTGTGTCCGACACCTTGGGCGAAGGCATGACGCTGAAGGTGTTCATGATGCGGTCTGGGTACTCCTCTCGGATATTGCTGATGAGCAGGGTGCCCATGCCGGATCCAGTGCCACCCCCCAGTGAGTGGGTCAGCTGGAAGCCCTGGAGACAGTCACAGCTCTCTGCCTCCTTCCTCACCATGTCCAGCACGGAGTCCATCAGCTCGGCTCCCTCTGTGTAGTGGCCCTTGGCCCAGTTATTCCCTGCACCACTCTGGCCTACCAGAGGAAAAGAGAATATTAGGCACAAATATACAAGAATTCTGAATGGTGTCATTTGCACGGTGGAGAAGGTAGGACTAGGACTGGAAAATAAAACACCCCAAGATAGTGTGGCCATACATTGATAACTTTCATCTCTCCCAAAATAAATCCTTCCTAGATGCTGGAAGGGAGAAAGTGTCTCATTAAACCTAGAATGATAATCTCTAGGAAACACTATTTTCTTCCAAAATAACTCCTCTCCAGGTGCTGGCCACTGACCCCCAACCCTGAAACTCAAATTCCTGAGTGCCCAGACTGACAAGCTAACCAAATCACCCATGACCTATATAAACTCAGTCCCCTCCTTTGTTCAGTGGTTCATTTTCCACCAGGAAAGTGGGTCCATTCCCATAGGTATAGTCCTGTTCCTGAATAAAAGGCTGATATGACCCATGAATTTGCATCCAGCCCGATCTCTTTGTGCTAACAACTAATCCTAAATAACCTTTTAGAGATGCTTTTGTTTCCTAAGACTGTCTGCACCCTCTCTCTCCACCAACTGGTAGAAAACACAGATGAAACCTTCTGTATCAGTGACCCTCAAAAATGCTGGGAATCATCTTAAAGTAAGAAAAGCAGGGAAGAGAAAATGTTTAACGAAATTCATCTGCTTCTCAAACTAGGGAAAATGGTTCAATACTCTAATGAAGTACAAATAGACAGGAATGGCACAGTGTGATCAGAGGGGCAAGGGGCTCTAGGCAGTTGTCTAAATCTTGCTCACATGCTGTGCTTTTGGCCTTCATTGCCTAACAGTAATTAAGTGAGTTCAACAGATGCTTTGAAGTTACCTGTAGCCTGTTGAGCCTCATTAGAAGCTTTTTTTGCTCTTGAGACTTTCCCTTCAGAGGCTGGAATGGATTCTGGCATTAATCCCTGAGCTGTCCAGAGTGACCAGAAAAATGCCCCCACCCCCACGGGCTGGAAGGGATTAGGCCAGGACTGGGGCCATCTGTGGACACAGTCTCTCCTGCACACTGATCACTGAGAACTGTGAAGTGTATGGCTGTTAGGAAGAAGGTGAGTCATGGTCCCATGGACCATGAGGACATACCAAACACAAAGTTGTCTGGCTTGAATATCTGGCCGAATGGTCCCGATCTCACCGAGTCCATTGTTCCTGGCTCTAGGTCCACTAGGATGGCCCGAGGAACATATTTGTTGCCTATAGGAACAAAAGCTGACTTATATTTGTGCTTGACAAAGAATTGTGGGTAGGGTCATAATTCTGTATAGTTCTCACAGAAGGATTTATTACAGAAGATTCCAATATTTGAGACAAAAGGGAAAAAGAAAAAGAATGCTTAGCCTGCTTAGTCATGTTTAAAAAAAATACAAAAAACAAAAAACAGAACTATTCAGGAACTATAAAGTATATCTTTTTATGCTGGCATTTTATATTAATGTACAAAAATGCATTTCTTTGTCATTTGTATGCTCCTAGAACATTTCCTCTGTCATCATTCGGAAAGCAAGTTTAATATCCAATATACTCACCAGCTGCTTCATTGTAGTACACATTGATTCTCTCCAGCTGTAAGTTACTATCTCCATGATAACTGCCAGTGGGGTCAATGCCATGTTCATCACTGATGACCTCCCAAAACTGAAAGGAAAAAAAAGAATCACTCCATGTCCCAGCATCCTGTCACTGGAATGCCTTGGTCAGACAGTCAAGAATCCTAGACTAAGACCACAGAGCTGTGGCCTGTATTTCTCATATCAATTTCTTCCTAGTGGCTGGGAAATCCACAGAACAGGAGCCATATATGGTCACAGACTGAAGGGCTGGAATGACATTGGAAGAGAAGGAAGCAACAATACAGATCCTCTTGTAGGAAGCAGTGGACACAGTGGGGCTGTTCCTCCAGGCAGGTTTGAATGTCCCTGAATCCCTACTGATGGGTTCTAGCAGGACCAAGGATCAAGTGGCCCCACTCCTGGCACAAACCCCAGGCAGCTTTTACCAGCAAAGGTTGATGCCAGGAATGTACATGTTGGCCTCTGGATCCTAACCCTGGCAGGCAATGGGTGAATGTTGATAGGCAGGATCCTGGGAGGGCATCTGAGTGGCAGGGGAAGAAACTGGCCACCATGAGGAAAAGTGTTTCCCTGGGTAATTTAAAAGGCATTGATTTAAGGCACACATAGCTGCATCACCATATTCACGGTGGCAGGTTGTGTTGCCCTGTGGCCTCACCATGGCACCTGGCAGCTGGTGACCCCAGTTTTCTCCCGACTCCACTCTCATCCTTGGGGCCCCTGGCCCCGGCCTGTGTCACACAGGGTCCACGCCCCAGTAATGTGCCCACCTTGGCGCCGATCTGATTGCCGCATCGGCCTGCCTGGATAAGCACAATTTCACGCATGATGACAAAAGCAAGTGAAGGAGTGCAGGTGAAGGCCACTTTAGAGCTGGTGAAGGCCCCGACTTGGTTGAGCAGAGACTTGCCTGGGCCAGCAGCTCTGCTTTTATATCCTGGACCCACCCAGCCCTGGTGATGTAATGGTGGTGGGCGGGGAAATGAGAAGTTACAGATGAAAGGGATTTGAGTTGAAGGAGCAAAATTGCCTCTGTACAGCCCAAGGTGATCCCCTCATCATGAATATGAATTATACTTGCCATATTGATTTGGTCTATATCAGAGGTGGAAGTAAAAAATCCAGTTACCCGTGGGGAGTCTCTGGGCTCAGTTGGGTGTCTTGGTTATTGGTACTTTAGGAAGCCAGACCTGGGAGTACCCCCAGCATGTAGGCAGGTGCCTGGTGCCTCCTCTCAGGCTGGGATTGATCTCCTAGACTCTCTACCCTTTTTCCATTGAACAAACTTCTGGGCCCCCACTGGACAGCTTGTGCCACTGATACTCTTCTCCATGGCATCGCCTCCACCTTCAACCACCCCTGCATCCTATTCCACACTACAGCACAGTGCTTACTAATAAATGAGCTTTTAAGTTACTTGCCCTATGCTAAACACAGGTTCATCTAGTTCCAAAGACCATGTTTTCTTTCCCAAACAGTAGGTGTGTGAGGTGAAATTGTAAGATGGCCCCAAGATTCACCCGACCTAGGTGCACACATCTTTTCCCAATTGTTCAATCAAACACTCATCTAGGAACTCCTGTTAAGGATTTTTACAGGTATAATTAAAGTTCCCAATCAGTTGACATCAAGGTAGAGAGATTATATGTGCCTTCTCTATTCAAATGAACCTATTTATTTATTTATTTGTTTTGGTACTAGGAGTTGAACCCAGGGGCACTTAACCACTGAGCCATATCCACAGCATTTTTTATCTTTTTATTGTGAGACAGGATCTCACTAAGTTGCTGAGGCTGATCCTCCTGCCTCAGCCTCTTGAGCCGTCAGGAATACCGACATGTGCCACCGTGATCGGCCAGATGAGCCTTTTTCAAGCGAAGAATTTTTTTCCAGCTGGTGAGAGAAGAGTGTGTGTATTTTTATCCATAGAAACCTTTTCTGATGGCTTAAAGGATGGGCTACACTGTTGTGGAAGGGTCCATGTGTATACATTTCAGGTATCCCTGAAATCTTTCTGGGGATCCTAATAGAGCAGAAGGCACCCAAAGGCTGCTCAAAATGGTGGATGTACCTGCTGCATTTGACATGATGCTAACTCATAGAAACATTCGTGCAGACAGAGCAAAGAAAATGGGACTTGACCAATTGGTGGAACCCCTGGACCAGGAGTAAAAGCTCCAGAAAAATGGACAATTGAATAACTCGAAGAGGTTATAGTTACTTTTGCTAATGGACTAGTTGATAAGAAGCTCTCTCCTAAGAGATACAAGGGATTGGTTGAAAAACCAACAGCATATGCCATGACTCTTCCATTTGTTAGACCACACATTTACAAAATCATGGAAAAAGAAGTGTGAAAGCAGACCAAAGGCCTTTATCTTGCCCCTCTGAAAATAATTGATGTCATAAAAACTGGACTTGAACAAAGAAGTGATGCTGGTTATCTTACTGAATCACCAGAAATTTGGAGAGTTGGCATTGACTAAAGAATCAAAGGCCTTGTTGGTACTTTACCATGGCCGAGTCCTACGCCAGAAAAATAAATTTGGAGCCCCATAGAAGTATGTTAAGCATTTAGCTATTCTTGGTGCAGGGTTAATGGGAGCTTCCATCACCCAATCTCCATGGACAAGGGGCTAAATACCCTTCTTAAAGATACTACAATAGCTGGAGTGGGCCAGAGACAGCAATGAGTGTTCAAAGAATTGAACGACAAAGTGAAGAAGAAAGCTGTAACATCATTTGAAAGGATTCCATCTTCAGCAACTTGATTGGGCAGCTTGATTACCAGGGTTTTGAAAAGGCTGATGTGGTGATTGAAGCTGTTTTTGAAGACCTCGGTGTTAAGCACAAAGTGCTAAAGGAAGTAGCTCACTGTGTCTTTGCCAGTAACTCCTCTGCTCTCCCAATCAATGAAATTGTTGCTGTCAGCAAAAGACCTGAGAAAGTAATTGGCATGCACTACTTCTCTCCTGTGGTCAAGATGCAGCTACTAGAGATCATCACAACCAAGAAAACATCCAAGGAGACAACCACTTGTACTGTAGCAGCTGGTCTTAAGCAGGGGAAGTTCATCATTGTGATTAAGGATGGATGTGGCTTAAGATTTTAAGGATACAAGACACCTTATATGTCTTATATCCATGTCTTATATCCATGATGATCGAAATCATATGAATCCTCCAGGAAGGAGTTGATCTTAAGAAGCTGGATTCTCTGACCACAGGCTTTGGCTTTCCTATGGGTGCTGCCACCCTGGCAGATGAAGTTGGTGTGGTTATAGTGAAACATATGGCAGAAGATCAGGGCAAAGCCTTTGGGGAGCGGTTTGGAGGTAGAAGCCTAGAACTGCTGAAACAGATGGTGTCCAGGGCTTCCTGGGTTGCAAGTCTGGGAAGAGCTTTTACATCCATGAGGAGGGCTCGAAGAATAAGAGTTTGAATTCTGACATGAATAAGAATTTTACAAGTCTGAGGCTTCCTGCAAAGCCTGAGGCCTCCTCTGATGAAGATATTCAGTACCATTGGTGACAAGATTTGTGAATGAGGTAGTCATGTGCCTACAGGAAGGGATGTTGCCAAACCTGCAGAGGGAGACATTGGAGCAGTCTTTGGCCTAGGCTTCCTCCCTTATCTTGGAGGGTCCTTCTGTTTCACGGATCTATATGATGACCAGAAGATAGTGGACCAGCTCCAGAAGCATGAAGCTGCCTATGGAATACAGTTCATCCCATGCCAGCTGCTCACTGACCTTGCCAACAACCCCAGCAAGAAGTTCTACTAGTGAGCAGTTCCTCCCACCTTGCTCCATCAACACACTAGCCCAGATGCCAGCAGCACTGCTTCTACAGTGCCATCTGGGTGTATCAGGAAGCAGAAGGAAGACCAAGTGTGACCTTGAGTTTGCTCCTTAATTAACGTGACTTCAGCTCTGACCATCTCCTTCCTGGTGAAATCTGACTGTGAATGAGAATTTGTACTTCATATCAGAAAGTAGGACCCACTATGCTGCTTTTATAAACCCTGAAGCCCAAATCAGTAGCTAAGAGCCATCTGGAGCCACCTTTGTTGCCTGTTCCTCCTGGAAAGCTAGCGAGCTAGCAATAGCCAATGGTGGTGACAGCATTTCTGTACTGAGCCGAACACAGGACAACAATAAAAACCAAACTATCATCCTAAAAAAAAAAAAAGGTTCAGAGGAGAAATTTTTGGGTAATGACAGCCTTAACCCAACCAGAAAATTAATCACCTGATGGGATTCAGTGAGTTGGTAACTGAAGGCAGGTGGAGTGTGGCTGGAGGAGGTGGGGTATTGGGGCGTGGCTTTGGTGTCTATGTTTTGTATCTGGCAAGTGGAGTCTCTCTGATTTCTGATCATCATGTGAGCTGCTTTCTTCTGTCATGCTCTTCCATCATGATGTCGTGCCTCACCTTGAACCCTGAGGAATGGACTCAGCTGCCTATGAACCAAGACCTCTGAAACTGTGAGCCCCCAAATACACTTTTTCTCCCTAAAATTATTCTGGTCAAATCTTTTAATCACAGCAACAAAAAAAAGCTGACTAAAACATGATGTATATCCTCTTGTATACTTCAAATCATCCCTAGAATACTTAAAATACTTGGTACAAGAATAGGAGACACAGAGACAAACCCACATAAATACAGTTATCTCATACTAGACAAAGGACCCCAAAACATATATTGGAGAAAAGATGGCCTCTTCAAAAATGGTGCTGGCAAAACTAGAAATTTATATGTAGCAAAATATAATTAAACCTCACTCTCTCACCCTGCACAAAACTCAACTGAAAGTGGATCAAAGTCTTAGGCACTAGAAAAGAAACCCTGTGTCAAATAAAAGAAAAAGTAGGCCCAAATCTTCACCTTGTCAGCTTAGGACCTGACTTCCTTAACAAGACTCCTAAAGCACAAGAAGTAAAATTAGAATCAATAAATGAGAAAGGTTCAAACTAAAAAGTTTCCTTCTCAGCAAAGGAAACAATAACGTGAAGAGCTTATAGAATGGGAGAAAAATCTTTATCACATGCACCTCAGATACAGCACTAATCTCCAGGATATATAAAGAACTCAAAAAACTTAACACCAAAAAACCAAATAAGCCAATCAATACATATGCACTAGGGAACCAAACAGACAATTCACAGCAGAAGAAATACAATGGATCAACAAATGTATGAAAAAATGTTCAACATGTCTAGCCTCATTTTTTACACAGGGTTTTGTGCCTTATCACGAGGTGTTTCCAGGAGATTGCTCCTCATCTTGCGTACAGACGGGCCTCATTCCTCTTAAAGGGCTACAGGGCATGCTACTGTGTGACAGACTTATTTATGAAACTGGTTCTCAGTGGAGCCAGTTTCTGGCACCCATGGGTACGTGTCACAACAGAGGCATGAGCATCTCTTTGGAGTCATCTTCCTAAGCAGAAACCCTGCCAAAAGTGTGCATTTAGATTTCAGATAGATGTTTCCTGTTTATCCCTGAATGGTTTTGACCAGAACACTCCCAGCCTTTGCTGAGAGGGCCCTTACCAGGGCCCTACCCCTGGCTTATCCCAGTCTCCTCCTGTTCTTTCCTGTGCCCAGCAGGGTCTGTGACACCCAACAAGGAGGTACCTGTAAGGGAGCTGGTCACAGTCAGAAGCAAGGACTGTGTGAGGAACTCCAGGGCATTTTGCTCTCTCCTATCCTGGACAGGAAGCAGGCTCAGTCCTGAAAGTTCTAGAACTGTGATTTGGCCTGCTGCATGATGCCTATTTTAGGGAAAAATGAAAGAAAAAAAAATCCCTGGAGTTGAGCCTTGGCTGGGACTGGACCTTCTGAGAAGGGGCACCTCTGGAGTGGCCAGAAGTCCTGTCTAGATGGAAGAGGAGGCCCCTCCTCAGCCTCTCTCTACATAGCTCCTGTATGGATAGAGCCTCTGCCCTTGACGTCCTGTCAAACAAACCCTTCCTTTTCCTCTCCCTTTTCTGGACTTGTCTTCTGGATTTCCATTAGAAGAGAGGTGTGTTTCTCCCAATCTGTTCTACTCTCATCCCTAAAGGGCCAGCCTGGACTCAGTGGACACATGTGTTATGCCAAATTCAGGTGGATCATCTTCTTTCTGAGCTTTCCTATTGAGTTTAAAATGAGAGCTCATAACCCACTTGAATCAAAGTGTGAAATATGATATATCAAGAACTATGTAATGTTTTGAACAGCCAACAATAAAAAATTAAAAAATAAAAAAAAAATGGACTTTTTTGCTCTTTAAAATTCTAAATGACTGGGAGGGGGTACAGAGCAGATGAGGGATGGGGTTTGTCCAGCCCAAGGCTTTCTGGGCTCTAGTATTATCAGGGTGGACTCTTAGTTACCAGCTTCAGGGATGATGACCTCTTATTCCTCCTTGTTCTCATCTTGCCACTGTCCTCAGGAAATTGGAGAGTGAGTCTAGGAACGTCCCCTCCCCCAACCTTCAGGCAGGAAGTGACCACCTGGCAGCAGCAATGACCTGTGAAGGATCCTACTTTACCTCCCACCATCTCATGGATTGGGCTGGGGGAGGCAGCTGTGGCCAGAGAATATTGAATGGAATAGATGTGCTGGTATTATTTTCCCAGGGTTGCCATGACAAAGTACCCTCAACTGGATGGTATATAACCGCAGAGATTTATTGTCTAAGAGCTCTGAGGTTCAGAGGTCTGGAGTCAAGGTGTCAGCAGGGCAGCACTGCACTGGAGGCACGGGGAAAGGGTCTGTTCCAGGCCTTGCTTCAAGCTCAGTAGTTTTTTGACTTGTGGCAGCAAAGCTCCCGTCTCCACATGGTGTTTTCCCTGTGTACGTTTCTGTGTCTGAATCCTCCCTTTTATAAGGACACAAGGAAATATAGATTTTCTTCTATAACTTTTGCAACTTTGCATTTGAAAATTTTAACTTTATGGACTGTCTTGAGTAAGTTTTATGGGTAAGCCATATGTTTGTGTCTATGTTCCTTTTTTTCCCCCCATCTGGGTTCCCCATGACTTATTTTTTCTATAATTCTTCTGTAAATATTTGTGAAACTTTTCTTTGCTCTGAATTCCCTTTCTCCCATTGACAAAATCAGTTGACTATATTTACATAGGTGTATTTGGTGTTCTCTATTCTGTTCCATTGATATGTTCATTAATTCTCTACCTAACAACACACTTTCTTTATCACTATAGATTTATGATCAGTGCCTAGAATCAGATGTGTTGGTTCTTAAATTCTTCTTCTTCAGTCTTATGCTGTCTTTTCTTGATTTGGAAACAGTTTGTTATCATCTTTTTTGCTGAATGTATAGATCAGGTTAGAAAGAATTATCTCTTTAACAATAATGATTGAATTGCTCCTGAAGAAGAAATATCTATGCAGTTACTTATGTTTCTTTTCATTTCTTTCAATCATCTTTCAAAGTATGCTGAATGCTATTTGTCTGTTTGTTTTATTTCTACTTCAGTACTTCAATGCTTTGATTGCTATTGTAAATGGCATTTTAAAAAAATTCAAATTCCAATTATTCTTATGTTGCTGATATCAATTTACTTTTGTGTATTGATCATCTGCTGTGCTTCTTATTTCCTCCACCCATCTTGGTTGCTTTCTGTTGCTATCAGTAAATATCAGAGATTGAGTAATTTATAAAGTAAATAAATGTGTTCTCACAGTTCTGGAGAATAGGAAGTTCAGAACCAGGGGTTCTAATTGTTGAAGACCTCCTTGCTAGTGGGCCTCCTGCAGAATCCTGAGGTCAAAGCCTCTTCCTTGATAACCCACTAACCTGTCAATTCATTGATAGATCTCTACACTGGCCTCGCTACACTTTGAGCATGTCCACCACTCTGGCCATTGGCCTGGTCTGTTGGGGCTCTCTTCCCACAACCTGACTTCTGGTCCCTGCTACCCTTACTCCATTCCAGCCATGACAATGAAGTCAAATGACCCCCAAAACTTTCACTTTCGGTGCTTTTAGCAAGTCAGAGAGAATTAGGACTATAATTGGGTTTGTTCTAATGGAACTAATTACCATGATTTTGAAAACCGTGGTCAGCAGCTTCATTCTATATTTTCATCCTTATATGATATATGCAGAAGGGCTTCCACTAATGGGGAAACCTAAACTGCAATAATTGCCAAGCACTTTGCAGATTGGAAGATAAGAATGTCACCAGTGAGTTGTTAAAAAGAGATCACTACCTGAAGTCAGGGACACTCTCATTTAAATTGAGAATTGTAGAGATGGCTCATGCCTCTTCCAGCCACCTCCCCTAGCTCACTGCCTACCTGTTGCCTGATTCCTCCTGTCCAGGCTGACCCACTGACAACAATGCCACCCCAACTAACAATGAAGAGAATTTCACTTTGTTTTTATAAGTGCCAATAGAGAAAATGAAACATTTAAAAAGATTATCTATGGGTCATCTTCATCATTATTCTCAGCAATAACATGTTTTAAACTCATTTTTAAGTCCAAGTGTTAAAGCCTATGCTCTAGTAATTCCACTCCTGCTCTTAGTCCTGCTGGCTCCATCAGCTGGAGAAAGCTCAGGGGGCCCAGAAGACAGGACAAGAATATTTATAGCAGCAATGTGCTCTGTAGAAAAAGCCAGAAGTCCCCACATATCCCTGTGCCAGAGAACAGATGAGTCTAGTTTGTTGCACTCAATTTGCAATATGGTGATACTGAATGCAGACAGCTTTATCATCGAAGCTAAATAATCTCACAGATACAATCTCAAGTGGAAGAAGCAAATTGCAAAATAGTGCATACATCATGATTCTAACTTAAGCAAAGTTTGGAAACAGGCAAAACCAGAATAATACCTTATTTAGGAATAAACACATTGTGTGGTAAGACTAGAGAAAAGAAAATCTCACTAGGGATTGAGAAACTCCATTTTCAGGGCAGGAGTCTCCTCTGTGGGGAGATGGAGTGCATTTGGGAGGAGCAGGAGACTACAATATTCTGTCTCATAGTTAGGCTTTGCACATTTGGGCTTTTTGTGTCCTTGGCACTCTGCTCATATTTAGAAATTCCTTGGTGTTAATGAAGTATTATCTAATTAATCAAAATCTGGACTTAAGGCAGTATTTATAAAGAAACAGTGCTAAAAAAACCATGTCAATCAATAATTCAATTACCAAAGACGTGAGAGAATTCTGACCAATTCTCATGCAGTGAGTTCAACTCTGCAGATATGAGCTTTTAAATAACAATAGCTAATTTTTATCAAGCAATTGTATGGAACTTTCATAAATGATCCTGTTGTACCCTCTACCCAACTCTCACTATCCCCAAATACCAGATGAGGACACTGTAGCTTAGGGCTAATGAAGGCTTTGTTCAGGGTCTGCATGGAGTTCAAATTGTGCCTAGTGGCATGTTCTTTACACAGATACACAATACACCCACTCAGGTACATGTGTTTACACACTTATACAAACAAATGCATATACATCTTTGTGCACCTATGTATACATACATAGATATGAAAACCTGTGTGTACATGTCACATGCATACACACTTACATAAGACATAAGTTTAATTAATAGGAGAATAGCACTTAGTTCCCCTGACTTCATAGGGAAAGGAGACTTTAGGCACAAATCTTAGTCCTTCAAACCATTCTTGCAGAGTCTATGCTGTAGGGGGGCATACAGCTCTCCTTTCATGGTGTTCTTTTGTGTGCTTTATTAAAAGGAAAACTTAAAAGGGGTAAAATCATGACTGTCAGAGAGATACACAATTGTGTGTTGTGGAAATAAAAGAATCCTGCCGACATGGGACCCTTCCACGCCAATAATAAGGAAACCTAAGTTGTACTGGAGTGAGGGCCATGTAAGGAGGGGAAAGCATGGACAGACTCTCTTGTTTACATAGTAAAGTGGAGGAAGAGCAGAGAGTATTTCTCCATCTCTCCCAGAGATGACTGCATACATCCTGTGAACATGTCCTGGATCCCCCTGAGGACTCCTGAGTTGTTTTGGAGTATGTGTTCCTGGTTCTGAAGTGCAGAGGCCCTTGACTTCACATTGTAAAACCAAAAAGTCAGGTCTCTACAGACTGATTCTGGAGACACTGGAAGTGAGGAAGAGAGAAGCATCTGCCTACTTGGAGGAAAGTTTGCCATTTTACCTTTATGCACGTTCAAGACTTATTTCACTCCCAGAAGGACATTGGCAGAGTTGGCACAGCATGGGGCTTTCCCTGACAGAAGTTCCTTCCAGTGTCCTGAGTCAGCTTCAGGATGACTGTGCCAATGGAAGGTCAGGGATACAATTTCCTTAGCTCACTCCACCTCATTTGTCCTCAACAAAATTGCATTCCTTGAATAGGATCCTAATGACATCTGGATGAGGGACCAGGGAAGATACCTGTAGGTACAAAGAATTCATAATAAGATTCCAATTATTTCCCAAAGAACTGACCTCTCGGTCTGTATTTTAGTCAGCTTGTTCATCACTGTGACAAAAAGACCTGGAAAAGATAATTTAAAGAAGAAAAAGCTTATTTGGTTCACACTTTCAGAGGTTCGGCTGAACTTCCATAGCTCTGGGCCCAAGTGAGGCAGAACATCATGGCAGAAAGGTGTGATAGATAAAACAGTTCAGTACATGACAACAAGGAAGAAGGGTGGGGGGAGAGGGGGGGTTATGTTAGGTTAAAGTTCTCATGACCTAATCACCTCACCTCTGAATATTCTTGCATTGTCTCACACATGAACTTTTGGGGAATACCTTATATCTAGACCATAATTCCCAAACTTGCCCCCAAAAGCTCATGCCCATCTCACAATGCAAAATGCATTTAGTTGGTTTCCTGAAGTCCCCATAGTCTTAATAGTTCCAGTAGTACCCAAAAGTCAAAGTCCAAAATTTCATATGAGGCTCAAGGCAAATTCATGGATGTTTTCTCCTATAAAGATCAAAAACAAGTTACATATATCCAATATATAATGGCACAGAGTAAACATTTTTATTCCAATAGGGAGAAATAGTGGTATAGAAAAGGAAGGCTGGGACAAGGGCAAAACTGAAATCCAGCTAGGCAAACTAGTTGTATAGCTCCTGGTTCAGCATCTAAGACACATGGAATCAAGATGTTCTCTCCAGAAGACTTGTGTAGCTTTGTCCCTGTGCCCTTGCTGATTACAGCCTACATTGTCTCTCTTGGCTTATTTTTGCTTGATTCTTGCAGTTTTCCTTGGCAGAAATCCCACATTACTAGCATTTTTTAGATTGGGGGCGCGGGGGCAGTCTCCACTACAGCTTTAGATTCCTTCTCCTATCTTCATGAATCACTCTCTCATGGGCAGCCCTCAGGGACTCTGATCCTGTTAGAGTTTGCCTGGCCTCCCAGCCCTTCCTTTGAAATCTTGATGGAAGCTTCTATGACCTTCTAACTCCAGTATTCTGCACTTCTACAGAACTACCACATGGGTGACGCCAAGTCTCCTGTGACCACGGCTGTAGTGGCCTCTGGGTGCCTGGGTGGCTGGTGGCTGAGCATAGTGAAACAACTCCCTAGGTTCTCCTGTGCAAGCAGAGTCCCCCATGGTTTCTCTCAAAGAAAGTTATACCCTTGAGCCTAAGATGGGTGTGGTCTTGCCAATTCCTGAGATTCCCTCAAGTCATTTTTCCTATTGTCTCTAGTATTTCTTTAGTGGCTATAATCTCTTTAACAACCACAACGTTTACCCTCACTTTGTCCAAACTACAAGTTTTCAAATCTTTCTGCTTTACTTTCTAAATTTCCTGATTATTACAGTAAACTTGGCTAAGAGCCACCTGCAACATCCATGCTACCACCTGAATGCTGTGATGTCTTGAAATTTCTTCCATCAGATTAATTAGTACATCATCTTTAAATTCAGCCTCACAAAGTCTCAGAACATGTGCAAAGTGTGATAACTTCTGTGCCAGAACATAACACAGAGGCCTCTAATTCAATTTGCACTAGAGTTCTTCCTTCTGAAACCTCATGAGCCCAGTCTGTACTATCCACAGTCTTATCAGCATTCTGGTCTTTTGAGCTTCCACCAGAGTCCCCCATTAAGCTCCATTTACAACATTCTAAAGCTTGCATTTCTAAACTTTCTTTCCAGCTTGCATTTCTAAACTTTTCAAAGTTCCTCATCCTGCAAACGAGCTCTTGAGGCCTCTGAATCACTTGGTCAGGTTAGTTACAGCAACAACTGTTTTAGTCAGCTTTTGCATTGCCATGACCAAAAGACCTGACAAGAAAAGTCTGCTTTCTTGAGGTCCTGTTTTGTCTTTCTGAGCAGTGCCCTTTGGTCAGTGATCACCTCTCTTCTGAGGGCTGGTCTCCACGCTCTTACCACCCATGCTCTTGCCATCCAGGATACAGTTGCTGCCCTTTTTCCATGCATATGAACTCAAGTGCAGAGTTCGTGTCTGCACTGTGGTTCGTATGTTGCCCCACCAAGTCTTGCCTTTGGCAGATGAGCTCTCCCCAGGGATAGAATACAGAGCAGTGTGACTTGGGAGGGGCATCCAGTCCTTCAGGGAGGTATAGGTGGCAGGAGGGAGGCAGTCAGGATAGAAGTCCAAGAGGAGACCCTGTGTGTCACAAGTGAATCAGTTGGGAAAAAGGTAGTTAGAGGAGAGAGAGAGAGATGGAGATGCTGGGGAGTCACTATGGTGGTGTTAACATGATACTGTACAAATGGAAGGTCATGGGTAAGAATACCCTGGTTGCAGGGCAGTGCAAGATGATGCCCATTCCCACTGGGTGCCTCTCAATGGGATTATTCATTATACAAATGGTCAAGGTGGAGAAAAACCTGGACCTGTCAATCGAGGCTGCCTCTTGCTCATCCTTCCTCTTGGAAGAGGTGGGATGCATGAAACACACCTGGAATTTTTGCATGATCAGGACTGTGCTAGGCTCAGGGAGAAGGAGCTCCTGACACCCTGCAGCTCCTTATGCACAGCCCAGCCATTTCCTGTTTCCTCCAGTGTTTCTCAAGTCACACCCCAAAGCAGAAATTCTCCCACACATTATCTCTCTTTGTCAGTGCTGCTGTAACAAAGCACCACAGACTGAGTGACGTAACACCAGAAACATCTCACGGTCCTGAAGACTTGAGTCTAAGATTAAGGCACATGAATGTTTGGTTCTTCCTACGGTGTCTCTCCTAGGCTTCTAGATGGTATTTTCTTCCAGAATTTTCTCCCTGTATCTTCAAAGAGTTGTCCCTCTGTGTGTGGCTGTGTTCTAATCTCCTTTTCTTATATGGAAATTAATCAGATTGGATGAAGACTGACCCTAATGACCCTATTTTAGTAAATCACCTCTTTAAAGACCTTTTTCTCTAAATATAGTCACATTCTAAGGTACTAGGTGATAGGACTTTGATTAAAAAATTTTAATCAAAAATTTTTGAGGACAAAGTTCAGTCCGCAAACCCAAGGAATTGGCTTGAGGGCTTTGTTAAAAGAATATGTCACTCAATAATAGTGATCTGCTATCTTTGAGGATACAGGTACATCTAACTCTGTTCCAAAACTTTTAATCAGAGGTAAATTTTTCAGTGGAAATTTCCATGAGAGCAACTACGTATAAGAGCATATTGTTTATATATATATATATATATATATATATATGTGTGTGTGTGTGTGTGTGTGTGTGTGTGTGTGTATTTTGCTCACCTCATTTTTCTCCTTGAATATTATCACCCTTCCATTTGTAACACTCGTGATACTATTGTCACTTCCTGGGCTCCTTGTATGGGCTGGTTACTTTAGCTGACATGGAACCTCAGCCCTAGTTATAAGAGACCATGAATAATCAAGTAGGTACATGGAGAACTTCAGATCATGGTAAGGATGTGAAGAATGGCAATAAGGTGGATGAGAAAGGGGGTCCTTTGGGGGGATGTTATGGTTGGGATGTAAGGTGTCCCCTAAAAGCTCATGCGTGAGACAACACAAGAAGGTTTGGAGGAGAAATGATTGGATCATAGCCTTGACTTAATCGGTGGATTGATTCTTTTTTTTTTTAAATATTTATTTT
The DNA here is from genome assembly GCF_001458135.2 of Marmota marmota marmota. Lineage (NCBI taxonomy): Eukaryota > Metazoa > Chordata > Mammalia > Rodentia > Sciuridae > Marmota > Marmota marmota. The sequence continues at coordinate 22,995,081 of NW_026000153.1, forward strand.
TTAGGAGTAGTTGGAAACAATACCCTTATTTTGTTTATTTATTTTTATGTGGTGCTGAGGATCGAACCCAGGGCCTTGCACGTGCTAGATGAGCAATCTACCGCTGAGCCACAATCCCAGCCCCGGTGGATTGATTCTTGATGGAATTAACTGAGTGGTAACTGGAGGCAGGGAGCTGTGTTCCTGTTTTAGTCAGCCTTTCCACCACTGTGACTAAAAGACCTGACCAGCACAGTTGTAGAAGAGGAAAAGTTTATTTGGGGGCTCAGTGTTTCAGAGGTCTCTTGAGATTCAAGGTAAGGGAGGACACTATGACAGAAGAGTGTGGCAGAGGGAAGCAGCTCACATAAATATCAAGAAGCAGAGAGAGACTCCACTCACCAGATACAAATATATATCACAAAGGCACGCCCCCCAATAACCCACCTCCTCCAGGTACACCCTACTGGACTTCGGCCCCCACCGAGTTAAGCCCATCACAGGACCAATTCACTGATTGGATCAAGGGTCTGGAGACCTTATCAGTTATATATAAATCTTTTTGCATTGTCTCACACATGAACTTTTGGGGGACATTTCACATCCAAACCAGAACCGTGATCTATAAGGATCTGATGGGTCTCTAAGTAGTAACTCTGTCTGCTCACTGATCCTAATGTGAGCTGCTTCCCTCTGCCATACTCTTCCACCATGGTGCTCAGTCTCACCTTGAGCCCTGAAGAGTGGACCTGGTTGTTTATGCACTGAGACCTCTGAAACCATGAACCTCCAAATAAACTTTTCCTCCTCTGCAATATTCTGGTCAGATCTTTTAGTCACAGTGGGGGAAAAAGCTGATTAAAACAGGGGATGACTTCTTAATTGTGGGGGTGGTATGTTGCCCAATTGATTATGAGCACGGGAATGGGGGAAGGGGGAATGAGGAGGCGTGTGGCTTGGGCAGAGGTAGTAGCTAGATATATGCCAAAGGAATAGTTTTGCCATGTGAGAAGTCCTGAAAAAGGGGACTCCAGGCTTGCAGTCCCAGGAGGTTCTGAGATGCTGATGGCAGACCACACAAGTCCCTGTAGACCACACAGATCTCTACAGATCCCTGTAGACCACATAGGTTCCTGTAAACATTATAGGTTCCCATTGAAAACACAGGTGACTGTAGACATCTCAGGACTCTGCAGACCACACAGATTCCCATAGACAGCATAAGTTCTTGTAGATCATACAAGTCCCTACAGACCACAATGGGTCCCTAAAGACCACACAGTTTTCTGAAGACAGCTCAGGTCCCTGTAGACACTCAGGACCCTGTAGATAACATTAGTCCTTGCAGATGGCATAGGTCCTATTAAACCACATAGATTCCTGAAAACAGTAGAGGCTCCCGTGGAACACAAAAGTTTCTAGAGATCACACATGTCCCTATAGAGCACATACACAGTTCCTTTTTGACAGCATATGGCTCTGTAGAGAGGTCAGGTGCACATAGATCACACAGGTTTCCTAGGAAAAGTCTCTCTGGACATTTTGGGTCCCTATGGATGGCTCTGGTCCTTGTAGACCACATAGATCCTTATAGATCATTGCTCTGGTTTGGATGTGAGGTGTCCCCCGAAAGCTCATGGGTGAGACAATTGCAAGAAGGTTTAGAGATAACTGATCAGGTCACGAGACCCTTGATCCAATCAGTGAATCCATCCGTGATGGGATTAACTTGGTGGGGTTGCAGTCAGGTAGGGTGTGGCTGGAGGAGGTGGATTATTGGGGGGCATGCCTTTGGGATATATATATTTGTATCTGGCGAGTGGAGTCTCTCTCTGCTTTCTGATATTCATGTGAGCTGCTTCCCTCTGCCACACTTTTCGGCCTTAGTGTCCTATCTTACCATGAATCCCGAAGAATGAAGCCAGCTGTTTATGGATAGAGACCTCTGAAACCCTGAGCCCCCAAATAAACTTTTCCTCCTCTATAACTGTGCTGGTCAGGTCTTTTATTCACAGTCATGGAAAAGCTGACTGAAATAGTAACACAGGTCTCTGTAGACCATACAGGTCCTTGTAGACCACTGTTGGGTGTAGATTTATCCCAGTTTTAAGTTTCCCTGGACTCTGCAACCAGTTTACAGATAAGAAAATAGAAGCTCTTACTGATTGGACTTAGAAGAGGCGGAGGTTTAGCAGTAAAATGAGGTTGGGAGGGAGTGTAGTGAGTGAGATGTAGGCTTCAGAATCATTGTAGATATTATTTATTTATCAAAGTCCACTTTGTTAAGTGTCATCTATTACTTTATGTAGTTATAATACATTGAAAAATAGCTGTTGTCTTATCTGGTTTCTTGTCAAACCCCCTTCCAAGTAAAGAACAAGAAATCCAAACCCCAACTACTGGAACATGAAGGTAATGTGGAAACAATATAGGAATTTTGGAGAAGCCTGTTTAATTTCTTTTTAGCCCTAGACAGGAAGGGTAGTGTTGATTTTCATAATTGATGTTAGCATTTCTTATCCACCCACTTAAGGTGCAATTTAAATATACATATGTATGAGGATCCCCCTCTGTGTTGACCTTGGGCAGCTTATTTAATCAGAATTTACTCATCTTTAATATTAGGATAACAATGCCTTCTCTCCTTGATTGGTGTAAGAAGTACAAGGAACAGGGAAAGGGAAAAGCTTTTTTGCCTTATCCCCAAATAAGAGGGACTCACTCTATTATTTATTTATATCCCACTTCTCCTGAAATTTTATGATTCTTATAAAACACTTGCACATAGGTAAATGAGAGGACCATGGGGGTCTTTCCTTTCACAGGGGTCCTAAGATCATTTGGCTTACTTAATTGAGTTTCGAAGGTTCATTTTGAGTTGTGGCTGCCTTTATCTCAGATTTGGGCTCTTCTCTGCTGGATCCCTTGACACAAGGGATCAGAACAGTGCTTCCAGTGTCACCAGCCCTGACCTTCCCAGGTCTGCTCCAGGAATTCCAGGAACGCAGAATGTCTGTGAAGATGCTGTCCCACCTTCCCAGGCTCAGAGAGGTTTTGTGACTTGCCTAAAACACATGGTTTTAAAAAGTGACAGCGTAAAATGATGCATCCACTGTGGAAAACAGTATAGTAGTACCACAAAAAATTTACACAGAATTACCACATGATCCAGAAACTGCTGGGTATATGCATTAAAGAATTGAAAGAAGGGACAGGTAAACATATTTGCACAACAGTGTTCATAGTATTATCCACAATAGTCAAAAGATAGAATAACCCAAGATCCTTCAGCTGATAAATGAATATAAGCAAAATGTGGTATATACATAAAATGGAATATTATTGAATATTAAAAAGGAAAGAAATTCTGAGACATGCAACAGTACAGATGAATCTTGAGGACATTGAGCTAAGTAAAATAAGTTGATCACAAAAGGACAAATACATGGCTCCATTTATATGAGGTCATATATGTGAGGTTTGAACACCTATATGTTATGTTCAAACCTATATGAACACCTATATGGGTTTAAACCCATAGAGATAGAAAGTAGAATGGTGATTGCCTGGGGCTTGGATTTGGTCCTCAATGAGTTCAGAGCTTCAGCTTGGGATAATAAAAAAAAAATCTGGAGACAGATGGTGGTGATGCTTTTACAAAAACATGTACTTAATACCACAGATGTGTACACTTAAAATGGTTAAAATGGTAAATTTTATGTGATGCACATTTTGCCATTGTAAAGCATATGTAAAAAATCCCTAAAGATAAATGTAAAAGGTCACAAAGCTGACTTCCGACTCTCTAGGTCTTCAAATTTTCAGAGCTTTGCTATGACCCACACAGTCTATGAAGGTCAAAGGTCCAGTTCTCTTTATGAGTGTTGGTCTAGGCTAAGTCTGGATCCTGCTTTACAACTGATGGACCTGCCCTTTCATGGGCAGTTGGCAGAGTTGAGGAATCAAACCTAAACGCTGGCTGGATATCCCTTCTTCAAAAAGATCACCTCCGTCAACCCAAACAAAGAAGGTCCCTGATGCCCTGGGTCATATAGAAAGAGAATGAGAAAAAGTTAAAGAAAAAGCACAATGTTGAATTTCAAATCTACCAATAATAAAATTAGTTAACACTCATCCTTTCCTTACTATGCCCAAATTAAATCCTTACAACCATGTTATGAGGAAGCGAGGTTATTTATTAGGCTGATCCTCTGTTTTCTCATCTTTGAAGCTAGGGTAAGTGAATAGACTCTTCCTCACAGAGTTGGCTTGGGTCTCTGTGATGGTTAATGGTATGTGTCAATGTGGTTGGACTATGGAGCCCAGATGTTCAGTCAAACTCCAGTTTAGATGTTGATGTGAAAATGTGAATAGCAGCTACATGCAGTTGACTTGTTTCACTGAGAAAATGGCAGAAGTATGAAGGTCAGAGTGACCATGTAAAGTAGGTCATAAGATCTAGGAAATATTTTCTGACCTTCTCCTGAATAAGATCATAAGACCCTCATATGAGAGGTCCCCTCTTCATACCCAGAGGAAAGGAATATCTTTATCCCAAACACAGAGATGCCAAGAAGAATCTGAACAAAGAGACTTGATAACTTCCCCCCAGCTTAATACCATTGGATCCTTCTCTTTTTGCCCTAACATTTTTCCTTAGGAGTCTAAATTCTTCATCAAACCTACTGTGTCAGTTGGTTTTCTGTTGCTATGACAAAATACCTGAGGAAAACATCTTAAAGGAGGAAAGATTTATTTGGGCCCACGGTTTCAGTCCATGTTGGATCCCTTGTTTCTGGGCCCGTGGTGAGGCAGAATCTCATGGTTGGGAGTAATGGGTGGACCAAAATTTTTCAATTCATGGCTTCTGGGAAGGAAGAGGAGGAGGAGAAGGGCTCCAGGAAAAGATATTCCTAGGGATATCTATTGCTTTCCTGTTTGTCTCTTTTTGTGTCCTGGGAATTCTGCCTATCTTTCCATCTGTCAGGGTGTACAAGTAATCATTTCTGTGTTTACAGGCAGCCAACTTCAGGCTGGGGGCCCTAGTATATGGCCAATCATAGAAATCTGTTGTACACCATTTGCAGCTAATATGCTGACTATTCTCTACTCAAGGGGTGGGTATCTGTGCCTGTCATTATTAAGCTGAATTTGGGTGTGGCTCTGGGTCTTTTGAGGACTACATTTTTTGTACCCTTTTTGAGGATACTTCTTGTATCTGAAGTTAAGTAATAAAAGGCTTATTGGTTTTGGTTCTGGAGTCATTTGATAGGCAAATATTTGACTTAAAAACAAAGTAAAAAGTATTAAAATAATTCAGTACTTCCAAGAATAATTATTATTTGTCTCAGCTGAAACTGATAAGATGTTTGAAAGAATTAAAAGAAAACAGTGGAAGGACCTCTCTGGTCAGAAGCTGGCCTAATTGGAATATGATATTCAGAGCTGGATAGGAATATTTTAAAAGTCTTTTCTCCAAAGCTAAAATGGATCTATGAAAAAATAATCCTAAAGCCTTTGTGAAATGATATGTTAAATCTTATGTTAAATGATATGTTAACTCCAAGACATAGCCCTAAATCTAGAATATTGGAATCTCTACATTTCTATCTTTGTTGGAAATCTGCTCTCTGATATAAAGGAACAAATTGAAAATAATTTAATTAGATGGGGGAGATCAGCTCCTTGATATCACTTGGGCTACAAACCATTTTTTTAGGTATTAAAAATAAAAATTGTATCTGTACTATAAATAAAGTCTTCAGAAAATTGGAAGTATGACTCTAGAAGAAACTTACAGCTTATGCCTCCTTCATACTCATCTCCACACTTGCCTTATTCATCTCAAAATACACTCAGATGCTGTAAAAAGTCAAGGACATGGGGAATGTAACTGTTCTGTACTTAAGGAAAAGACCTAGACCTAGAATAATAGGCAAGTACACCTCCAAAATCTTCTTGGGCAGAACTCATATCCCTTCTCTGTGACTGAGACATCAATCTTCCACTCTGTCTTCTCTTGGACCTGACAGCCATTTCTTGGAAACATCTAGGGAGATGACTTGACTCTCAAACTGTAGGTGAAAAAACTGAGGAATTATTAAAGAACAAACTGGCAAATGAGAAAAAGAATATATATATATATATATATATATATATATATATATATATANTATATATATTTAACCCAAAGGTTCTTAACCACTGAGTCACATCTCCTTCCTATTTTTATATTTTATTTTGAGACAGGTTCTCGCTGATTTGCTCAGGACCTTGCTAAGATATTGAGGCTGGCTTTGAACTCTCAATCCTCCTGCCTCAGAGTGCCAAGCTGCTGGAATTACAGGTACGCATCACCATATCCAGTGAGAAATCTAAAATGTTTCTTTTATGAATGTTAACAAAAAGCTTTAGACATCAGTGTTTGTTCTTAATTTATTCTATCTGCCAAAAACATAATTTAGATCCAACTATATATTGTTTTATGAACTAGAGAGTTTTGTATAATATATCTGACACATGGCTAAAATTTTAAAATCAAACCTGTAAGATTTCTGTGTACTTCTGTATGCCTGTTTATGATGGGTGTATATTTATACTATGTATATATGGATCTTTTCTAACTCTGGATGATATTATCAAATTAATTTATAAAATCTCTCAAGGGAGTGATAAACCCAGCCTAATTTCATCTTAAGATTGGAAGCCATCTCATTACAAAGTCATGAAAAGTTAATTTTTGTTTTACTATAAATTATTGAGATTTCTAAACTTGTTTGGAATTCTTGCCCGTGCCTTGAACTCACCCATGCCTGGTTTTCCTGACCAGATAACAACCCTCTCTGAAACCTCAGTGGTGCCTCATAAATTCTGATATTGGAATCTAAATGTATTCCCTACCTTGAAATGTTAAGCCATGTAGATTATTGACCTACTACCTGCCTTTGTATTATGCTTGTCAAAATCCTGTTGGCTGTAAGTTCTCAAGACACCCCGCCTTTGCAACATTTTTTGCTATCAAACCTTTTTCCTGGAAATCTGGGGTGCTGATCTCTAGCCCAGGTTTGGGAGTGATAGCTGCTGGCCAGCTCCAATAGAAGCTTGCTTTAATTTGATTTAAAATTGGAGTCGGTGATCTTTTCTTTGCATCATGATTCAACGGGAGTTCTATTTTATTGGCTTGAATAAATTAAGTGCTTATTTAAATTAAGTATTCTTAAAATTCTCAGAATTATACAAACCAACCCATTTTAAAAAAATTTGCATGACCTGGGATAATTTTTGGTAAAGCAAGCTAGTTTTAAGATTGTTGATTAAATCAAATCTGAGATGACTTCAGAGTTGTTAGCATTGAGTATAATACAGACACATTTTCTTTCTTCTTTAATTTACTAGTCAAAGTAGATTGTGTTATCTTCACTAGATGTTTAAGTGGATAAATTAAAAGTCCAACCCGAGAATTAAATGTACAATATAATCAAATTAAGCAAATTGCTTGATCCATGTCACACATGCCATAAGAAAAAAGAAAGAGAGAGAGAGAGAGAGAGAGAGAGAGAGAGAGAGAGAGAAAGAAAGAAAGAAAGAAAGAAAGAAAGAAAGAAAGAAGAGAAAAGAACCATGTTACCCTTTCAGTTTCTTTGTCCTGGCAATTGTTTTACACCTGATATGTCAATCTATGATAGATAGCTTTTTTATTGTCTCATAAACGTTTCCTGCAGTTCAAGCAGATTGGTCAAGAACAAGTAAACTAAGAACATGGAAATAGGACGAAATTTACAAATGAACTTTTCAACAACAATTTCTTTATAACGTCAACTGAGAACAGTTCCTAGTCTTTTTTTTTTTTTTTTGTAACTTACAACATTAAAGTCATACTAAATTAAAGTACAAGATAGATATTCATTAAATAGGTCACTGCTAATGAGATAAACTATTTAGGTGTTAATTAGTAAGATAAGTGTAGATTTATAAATTTTAAGCATTTGTAGACTTAGCTTTTATATGGTATAGAGAAACTAAATATATTTGGGTCTGCTAATAAATGTGAAAAATGGTACAGCAAGGAAATGGCTAATGTCAGGTTGTTGGCGGTGACTTAGGACAAAGCAGCCCTCGTGGGAAAGAAACATCAATCAGGCAGCCACAGAAACGCCTATCCATCAGCGAGATCTCCTGACTAACGCCTTTGAGTCACCTCTTTAAAAGCCCCCTGTTCCTGCTGATGAGAAGAATCACAGCCTTTGGGACAGGAGTCCCCTGTGTTTCTCCTTTGCTAGCAAAGAAATAAACCTTCTTTCTTTTTCTCAAAACTGTAACCTCATTATTGAATTGATGTCAGGGACAAGGACCATGATTTCAGCAACAAATTTGGCAGCCCATATGGAACCTGAGAGTAGCCCTCACTCCAGCCTTCTTGAGCAGGCCTGGCTCTCTAAGGAACCCCACTTCCATGTTGAGGATCCGCTGTGTTGGTGAACTTGTTGAGAGCCAACTGCAGGAGAGTTAGGGGACTAGTGAGTTTGCCTTGGGTTGAACTAGAAGAGCTGTTCCTATGAGTAAAGGGAGGGACTGAAGGACAATCCCAGCAGCTGTTGAAGCTCCTTTTGCTTAGGGGAACTCCCAGTTTCTCTCCCTGAAGAGTACAGGTTGTTCCATCATGGTCCACTTGGAGAAAAAAGAAACTGAACTCAGAAAAGTTGTGACAATTTTGGCCATTTGATAAGTCCCCCAGTGTGCACACCAAGACCCTTGATTTCATATACCTGGTTAGTCTTCGTGGCAACATCTGGTCCCTCTTTTTGGGGACATCTGTGATGCCACTGCTGTAGAAGTCACAGTAAAGCAGGACTCAAGAACCTAGGGATATGTACTCCCTTCTGACCTGTTCTAGGTTCTTATCTGTTTATTGGTCTTGGGCATGAGAATTCCCTCTGGTCATCTGTTTCATTTGTATCTATTACCACCCCTTTAAAGACATGGCCAGTACTATGTTGATTATATAGGTAGTCTCTTTGGAAAAATCTTGGATGCTCAATTTAAAGATTCCCATCTGTCAGCCATGGTTTTAGGGCTGGTTGTCTCTCTGTTTCTTTTTTGTACAATCTTGCAATTGAAGTTGGTCTGTCAGAGGAAAAGTAAATTGAAGAAAGGGCCACCTATCAGTCTGTGGAAAATAATGTTTTACTGTAGTGATCTGGCTTTTAAATAGCTTTCTAGATTATTGTACAATCTTACAGTTGAAGTTGGTCTGTCACAGGTAAAGTAAGTGGAAGAAATTTGTACATGTAGGTCTGTCTGTTTTAAAAGTTCCCATCTGTCAGCACTGGTTTTGATGATCCTCTGGTCTGTTTTATTTTTTTATTTTTTATTTTTATTTTTTCTCTGTTACTGGCCCTTTAAGACATGGGCCAAGCTGCCTTGACCTTATCAGTTTTTTTAAGCAGAGAGAACTTGGCTGCCTGGGCCACCTATGGAGATAAACCTGTCTAAGATGAAGAGTGTTTACTGTAACATAATCTGGCCTTTAAGTGTTTTTTTTTTTTTTTTTCCTAAATTATTATACAATCTTGACACTGAAGTTTGTCTGTCAGGGTTCAAGTACAGACATTTATGCAGTTGCATGATAAGGGATCTAAACTGTCAGTAACTAATTGGAGAGTGCCAAAGTCACTGCCTCTGGTGTGCAAGGATAGCAGGACACTGAAAAAAAAAAAAGTTAAAAAAAAGATTTCAATCTTTTAAACCCAGTGCTGGCCCTCCAAGCACTGTCTCTCAGCCTGGCCTCAGGCATCTGCAGATCATCTCACTGTGGGTAAAGGACACCAGCCTTAAACTGGGTGGAGGGGGGTGGGGGCGGTAATCCAAGAAAAGCTGCCTGGGCTGTAGAAAGATGGCTAAAGAGAACCTGCCCTCTGCCCTGCCTTCTAGTCCCTTTTGCCCCTGGGTGGGTGGAGGCTGCTGGCCACAAAAAAAGTGGTGGTAGCACTGTCAGTTTATGACCTGGGGACAGGAAGGGTCTCCCCTTTTAAGATCTATCAGGAGACCTCATTTGGCCTGGGGATATTTAATCACTGGGGCAAAGCAATTCTTGCTATATCAGTATCTCATCAAACAAAATGCCTGGGGAGACTGGCAGAATAAGTAACTGCACCCAGAAAAGAAAAAGACAGCAATGTACAAGTGTACCTTTTTCCCCACATCCTCGCCAGCACTTGTTGTTGTTTGACTTCATAATGGCTGCCATTCTTACTGGAGTGAGATGGTATCTTAGAGTGGTTTTGATTTGCATTTCTCTGACTGCTAGAGATGGTGAGCATTTTTTTGTGTAATTGTTGATTGATTGTATATCCTCCTCTGAGAAGTGTCTGTTCAGATCCTTGGCCCATTTGTTGATTGGGTTATTTGTTTTCTTGTTGTTTAATTTCTTGAGTTCTTTGTATACTCTGGATATTAGGGCTCTATCTGAAGTGTGAGGGGTAAAAATTTGTTCCCAGCATGTAGGCTCCCTATTTACCTCACTTATTATTTCTCTTGCTGAGAAAAACTTTTTAGTTTGAATACGTCCCATTTGTTGATTCTTGATTTTAACTCTTGTGCTATAGGTGTCCTATTAAGGAATTTGGAGTTGCTGGTGGGACTGAAAATTGGTTCAGCCAATTTGGAAAGCAGTATGGAGATTACTTGGAAAGCTGGGAATGGAACCACCATTTGACCCAGCTATTCCCCTTCTTGGACTATACCCAAAAGACTTAAAAAGAGCATACTACAGGGACACAGCTACATTAATGTTCATAGCAGCACAATTCACAATAGCTAGACTGTGGAACCAACCTAGATGCCCTTCAAAAGATGAATGGATAAAAAAATGTGGCATTTATACACAATGGAATATTACTCAGCACTAAAAAATAACAAAATCATGGCATTTGCAGGGAAATGGATGGCATTAGAGCAGATTATGCTAAGTGAAGTTAGCCAATCCCTAAAAACAAATGCCAAATGTCTTCTTTGATATAAGGGGGTGACTCAAAACAGAGTAGGGAGGAAGAGCATGAGAAGAAGATTACCACTTAACAGAGATGAGAGGTGGGAGGGAGGGAGAAGGGGAATTGCACGGAAGATGGAAGGAGACCGTCACTGTTATACAAAATTACATATATGATGGTGTGAGAGGGAAGAAAAAAAAGAGAGAGAAATGTGTCACAGTAGATTGGGTAGAGAGAGGTGATGGGAAGGGAGGGGAGGGGGATAGGAAGGGCAGCAGAATACAACAGACACTAGTACTGCTGTATGTATAAATGTGGCTGTATAACCAATGTGATCCTGAAATCTGTACACGTGGAAAAATAAGAATTCATACTCCATTTGAATCAAATGTATGATATTTCAAGATCATTGTATTGTCTTGAACAACCAATAAAAAAAAGAAAAGAAAAGAAAAAGACAGAAACTAAGGCCAGCCTGTGTTTTGCACTCTCTGCAAAGAGATCTCAAGGAAACCTAAAGAAAAGGATGGAAAGGGCCTCTTCCATTGCATATCAATAGACGTTGTGTAAGAAAAAGACCCAAAAGGAGACTCTGGGTACAATTGACAGTGGGGAACCCACTTAAAGTTGATGGCATTGTGATAATGATATTAGAGACAGGTCAGGCTCAAAATTATCCTGTGCTCCAACCTCTTAAATACAACCTCGGAAAAAAAGATTAAGGTGTAGTTTTTGTATATGCTGGGATATAGTCTCCTGGGATAAAATTTGTTATGTAAGTTAAATGCACAAATAAGATTCTTAAGGACCATTTCAGAATATGACTTTTAACATATTTTATTTTATTTAGAGACAGGGTCTCACTGAGTGCTTAGTGCCTCATTTTTGCTGAGGCTAGCTTTGAACTCGTGATCCTCCTACCTCAGCTTCCCAAGCCGATGGGATTACAGGTTCGAGCCACTGTGCCTGGCTGATCTGATCTTATATATTGATAATTTTCTTGTATTTGTTAGGTTTTATTACTTGGGGAAACTAAGTCTTAAAAGAATTAGAGTTTGTTATGTGTTTTAAAGTTTTAATGATTACTTTGTAACTGGTTAAGCAAACAGGTGTTATTCAGGTTATAACAATATAATTGACACCCTAAATATATGCAAGTAGGTATATGTATGCATCTGAGAACTATATCTGTCTAAACCTTGTCTAAGTGCTATGTAAAAGTTTATAAATTGAAAGTTTATCAAGTTTACTGACAAGATCATTAATAAGTGCGTTCTTTTATACACTGTATCTAACATCATTTGAAGACCTGTCTTATATCTGTTTGCTTTGACTAAGCCAACTTCTGATTATTAACACTGTTTTCTAAATATATAAGAGATGTAAGGCTATCCTTTGATTTTTGTTAAACCATGCAGACTTGGGATTATTGTTACTGTACACTTTGGATTCTAATTGTACTTTAAAAGTTAAACTTAGTTAAAAGTAAAGCTTGAGAGCGCTTTTCCAAGTTGGTGTAATCTAAACTAAAATTATCTGTAGCAAAAGTGTTGGATTTGTATATAAATAATAAATTTGATTAGTATTTATTCGTGTCATTTTATGTTTTATAGCTGGATAAAGTAACCTATTGTCAATAAGTTATATATAAAATTTTATATGTTACTCTTCACACTGGAATTGGAATTTAATTCAGTTTGAAAGATAATAAGTTGATTTTTATCTGTTTAGAGGTGATACTATAAAACATGGAAGCATTCTACCACAGAAAGAAAGGTAAAAGCTCTCTTAGCCTTTCTTTGATTCATGTTTCAGATGTAATATTGTAATGTTATTTGTGGAAAGCCGCATCTTACCTGCGATAAGGCTCTGCCTCCCACCTTACTCCATATTAAAATGCCTCCAAAATAGGCTAGACTTCAGCTCATTGAAAGTTGTGTTCAAAAGATTGATTTTTGTTGTAAATATTACTGTGGTCTCAAACAGGAAATGTAACATATACCTAAGTAAAGATTTAAGATTATAAAAGTCATTTTTCTTGGTTCATAGCTATTGCACAAACTGAATATGTTTTTGCTGTGTTAATTTCATTTTGTGTTTTCCTTGTAAACTTTATAACTGTTGCCTGTTAGGATTTTGCAGAGGGACTGCTTCTAAAGAAACAAATAAACAACAACAAAAAAAACCCTGGTTTAATTTGAGATGATAAGCCATCATCTACAGAACAGATAGTAGATAACACTGACTTTCAGTACTAATACTAATCCCAACTAAATGAAAGAGGTATCTGTTAAATTATAGATATTGAAGTTATAAACCTCTTACTCCCTAAGACTGTTGAAACTGTCTTGCTGGATGTTTAAAATCAAGAACTTGGAGACCAAAGTCAAGGAAGTACAAGGAAAGAAAAAGCAGCCAACATTTTGGGGCTTTGAGCCACTGAGAGCCTTGCCCTCTACAGTCAGCCAGAAACAGGAGAATGATGGGACTCCTGTCTGGGCCCTGCAACTCTGGTGAATCAACTGATCTGCTGATCAGGGAGATTGAGCAAACCCTAGAGAACAGGAAGTCAACCAGTGCACATTCTGTAAATAGGAGGGTCATTGGATATGGAAATGTCCCTGATACTTCCAAGAGAATCCACATATGGTCAGCTAGACCCTGGCCCATCCTGGAAAGTGGAACCACTGGTAGAGGAAAGCTAAAGGAGGAGACTTCATATATGTTCCCAAAAGTGATCTCTGAGGAATCTCAGCTGATTCTTAAGAATATTTAGAAACAAGGTCAGTTTTGACTAACTTGGTCTTAAACACCTGGCAGGAGAATATAGTCTAAAAGCCCAGTCTTACATGGACATTTAAAAGGAAAAACATTTTTTTTAATGTAACTTAAGATGTACACTTGATTTTACTTCTTGCACTTTAGGAGTCTTGTTAAGGAAGTCAGATCCTAGGCCAACATGGTGAAGATTTGGGCCTATTTTTTCTTCTATTAGGCGTAGGACCTCTGTTCTAATACCTAAGTCTTTGATCCACTTTGAGTTGATTTTTGTGCAGGATGAGAGAGATTTCATTTTGCTACATATGGATTTCCAGTTTTGCCAGCACCACTTGTTGAAGAGGCTATCTTTTCTTTATATATATTTAAATTGTTGATGGACCTTTATTTTATTTATTTATATGTGGTGCTGAGAATTGAACCCAGTGCCTCACACATGCTAGGCAAGTGCGCTACCACTGAGCCACAGTCCCAGCCCCGAAAAGGCTATCTTTTCTCTGGTGAATGTCCATACTGCTTTTCACAGTGGTTGCACCAATTTGCAGTCCCATCAGCAATGAATGAGTGTACCTTTTTCCCCAAACCCTCCCCAACATTTATTGTTTCCTGTATTCTTGATGATTGCCATTCTGACCGAAGTGAGATGAAATCTTAGTGTAGTTTTGATTTGTATTTCTCTGAATTGCTAGAAATGTTGAACACTTTTACATATATTTGTTGATTGATGGTATTTCTTCTTCTGTGAAGTGTCTGTTCAGTTCCTTAGCCCATTTACTAGTTGGATTATTTGTTTTTTTTTTTTTTGTGTGTGTGTGCGTTAAGTTTTTTATATCCTAGAGATTAATGCTTCATTGGAGGTGCATGTGGTAAAGATTTTCTCCCTTCATCAGAGGTGCATGTGGTAAAGGTTTTCTCCCAATCTGTAGGCTCTCTCCTCACAGTATTGATTGTTTCCAAACATTCAGCCTTTGGTTTTGTGGGATTGGCTTATTTCACTTAGCATGATATTCTCCAACTTTATCCATTTATTGGTGAATGCCATAATTTCACTGAGTAATATTTCATTGAGTATATATACCACATTTCCTTTATCCATTCATCTATTGAGGGAAACCTAGGTTGGTTCCATAGTTTAGCTATTGTGAATTGAGCTGCTATAAACATTGACATGGCTGCATTACTGTAGTATGTTGATTTTAAGTCCTTTGGGTATAAATCAAGGAGTGGGATAGCTGGGTCAAATGGTGGTTCCATTCCCAGATTCACAATAAAGCAGGAGGCACTAGAGAATAATAGCATTACCTTATATAAGGTAGAGGGAAGTGATGGGATGGGATGTGGGGATAAGAAAGATGGTAGAATGAAACAGACATTATTACTTTATGTATATATGTGACTACATGACCCATATGATTCTGCAAGATGTACACTCAGAAAAGTGAGAAATTATATCCCACCTATGTATGATATATCAAAGTGCATAAATGCATTCTACTGTCATATGTAACTAATTAAAACAAATAAAAAATTTTAAAAAAGATGTACACTGGTGTCAGCCCTACCAAAAGTAAGTAAAGCTGGAGGCTATAAAGAAAGAGTTCTTGGGGCTGGGGATATAGCTCAATTGGTAGAATGTTTGCCTGGCAAGCACAAGGCCTTGGGTTCAGTCCCCAGCAACACACACACACACACACAAAGAACTTTTGTGTGAGGCTGCCTGATAATAATGATCACAAGATAGAAATTTTGTTCTGAGTTAATTTGAGTTTTTTTCATAGACCTACAAATGTTCCTGACCTCCTACATTGATGAACTTGATCTGTTTTTCACTGATAAGATTATGAATTACTGTCCTCATGGTTTTCAGGAACTGGCTGAAATACCAATTTTTTTTTTTTTGGTGCTAATTATTTACAAAAAATTAATGCTTTGCTGTCTTTATTATTGTCTTAGCATGATCCCTGCCCTATATGTGCCTTGTCCAGTCACCTGCCATCTGCTACTGTGGACCTCTGGACTGCTCTGATGCTCAATGCTGTTAACTGTCCACATACTCTCAATCCCCATTGAGAATAAGAACTTTGGGTCACTTCCCCCAACTTCACCCCCTTTCAGCAGGAAGCAGTTTGAAGATGACATCACCCATTTTTCTATAGAAATGGAATGTAGAAATTGGCAGCAGGGAAATGTAACAGTCCACTTTATGCTTTGAATATAGCCTTTGCTGCTCTGCCACTGCAACTTTTTTTTTTTTTTTTTCTTAATGGACATGTTTCTTTCTCTTCCTCTTTCCCTGCTCCTCCCTAATATCTCTCCTTCTGTAATCTCAGGGGAAACAGGATTACCTTTCTTCCCTATCCTAGGTAGAGTTATCTGTCCCTCAGTGCACACCAACCATAGGAACAAGTAATCCAGACAGCGGGGATGGTACCAGAATATCTCAAAAATGACTGTCTCCCAAATTAACAAGTAAATTACAACTCCAGACAGAGAACATGTGGACTGTGGCCTTTGAGTCACCTCTTCAAAAGCCCCCTGTTCCTGCTGATGGGCAGAATCACAGCCTTTGGGACAGGAGTTCCCTGTGTTTCTCCTTTGCTAGCAAACTAATAAACCTTCTTTTTCCCTTTTATTTTTCTGTGTCCTCATTATTGGATTGACATTGGGGACAAGGACTGAGCTTTTAGCAACACTAGAATGGCAAAGTTTTCTTACATCATTTTTTTTGGTTGTTGTTCACAAAAAATTAATTTTGTTCTTTTTACCTCATAGAAATACACTAAAAAACTAAAATGGTTATTTATTTATTTATTTATTTATTTTAAACAGTGCTGGGTCTGAATCAGTGTGTACAAGGGCAAGTGCTCTACCATAGAGCTATATTACCAGCCCCAAACCAAAGGTTCTATTAAAACAATTTTCTGTGCTTAATATTGTCTTTATCTCATCTTCAATTACCTATGAAAACTGAGTCTTCTCAAAATTTGAAAAGGTAGATTTTGTTCACAACTCTGTAACTTTCTGTATTTGCCTTTAAATTTTTTTTATTATCAATTTAGAGAGCTAAATATTGTTTCATTAGGATCTGCAATCTTATTTAACTGTTAAAACCTTTTGATACTTTGATGACATCTCCAAATCAGATTCTAAATGGAGACATTTTGACTTCAAACAAACTTGAATATTTCCCAGAAGACTTCAGGAAAACTTAAAAAAAAAATGTGTTTTCTCTTATAAGAAGGAGAGATGTTAAACTAGTTAGGCTTATTTGGTATGTTGAACTGGGAAATCTTGACCAATAAGAAGTGATGATAAAACTTCTTTAGGTTATATTTGTCTGGATATATAGGGTTAACATAAATATTTCAGAAATTGTGTGAAGTTCACCGAAGTTTGTCTATACATTCAGTGCTCATGGTGCGTCTGTCTTATATAATGTTATCAGGGATTGATGGGAACATCTTCCACAGCCTTTGGACTCCAACTACAAGAGACATACAGCTGGAGTAAGCTGAGAAGAGGAAGACAAAACTTCCCCAGAGTTTTCATTTTATAGTGATCTAAATGTAGCATTG
Source organism: Marmota marmota marmota (assembly GCF_001458135.2). Taxonomy (NCBI): domain Eukaryota; kingdom Metazoa; phylum Chordata; class Mammalia; order Rodentia; family Sciuridae; genus Marmota; species Marmota marmota. The sequence goes on from NW_026000153.1 coordinate 23,012,401, forward strand.
CTGAAGTCCTGTAACCTTGATCTATGGACATAAAAATGTCAAAGCACAGCATCTTAAAATATTTCTTATGATGATTGCTCGTGAGAATCTGGAAGTATTTCCTTTACAAGCTAATTATATGGTGAATGTGCTATTCCAGATCCTTTTTCACACATCCCTGAGCACACATCTGCATGGACCAAGCTTGGATCAGATCATGAAGAAGCCAGGAGAATGTCCTGTCTATTCCCTTCCCTGCTGCATTTCTGCTGGCCACTGGTTTCTAAGCAACTCTGAACACCACTGTTGCTTGGGAAACTCTGACAATTAAACAGGTTTCTCTACTTCAGAACTCGATAGAACTTTTCATCTGTGAAATTGAAATTGAAATTGGGCCCTACCGCACATGACTTAATTAACAGATCTAGCCAAATAGCTTGTCGTGGACTTGAAGGAAAGTCTTCAGGCCATTTATCAAAAGAGAAAAAAAAAGAATGCTTTAGTCTGAGGCTAGTTTAATGAAAAAACTGATGAGAGCAAATGTAGTCTTAGATTCTTGGTGTGGATATATAAATTATAATATGCAATATGATATTTTAAGTGTATTCAGATTGCAAAGGTAAAAGGATGTGATCCCTCTTAAGTCTGAAGGAATATTAAAAAGAAATGAGGCAGGTTACATGTATTTTCCAGATTTAAATAGGAGAAGAGTATGGCTCCTGTTAGAGTCTGTAAACAAGTCAAAATAACACCTGGCATTTTGCCAGGGGAATGTTAGAGTTCGTAAACAAGTCTGGATGGTGCCTGGCAAAATGTCAGAGGGAGTGGTTTGAGAAGTAACAAAACCGAGCCATTAAGTGTAGAGATTCCTGATTGGTTGACTGATGTATCTAGTTTATGCTAATTAGATAAGCTGTGTGGAATGTATAAATACTGCTCCTGTCCTGCAATAAACGGCTCCTACTCCTGCTGTATCAACGTACACAAGTTATTCGTCACCCCCCCAGTTATTTTGCTGCAGCCGGACTGCGGCAGGCTCCCAGCTTCTATGGACTCAGGATTCCATTTCAAAATAACAGAAAGGAATGATCTTTTTTTTTGTTATTGACTGACTCCTTTCTCCTACCTTTGCTTAGGCAGTCATTGATAACTAATGCAGAGATAAAGACTGCATTATTGCCAGGCATGGTGGTGCACACCTATAATTTCAGCAATTCGGGAGCCTGAGGCAGAGGGATTGCGAGTTCAAAGCCAGCCTCAGCAAGTTGCTGAGGCTGGCTTTGAACTCATGATCCTCCTGCCTCAGCAATAGCGAGGCCACTAAGGCAACTTAGTGAGACCCTGTCTCTAAATAAAATACAAAATAGGGCTGGGGATGTGGCTCAGTGGTCGAGTGCCCCCGAGTTGAATTTCCAGTAAACCCCATGTCCCCAAAGAAAAGTCTGCATTTCTTAATAGTACATCAAGGGGCACATGCCAGGGGTCAGTCATGAAGGTTTGTTTCTACTGAAGAATTTGAAAGAAATGAAGTCTTTTCGAGAAACCCTTGTCTACCAAAGGATTTGGGAGTGGTTTCCTGAACCTCAAATATCACACTGTTCTACAATCCTTTACAGGTTGGATCTAAGGCCCTCGTAGTGGGGTAAGAAAGGTGCAAGGGAAGAGAGAAGAATCTGAGGAATAAGGGAGACCTCTAGATATATCACCAAGATGAACTCTGTGATTGATAAGCAATCTGATGGGAAAACTGAATCATCTATCTGGGCTCCAAGTATGTGCATATGTGTCATTAATGGCATTCATTAATGGCTCTTAAACTCTTTCATAGAGATTATGAATTTGACAAATTTATAATTGTTGGGCTGGCAGTGCAGCTCACTGGTAGAGCACGTGCTTACCAGGAGGCCCTGGGTGCATTAGGTAGCTACTGAGCCATGAATGGGTGAGAGGGGAATGACAGTGCCAGGTGGCTGAAAGCCATAGGGAACCTTACCTGACAGTAAGCATCTGGAAGATGGGGGCTTCCTATGCCTCCTTAAGAAAAAGGATTGTTCCAAGAACATGTCACACCTTAACACATGGCCTGGACCCTTTCATGTTATCAAAATTGTGTCACAACCCCCATCACCCTGATAGCCAAAACATCAAGATCCTCACAAAGAAAGCCTAATGGGGGCTCTTCAAAGGGCAATAACGGTATGATTAAGGGGATGGAAAATTGAGGCAAAAACAGAGGAATTTGAGAATAAATCCATTAAGGGGACAGAAAATTGAGACAAAAGCAGGGGGATTCAATTTTGTCAAAAACTCCAACTCTGAGCACTACACCATCATCTTGAATGCAGTCCATGCAGCTTTTCTGCTGTCAAAAGTCAAGGGGAGGGCTGAGGATATAGCTCAGGTGGTAGAGTGTTCAATCCCCAGCAATACTCACATACACAAAGTCAAGGGGTAGATCTGCGCTGGACTCTGGAAACTTCCCTGGGACCTCCATAAAGCTGGAGGGCAGGAAGGGCACAGCATTCTTCTCCTCTCTGAGAGGACCCACTCTCTCCCTTGAGAGTGTCTCCTTTTCTGTTCCTTCTAATAAACACACGCCTATAACTCTGACTGACATGTGTGAAATCTTTCTGACCTGATCGTGAGAACTCAGGGTGAGGGTGGAGATGGGGGGTTCACCTGCCTCAGTTTCATCAAAGGCCCCAGCTCTGTAACATGTTCAATCTCCAACACACACACATTAAAAAAAAAAGACAAAATTTCAGGTCTCTAATATGGTATAGCAATAGTATGGTGTTTCTTGTGAGGCAGCCAACACTGTGGAGTGTTGAGCAGCTACAAGATGATTAGACAACAACTGGGCAATTGTCCTGCAGAGTAGATCCCCACACACGTGCAGAAATCAACCTGATAGTACTTAAGGTATCTCATGGTTCTGACTGGACTGATGCTTCCTGCATATTTCTAGAGAGGAGAGAATGGATTCGCATTGCCTTATTTACTTTTATTATTTGTAAAATGTTTATCTTTTAATGAAAACTTAAGTTTATGAGTGTGTGGGAATAGATCAGAATAGGCCTCCCCTGGATATGAAGGGTTGTCTGGCTGAGAGCAATTAAGAAGTGGGTGCAGGAAGTTCTCCGCCCTTCCTCTGTTTGCCTGAAATTAGGATGTAGATTCACAAAGACAAAAGGTATCTTGTCCCCCAGCTTCATACCAGGGAGGAAAACAGTTAACTTCCATAGACAGCTTTAGACCCTTATCAGCCTGAAGATCGTACTCAAGCTTCACTGATAGTCTATCTGCCAATTATTTGCTGCTTCTAGAGACTCCAAGTCCTTTTCTTTTGTCCTGTCACTTCTCTATGAACCTACCATGTTTTTGTTATTGCTGTTGAATATATTAAATAAGCTGTAATTCAAAGCCATCACTTTGAAAACGATTCATCTCTGTCTCCCATGTATATATAAAAATTCATGATAATAACTGTTTTCTTTCCTTGTTATTTTTTTTTAAATTTTTAAACAGAGGTTCATTCTGAGGACCTATGGGGGAGTTGAAGAAAACAATCATTCTTTCCTGGCTGGGCATGGTGCTGCACACCTTTAATCCAAATGACTTGGGAGGCTGAGGCAGAAGAATCACAGGTTCAAGGCCAGCCTCAACAACTCAGTAAGGCCCTAAGCAATTTAGTGAGAACCTGTCTCAAAAATAAAAAAATAAAAAGAGCTGGGGATGTGGCTCTGTGGTACTTGGGCTAAATTCTGGGTACCCAAACTCAACATGTATACACACACACACACAGACACACACAGACACACACATACATATACACACATACACATTTCCTACACATGTCATAGTAGGAGAAAAAATTCAACAATATTAGGGTATATAACAAGAACTTAAACCTCCCTACCACCTCTGTTCTGTGGTCCCCAGCCAGCTCTTCAGAGGCAGGACTTGAGGTTTTCTGAATGTCATTCCAGTGTCATTCCTGCAGAGACATGTGAGTATGGCTATTGAGTTCTTTTCAACACAAATAAATTTGAGCACATAGTAGACACTGTAACACCTTATTTTTCCTTTGCTTTCTTAGCATACGAATGTGATTTTAAAAGAAATTTATGATGAAAAATGTTTTCTTATAGTCATGAAATCATGGAGTCCTATAGTCAGGAGAATTTAATTTACTAGCGAACATGACAGTTTTTGGAAAAGAAAATAACTGCTTATATTCCCACTGATATTTCAGCTAGTCAGATTTGAGAGGGCAAAACTGTAGCTGTTTACAAAGCTGTATATTACATCAAATAAACATCTCTTCATGATCTTTAATCAATAGTTTGCAGACTGAGCTTACCCATCTGGGTAGAATAAAAATGGGAACTGGCACATACAGTGTCTGATATGTGCTGGGTCTTGGGGTCCCATCTTCACATAGGTAGTCAGATGGGTACCATTTTACTTTTTATTCTGGGCTATCTTTTTTAAAAGATGGAATTGCATTATTCTTACCTGTGCTTAGGAGAAAAGGTGAAGCCTCAAGGGGCTCTGATTAGGGTGGCCCTATCCCACTTATTAATTAATTAATCCAATCATTCAGGATTTCTGAATGATTCTTGGGAGGAAGATGGAGGAAGGAGGAAGAGAGGGAGAAGCAGGAATGGGTTGGACATGAAATTCACGCGTCCCTTCTCTTCCTGACTCTCCTGAATCTTACAGTTAGCAACTGAACCAAATGATAACCTTGGGTGGAAGAACATGCATGAAAACTGGAGATGGGGCTGGGTTGTGAGCCTGATTTTTCATCAGGCAGAACCCAGGTAGGGTGGAGATGGAAAAAAAAGGAAGAAAAAGGTCCCTTTTACTTGCCTGGCCAGGAGCATGAGGTTCCATCAAAGCCCACATGAGTGGCAGGGAGGCACGGGACTGATGATACCAACTCATGAAACATCTCTAATCTGAAAGGGGCATGTGGATTTCCTGTGTGGAAACTGGTGCCCTCAGAAACTTGGGGGCCCACTTAGCACTCCATTAGGAAGTGAGCTGTCTTCACAGGGAAGAGGCCTTGGGTTAACAGACAGATGCATTACTTATGAAATGGGTTACGGCTACTTCTGTTGCTGCCACTTGAGGATGAAAATATGTGTAAATGTACTTGCAAAGTGATCTAATGATAATTCCATTATTCCCTCTAATGAGCTTTATGTGACTTTGTACAAACTACTAAATTCTTTGCTTCAGTTTTTTTTTTCTCCAAAAATCATGTATGTGTATGTTATCCTACAATATACTGGCATATACATGTTTAGTAAAAATTTATAAATAATAATAAAATATACAAAAAGCTTATTGTAAATCTCATATAGCCAATTGATTCACCTTTGGCTTTCAATGATTTTTACTGAAATTTTAGACATCCTGTGATTATAAGCTTGGCTTGACAAATAGACATCCCCATGTTCTAACTTACTTATTTTTATATGTATGTATGTATTTATTTATTTATTTTAGGGTGGTGCTGCGGATTGAACCCAGGGCCTCATGCATGCCAGGCAAGTGACCTACCACTGAGCTATACCATCAACTTCTGTTAACCTGTTCTTAATAAATTTAATAAATTTATTGCCATTAAAGCTAACTTGTGACTTTGTGGTAAGTGATTTCTGACCCTGAAGTACATTAATTAAAGTAAACCCTTTTTAATTTCCAGCACTACATATTTTGGAACTCCACTTGTTCATTAATAACATGGCATGCTTCATTGTCATATAGGGGCAAAGAGAATATAAGACCATTTAGGATAAATGTACTTGGTTTGGCTCTGTTATTCTTGATTAAAGGCCCCAGGTATAGAGAAGATCCATGTTAACGTGAGATTATTTTCTGAAACAGTGGCAAATAATTTTGTTCCAGTGGGAAAACCTACACCTAAAGGTACCATTTATGGCCTTGTAACACATCAACCAGGTATACTTCTAATCCAGGAATCTCAACCTCCTGCAAGTACCTTGGCTCTACAAGTCCTCTCTGAACCGGTTACAACATCTTACGATTCCTTCCCTAATTAATTAATTGAATAAATTCCTTGACACATATTCATTTTATATATGCAGGAGGCTCATGATTTTACCTTTTTAACTTCGTGTGGCTTAAAACAATACAAATCTGTTCTCACTCTTTTGGAGGCCGGAGCCCCAAATAGAGGTGTCTGCAGGGCCTTATTCCTTCAAAGGCCCCAGAGCCAAATTTGCTCTTCCAGATTCTGGTGGCTCCAGTCATTCCTCAGTTTTTGTTCATAATTCTAATAACTACCTTCATCCTCCCACCTCTTCTCAGGGTTTACCTTTTTTTGACTGAAAGTATACTTAAAAATCATGTTTTAGAAAGATAATGTGGTACATATACGTAACTCACAGCATCTAGGTACAAACATGGTGCAGGGAACCATATATCTACATACAGGGAGTCAAATGAAGATCACATACAAACTTATGCCTTTTCTGATGAGTATTGCTGGCAAAAGAAGTTGCCATAAACTTATTGCCAAAAAATAGGTTTGCCATGATATTTGGATTTCAGAATTTTAGATAATATTTGTCCACCTGTATATGTAAACTACTTCTAACATAGCACATAGTGACCATCTAGATTCTAGTAGCCCATCTCCAGCACCAAGTGGGTATCCTATAATTCTGATACTATCTATTCAGAGTTAGTGTCTGATCATGCAAGTCAAAGAGAAGGGTTTGACTTGGGAAGGTTGTCCCTATGTCAGATGCCAGTTCAGATAGGGCCTGGAGGCCCTCCATACTTCCTGCCTGAGTATAAGTTTGGAACTCACCACAACCCCCCTCAGTTTTAATAATTCACTAGAACAACACACAGAACTAAAAAAAAAAAATCCTTTACTCATGACTGTGATTCTATCCGAGATATACAAACGAATAGCCAGATGAAGAGGTGTGGAGGGCAAGTCTGGAGGTTTCTGAGTGTAGAAGCATTGCAGGAAGCAGTACATATCACCCCGCCCCCCCAAACCACTGATATATTCACCAACCAAGAAGCTTTCCTGAGCCTCAGAATTCAGAGTTTTTGTGGAAACTTCCATAAATAGACATGATTGATAAGCTCTTTGCCCATGTAATTTAACTCCATATCCCCTATTTCCCCCCAAGAGGTTGGGATGGGGTAGTTCACAATTTCAGCTCCCTTACCATATGCTTTGCTTGTCTGGTGACCAAGCTGAGGTTCTCTAGGGCTCTATAATGTGTTCCCCTCATTGTCACAAACTCAGCTGTGTTAGAGAAGGCTTTGTTATGAATAACAAAATATTCTAACCACTTGAGAAATTCCAAGCTCGGTGCCAAGAACTGGAGATAATATCATATAATGTCCTAAGTATCCTAAAGGCAGCAGTTATTAGCATTTTGATTATGTATTCCTGAAAATAACTTGAAAATCTATGTACCCCTGGTTACAATGTTAAACTCTATCTACCTGTTATCATAAGCTTAACAGATGCCAAGGATATAATTTTTGGCATATTTGTTCTATATCTGCTTTAAATAAGTTCCACCAATCCTCAGAGGTAAAACTTTTAGATCATTCAATTTCTAGTTACATGTCATATACTCTAAATGATGAAGCTCATCACTAGTGACAATAGTAGACTTTCTGTTAGGAAAAAATGTTTCTTTAAAAAAATTCAAATAAACGTGTTAATATTCATTAGCACTTATACTTTTTGATTCCAAATATTTATTATAAAATGAATGCATGTACACACAGGCAACTAGGAAGGCAGGGGTAGATGGATATGGGTCTAAGGCTTGCCACCCCTCACCTTCTGGAAGAAATTAAGTGCTTGATGCTTTACCCACACTCTCTTGACTTTGCAGTCTCTGGATTCCCTCTCAGGAGCTATAGCACATTGTCAATCTGTTTCTGAGTTTGGACTCTGTAAGCTTTTACAAAAAGTCAACACACCATTGTAACATTTGGGATGTGGGGAGGGAGGGTGTGTGCTTTTCTTTTTGTTGAGTGTGAAAGAAATTATCCTGATTTGGTGACCAGGGCTTTAAGGGGATGGGCCATATTGTATGTATTTAAGACCTGCTGCCCTCTGGCTTTTCTTAAAGATTGCTGTAGCTCTCATAGTTCCCAGGGGTGGTAGAATAATCACCAGGTATCAGGATTTCTCACTTCCTTTTCTCTTTATTTCTTTTTTTCCCCCTTCAATTTCTACCATTCCTTACAGCTTTCTTATCTGTAAGAAGAGGAGCTCATGCACAAGACACTTGAGATTGCCCATTCTGCCAATGGGCAGAGGGCAGGAAGGAGATCATGGATGGCACCACAGCAAGATGTGTCTTTTCTAAATTCTGCTGCTTTGCTACCTAATGGCCCTACAATCATTCTAGCCATATCTTTATATCTCAAGGCAAATTTTCTTACTTGTAAAATGGGAGCAGATGTGACGCCTACGTCACACTATAGTCTTCAATGTTAAGTAAAATTATGTATTTGAAATGCTTTGTAAACTGTAAAGCATTGAAGCAACACTAGATGGCATTTTTATAAGTCATCAGAGAGTAATTTCATAAGCTGCTGGTCTACTCTACCTGCAATTCTCTTACCTATTGGGGATGATCCCATGGAGGGTGGGAACTTTCATACTGTACTTCTCTTTCTTCCTTTATTTCTTTTTTTTGGGTGGGGTGGGGTGGGGATATTAGAACATAATATACGTTTGTGATATTTAAATCTATAATCTTAAAAAAGATTTAATAAAATGATTTGTAAAGTGCCTTTAAAATAAAAAAGAATGGTGCAAGAACTATTAGTATTCAGTTTAAGGTTTTGTAAAAAATGTATTTTTCTCATTTTCTAATGTAATGAAAAGCCAAAAAGAATTCTCTCTGCATGCAAATAATAGATGTAACTCAAAATATAGAGTCAGAACATAAAATAAAATTTTAAGTAAATGCCATCTGGTTGTCGAAAAGTGGAGGAAAATGAGGTGACTAGACAGATGGTGTGAAATCTGAAGTGACACGGAATCCTAACCGAAAGTTTGCCACCTTAATGAGGTCTTAATTTCCCTTTAGGTACATGAGGAAAGGAAGACAAAGCTTGTTTAACCAACAGTGAAACCAGTTCTTCTGCTTCAAACGGTGATGATCAGCCTTCTATGTTATAACATCTGAAAGCCGCAGTGGAGACTCAAGTTGGAGACTTAATCAGCTATTACCCTGGCCACAGCATCGTAGTGTATTTGTGCCACAGTTTCCCCAAAACAGGTCATATGTGACTAATGAAAGAGTCCTGCCAATTGTCTAGCTGTTTGCAGAAATTTCAAGCCTTTGATCTGATCATTCCTTAGCGGACCAGACTGTCTGAAGATCACTGGAATTGACAGGAAAGTCCTGCAAACAGCCGCGAGTGACGGAGGGGTGTGTCAAAAGTCCAGAGTTAGGGTTATCATATGCCCCTTACTAGAGAGTGAGTGCCATTCCTAGAGACTCAGCTTACCTAAGGTTTGATGAAATGAGGATTTTCATGCCCCATCTGCCTTACAGGGTCAATGTGGGAGTCAAAGAAGATAATAGAATAAAAGGGATATGCAGATCAGTAAGAGTTTAACAACTGGAAATCCACACAGTGCTTCAGCCGATGTCTATGGAGGTAGATAACCCCTGTCTCTGTGGTCAGGTAGGTGCTTTGTAAACTAGTCATTTACAGAAAACCTCCTATTGTCAGCATTTAAGCTCCCTTTTATTAAATTGGGAGTTTAAAGAGGCAAGCCCTCTTACCTTTGTAGCCAATACTTAGCAGAGAGTTCGGAACATGAGACTATTTGACAAATGAATGGGAACAAGAGATTCCCAGGATCTAGCTGCAGGATACTTTTATATCACTCAAATGACTTTATTATTGCTAATCCCCAAATAATCACAATTTGAATGACATACTTACGGATAATTTTATTTATCTGAGAGTTATTTATCTTATGCTGTAAAGGACTCTCCCTAAGGGATGACAATTTCTATGGGAAACAAATAATTCCCTGATGCTTTTTACCTCTGGAGTTGAATTGCCTGGAATCACATGGGGTTCAGGTGTGTTCCTACCAGCACCACGCCTGCCCTGCAGGTGTGCTCAGATTCATTCCGGGAACAATAGAGAGCCAACGCAATTAGCCCCACACCGTGCTTCTCAATGGGTAGTCCTGAATAGGAACATGAGCATGGCTTTAAAACTTGGTAAGAATTGGAATCCTGGGGCCCCAGACCTATGGAATTAGAAAAGCTGTGGGAGACCTAGCAATCTGTAGTTCAACCACCTCCTTCTGAGACACAGTCATGTATTTCCAATAGAAAGGATAATCCAGTGAGTTCTCTGCTGTGGAAGACATCCTTACCATCTCACTAAGGAGAGCTCCAATTCCAGGGAATCATCTCACCTTCTATTGGTGCTGTTGTTTGAGTATGGTTTGTCCCCACCCACAATTGGGCTGAGGCTTTGTCTCCCAGGTGGCAGTGTTTGGAGCTGGTGCCTTTTAGGGGCAATTCGATCCTGAAGAAGGATTAATGCTTTTCACTGAGAATTAGGATTCCTGCGAATGAGTGAGTTCTCACACTCTTGGGATTTGGATTGGTTACTGCCAGAGTGGATTATTACCAAGTGAACCTAGTACCTCCTCTCTCTCTTTTGCATATATACTCCTTCTGTGTGTGCCTGTTTCCCCCTTCTGCTTCCCCAGGTAGATGTGACACAGCGTAAGTTCCTCCCCAGGAATCAAGAAGATGTTGGTGGTGTCTCCCCAGGCTCCATATCCATGAGCCAAAATTTTCTTTATAATTTATCCAGCCTCAGGTATTTTGTTATAGCAACGGAAAATGGACCAAGACTGCTGGTTTCAAAATTCAGAAGTTTTTTATCTCACACTACAAAGACTTCAGACAGTGGATCTGAAATCAGCATCTAATTAAATGAAGATCCATTTTCACTTCTCTGGTGGTTCTCTAAACTTTGTGGGTTGGCTTCATTTTTGTACCAGTAAATGGCTATGGCTGTTATAGGTGTCACATCCAATTGACACTTCATTGGTTCTTCTAAGAGCCAGAAAAACTTGCAATAAATCCACAGTTGCACACTTCTTCCCTGTTGTCTTATTGTCAAACATTTAGTCACTTGGGAATCCCTAAATCAACTCTATAGGAAGAAGTTGAGACTACATTGACAGGTCAAACGAGTTTTGCCTTTTAAGCTGAGGATTGAGTCTCTTGTGTTAGGATTGAACACCACACAGAGCAAGACTCTCAGCCAGCAAGTCTAGTTTTGTTTTACATAAAATATAATTCACTTTTATATATAGAGAGAGTTCCATGACCTTTCTTGAAACTTGTTTTTTTTTTTTAAATTTGTAATAAGAATAGATTACAGGAAGATGCAAAGACACTGTGGAGAGCCCCCATGTAATTTCCATGCAGGTTTCTTCAATGCTTATGTCTTATATAACATGGTCTAAAATCAGAAAACGGACACCAGCAGTCTGTGTGTAGAGCTCTGTGCCCTTTGCCACATGTTCAAATGTTTGTAGCTGCAATCAAGGTAGGAACCATCCCTTTACCACCAAAGCCTCTAAGCTACCTCTGGTAGTCATGCCTGACCCCCTACTCCTCTCACTATCCCTTGACAACACTAGTGTAATTGAGAATATTATATAGACATAATTGAGGTAGAGCAGAAGACATTTTTAAAAATAGGTGAAAAGGAGACAAAATGGAGGATAAGCCTTGTGACCTGAACAGCTGTCAGTTCAGAAACCTTCGAGAGGTGAGGAAGGATTAAGAAAAACACACAAATATTTAGAGAGAAAGGTGGGATTAGGTGGGTATTGTCCTCTGACCGAGGAACATCCAGAGCTGGCTCCACACATTAATTATATAGATTTTTTTATCATCAAAAGATTATTTGTGAGAAAGTTTCTGCAAAGCAGGCAGTTTTGAAGTTCCCAGCACGGGCAAGACATCATGATTATCTTGCTATGTTTAAAATCTTCTACTCCTAGGAGCCAGTGGCTATGACTCACAAGGGCAGGCGTGCGTAGCAACTGGGGAATGTTCACCCTGTGGTTTTGCACAAGAAATACTAACCCTATACTCTTGTACAGGGAAATCCCAGTGGAAGCGCACCACAATCACAAGGTAATCAGACACCTTGATTCCCATCTCTGCTCCCCACAAACAAGGAGTGTACTTTAATCTGAAGTTCTGCATACATACCATTCCAGGTCTGCCACTCCCCAAGCTAGTTCTATCCCAGCTCTGTTACTCTCAGATTTCTGGGAAATATGTAAGTCTTAGAGTTCCTGGAAATTCATCCACTTACGAGAACTGTTTTGTACACTGTTAATTATTCTAAGCAAAGAGAGAGATGGTATTTTAAGAGATCTGAAACCTAAAGTACTTTCCTGTCAATAGATAGGTTGATCAGATAATGGAGACTGCATCAGCACCCCCACATACCGTCTTGTGATTATCAGACTGATGTCTTCTTCGTATACTTTCTCATGCACACCCCCTCAGCAAGTTTCTTTGGAAGAAAAAAATTGAGATTCCCCCAAAGGGTCCCTCACTTTGAAGATTGCCCACATTCTCCCTCGAATGGCTATCCCTTGCTTTCCTAAATAAATCTTTGTGCCTTTAATAAACACATCCTCAAATTCATTTCTGTGATGTTTGTCAAGAACCCAACTTGTCTTAAGTTGATGTTCCCCTTCTTTGGGAAGTCCTTTGACCTCTTCCACGACAGAATAATATGCTATGTGACGTTTTGTGCTTGAGATTTCCTACTTAATAATATCCTTGTGATTCTTCCAGGTTGCATGCATCAAAAGCCCATCCCATTTCATTGCTGTGCTATGAATTAAGACAGGGCGTTTAGTCATTATTCACCCACTGAAGGCTGTTTTAGTCATTTCCAGTTTTGAGGAAAGCTGCTGTGTACATTCTTGTATAAGATTTTAGTGAAAATGACTTATTTATTTCTCAATAACAAATACTCAGGATTATGATAGCTGGAATATATGGTAAGTATGTTCAATTTTTAAAGAAACTATCAAACTACTTCTGGAACAGCTTTACCATTTTGTCATCTCGCTAACAATGTATGAGAGATCTGATCTCTCTGCATCTTTGCCAGTATTTGGTATTTGCATTAGTGATTGTTTTAGTTGTGCCAAGGGGTATGAAATGATATCACTCCTTGATCTTAATTTATATTTACCTGATGGCTAATGTTAAATAATACTTTGTAGGAGGTGAAACATTTGGGCTGGGCACATGTGCTGGGTCTAACAGACCAAGTCATTATAGAGTTTAATCATGGTAACTGAGCTTTGGTCAGTTGTGTTAGCCCAGTAGCCAGCAGACTGATCAGGCTGTCAACAATTAAGTAGTTAAGCTGTAATCGGCCGACTGGTTGATTGACTTGGCTATAGTCAATATGTTTTCTGTGACTTGTTTGCAGTTTTCTATAAATGCTGTCTGATCACATGGTTGGAGTTTTAAGAACCTGCTGGGAGCTTCTTGATTTATGAATTGTCTTTGTTTTGCTTTGCTCAGATAAATCCTGCCAAGCTTAATTGATTTAAGGAATTTTCCTTTCAACACTAGTGATGTCTGCTACTTTTCATTTGCTACCTGTACGTTTCTTCACTGATATCTCTTCATGTCTCTTGCTCACTTCCTAATTGGACTTTTTATATTAACAGTTTCATTTTGAGAGCATTTTTTTGAGAGTTTCATTTTGAGAGTTTAACTCTAAATATGAATTCTTTGTCAGATATCTAGTTTGCCAGTATTTTATCACAGCCTGTGTTTTGTCATTCCATCTTCTCTGTGTCTTTCAGAGAGCAGAAGTTTTTAAATTTTGATAAATCCTAATGATATTTTTTCCTATGGATTTTTCTTTTTGTGTTGCATCGTTGTATTCTTCAATTTTCTTTTTTCTGTGCTAATATCTTTCTCCTTTTCTTTCTGCACACCACTGACATGAATACTGGAAACTTTGACATTGTTCCATAGGCTTCTGTGGTCTGTTTTTTCAATCTTTCCCCCTCTATGGTTCATATCAGATCATTTTTACTGACCTCTCTTCAAGTTTGCGGACTTTGGTTTTCATATCCATTTTTCTATTGATCTTTTCCAGTGAATTTTTTTATTTTATATTTCATTACCAAAATTTCCAAATTGGTTCTTTTTTTTAATAGCTACTAATTCTTTGCTAAGAATGTCTATCTAATTGTTTCAAGAGTCTTTATATTATTTCTCCAATAATTTCAATATCTGACTTATTTGGGGATTGCAATCTGCTGATTGCCTTTCGAGAGTTTTTCTTTCTTTTTTTTTGTAAAAAGGATTTTCTTATTAATATGTGTGTTGTATAATTGTGGAATTTAGTCTGGATATTTAAAATACGAGGTTAGCAGACTTTGGGTCTTGTTAAAATCTTCTGGGGAATGTTGATTTTAATAGGCAGTGAACCTAACTGAGTTCACTCTGTAAATCCTGACCCACCTTCCAAGGGCTGTGCATGCAATGCTAATTTACCTTTCAAAGCAGTTTCAGTGCTGCTTTGATCTGCTTTATATTTATGCCACTCAAGGGCTAGTCTGGGTCCTGGGAGTGCTCTACTTTGTAGTTCAATTCTCAAAGCCTTCCTTCTATAGATTCTTATCCACTCCAGGCATAAATAGCTGAGGGGAGACTCCAGAATTTCATACACAGATCTAAAGGATATCTTTCTCTGGTCCCCTCCACTCACATGGTACTTCCTGTGATCATCCTTTCCTGGTGCCCTAGCGAGGAAGCTGGGGCTTTGGCTTCTCAGTGCTGTCACACACTTTCCACAAAGGGGTCCACTTTAGGGAAAGGGGGCAAGAAACCCAACCTGTGGGGTGGCTACCACTACTGTCATCATGGCAGGTTCCACATTTGCTATGGGATCACCAGAATGAGTGTTGAGAGACTCCACAGAGCTCCATACTACAGGGTCTCTTTTGTAGATTCTGACTAGTTGTAAGAGGTGTTTCTCTAGGAGCTTTTTTACACTTGTGTCTGTTTACAATTCCAATTTATGGGATGCCCTAAACTATAAGTTGGGCAGTACGGGAAGAATTGCAGAGTTCTCAATGCCATGTAGTGTGGGAAGCCACTCCTGAGCTATTTAGAGCCTGAACAGCCCACCTCCTACCTTATTTGGAAAAAGAACATCCTGCAGAAAACCTTCGATGTTTCCCCCATATATAAACCAAATGCGCAGACTGTCACTCTCTTTCCAGTGTGGAAGCTTGACCCCTAATGTAGAAGAGCCGTTCCACCCTGATTTCTAAAATTACTTTCTGTGTACTGTGTGTTTTTTTTTTCCCCACCACCTTCTTTTCTTAGCTTAATTTTGCAGCCAACCCACTCCACGGAGAGGAAACCCAAATTCCACTGCCCGTGTGGGACATGGGTAGGAATATGGGGCATTCTCTGAGCTTGATTTCTCTCTCCATTTTGTCCACTCTGATTTACTTTCCAGAGTTCTCCAACATTTTTTTTTCTGTATCCTTCCTGGAGGTGTTAGTTGTAATAAAAGGGAGAGTGTAGAATAGGCTTATTCCATCATAACTGGATCCAGAACCCTAAATGCCTTTAAAGTAAAAAAGTCATAGTCCAGATGTAAGGTAGTATAATTTGGAGGAATATTCATTGACTAAAAAAAAAAGCCTCCTCTTTTTGTAGTCTAGATAAACTTGTCCAATATAAAAATGCATATGAATCTTGGGGAAACTGAATAGGAAGGTTCTTTAATAGGCAACCCTCTATCTATCCCTTCTTCCTTGCCATGTTAACTCTTGGGAAAACATTAACTCCCAAATAGTAATTGTGATCTAAGCACATGGGAGGCTAGTGTGCTCTGCTTCTATCTGAAACCCTAGGAGATGAAAGTTTAACAGAGAAGCCATGACACCATGGCATGAGTATAGTACAGATGGCAGTGGGACACTGAGGCAGAGAGACAGAGCTAATCTTACTGAGCTAGTCATGGTCCCAGAGAGATGCAAGGAAACAGCTTCAAGTTCTCTGCAATTCTGAGAAGGATGTGGAAGTTAAAGGAGAGGAGTCTCATTGGTCAAAATGAGAGGGCATAGCAACAATAGGAAACCAAATTCAAATAGGGGCATTTCAGCAGAGTGAGGCAAAATCCAGAAGTAAGGCACAATCATTCTGTGGATTTCTTAGGATAGTCCACCATAGTGCATATTGAAAAGGGAAGAAATAAGACCTGATTCTTTTTTTTTTTTGAGAGAGAGAGTTTATATATATATATTTAGTTTTTGGCGGACACAACGTCTTTGTTTGTATGTGGTGCTGAGGATCGAACCCGGGCCACATGCATGCCAGGTGAATGCTACCGCTTGAGCCACATCCCCAGCCCAAGACCTGATTCTTATATCTTCTTTGGGGGTTATTAGTGGAGAAATGGCATGTAAAACCATGAGCCTGGCTAAGATGTGGGCATAAGTAGAGAAGCAGGTAAAGACTGGGTCTTGGGATACTCTAAAGTTCAGAGGATGGAAAGACAAGGAGGTCCAGACAGTGGAGGTTGAGAAAGAGGGAACAGGAAGGTACAAGATGAAGCAAAAAGTGATGAGGATAGAATGACTGTGCCAAGTACCCTACTGGATCATGGAGCTGTGCTTGGTTTGGCCACTGGATTTGGAAACATGGAAGTCACAGCAGAAAAATCAATGAGTGGTGGGGATAAAAAATTGATGAGATGAAAAGCTGTGCATAGAGAGAACATAGGCAACTATTTTGAATGTTGATATTAGTAAACAAATGGATGGTACAGTAGCTAGCGGAGCCAATTTTTATTGGGTGGCTGCTTTTATAGCATGTTTTCGTGATTGTGAAAATAATCCATTAAAGAGTGGAAAACTGATAGGACATGAAAGCAGGCAGGACACAATAAGGAAGATTTTCCTACATAGAAACATGGTGTACCCATCCATATGTCAGGAGGGAAAGCAAATATCTGAAAAAAAATTAAAAGGCCAACTAGTCCATCTGGCAGAGGGATTGTGTGAAAGCTTTGTTCTGATTACCTCCATGTTTTCAGTGAAACACTAAGCCTCAGTTTTGTATTTATAAAATGAAACATATAATACCTACCTACTTCATTGATTTGATGAGAATCACAAAAGGCACATTTAAACATGCTTTGAAAATTGCAAGACAATATTCAAATGATCGTTGTGACTTCTTGAGATTTCCACATTTCTTTCCTGACATCCTCAGAATTCTAGAATGTTGTTCTGGGAGTCATTAGTCCCTCACTGCCTTCACTTGACAAAACCTTCTCCAAAGCAAATTATTTCCCTTGACCTTGACCTTGGAAGAGTAAGAACCCTTGCTTCTCATTCATAACTTGAGTTTTAGATTTTGCATTTTGATTCTTTCAACCCATGTTTTCAAATTAGACTAAGACACTCTTGTGCTGGAGTAAACAGATATTACATCATATATTTTCACCTGAAGAAGTTTAATTCAACTCAAGTGGAAGGTATAAGAAATATGATTTAGACCTTACATTGTTCAAAGAGGATTAAAAGGGGAAATCTACTTAAGACCCTTAATTCTAGGTCATAGGTAGGCAATATTTCTCTCAATATTGTTAAAAGATTTTTGAGGATTTTTTGTTAATTTTCATAGTTCAGTGAACAAGGGATAGCAGTAAGAGATGAAAACCATTTTTCCTATCAATTTATTGTATTTGAACAAATATTCTTTTTTTATTTGTTCTTTGTTATATGTTACAGAAGAATGTATATATATATATATATATAATATATAACTTCCCAGTCTTCTGGTTGTACATGATGTGGAATTGAACAAATGTTCTTTGGACACAATTTGGAATTATGATTTTTTTATTAATGTAAGAAGAGACACTAATTTGGATTCATGAGAAATTATTGAAATTAGCAAGATAGAATTCCAGTATCAGAGAAAAGTAAGTTATTTAAACTACCTGTAAGGTCATTAGTTTCCAGGTTTATAAGTTACAATTAAATAAGAAACATTTGGGCCATAAGAGTTCTTTAAACTATGAAACTTCTAATTGCTTATTTCCCCTGATTTTAATAAAGCTTTTTAACAGAGACAAAGAGGCAATTTTCCTTGAAAATCCTGAATAATTTACATTATAACTTTTAAACTACATTACCATAAGCTTTCAAAGGAATCAGTCAAGTGTATGTGTGTGATAATCTCCCCCATTCAAGTTCATTGCATGCTAATCTGACGGTTTGGTTGGCTCTTTGGGAATTATTCAACTCTGACCAAAGCAATTTATGTTTGAAACTTATTCCATCCAAGCATCACTAGACTCTTGTGTACCTGGGAAAAGATGAGGTTGGTTTTGAGGCCTCTGAGGGCTTTTGTTCTTCACTACCCTCCCCTCCCCAATCCAACCCTTCCTCCTCCCTTATCTCCCCTATGTGTTCCTGGCTTCCTATCTTCTTAACTCCGTCCACCTCTCTAAGATATCAAACCTTAATTCAAGTTAATTAACTTCTCAATTCTTTGAAAAGTCTGACTTTGGGGTAAAAGAATGTTGGTTGAAGAAGGAGTTGCAAAGAGTAGACACTGGAAGCAAGTTTTATGATCCATCATAATGCCAAGTATTATTTTTTATAGAATAATATGAACTGTTACAACAAAGTGCCAGTTGATATGAACTTCTGATTTGCCAGGACTGATGCATGAGGCACCCAGGCTCTCCTGCACAGAGAATCTGACTCTGTAACGAATACACAGTGGAGAGTTCTCTTCTGAGGGATGCAGCTTTAGAGATAATCTCCAGGGAGTTTCATTCTCACGGTCCTTTTACACAGACTTTTCTTCATAGTCAACTCCCTAATTTTCTGAATGTCAAAGAAATTCCCTGATACAGGCAAGGTGCAAGAATCAGCCTCAAATTTCTTAGCAAGCCTCAAATTCATACACTCCAATAGAAACTTAGTATTCCAATCCCCTTTGTAAGCCCTCTGTATTAGAATGCTCAGGTTACCATAATGATATATAACAGATTTGTTGTCTTAAACAATAGTGTATTAGTCAGTTTTTCATCACTAGAACATAATACCTGAAATAAAAGAACTTAGGTAGGAAAGGCTTATTTTGGCTCACAGTCTGAGAATGATGCAGTCCATGGTTATTTCTGTTATTTCTGGGCATTTGGTGAGGCAGAGCTTCATGGTGGAGGGATATGATGGAGCAAAGCTGTTCACTTTGGTGCAACCAGGAAGCAGAGATAGGGAAAAAGAGAGGGGGTGGGGGTGGGGGAGGGCCAGGGATAAGATATACAATTCAAAGGCATGCACCCAAAAACCAACTTCTTTCAACTAGGCTCTACTTTCCATTTCTACCATCTCCCTAATAGCCCATTAAACTATGAATCCATCAATGGATAAATCCATTGATAGGTTTAGATTCCCCATGGTTCATTCACTTTCCAAAGGTTCCCACCTGACGCAGTCTGGCTGGGCACAAAATCATGAGCCACTCAAGCAGGAACAAACTTTATTTTTGAAACTGCTGCCAATGCCCCCTATGCTCCCGGGAAGATTGCCAACCGATTTACGCTGCGTTCTCCCCGACCCCCACAGGAAGTCCCTCCTCCGGAATTCCCTCCTACCGCACTTCCCCAACCAATGGGAACTCTTCAGGAGTCCCGTAGCAGGCCGAGGTGGACAGCAGGAGTCCAATATCCATATGAATGCAGATCTTAACATAATCATATCATCTCAATGGCTTGCTGGCATCACCTTTCAACCCAAAATGCCATGCATCATATTACTTGGCTGTGGCTCTTAGCAGAGACTAATATTTGAATGACTAGATTGAATACAATAGTTCTCCCTAATGCAGGTGGTTATCATTTAATCAATTGAAAGCCTTACTAGAATAAAAGACAGACCCTTCCCTAAATAAAAGAGAATTCTTCCTGCCTGATAGTCTTGATGGTCTTTGAAATGAGACCTCAGTGTTTTTTTTTTCTTTGTAGAACGATCTACTGTATTCAATCTACTTATTCAAATGTTAGTCTTAATCAAAACACCTTCATAGACACACCTAGAATAATGTTTGGTTAAATATCTGAACACAATGTGGTTCAATCAAACAACACACAAAAAAAGTTAGTCATCAGAAATGCCATGGAGCTGGGTGCAGTGGTACACGCCTGTAATGGCAGTGGCTCAGGAGGCTAAAGCAGGAGGATTGCAAGTTCAAAGCCAGCCTCAGCAATGGTGAAGTGCTAAGCAACTCAGAGAGACCCTGTCTCTAAATAAAATACAAAATAGGGCTGGGGATATGGCTCAGTGGTCGAGTGTAACTGAGCTCAATCGCCAGTAAATGAGACCTCAGCGGTTTCTTTGTTTGCTTTGTTTCTGTTTTTGATTTTTCCCCCTTGCTTTTAGGTTTGAACTGAAATATTGGCTTTTCATTGGTCTGGACCTGCTGGCCTTTAGGTGGGAGCTACACTGTTAGCTCTCCTGTTCTCTAACTTGCAGAGTTACTCTGCATTATCCTGCTGATCTTGGGACTTTCTCAGCTCCATGACTGCTTTATCTAATTACTTATAGTGAATCTCTCTATACAAATATATGTATATGATTATGTTTCTTTTGAGAACTCTGAATAGTATAGATATTGGTACTGAGAAAGATTCTAGAGGAACAGAATTTTAAGGATGATTTTTCTGAATATGTTCTGGGGTTTATGGAATTGGATCTCTAATATGATTAAATTTAAAAATGCTAATGAGAGGCTGGGGATATAGCTCAGTTGTATGCACAAGGCTCTGGGTTCAACCCCCAGCACCACCAAAAAAAAAAAAAAGATGCTAATGATCCCATTTCCATAGTCCATGTCATGATCTGGCAATGACAATGTACAAATATCGACATCAGACATTCCTCATCATATACTTATGAGAAACTGAGAAACAAGGGTCTAAGCAAGTGTATTTGATGCTTTCAAAGCTTTTCATCAAGCTAACAAGTATAACAAGATTATCTTGTTGTTCCTAATATTACTAGACAAAGTGGGAAAATAAATGGACTAATTCAATGATCAAATTCCCAGCTTAAGTGTTATATAAGTGAAATCTTGTGTTCCCTTAAAGAGACCCTTATCTTCTGCAGTTAAAGGATTAGACTGCTGAAAAACACAGAACATCATCTTGTAACTGGGTGAAGTACAAAGTAAATCAAACCCTTAGCCTTGCAGGATATTTGCTGTTCAAGTGTGAGTACCAACTGGAAAGGAGTAAGACCCAGAGCATTGGAATGGGAGGACACTGTGCTTTTAAATGAAGTGTATTCTTTGCCAGTGGATGAGGTCTCCTCAATTCCACTAGAAGTGACTCCTACCCCCATTTCTGAGTGGGTTAACCCTCGATTTTGCCTAAGGAAACTTGTGATGGCCTCACCCCTCCAGTAAGACAATGGTGTTTCTCCTCAGGACTAACCTCCTATCATTCCTCTTTTTGTCCAGAACTACAACTATAATCAAGTCCTATCGGACCCTACAAGGTGAAGTAAAATTGCAACCCAAGAGAAGGTGTGCTTCATTCCAAAATGACAACTCAATTTTTCTAACTTACCTGGACAGAAATCAAAGGAACATGTGTAGAAGTGGATATTAAGGATGTGGGATAATGGTGGAAGGAAGATAAACTGGGATTCAAAACCAAATTTATTGATATGGACTCACCAAATTTATTGATATAGACTCTGCATTTAATGTTGCAGCTCAGGGAGTTAGGAAGGACTCTAACAGGTTGGTTGGTTGGTTGGTTGAAACATGGACCAAAAGATACAGTGAACAAATTATAAATACCAGATCTGCCTTGGTTTAATGCAGAGGGAGATATGTAAAAACTTAGGGAGACTGCAATGTTAGAATGGATTTGTAGTTAAGACCTACAGACAAGATGGGTCCAGTTACCATAATGTAACTATGAAACAAAACTACAATGGAAGTAAGGAGGAGAATGTCTGGAATACAGGTGCTTCCTTAGGGCAACTCTTAGTGTTACCATTGCCTGTGATAAGTCAGTGAAAAACTATAACAACCTAATCCAGACAGGACTCTAACGTCCTTTAGGAATGAAGGTATGGGTCACACCCCCCAAATAAAGAAGCCAAACAGTCTTTTACATGTTTGCTGAAGGGAATGGGAATAGGGAAGCAGAAAAAGGCGACTACAAATATCAACTGTGATTGTAGGACTAGCTATAGCAATGAGGATTTTCCTTTCTTATTTTGTTGTGAGCATGTCTGTGTAAATAGCAAATATATTTTTCTCCTCCCTCCTTTCACCTTATCATGCAATGAGATGTAATCACATCATAGTATTTAAGTATTTTCAACTTTTACATGACAGTATTTAAGTTATAGATTATCAAAGAAAAGAGTAAATTTTATTCAAAGAGATTTCACTTTTTTTTTTGGAGCATGGGGCCATTATGTTTATAGTTGCATATAGGATACTGGTATTATGTTAGGTGGAATCATGACCTTTATTTATTGTCTTTGGAGATTGAGTATGGTTTAAGGAGATATATTTGGGTGCCCAGTTGACAAGGGCAGATTTGCAATGGCTAATTTAATGTACCAACTTGGTTGGACTACAGGGTGCCAAGATACTAGGTCAAATATCATCTGGGGGTTTCTGTGATGTTGTTTTGGATGAGATGGACATTTATGTAGGGAGACCAAGTACAGCAGATGAGCCTCCCTAATGGGATTGGTCTCATTCAATCAGTCAAACTCCTAAAGAGAACAAAAAGCTGACCAACCCCTGTGTAAGAAAGAATTCCCCTTCCCTTCTCTGATGGTCTGCACACTGGGACATCAACTTTCAGGCTCAAACAGAAACATCAGCTCTTCCTGGGTCTTGAAACTGCTGGTCCTTAGGCAGGAACTACACTCTTGGCTCTCCTGTGTTTCTAACTTGTTGACTCCTCAGATCTTGAAATTTGTCCATCTCCATAATAGTGTGAGCCAATTCCTTATAATCACCTATTGGTTCTGTTAAAAAAAAATCATGACAGCCACCTGTGATGTATAGTGTTCTACATATTATCTGCTAAGAGAGCCATGGTGGTAATACTTAGGTGACCCTACCAGGCCTTTGAGGGGCCAAGGGCCAAGGGAGAGTATCCTAAGGGGATCAGACAAACACACTTTCTGTGTGCTGGGCACCACCTCACCAAGTAATGATCTTTACTCTGACATGTTGACTAAAATTATGTAATAAACATCAAGATAAAATTAAATTGATGTTCTTTTTAAAAGTACATTTACAGAATGATTGAGTCAATCCCTTTGCTGAAGCCTGGGTATCTCTGTTTCCTATTGCAAAAGGCACGTATAGAGCATTCACAGCTTGTGAAAATGCTTTATGAAATGGAAGACCACAAGGTTAGGTTGCCTGAGGTCCTTCTGACCACAGTGGGGAGCCACAGGAAGTCAGGAAGGACTGGCTTCCAGAACTTATGGGGCCACTAGCACCCAGCCACATCCATTGTTCTAGGTGTGCAGGAATCATACAGGGCTCAGAGGCAACCGATGGGCTTGCTGAGTCCTGCCATGCCTGCACCCAGCACCTTCCAGATTGTCCTTGTTCTTCTTTCCCTGCACTCTGAAACATGTCCCAGCCTCCTGGAGGGAAATGATGAGAGCAGAGTTAGACGTGAAGGTGCAGCAGCAACACAGATCTTGAGCCACCCATCCCACAACCTCTGCAAGACTGACTGCTTGCATCATTTTCTTTCCCAAGTCTCTGCTGTGGGACCACCAAAATGGAAATATTTTGGTCAATTAGTGTGATAACTGACATTTCAGGAAAGATGAGGAATAATTCCTTCCATTTAACATCAAGGGGAAAAAGAGGTCAATGGGGAATGTGGCCCTCACTTCTCCTGGTGTGCACCAGATGTGTGGGATTTGGGTAAGTGTAGGCTTGCATCCTTTTTTACCCAGGAAGGACCCAGAAGGCAGACTTCTGGAATCTAACCCTCCCCAAAACAGAACAGCTAGAGAAAAGATTTCTCGGCAGACACAGAGCATGAGGGGACATTTGATGCCTGCTTTATTCAGTCACCAGTAATCTCTCTTGCATCACTCACTTTTGTTACAATTGACTAATAGGCAACATGCCTCCGCCCGAGCCCCGGAAGATAGAAACACTGTCCTAAAAGGCTGAGCTCCCCAAAGAGCAAGGAGCAGCAGGGATGGGGCACAGGAGGCACCAGTTCCAAGCCCTGCTGTGGAAAAACTGGCTCTGCAGACTCCGGCACCCGGTGAGTGCTTGCCTTGGTTCTCCAGAGGGCTCCAGTGAGGGTTGGAGAGGGACCAGGGTATGTCTTCCCTGGCAGGTGAAAATGTTCACCCTGCAAGGGATTTGGGAAAGTCAGATGATTTTACATCCGAACTTGCCCTAAGGGCCAAAGTAGCTGAATTCTAATGACCAGTGCAATATTTAGACACTAGAATCTTGTCAAAAAAGGACTAATTTAGAAAAAATTTCCTCCAAATATAATAATGCATTTTAAACTCTAGTTGGTGTTTTGGATACTTATTATAAAAGATGAACTGGAAATCATCTGGTTTACAAGGCATCACATGTATTTAATGCATAGATAGAAATATTAAGATCAGTGATTCTAAGGCGTGAGTCCATGCAAAGTGTGTGTAAACAGGGCTTTGCAAGAAATATGAACTTAACACTATAAATAAGACATTAAAAATTAATTTTTTAAAATGTCTTATTTATAGTGTTAAGTTACATGTTTTTTAGAATTGTATTTTAGTTACATCAACAAGGCTCTCCTAAGGAAAATTACTTAGACCAAATTTGTGTGAACATTTAAGTAAAGATCCCATAGATTTGTATTTTAATAAAGTAGAACTCAATCACTTATTATTATGATTAGTTGCCCTTTATACCTGATGCCACCAGGTAAACTTTAATACTTAGTGATGTCGTTTTCAATAGTAGTTCTGCAATACTGTTTCTGTATTATTTTTGACTTTAAGGTTCAAACTTATCAGGTGAGGTTTTTCTGCAGATGAATTCTTCTGTTTGCAGAAATTCAATAATTGACATGGAATTTAATCATGTTGCTGACTCCTCAGTCAGAAGATCCTTCCTCTCTTTCTCACAATAGAACAAATATTAAAGGAGATGTTTTCTTTTCATATGGTATCAGGATTAGAATGATTTCAATTGAAATTTGATTGTACAAGAATTGTAAGATCAGGAATGAACAAACGGGACTTCCACTTTTGATGAATTGTTAGCAACATTGGTGCGTGTGTAGGTGGTTTTCCATTTAAGTACAGTATATTAAACATGGAAGTTTGTTTTGGGGAGCTAAGCCTATTTTCCCATGAAAGGATGTTCTAAGGGGGAAGCTGGATTCCCAAACACTGTTCTTTCTTTTTAATATATGTCAACTCATTAAGTTCAATAGTTCAGTGAAGGTAAGGTATCTGGACTATCTATTCCCTATTATTGGACACCTGAGTTGTTTAGAAATTTTTCATAATTATTATTGGTATAAGGGAAATATCCTTATCAGAAATATTTTGTTAATTTATTTATTTGATGTCTGCTTTTATAAAATGGTAAGTCCTATGCCCTATGCTTCTTCATCTTATTTTTCTCTTCAGTATTCATCATTTAAAATACACTACATATTTACTTATTTGTTAATTATCTCTGGATCCTGCACTAGTTTGTAAGATCCATGAGAGCTGGACATTTTCCTGACTTATTCAC
This sequence comes from Marmota marmota marmota, assembly GCF_001458135.2. Taxonomy (NCBI): domain Eukaryota; kingdom Metazoa; phylum Chordata; class Mammalia; order Rodentia; family Sciuridae; genus Marmota; species Marmota marmota. Next base: position 23,038,293 of record NW_026000153.1, read on the forward strand.
CAGCATACTCCCCAGTACCCAGAAGAGTACCTGGAATACAGCGAGTGTTCAATAAATATTTGTTAAATGAATAAAGGAAGGAAGGATAGAATACAGTAAAAACTTATTGTATCTCTACTGGGTGAACAGTACAAATGTGTGCCCTATCTTCAAGGAATTGAAGTCAGTTCTGAGAAAATCAACAAAAAATGCAATAAAACATTTAATAAACACTTTTCTGGGAATATGTCTACAGATGTTCACACACACAATGGAAATGGTATTTGTTACAAGTTTATTTATTATGACATGGCTTACAATAGCAACAGAGTAGAAACAACCCAAGAATTTGTGTAGAATTTGGAGTCGCCTGACTGGGTGCATATCCCAGCTCTGTCACTTACTAGTTGATTTATGTAGGCAAATTTCTTGGTTGGGTTTTCTTTCCTATGAGATGAATTTGTTTGCAAAGATTGAGTGGTTACTCCATGCAATGTGCTGGCAGTGATGATAAGCATGAGTGGGGGATGTTTTCTTCCTGGGCTGTAGTGCTGGGCATGGTAGCAGACCTCTGGGACATGAGCCAGGGATTATGAGGGACAGGAGAGGTGAGGGTAGCTGTAGATATCTGATTTGCATGATTGGGTTAGAGCAGAAGCCCAGGGGGTATACTCTCTGATTATGTTTGCATCTCTTAATCAATTACAGTGGAAATATTGAGGCCAGGCCCCTCTGGGTGAATGTCTTTAAAGTGACCTACTTTTCATAGCTTCCTTCTGTTCTCCCGTGATGATCTGTGAATTCTTTTACATTATGGAAATGGGTGTTGGCATAAACCACAGAACAACCAATCTGACCAAGTGAACAAATGGCCTCAAATAAATGTTTCCTTAGTGAATAAGAACCAGGCACTATTTGTAAGCAGAAGGAAGCATATCCGTTTTCTATTTTATTATTTTAGGATTATAATTTCTTTAAAAAAACATTCTATTATGGAAATTTCAAACAGGAAAAAATTAAATGGTACAATGAATGAATAATATCCATCACCTTCTCATATCTAGAGTGTTAAAATTCTATTGTTGGGAAAAATTAGTTTATATAGAAGCACGTTTTTAGAATTACTTTAATGCCACTCTGATTTTTCCTCTTGATTTTAATTTATTATATAAGCAGCACTATAACTATGTGAAAATTTCTTTTAAAATATCTAAGATTCCTTTGCACTAATTCATTTGCTACATTGGTGGTCTTTTCTTGTCATCAGGCATATGTAAGCTAATATAATGACCTTACATAATTATAATTACCTTGCATAATTAAAATCTTAGTCTTTTTTTCCCATTTAACATTGAGGTTCAATACTTCAAAAGTTGCTCTATGGTCTTTCTATCTAATGGTTTTATTGTCTGATAGTTCATTAATTATTGAAACATTTCCTTATGTTGGGCCTGAAAGTTCTTTCCAGTTCATGAATGACGTTGTGATGCAGGAAGGACACATCCTGGTACAGGCAGGACCAATCCTGGTTCTCTTGAGTGTTTCCTGGAGCAGGGCTTCTGGGTCAAGGTCAGGACATGTTCATTTCTGGCAAGTCAATGACAGTTGAAGACGCCCTCAGGAGTCTTCCTGGATAGTTCCTGAAAAATCTCATCAAGTGTCCAGTGGCTGTGAGCCAGGATTTTCCACATGAACTTACATATTTACTTTTATATTTCATTGTAACTATAAATCAATCAAATTCTTTACTTCTAAATTAAAAAAAAAACTAATAACAAGAAAATGATGTAAGGCAAGCATCTACTCTTTAGAAATCTCCTAGTTTTGAGGTCTTTGGGGATCCCTGTTTTAATAGTGACTAGAGGTGGCTGAACCCAAGCCTCATGTGCTGTGCATGACACTGTTCCCCAATATATACCTCAAGTCATGGAGCAGTGACCTTTCTTGGGGCCATTGTTACCTCCCATCTTCTGCATCCATTGAAATCTTTATCTCTTGTTCTGAATCTCACCTCTATTGACTGCTACTCTCCCTCCTCTTTACCCCAACTAGACAGAACTCTGTCACTTAACTCCATTAATGAGAGATGACAAAAGCTTTTTGAATTTGTTCAATATTACTGAAGATGTGGGCTAGAAGAGAGAAATTCTAACATAGTTTAATACAAGGACATTCCTATAGGTAGTATCTTGAATGTTGCCCAAAGGCCCATGTGTTAAAGGCTTGGTCATCAGAATAGTATTATTAGGAAGTGGAGGACAGTTTAAGAGATGAGATTTAAAGGGAGGACTTTAGGTAATTGGGGTAAGTTCTTGAAGAAGATTGTTGAACCCTGTTCTCTTTCTCTCTCTTTCTTCCCTGGCTCATGATGAGGTACATAGTTTTTCTCCCTCACATGCTCCCGCTATGATATGTTACACACCACAGCCCAAAGCAGTGGGGTCAACTAATGATGGACTGAAACCTCCAAAACTGTGAGCCAAAATATACCTTTTCTCATTATAAGTTTAATATCTCAGGTATTTTGTTATAGTGACAGAGAACAACTAACAAAGACATCATAGTCCGAGAAACCATTTACTACCAACCATAGGCCAGGAGGGTCTGATGGAAGTAACAAAACTATACTGGGAATGACCTTCTGCTGTGTACACCATACTATGGAACCCAGTAAAACATACCCCAGGTCTGTCCCACACTTCATTCAAACACTGCAGTCTCAAACAACCATGGTGGTAACATGTGTACTTTGTTTTAGACATGGGTGAGAATTATCATATCCTGACAGAGCCCCTTTTTCTGGCTTGCCTCAATGGAAGCCCTTGAGGCTACCTGAGCTCAGTGATAGCAACTTCTCCACTCAACACCTAGCCAAGTTGACATCCACCCCTGCATCATTAGAGGAGCCCTATAAGCTCACCACAACCAGGCTGAACCCCATTCTACATTATTTACTTCTAGCAATATATCTTAGGATCTAATCCTTCAAAACATCATCTTGGAAATCGCTGTTTTTTCTTTCTTTCAATATGTACAGGAACAAACTTTTATTCTGAACTTCCCCTGCTTCAAACCTGTGACCTTTGTGTGGGTAGAGGTGTGTTTCCCCTTTCTAAAACAGAAGAATCTCACACTTATTTGCTATTTCCATCAACCACTGCATTCAGATGCTAACAGCCCAAGTTAGTGTTAAAGAAAAACTTTATTTTGCAAACAACGTACTAGCCACAATTTCTATACATTTCTGAAATTGCAAAAATTAATAGATATGAAGACTCCCAAGTAAATTAGTTATGATTTCTTCTGGCTGTAGCCTGAGGTAATATTTTGTTGTTGTTGGTGGTGGTGTTTTTAAATAGTTACAAATTATAACTCATCATTTTGTTTGCTATAAGATTTGTTATAAGATCTGCTCAGGGTATTAGCAGGAATCAGTAGGTCAAAGGTCAAGTGCCTGATCTTTCTCACAGACAGGTTCAGGAAAAAACATTTCCAATGATCTTGAATGGTAGTTCCTGACAAGCTTTTACAATTGTATGTATTTTTTTTTAAATAGTAGAATACCTTTATATTTGTGGGAGGTGGAGGGGGGGAATTCTAAAAGTTAAAATGTTTGAATATTAATTATTGTAATAGATTCATGTTGGGCATGTTGCTAAAGGAGTTATAGGTACTATGACCTATGAGTGGGTTTTAGGAATAAAAGCAGTTAAGTGTCACTGGTATGGAGTTTTGGTGCTGAAAGAAGTGGCTGAAATTTGTTTATCAATATTCTTTCATTTAGAGTTGTACTGTGCTCCTGCTGGTTGGTCAGAGATTTCTAATCAAAAGAGACTTTCCCAAGTTGAGGACTCTACCATCACCCTGCAAGGCAGTAGGGGTGTATCCATTCCTGCCCAGAGTGTATTAGTCTGCTCAGGCTGCTGTAACAAATTCCACAAAGTGACTTAAGAAATAGACCATTTGTCTCACAGTTCTGGAGACTGGAGATCCCAAATCAAGGTCTCAGTAGGGCTAGTTCCTCTGAGGACTAGATTTATAGATGGCTGTGTTAACCCTACATCTCTTTACATCATCTTCCCTTTGTATTTGTTTTTGTCTCCAAATTTCTCCTTTAAAATGACATAGTCATTTGGGATTAGGGCTCACCTTATTCTGCTGTGACCTCATCTTAACTAACAACATCTGAAATGACCCTATTTCCAAATAAGATCACATTCTAGGGGGCTGAGGATTAGGACTTCAACATATGAGTTTTAGGATATGACAATTCAGCCTATGAGTATAAATCCAGCCCTATCTATATAAATCAAACTTCAGCCTCAGTTGACAAACCTATGCTTTGGGTAGGTTGGGACTTTTAAATAGCATAGTCTGGACCTCATGTACCACCATCCACAGGGAGAAATGTGGTACTTAACCCACTTGGGTGGAAAGAAAGATATTCATCAGAATGTGGCTTTCCCAAGAACAAGCTTAAAATCTCCACCCAGCATGAAATGAAGGCTGGGGATGGGAGGCTGAGCTGAAGCTTCTGGGACATTCTTCATGGGCTGCCCAAGGGTCCAGAGTGACTAAGTGTCCACCTGGCTCGGACTTCTGCTAGTTCTCAGCAGATAGTTTCACAAAGTACACAGCCAGGACTACCTTTAAGGGCAGAATTCTAACTTTTAGTTTAAATGTCTGTGGTCTCTCTGAGTATACAAACTGGCAGAATGACACCGAATTTTCTGGGTATGGTAAGCTTCTGGGGTGTTCATATGCTTGTCACCCTTAACTGAACTCTAGATGCACATCAAAGTGCCTGTACCTTAGTTGGCCTCAATCAGCTTTCAGATTCTTCTCATGGCAGGGCCTGAGCCACATGACTTAGGTATGGCCAGCAACCTGGCCCTGCTTGCATCCTCCTGATGGTACGTTTCAGTATAGGCCACAGGACTTGGTGGCAATATTGATTATAGCCTGTTAGTCCTTGCTTGACACCAGATGGCACTGAAAGTGTGCCACTCTCTTTGGCATGCTAATACTTACCAGAAGCTGCAAATGAACATAGTGTTTATGGGCTGACTGATCAGAATTTGGACCTAGGGAACATTGCTAAACAGTTACCTGCTGACCAGTGAGCTTTCTGCTCTGCATCCTGGCAGCTGACCACCCCAGGAGAGCTTCATACACAAACCCACATAGGTGGGAATTCCTCAGGATAGTGTGGGAACACTTGAACTATTCCTAAATGTTCTAGCAGTTATGTGGAAGTTGCCCATTTCCCATGATTAGGCCACATGGTCCCTTTAGGGATGACTTCTTTCCCTCTAACTGGAAGCATATCTTACTGCAGATGCCCATGTCTTTGTGATGATCTGAGGCTCTGACCTGAGAGTCTATCAATACAATTAGAGAATCATCCAACTTCCATTTGGATTGGTAAGATGGCAAAGTTGATGATCTTTCTATTGGTTGTGAAACACAGAGCCTGTGGGGTCCTTGAGGTTGGCCTAGACTGGCCTGGCTGTCAGGATTCACCCTGCCCTGCACCTTGGGAAGGAAACTGTCCAGTCACTATAAGGCCACTGTAGGTCATTTGGGTGTGTCTCAGTTTACATAGAACCCTGATCAAAGACAAGTGGTGCATAAATCTAATTATTGAAAAGCAAACATGCTTTTGTGTCTTGAGGGCTAGCATGTGCTGAGCTGTTTGGGGTTTGTTTGCTTTTTCCTATTCATTATCACACAGTGCCTTTTCACTTTAGATGGAGCTTCATTTGCTTCTAATCCTTTTAACTGTAGCTTTGTTTCCCCCTGCCTTCCCTCTAAGCACAAGTCATTACATAAACCAGGAGACATGAAAACAGTTTTAACCAACAGTGAGGGAACTCCTGTGTAAAGAAAAGGGCGAAGAGTTTTTTGTTCAGCCGTAATCCTCCTTTGTGTCCTATGTCACAGCCCGAATGTAAGAATGTCCAGATCTTCTATAGGTATGAAAAAATGACTGTTTCAAAAAAAACAAAAAACACAAAGCATCTGATTTCCCATTTCCTTTTTGGATTGTTTGCCAGGATAAAAAGAAAAACAAAGCACAAAACAAACACAGCTCTGTATGTTGCTCTTTTACTGAAATTGTTACCAGAATCTTAAAGAGAAAATGACAAGATCATCAAAAGACTAGGACTGGAAGATTTTATTTAGGATGGTAGATTTATGTTGCTTCTGCAAAACACAAAAAGCAGAGATCTCTTCTTTGCCCAGGAGACTTGTTCCCTCCCACTTTTGAATCTAGTTCTCATTAGAAATACCCTAGAATTCCCTTGCTGTACTTATTTATGTGGTCCAGGTAGGCCTGGGTTTTTCAATGAAAAGAAAGGTTCAAAACAAAACAAAACAACTCATATTCACAATAATTCAAGAGACCAGAGGCAAAAGCAATGTCAAGACTTGTTTCCATGAGACTCTATGGGAGGATGAGGATGTCTATTAGGAAACCAACAAGATTGAAGTGCCCTCTGGCTTTGTCACCCTGGGACTGTGGGGGCCCCTTCAAGGAAAGCTTTGAGGTCAGCTATGCGTTTGACATTCTCTGTGTCCTCTGCTCTCCCTGTTTTGTATCCCCTCAGCATGTTTCCTTCCCTTGATGCCTGGCTGTTGGCTTCTTCAGAGGGTCCACCCATGTGGTGCCATCTGTGCAGGTCTAGGTGTGGTTGTCCTATGGCAGGCACTGGGGCTTCTCCCAGGAGCATAGTCATCCAAACTTGCCTCATTAGCAACTGTCATACTGTTACCTGCATCCTGAGCCAGAGGCCTGACTCTGGAGGCCAACTAATCAGGTCTGTCCATGCCCTAAAAAACCAAGCAGAAAAGGTAATGGTGGAAAGCAAGGAAAGACAACCTTAATCAATATGGTTATGTCAGAAATGCAAAGTGAGACTCAGCATCTCAGCCCTGTTTTCCAGTTGCTGAGAGGAGATACAAGTTTAAATAGAGGAAGAATTGGAGTAGCAAGTGAGAGGTATACATAATTAAGCAGTCTTGGTCGAACTGTGATCTGGTGGGTCATTCTCTCAGTTCTGGTTCTGCAAAGGGACAGTTCTGGAGTAGTCCTTTATCACACAAGGAAGCAATTTCCACTTGTTGCTCAGGATATGTATTTGTCAGACCTGTGATTCTGAAAGCCAACAGTTCAGTTCCATGTGATGATTGCTCCTGCTTTTCCTGGAAGGTGTAGCACAATGGCTGAAGACTTCTAGATGCTACTCTAGGGGTCTAAAATCAGAGGCTGCATTTCTCCCTGGAAGTTTGGTCTCAGTCTTGAAGGGAGAGATAAGTTGGGTAAACTTACAGCTAATAAGTCTTGCATTACTAATTTTTAGATGAGCACTTGCCCCTTAGAGGATTAACAGGCTTATATGTAGAGGTGAGGAGGGACTTGACCCAAAGTTTAATAAAGGAGACTGATACAAAATAAAGGCAGAAAGGCCAAGCTTTATTCTGCTTTCAGCTACCCATAGGGCACAAGAGCCACTGATTTTAGCAAAGTCAGTCTAAAGTTCCTGTTATAATACTTCAGACTTAAACCTGGGGCTCCTGGGAGAGGCATACCTGCACCTGTGTGCACCAGTGTCCACCTATCTGGAAAATGACCATTCCTTAGAGATGGGGGGAGGCAGGTAGGAGGTGAGGTGGCCTTTTCCATCTTGTAGAGTCTGGCTACATGGCTGTTGGCCGCCAGAGGGGCTGCTACAGAAGACCCAAGGTGGAAGTTCAGTGGTGTGCTGTGCTCTGGGTGGGACCGAGGGCATGGTCTTCCCTTTGCTTCAGCTCCTTTTAGCTGTTTTTCTGTCACTTCAGCCAAGCTGAGTGGTGTCCGTCCTCTCTCTTCCAGATGACTGTGAACTTTAGACCAGGATCCTTGTCTTCTTCTTCCTAGACCTTTTACAGGAATTCTTATTTCCAGATGGAGCATAGAGGTCAGAAAGGGAAGGGATCTCCCTAGGCCCAACGGAGGGGAGCAGCAGGGCCTCCCCTAGATCCAGTTCTGTCTTATGGAGAACTCACACCCTTCCTGTCCTCCAGTGGATAGCACTGAACAAATACTTGCTGAATTTATGTGATGAAGACTTGAGTGTGTGAAATGCTCCTGAGCGCATAGAACGAGGACATTCTCTCTTGCATGCCAGGGGTGGAGTTGGTGGTCTCTTCATTATTCATCATCAGGGGCCATTGGTGGCATCTATAGGATGGCCTGGGACATTGTGTGCCATACACTTGAAATTTGTGGCCATAGCATTTGCTGGTACAGATGGTCTGAGTCCCAAATTCCAGTCTAACACTCTGGCAGGAGCAAGCTTGTGTCTGAGGGTGTCTTGATTACCCCAATATGTCACTCTTTTGATATACCTCATTATATTAAGCATGACCTTAATGACAAACATATTTTTCATAAGTGTAGAATAATTTCTAAATAGTAATATGGCTGAGCCAGAAGGGAGCTCAACCTACTGTCCATCTGGATGATTCCTGCTGTGTATGAACTGGCTTCATTTTCATGTATGGTCATGTGACAGCAATTCATATGTCCAATGTTGTATTCTCTTTGGCCCTGTGTAGTCGATGCTTACAAATTTAGTATAGATACCATGGAGTACGAAGTTGGTTTTTTTTTTTTTTTTTAATTTTCTATTTCGAGGGATCAGTATAAGAATTAATTTTAAATTGTCCATTGAGTTATTTTACAATTGTATAATTAGAGCCTTGGTGAGTACAAGTATTTCTCAGACTTATTGTCCTTTTCTTATTCAGATTTAGTTTCTATATCTTATAAGGTCATCTATTCCTTTTGCCTAAAATAATACTTCATAATTTCAAACCTGTGGGATTCTACTTTATTCCCATTTGTTTAATCAATAGTCTTGTAATTGATTAGTGTAATCAATAGTCTTGAGCTTTTCTAAGGTTTTAATTTATCTTTTTCTAAAAATTCCAAATCCAAAAGGCCAACAACTTTGCTAAATCACTCTTTCTTCCACCTGTGTACTAAATAGATTATTATGTCCTATATTTTGTACCACAATAGAGTCTATTTTGGGGTTTACCATGCTATGGCATTGATGTAACTTTGTGCACTAATTTCATTTTTTAAAGCATTGATACTTTATAATAAATTATAATGTTTTCTAGAATTAAAACCTTTTCATAACTTTTTCCTTCAAGAATGTCTTTGCTTTTGAATATATTTACGAATCCATCAGATTTTAGAATCATTTTTGACTTAAAAAATCACTCCAATTGGTATTTTGGTTAGATTTGCATTCAGTGTGAACAGTAATTTTAGAAGAAAGTGTCCTCTCAGTTCTCCTCCTTTGCTCCCTGGTCCCATCTTGGACCACACAGTGTCCTTGTGCATGGAATATTTGGCACCCTGGATGTTCATCTCTCAGATAATCTTCCATCTTCTCACTGAACTCAGCTGTGGCAGAAAAAATACTTGCCTCCTACATCCGCTAGCTCAAACATCCCAACTCTGGCCACAATAAGTGGAGATTTTTTTTAATGCAATTCAATATGTATTTAACTCCATTATAAAAATAATTGCTCAGGGGTTCACTGAATACAGTTTATTAATTTATTAATAACTGATGCTTAGTTTGTATTCCTCACCCCCCCTCCCATCCCCACAGTGGAAACATAAATAACTGCTTTGTAAATATTTTTAGATACTTATTCAATTGTTTCCTAATGAAAAATACAATGAGTAAGAATCTTTGGGGGCTGGGGTTGTGGCTCAAGAGGTAGTGCGCTTGCCTGGCATGTGCGCGGTGCTGGGTTCGATCCTCAGCACCACATAAAAAAATAAATATTAAAAAATTCTCTCTCTTACAAAAAAAAAAAAAAGAATCTTTGGGTCAGAGAATGTACATTCCCAACTTGGGTACTTATTGTTTCTTTAACTTCCAGAAAGATTGTGCCAATATTCATCTCATTCCAGGGTTCAGATTTAGCTTTAATTATCTGTTTGCTCTTCTCCTTTGATTCCATGAGGGAAGAAACATTGAAAGAAAAAGCAATTGTTTTTTAATGAAAACCAAAAGAGAGGAAGAGAGAGGGAGAGGGAGGAGGCAGGAAGGAGGAGGCAGGAGGGAGGAGGCAGGAGGGAGGAGGGAGGAGGGAGGAGAGAGAAGGGAAAAGGAAGAAAGGAAGGGGGAAAGGGAAGAAGGGAGAAAAAGAGTTTGTTTATTTCTTTTTTCTCAATATACAAATAATATTAAGGTTTTTAAAAAGTTTTCTGGAGGAGGGAATTTTGGCCTTTGATTATATGATTTTTGGAAGCCCCAGATCACCTGTGACTGTAGTTGGTATTTGGTAATTGACTCTCTGCTAGGTTTGATTCATGCTTATTGTGAGAATATCAGATTATCCTTCCTGCCCCCCCAGTACTTAACAACAAGAACCTTAAAATACTTCTGGGAAAGTCTCCTTCTCCATGAGGTTTGCATCAAGAGGCCCCAGTGCACCAAAAACACAATAGAGTTTCATACTCACTTCAAAGCCCTTTGTTTACAAGGGCAACAAACTATTTATATGCTTTGCTTTAAATTCCTTGATATTCTAAACTTATAATGTTTTTCCTCCTCTTTCTGCCAATGAGATCTTGTGACTAACTTCTCCCCCTCCTGGGTGTCCCCTTTCCTTCTTAATTCATTACAACTTTATGTTTTGTACAGAAGCTTTTCATTCGACATGGTTTTCAGCTGTAACCCAAACACATTCTGTATGAGCCACTTGAAGGATTTTAAGATGAATTTAAGTTCATTGGAGGATGAACTTAGTCTGCAGGTCTGAGCTTCTGTCCAAGTTGCATTGCAAATTAGTTCAAAGAATCTACACAAAATAATTACCTTTATGGTTTCCAATGTGTAAAACAGACACAATATTATCTGTTTTGTTGTTTGCCATGAGGATCATACACTGGATAAGTATATAATGCTCTAGGATTATGCAAGGAAATTATTTGAGAATGGGATTAATTTTCTTATCTCCTGCAATTGTTCACTTCATTTGCTTTCAGAAGTATGGGTTTAATATCCCTTATCCAAAATGCTTGGGCCCACAAGTGGTTTAGATTTCAGAACTTTTTCAAATTTGGGGGTATTTGCATATAACAATGAGCTATCTTAGGGATGGAACCCAAGTCTAAACATGAAGTCTATGTATGTTTCATATAAACCTATACGCATGGCCTGAAAGTAATTTTATACAATATTTTAAATGAATTTGTGCGTGAGGCAAAATTTCAAGGTGTGGAATTTTCCACTTGTGATATGATGTGGGCATTGAAAAAGTTTTGGATTTTGGAGCATTTCAGATTTTTGGATTAGGGATGTTTAACCTGTACATTTCATTCAATCTTGGGAAATTAGGAAATATGTTTGTTCAACAGTGTTTCCTCGGTCCCTATTGCAAGGGATATGTGATATACATTTCCTGATGAATTTATGAGAAGATGTACATATTTTTATTGCTCTGATACACCACAATTTATTAATCTGCTCTTTTATCAATGGGTTTTACATAACTTCCATTTTTTTCATTCATAAATAATGCTGTTGTAAACATTCTTGAACATACCTTTTGGTTCAAGTGTTGAATATCTTTCCAATTACTGTGTTATTAGGTTAAAGTCAGTGTAGTATAAGTAAATCAATATGGTTCAACCTATTATATATTTGTTGAATTATTGGCTCAAAGATTTGCAAATCCCCAACTTACTTATTAATATTGTCAAACTGTATTCCAAAGTTCCTGTTGATCTACCTGCTGCCTAACCCTTGGTATTGTCAGACTTTTTAGTTTGCCCCAAATTGGTGGGTATAAAATGGCATCTTGTTGGAACTGAATTTGTGTTATATTGATAATTTCATAATTTGCTCTTGTCTTCTTATCGATTTTGACTGTTTTCTATAACATCATCTCCTTCTCATTGATTTAGACATCTGTATGTATTCTGGACATTACACTGTCATTTATGCATGTTGAAATAGATTCTTCAAGTCTGTGACTAGTTTTTCTACATTTTAAGTACCCTTTTTAAAGAACAAAGATTTGAAATTTAATAGAGTTTAATTTGCTTTATGTTAAAGGGTTTTGTGTCTTGTTTAAGACATAAAGATAAGCGTATATTTTTTCTAAACCTTCCTTCCCACCCCACTGTCAGGAAAATCAATTACGTGGCACTATTTATTGAATAGAAAATTCTCTTCTATTTTTCTGTCAGCTACTTTTAAAATACATCAGGTTTCTGTGTCTATACAGCTCTGTTCTTGGTTTCTTTATGTCACTTCATAGGTTGATTTGCTTATTGTTGAATGAATGGTACACTGTCAATTTAATTACTATCATGTTTTGGAAAGCTTGATATGTGGGAAGATGAGTTATTTCAACCTGTTGATGAAAATTATGTTGAATTTCTTTGATCTTTGTTCTCCTAAATATGTTTTAGGATCAGCTCATTAAGTATAACAACAGCCCAAACTAACCAAACCTACTAGAATTCCAGTGGAAATTTCATTGAGCCTGTGTATCAATTTGTGTAGAATTACAGAATTGCAATGGACGCACAGATCCGCTGAGTAGAACTGACATTGTTATAATACCCCTGGTCTGAGTTTATGTTTTTGGGTAAAAGTTGTATTTCTTTTATTCACAGATTTCTGTCTTTCCTATGCTTAGAAAAATTCCTAGCCTTGAGTTTTTAACATATTACCTTTTCTTCTTTTCCTTCATTCCCCTTGAAGGAACTCGTCCCCTGATCCCTGTGACTGATTGCTTACACTTTAAGATTCAGCTCATGAGTTTTCTTTTTGTAGAATATTTTTGGTCACTCTCTTCCTCTTAGTTCTTTGGAGATTTATTGTATATCTTGTAAACAAAGCAATGCAACGTTTGTTTCTAGCCATCACACCACTGAAAGCAAAAGTGTTATTGCTGAATTTTAAATTTTATTTAAGTTTTGTTTTGGCTAACTTGAATTGCCAAGCATTTTTTTTTTCTTCTGGGTTCAAGATTAGCATATTATCTGGGTTCTTTCCTCACTGAGAAAAAGAAACACACACCCCCCCCCACACACACACTCACTATGTTTTTTTGTTTAATGGCAATTGTGTATTTTATATATATGTATATGTATAAATCACACATATATTTAATATTATATATAATCACATATAACTTTCCCATATTACATATAATCACATACTTACTTTTCATATATGTATTTAATCCCACTTGCTTTCTCTTACAATATTGTGATTATAGATTCATTGACATCTAGTATCGAGTGTTTTGAAAAAATGTTTAAGGTCAGACTGATCTTCCCTGTCTTATTAGGGAGGTGACTTTTCCCCTGTCTGAATACCTATAGTATATTTCCTTTGCCTTTGAAGATTAGGAGTTTGAAGTTCACTACACATAGTTCAACTATGGCTTATTTTGTTTTTTCTCTAAAATGTAGTGGCTCTTTCAGATTAGATAAACTCTTCCTCTCTATTGTGGTCTGGGTTATATCTCTGAGCATTTTTTCTCCCCATTTGTTGAATTCTCTGCTTTAGGAATGCCAACTATCCTTATGTTGCATGGTTTTTGCTTGTCAAATCTATTGGGTTTTCTGTGAATATTTTTGCCTTTAAAAATGTTTTAAAAGATCACTATTGCTATCTCCACCCTACTCTATTCCAGCACTTCAAATCTAAACAGTGTCTATTTTCTTTCTGTGTCTTCTAAATCAGTTAAAATTTCACAGTGATTATTTTTGTTATTTTTCTTTAGATGAGTAACCTTTCTTTGCATTTATCTTTTTTGAACTCTTGTTTTCTGTTTGCTCTAATTAAACCGTGCTTCTTTGCAAAGCAGTTATCAATTCTTCTTCTTATTTGAGTTTCTTTCCTGTCATGCTCTATGCATTTCTTTGGCTTGCACTGTTCTTAGTTTCTATCCATAGTGTGTTGAGATAGCTGCTCTGATTTCTTTTAATCTGACTCATACTTGGGCAGCCCAGCCAAAGTATGATACTTGTTCTTGACTCTTTTCAATAAATCTGAGGCCCATCTAATTTCTTCTTCAGTCTCTAGGGTGATCCCTGAGCCTGCTATACTCTGCTGTTTTCTTTGGCAGGAGGAAGGTCCAGGTGATAGTGGAGATGAATGAGAACCCATTGGAGATGGGACGCAACCTTTATTAGACTAGTTGGGCTCTGCACTCTCCTTTGCCATTTTGTTAAATATTTTGTACTATGTTCTTTCCATTCATTTGAAAAAGTTTTTTCCCACTGTAGATTCATTTCATATTTATATGTATAGCCGAGGCTTCTCTGGAAGAATCATCTTCAGTGCTCACTACTCTTGTCTGATCATTCTCTCCAGCTTCTCTGTCAGAGGCTTTAGGGAGACTGGTGTGGGATGTTCTTTCCATAGGCATGGGTCCTGGGAACAGCCACCAGGATTGTGTGAGTGAGAATTATGGCTTTGGAGACTCTGGGATAAATTGGAAAAGAATCATGTGGGCTTTGTCTGATCTGCTCTGGAAACTTATTTCTTGACATCTTTGTAATTTCTTTCTTTTTTCTCTTATCAGGCAAAGACAAATTTCTCCCTCTGGCCTCTAATTTCTTTCCCCTTCCCCCCTTAATTTTGACTCGGGGAAGGAAAATTCTGTGAGGAAGTTTCCATATGTCGTTCCATCTGATGTCCTTTATCTATACATGTTTTAATGCATGGCATTGCTAAGGTCTCCCTGAATGTCATCTGGTCTCAACTGTGCTGAAGGAAAGGCTTCTATTGATATTTGGGCTGGGGTATGACAGGAATGGGGAGTGGGTCAGAGTCATAGTATTCAAGAGAAAGTCACAGTGAGAGGTAGTGCAGGGGCACGAAGCTCACAGGTGTAGATGGGGCGTTCACTGTGCTGTGGAGTTTCCCTCCTACTGGAAGAATAGAGGGCTTCATAGTTATTCAGAAGGGTGACCATTGTCCTTTGTAAGCACCAGTAAGTTCTATGGGTGATTCCTTTTGTTGAGAGCAGAAGTCATGGTAGCATCAGCCTCTGGTGCCTTTGAACAGCACTGAAGCCCTTGTTTCCGCTTAGATCAGATATCTGGATTCAGAAGTCAGTACTGGGGCCTGGAGTGGGGAGAGAGAGCTCCTAAAAATTAATCAGAAATCCTTCCCATTAAACAGCGGTAAGATTAGAAATGTTAAACAAGATCCAAGGATAATAATGATACCTGAGAAGAGAACCATGCTATAAAAATGTGATGAGAAAAAGAGGCTACTTTCATGCCTCCAAAGAGAAAGTCTAATGAAAGGAGGTGATTCACTTGCTCACAAAGGACAGTGACACTGCAGAACTCACCTTCTGAATGCTTTTCTCTTTAATGGAGTAGTGTCAAATTCAGAACAATGGAAGATTTTCCCACTTGTGTTTTTCAAAAGGGTCAGTGACCAACTTGTAAAAACAAAACAAAACAAAACAAGCCTCCAAAGTAATTATTAGACTTTTGTTTTTATTTCAGATCCTCAGAGGAACTTTAGTGATAATATGTAGAGCTGTATTTTTTTTAAAACCGTGTTGTTCGAAACTAGAAGTTTGTCATTGATTTTCAGACTGACTGTAGCTTCAGAGTTCCTGTTATTTTAATTTGGCAGGCTCCTTTAACTTATATTGCCTTTGAATGTGGGAAAATAAATAAGACACTAAAAATACAAAAATAAAAATTTGATTGCATGAAAGATTTAGACAGTAAAAAGGCAAATTAAAAATTAGAGAAAATATTTGCTTAAGGCTAAGAAAAGTATAAATTCTTTAATTAGAAGACAAGAAATGATGATTTATAAGTCAGAAAAAAAAGAACAATTTAATAGAAAAATGGGTACCTAGAAGAACAAGGAGTATTATATAAGGAATTATTACATACTTCTTAAAAATGATTGACCTCAATAATTAAAAGTTATTTATTTTTGCATATCAGTTTGAAAAAAGTTTGACGAAAATTAAAAGATTTTTAATCTTAAGTGCTACTGAGAGTTTGATCAGAATTAATGAGGATTTTTTTATTTATTTTATATATATATATATATATATATATATATATATATATATATATATTAGTTGTTGATAGACCTTTATTTTACTTATTTTTATGGGTGCTGAGAACCAAACCCAGTGTCTTACACATGCCAGGCAAATGTACTACTGCTGAGCCCCAGCCCCAGCCCCAGCCCCTGATTTAATTTTTAATGAAGGAATTTTAGTTTTTTCTATTCAGACTAAAAATCCAGATTACAAATCACATACACTTTGGTCTAGTAATATTATCATAGATATATGTACAAAAGTCAGCAAAACAAGTAAAGAAAACTCATGAAAGTGTGGGCCCCAAACAGAAAACCATGCAAATTTCATAATTAGGTAATTGGTTAAATAATTCTATAATAGAAGACTAAGTTGTCTTTAATAGCAGTGAGGCAGATATATTAAGTATTGATATGTAGATTCTTTCTGAAAATATTACTTATGCTCATATATAGTTCTTAAATGAATTAAGAAAGCTAAGATAATTTATTTTTTGGGTGATTGTGTAACAGTGGTCCACTTTATGCTTTGAATAAAACCCTTGCTGCTCTGCCACTGCAACTTATTTTTTAAATGGATCTGTTTCTTTCTTTGCCTATTTATACTCAGTAAGAATTAATTATTCCTCCCTCCCTGCTCCTCCCCAATATCTCTCCCTCCGTAATCTCAGAGGAATCTTCCCCATCCTAGGCAGAGTTATCTGTCTGTCCTTGAGCACACATCTACCATAGGAACAAAGTAATCCGACTTTGGGGAGTACTGGAAACCTCAGAAATGACTGTTCCCCAAATTAACAAGTGAATTACATCTCCAGACAGAGAACATGTGGAATGTGGCCTTTGAGTCATCTCTTTAAAAGCCCACTCCCTTCCTTCCTGTTGATGGGCAGAATTACATACAGCCTTTGGGACAGAAGCCCCCTGTGTTTCTTCCTTGCTAGCAAAGCAATCAACCTTCTTTTTCCTTTTCCTCAAAACCATGTCCTTGTTATTGGATTGGCACTGGGGACAGGACCCAGCTTTTGGTAACAATTGCTTGTATACTTTTTGTACTTTTAAAATTTTCTAGCCATATATGTATTTATTTATTTCTAATATAAAAAATTGTTATAAGAGTCTCAGGTCATGCTTGCTTTGGCAGCACATATACTAAAATTGGAACGATACAAAAGAGAAGATTAGCATGGCCCCTGCGCAAGGATGACACGCAAATTCGTGAAGCATTCCGTATTTTGTGCAAACACAAAATAAACTTCACTATAAAAAAAAAGAGTCTCAGGTCTACAAATGATTTTCCATTTCTTTATAACCCGTTGTTCTAACAGTAGCAATCAATGTCATTGAAAATGAATGAAAAAAAAATGTCGTTTTTCTTTTCCTTAATGGTAACAAATCATTGTTTAATATGAGGTACATTTTCTGTATTGCTTATTTATACTCAGTCAGAATTAACTATAGAATCCTCCCCCACCACCTCTTGACCCCAATCCTCTTAAGACATTTTAAAAATTCTTACAGAGAATGACCAAATGATTTGAATAATTTGCAGCCTTCTGAGTGTTCCTGACATTTCTTTCTGGTTTTAAGCATGATCCCTTGAACCAAAGGGTGACCTCCTCCAGATCTTCTGTTATCAGAATGTGTGATACTAGGTTTCAGTACAGCCCAGAGAACTTTTTTATCATGTTATATTTTTATCATGTTATATTTTCTGACCCAACGCCTCATACACTATTTCAAACAGGGCAATTTCTTTTCTTTCTTTTTTTTTTTTAAAGAAAGAGTGAGAGAGAGAGTGAGAGAGAGGGAGAGAATTTTTTAATATTTATTTTTTAGTTCTCGGTGGACACAACATCTTTGTTTGTATGTGGTGCTGAGGATCGAACCTGGGCCGCACGCATGCCAGGCGAGTGCGCCACCACTTGAGCCACATCCCCAGCCCCAGGGCAATTTCTTTTCTCCTTTAATTACATCAGGGATTGAGTTTTAGGTCTAGTGCACACATTCACACTTAGATCTGCGGCCTGCACTTTACAGAGAGGGGAATAGCAAAGGAGCCAGAGAGCCCAGAAGTTCATATTAGTTTAGAGCATTGTAACTTGGGGGTCCGAAACAGTAAGACACACTGCTGGGGTTGACTGAACACCCTTAACTTGCAGATTTCCAAGTCGCTGTATGAATTAATTCTATGCTTGGCCTGTTTTGTGTTTGGCTGTACACTTTTGAACTTATAAAATGATATGGACTGGGCTGGAGCGCTTAGAAGTGGAGTGCTCGCCTAGCATGTATGAGGCTCTGGATTTGATCCTTAGCACCACATGTAAGTAAATAAAATAAAGGTATTGTATCCACTTACAACTAAAAAAAAAATTAAAAAATGATATGTACTGCAATCAGTAAAGCAAGAACCACATTCCATGTGTCAAAAATGGCATTTCTTTTTCTCTTCTCTTTGACAGTTCAGTTTTGTACCAAATATCACAGTTCTTTTTTGGTAACTCTTTTGGATAGTCTGTGTCTAGAGAATTGACTCTAACAGTTTTCAAAGTTTATTTCAATTTCAAGAAAGTCATTGAAGAAAAAAAACATTATTTAAACATAAACAAATATTCCTTGATTGAATCTGGAAAAAACAGAAGCTGGGCCTGGTGTGAGAAGGACCAGGAGATGATATAGTCACGGATCATGATGAGGCGACAAATGAATTGGGCCCTATAATGGAACTTGTGTCCCAGTAGTTGTTGTAGTAGGAGTGACAATGACTTTCTTTAAAAGGATAACTGACTTGTCAATCATCCTTCAAGAGGTGGAAATGTTGTAATGCTTTGCAATTTATTCAAGCACTTTTTTTTTTAACAATATGTATTTCCTCAGGTCCTTTCCCTCGCAGAATTCTTCTGGCCTTGTATCCTGTTCATGATTCTGACAGTACTTCGTTTCCAAGAACCTCCTAGACATAGAGACAGTTGTAAGTTTCACTTAATATGATTTTTTAGATTACAAACCTTCAGAGAAATAAGAGAGTACTCATCCCTCTGTTCTTCATCAATGCTGAATTATGAGTGGAATAAATGAAGAGTGTTCCATTCTAATAGTAGCAGTTCATCTGGGGTATATGCCAATAAGCAGCAATTTGGATTTTTTAAAATTAAAAAAGATAGTCACACATTTGCTCAATTTAGCAGACAGCTTTATCCTTGCAACTAAACTGAATCAATTTGGACCTAGAGATATAAGACATGTAGGAAAAGTGGAATAAGAGGTTAAAGATGGGAAATACATTTCAGTTTACCACGTGGTACTGATGGTGGTGGTGATGGTGGAGACAGTGGAGACTGCGATGATGATGATGGCAATTATGATGGTGATGTCCTGATAAACCATCACTGGTAACTCTCTGTGCTCTGGGAACATCTGTCAGACCATTTTGTCTGTCTGATTTGAAACCTCAACAGCAACATCCCTTGAGAAACAATGGCCTGCTGTTTCCTTTTACTATGCCACTTGAAATGTATAAAATGTGGTCTACTCTGCAAATTTCTCTTGAATAAATGCTTATTGAATATTGGGGATTTGTCCAAAATAGGTTGTCTCTTATATCTAGGTTTTATATATAGGGAAAAAAATGGCTCTAATTGTTCTTTGTTGTTTGAGGACTGTATTATGTATTATAGGTTGAGACAGTCTCCATTCAGGAAAAACTGAAAAGTTTTTCAGAATTCTTATTTTATAGATTTATTTATTTGCTTATTTAGCAAATATTTCTCTAGTGCCTTTTGTGTCCCAGGCCTTATTGAGGATAAGACAGAGAATCAGGTATTCCTTTGCCTTTATAGAACCACATAGGAAACAGGAAACAAGTATGTTTGGGTCAGGGCTAGAGTCCTTAATCTATGACCCAATATTCCATTGTGGTGGCTACTATTCTTGACACATTCTTGAGAGAGATGGGATACAGAAGTAATGCTAGGGAAATGCACCTCCTATTCCTTGCTGAGATATGACCTCCAGCCCTTTTAAGATCTCCTATTCTATAACACTGAACCATGAATCTGCTAAGAAGTCCATTTTTCCCCTTAGCTAAAAAGTCCAAAACTTTACTTTTCATTCATTCGTTCATGTTTGTTCATTGATTCAATCATTAAACATTTAGTGAATGTCTTCTATGTGCAAACATTATGCCCAATACTAGGCAGAGTATGTCTCCATGTCTTGGGAAGTGAGAGAATCTCCCAGACCAAACTAGACTTCTGGCTGTCATCAGGGTTTCATATGCTACAGCATAGATGATCAGTGACATCCAAGTTGCCTGCAGTCATCGGGGAATGACTGTTCCCACCCTTCCAGGAAGAGAAGGGTGGTAGGGTTGGGGAATGTGTGATCAGTACTTTTTGAAGGAAGCTAGCTCACTGTAGCAATGTTTGAAAAGTCTTTGATTCTATCTAGTGAAGAAAACAATTTTGCATCATATGGTATTTAACAACTACACATAAACATTTCAGAAATCAAGTTGCACTAAACTCAGAACTTTTGCTCAAACTTTAACATTCCTAACTTACATGAGATGGGAAAAAGCATCTATTCTTATTCTTTCCATCTATGACTAGTTTGCAAAGGGCTTTGCCTGAGGGGACTGGCTGCACAGCAGAGGTGTTGCCACTTCGTGAACAGGGAAGTATGTAGACCCTAGAAGAGAGGTGTTTGGTATAAAGAGTTTTTGGTTTTGGATGGACTCCTCAGGCAACTTTCAAATTAATAAGAGGATTAATAATATAATAATTTAATATTACATATTATAATTCTAACTTAATAGGTATTCCACCTCTTGTAGCAGGTGTATGGACTCATTTCTTCCTTGCATCTGTGTCCAGGTTACTTGCAACCCCGTGATCTGCCCAGTCGGGGTGTTATGCCCTTTGTCCAAGGACTTCTTTGTAACACGGGGTCAAAGTGCAGGAACTCCAGCTTTGAAGAGTCCATGGATCACCATTTTCGGTAAGAGACACACAAACATCCTTTACAGATTCCTGGGAAGTTGATGCACATAGCAGAAAGCTTGCTCTTAGGACAGCCTTAATAATTTGGGACAGATCAGGAGATCATGAAAGTGCAGAATTTAGAACTTAAAGAAAATTGGTTTTATTAAATTCAAATTTTACATAATAATGACTCCAACTAATGGTTAGTGTCTGTTAACAGGAAACTGTATTTCAAGACTCAGAACAAATGCTGACGAGCAAATCCCATTTGCATGCAATTGTTTGTTTCTGTCCATTAAACTCTGACTTCAAAATTATTTGCTTAGTCAGTTTTTCATTTTGGTGCCAACGGCCCCCCAAACAAGCAGTTTTTGAGCTACCTACTGGGATTCTGTCTTCAGCTGAGATCAGTCAACTCTTTCTCCTCTATCTTGTCACATAACTGGACTGCAGGGAAGGTATGATGCCTTCTCTGATTCTCTCAGTGCTGAGTTATGCTGACATTGCCTGTGGCATCAGTTGGCATTGGGGATTGAGATATTTTCAAGTGAGAAGGGTCAAAGTGAATATACTTAAAGTGGAGGATCTGGAATGTTCTGGAAAGTTCTCCCAGGTGGAGTAAAGAATGGGAAAAAGTGACTAGTTGCTCATGATAGTATGAATTTATTAGGCATAGATGTAGGTTTTATGTCTATACTCATTGATCTAAGGCATTTAAATATGAAGTGAATGTTAAATTATGAGATCTCTTTCAACTTTCAGTTACAAGAAGAAAACTAAAAGTTCCCAGATAATTTTGGACACAACTGTATAATAATTATAAAAGTTGCCATCTTGGTCCATTTGGGCTCCTATAACAAAACATTATAAACTGGATGGCTTATAAGAAATACACATTTTTTTTTCTCACACTTCTAGAGACTGAGGAAATTCAAGATTATGGAACCAGCAAATTTGGTGTCTGGTGAGGATTCATTCCTTACAGACTGCACCTTCTAGCTGTGTCCTCACATGGGGGAAGGCTGGAGGGGTCTCTCTGTGGTCTGTTTTACAGGGACCTAATAATATTTTAAAAGACTCCACCTCCAGGAACTAAATGCCTCCAATGCCCCATCTCCTTATATCACCTGAGGGGTTTCAGTTTAATATGTGAAGTTGGAGGTAAGCAGATATTCAGATCATAGCAGGTGCGTTTGTTTTAAAGCTATGTAAACATATGATGTAAAGAATCATTTGCAATTTCAAGTATAAGACTATAATATTGAAAAGTTCCATTATCTGTGTGTGTGTGTGTCTCTGTGTGTGTGTGTGTGTGGTGTGTCTGTGTGTGTGAAGAGAAAGTATACATGCAGAACTCTTTCTTCCTGGGAAGCACTCTGGAATTCTGAGGCTTATCAGCATTTTCATTTCAGGTGTTATATCTGTACCTTACACAGAATGGGGAGTTTAAATGATGTTGAAATGGAAAGAGTTTTTCACACACACATTCCTGGCTCTATGATTTTTTTGGTTCTTATGAATCTGCACAACTAACCAATCTCTCTGCATCTCAACTTTCTCACTTACCTACCTCAATTGTGCTGGATATTCAGGGAAAATAATCTAGTGTGATACAGGGCACAGACACATGCAACCAGAGGGAGTTAATAATAAATTCTTAGTACAATGGTTATAACAACTGTAAGATACTTTTTGACATTAGGAAATTTCTCTCTTTCCTTCCTTTCTTTTATGCTCTTCCTCTTCAACATCCTTATTCCAATTTGCAGAAACTCAGTGATTACAAAATCAGCTTTATGAGAGTTCTTCACACCACATTGCCATCATGATAGTCAGTTAAATAATTTGCTAGCCTCACTAAACCTTTGATTTTGAAAAACCAAGAATAAAATTACTCACAGTGTCTGCCAGTGCCCAAGGCAAGGTGTGAGAAATGCAAGATGAAATAGAGAAAGAAAATCATAAGAAGTGAGAAAAGAGGGAAAAGTGAGAAAGAAAGAGAAGGAAGAACAAAGAAATGCACTGGTCAGGCTTGCTTCTGGTTTCAGACTGGCCACTGGCAATCCTCACTTCTCCTTTGCTCTCTTTATCTTTTCAAGTGTGAATTCGGTTGAAGCTCAAAGCCATAAACAAATAGTCACTTCTGTTTATTTTCTGTGCTAATTGTCTCACTTTAACAAGACCTGAAAACAAATGTTTTCCCTTCAAGGCTACTTAAACATTATTTGAGTTAAGTTAGTTCATGAATTTTCATGACTTTATTATTCCCTGGGCAAAGTTCACTGTGGATGGAAATCCCTGGTATCAGGTGATGTGGGTTATGATTATGCAAACCAGCTTCCTCATTCCCGGGTGTTAGCGGGCTTCCCCTTCACTCTAATAAGAGGATTTCAGAGCAAAACAGGAACCATTTCCTACAGCGGATTAGGTGGGTGTTCCCACAGAGTGTTAGGGAATGTTCCTATTTTAAGATAAAACAGAGAGCATAAAAGCAAATGTAAAATGCTTTATAAAATGCCTGTGCTGTCTAAAGCTCCTTCCATTCCCTTCCCACAGTCAGGTCTTCAGAGCTGATTGACACAATTAGCCATGCTGGACGGTTCTTCATGCTCATTCAACAGTGCCTGGTGCCCTGCTCTCTCACCTGGTCAGCTGTTGAGTCTTTCACTCCTGGCTCCTTGGAATACCTTTTGACCACTTCCCAGTGAACTCCAACAACTCCTGTTTTGCGGTCACCGACATTTTCATTTTTGCTTTTCTCCGTTGTCAACTGTACCCAGGTCCTTTAAGGCTCTCCTGCCCCTTGGTAACCACAGCCTCCTTCTCAGTCTTGTTTGACCATTGACTGCGGCTGCTTCATCTTTCAATTTCCTCGTTAGGCTAGCATTCTTCAGATACTCTTTTAGAGTGTCTTCCAAATCTTATTAGTCTCTATAATATTCTTGGGCCCAGAGTCCAGCTTCTTTCCAAGGAGCTGAACCTTCCTTCCTCCATCCAAAGCAGCTAGAATTTGATCCTTGTTTCTTTTTGTTGTTGTTTTTAGATACACATGGCAGTAGAGTATATTTTGACATATTATACATACATGGAGTATAATTTATTCTAGTTAGGAGCCCATTCTTGAGGTGGTACATGATGTGGAGTTTCACTGGTGGTGTGTCATATATGAACATAGGAAAGTTTAATTCATTCTACTGTCTTTCCTATTTCCATCCCCCTCCATTCCCTTCATTCCCCTTTGTCTAATGCAATGACCTTCTATTCTCCCTGCCCTTGTTGTGTGTTAGCACCCACATACCAGAGAGAACATTCAGCCCTTGGTTTTTAAGGTTTGGCTTATTTCACGAATGTCTCCAGTTTCATCCATTTACCAGCAAAAGTCATAATGTCATTCTTTTCTATGGCTGAGTAATAAATCATTGTGCATACATATACATTTTCTTTATCCATTCATCGGTTGAAGGGCACTTAGGTTGGTTGATTCTTGTTTCCAAAAGATTTTGCTGACATGGAGAAGCACTGATATTGGAGACAGGATGAGGAGGACTTCTTGCCCCATCCCTCCCCCTTGGAACCCCTTTCTACAGTGATCAGTATCTCCCCTCACGTATCTCAGGGTCTTCCATGGAGTCCTCCACTTTTCTTTTTCTATTGTCCCAGTCCTCCCAGACTTCCCATAGTCAAGGTCCTTCCTCTAATGTATGCAGATAGCTCCTGAGCTGGTCAGTTGCTTCCTCATGATGATCCACATTGACCTCTGCACTGAGAAACGGTCATTTTCAATGGTCCCAGGGTTTATTTCCAAGCCCCTTTCAGTAAGTTAGTGGAAAGCTGGGGAAATCGATTCTTAGTGGAGTATTGAATCATATGATCTTAATATATCATTTAATTTACTTTTTCTTCATGTCTTTCAATATGGGTTTATCCCCCCATGAAGATCAGGCCTATCTTTTGTTATTTATTTTCCTAGTTACTTTATGCTTTTAAGAATATATTTTGGTGAGTTTTGACCATCTATGCACCCGTGTAACCACCATCATGATCAAGATGTAAAGCAATTCAAAGCGATTCTACTATTTCCCCCAATTCTTCTGTGCTCCATCCCCACTGAACCTACTCCAGCTTCGCTTTCTTTCCCAGTTTCAAGCAACAACGTGTTTGCTTTCTGTTATCTAGGTCTGATTGGCCTTTTCTAGAAATTCATATAAAAGACATGACTTTGGAGTTTGTTTTTTTTCAGCCAGCAAAATGTAATTCATTCCTTTTTAAATTGCTAAAGTAGCATTCCATTGTTTGGACATGCCTCACTTTCTTTATCCATTGACCACACATCTCTGGACAATTTGGGTTATTTCCAGTTTGTCCATTTATAAATAAATACAAGGAAAGGTGCTATGAGCATTAAAAAAATCTTTGTGTTAACAGATACTTTAATTTTTTTTCCTGGAAAATAGCTAGGAGTAGAATGGTTTGGATGTACTTTTAGCTCTATAATAAGTTTCTACCCTATTTTCAAAAGTACAGTTTTACACTGACAATATCAATATATAAGAGCTCAAGTAGCTGAGTGGTAGAGTACTTGCCCAACATGCACAAGACACTGGGTTCAATCCCCAGTAGGAAAGATCTCATTGTTCTACATCCTTGCTGATGCTTGATTTTGTGCTAATTTATTTAATTTTAGTCATTATGTGATTGTATAATTTTATTTAATTGTAGTTTTTATTTGCATTTTCTTGATCATGAATGTTCTTGAGCATTTTTTCATGTAGCTGCTGACCATTTGAATTTTTGTGTGTGAAGTGTCTATTCAAATCTCACCACTAATATTTTATTTTTGATTATGTTGAATTCTCAGAGTTCTTTACTTATTCTGGATATAGTCTTTTATCAGATATGTATCATAAATATTTTCTTCAAATTTCTGACCTATCCTTTGAAGAGCAAAGGCTCTTTCTAGTTTTTTTTTGTATTTTCTCTATTAAATAAATATTTGCCCAACAGAAAATCATTAAGATTTTTCTCTTACATTTTCTTTAAGAACATTTAGAAGTTTAACTTTTGTTTTTGCTGTATATACAATTCATTTTGCATTTATTTAGCTTATGGTATGAAGTAAATATTGGTGTTTATTCTCCTTACATATAGATATGCAGTTCTGGTACGATTGTTTTAATGATGATCCTGTCTCAGCAAAATACATTTGTGTGTGTGGTGGAAATTAGTGGATCTGATGACAGTGTGAAGATCTCTTTTTGGACTCCCCTATTTCATTGATCTTTGTGATTCCATTCTCCCTAGATTAAAATCCTCAGTAACTATAGCTTCAGAGAAAGTCTTAATATCAGGTAGCATAAATCAGCTAATATAAATCCCTCAACTTTGCTTCTTTTCACAATTATGTTGGCTTTTTATGTCCTTTGGCTTTCCATATAAATTAAAAAATCAGCTTGTTAATTTGTACCAAGAAAGTCAGCTAAGATTTCTATGGAGATAATATTTCCAGAAAAAAAGTCTTTTTGGGATTTAATTTACAATACCATAATTGACCCATTTAAAGTGTGCAATCCAATAGTTTTTGGCATATTCAGAATTGTGCATAGATGAATTTAATCATCACAATCAATTTTAGAAAATTTTCATCACCCCCAAAAGAAAAATCTATATCCCTTAGCATTCATTCTCTGTTTCCCCCAATCTTCCCTCCCCTTAGTGCTGGGCTTTCCATAATCTACTTTCTGTCTCTCTAGGAACATTTCATATTTGTAAAAATTGTTAAACTTATTTTTTAAATGTTTTGACCATTGGCTTCTTTCATTGAGCAAAATGTTCATCAGTGATGTAGCATCTGTCAATACTGCATTCTTTTTTTATACTGATGACTCTATCTATTATCCATTGATGATATTTGAGTTCTTTCCTCTTTTTTGGCTATTGTAAGAAATGGCAGAATATTCATGTATGAGTTTTTGTGCATAAGTGTGCTTTTATTTGTGTTTTGATGCACGTTAGGTTGTCTAGCCTCTGTTTAATATTTTTAAAAATTGTCAGATGGTTTTTCAAAGTGACTCCTTCTCACTGGCAGTGAATGAGGTTTAATTTCTCTATATTCTCACCAATATTTATACTTCTGGTTTTTGGCTTATAGCTATGCAGGTGAGTGTAAAGTGATATGTTGTCCCAGGGGCTTACATTTTAGTCTATAGATTAGTGGGAAGGGAATTACCATCGACACCAAATTTTCTAATCCATGAGTGGGACGTGTTTGTCTCTGGGTGCAGTGGCATATGCCTGTAGTCCCAGTGATTCAGGAAACTGGGACAGGGAGATTGCAATTTTGAGGCCAGCTTCAGTATTTTTGCAAGATCCTGTCTCAAAAAATCAAAAGGTCTGGAGATGTAGCTCAGTGGTAGAGCGCCCTCTGGCTTTATCCACCATTTCTCCAGTACTGCAAAAAAGCAATGTCTATTTAAGTTTTCTTGAACTTCTCTCAGGAATGTCTTTGTAGTTTTCAGTGTTATACATGTTTCATGAAATATATTCCTAAATATTTCATGGTTTTTTTGGTTTATTTTTAGATTTTTCAAAAATATGAGTAATTATTTTTAGTAGTTTTTAAATATGTCCTTCAGGTTTTATATGTACATGATTATATATATATATATATATATCATGTGAAACTGTTATTTAAAAATTTTCCTTTCTTATCCAGATGTCTTTTATCTCCTTTCCTTGGGATTTATTGTGTTCTTCTGTGTCTACCTTATTTAAATTAAACCATTTATTGTGGAGCCTTTCTAATACAAACTCCCAAAGGTGTATATTCCTCTCTAAACACTGCTTTGCATCTCACAAATTTTGAAATGTTGTGTTTTCATGCGCATTAATTCCAAAAACTTAACTGATTTTTCACTGTGTTTTCATTGTTGACCCATGGATTGTATTTGTAGGTCAGATGTTTGACTTCTAAGTATCTTAAAAATTTCCTGAAATCCTTGTTATTGACTTTTATTTAATTCTACTGTGGTAAGGGTACATCCCAGGTGATTTTGGCTTGTTACAGTTTGTCTAGGCTTGTTTTCTGGCCCTGGCTTGTGGCCTCCTTTGATGAGTATCTAATGTGTATCTGAAGAGACTGCTTTCTGCTGTCATTGGGTGGAATGCTGTGTAAGTCATCTATATCTTACTGATTTTCTGTCTATGTGCTTTATAAATTGCTGAGAAAGGAATTGAAATCTCCAATCACAAATGTCATTTTCTTTTATTGTTTTAATTCTATTAGTTTTGGCTTCATATACTCTGAAGAGCTGATGTACATGCATGCATATTTTCTTCATTGACTCACCTACAATGACAGAAAAACAGGCAAATTCATGTATACTGTTGAGTATGCACACAACATAATGGTTATAATAGGTTTTGTTACATATGCAACATACTGTATAACATGTAATACATATTATATGATCATATTTAAGCTCTTTATTCCTGGCTACATTCCTTGCTTTGAAGTCTACTCATATTTATATTTATATAGTCAGGGGATTTTCTTTTGGTTAGAATTTACATGATTTTTTATTATCTACTTACTTTTCAGCTATATGTGCTTTATATTTAAAAATAGCATAACCTGACAATGTTTGCCTTATCTTTAGGTCACTAATAGTTAATATACTGGATTTAAGAATTGCTACTTAATTTCTACTTGTGCCATCTCTTTTATACTCCCATTTTCTTGTTTTATTGTCTTGCTTATGCAAATCAAGCGTTTCACGTTATTTCCATTTTTTTCTCTACTATTGACTTACTAACTGTACATTATTCTAATGGTTTATGATGATTCATACTAGTACATTGTTATTGGTAGGAGTATTCCTAGAAGTAGAATTGCAGATCAAGAACTAAATAAAACCTTTGATTTTGTTGGTGTTCTCCAAATGACCCTCTATGGAATTGTGATAACCTGCATTCCCTTTTCTAAAATATGAGGATATCTCTTTCCCAAATAAAGCCAATAGAAGATAGTGTTGAACTTCTGGATTTCTGCCATTCTGACATATAGGACATATCTCAGTGTTCATGGCAGAAAAGTATGGTGGAGGGAAGCAGCTCATATCATGATCAGAGAGCAGAGAGAGTGGTCTCCACTCGCCAGATACAAATATATACCCCAAAGCCATGCCCCCAGTGACCCGCCTCCTCTAGCCCATCCCACCTGCCACCAGTTACCACTCTGTTAATCCCATTAGGGATTCACTGATTAGTTTAAGGCTCTCACAACCTAATCACTTCCCCTCAGAATCCTCTCCCATTGTCTTAAGCATGAGCTTTTGGGGGACACCTCACATACAAACCATAACACCCTCCAAGCAGATAACTAAAATAATGACATTGCACAATATTAAAAAAATGGAATAGATAGTGGTACAATACTGGTGGGTAGATTACAGGCCTTATCAGTTTTCATCCATTTTACATGCATGCATCTGTGTGTGTGTGTGTATTTATTAATGAGTAGTGGTGGTTACATTACTCATTAGTCAGAAATTAAGACTAGTGCTGATGAAACTACATTTTAAGAAAAGGACTGTGAGCTGACTGTCTCTGAGTAGCCTGGGGAAGGGGGTTGTCATACAGAAGGTCAGCAGAGGTTGATGATGTCCGGGAAAGTAGGGTTTGGCCCAGTCCAAAGGTCAGTTTGCCTATAATCCTAGCTACTCAGGAGGCTGAGGAGGGAGGATTACAAGTTTGAGGCAAAGATGGGCAACTTATGGAAACCCTGTTTCAAAATAAAAAATAGTAAGGGCTGGGGGTATAGTCAGTACTACAAAAACAACAAACAAACAAACAAAAAAGTTCACCTCTGCTCATCTGTGGGTGTGTCTACAGCCCAATTCTAAGAAAGTTGATTTACATGTGGACCAGCAATGGCCTCCTGGCTCTCTTTTAAGGGCCCTGAACTAATACTATTACTCCATTTTTATTTTCTTCTATGACACACCATTTAGTACTTAGAGCCATTGTTTTTGGTCTAGCGTTTGGAGATATCTATATGATTTATTTATTTTTAATAGACCTAAAGAAAGCCCCAAAGAAGAATTCTTGCTTTTTTTTTTTTCCTTCCTCAGATGAGCGTTTCTCAACTTCACTTCTCCTTTTAGTCCTGGGCTGATTACAGATTTCGAAAAAAACTTCATCCTCCAAGGTTTCCTGTGTGAACCCCTGCCCTGAGTTAAAGGGGGATGACCAGGGTCGGGGTCCCACATTCCCTGGAAAGCCCTCCTTCTGGCAAGAGTTCCACTCAAAGATTTCCTCACTGGCTTTGATGAGAGGGAACAGAAATATCCCAAAGCAGAATTCTTATAAAAATTATTTCTGCCTGTGGATCTGGTTGTCTTAGAAATAATTCTAATTCAATAAGAACTTTTCTATTCAGAAATTAATAAGTAAAAATTAGTAAAAGTTGTAAGAGAGAAAAATCCTGCTGCTTCCATAGCTGATTTGTCTTTGTAGCTCTTATGTGAGACTGCATCTCATATCTGCATTAATTATACTACTGATGTTACTGGAGTCATAGGTCAGAGGACCAACTCTGGGGGGTCCCATCAAATCTGATCTGGTCACTTAACCCTAAAACTTAAATGGAAAGAGGAATCATGAAAAGCAGTAAAGGAATGCCAACCTGCATAGCTATACTGGACAAAGAAGATCAGGGATTCCCTGTCTTGGGGGGTACTGACATGAGCTTCCAGATTAAATACACAAGGGCAGCAGAAGGGTGCATAGTTAAGCAGTCTTGGCCAAACTGTGGTCCAGTTGGTCATCATCTCAGAATTGGTCAGGTGGGGACTTCTGGGAGGTGATAAGAAAATTTTCTGGGGGCAGTTTTGATTCACTACAACATGTTTATCAATCAGACCTGTTGTTCCTGCAACTCAAGGTGAGAATCAGAGCAAATGTTCCTGGAATTAGAGCCAAACAGACAACTGTAAAATGGAAATTTTTTTTTACATTTGCAGGCCCAAGTGAAGAGTCAACATTCTTTAGCAGAAGCAGCCTCAAGGTCCTTGTTGCAGTGCTACTCGCCCACATTCTAATTTACAGAGATGCTTTCACCAACCCTGCTAGGTGGACAATATCATGATTTTATCTTAAACATGATTTTCCAAGGGTAGAATTGTTTGCACAGTAATTTGACTACTGGGGGTCTCTCGCTGGATCTCAGTTTCCAAATCTACAAATGGAGGGACTGGCCTTATCATCATTTCCGAGGCCCTTCCCACAGTGGGCATCCTCAGGTCCCTTGTGGAATTATGTGGATGCATCTAGGTGTGACGTTTGGCCCTTGGGCCTTTGAGGGGTGATTCTTGATGTTAAGTCTGAGGTCTGAGAAAGTTTGGTCATTTCTGCCAAGTGGCCTTCTCCTGCATTCTTCATTCTCACTTCTTTCCTTTACAACTTCGTGCCTACCTGGCAAAGTCAAGCATTACCTAATAGAAGTCTAAGTAAGGAACTGGACTTAGGAAGAAATGGCTCCGCCTTGGGTCCTGTTGCAGTGCTGGATTTCTCTGGTGCTCAGGAACTTCTCTCATCAACATTTAATCCAGGATTTTCTAAGTATTTTTTTTATGTTATAAACAATTCTCATGCTGGTAGTAATTTGTAATCCAGTCTTAAGAACACACTGAGGTCCTTTTGAAATAACGATAAGGAAAAGAACATAAAGTCTGCTCATTATTATAGGGGAAACTCATCTTGAATTACATCCATCTCTATAATCTGATAATTGGGTGGTTTCCCAGGAAAGGCCTATGTTTGGGTGAGAAATGGAAGCATGAATCAACAGTTATGGCTTTCAGAGGTCACTCTTAGCCTTTAACACAAGGCCTCTACAGAGAAGTAGCAAGTAATTTCTTCTTGTGATTTTGTAATTCTGACCCACTCAAGTGGAAGGTCACACTTTGAAAGGTGAGATTTCCATGGGGCACAGCAGCCTCCTGGGGCAGGATGTGATCTCTGTGGCCTGGACTTGGTTTGCTGCTCACAGTCTGGTTGCTTTTATCAAACACATTTAGGTCTTCTTCTCTAAAAGGGATGTGTCCCAAAAGGCACTGAGTTTATTTTATTCTTCAATACATATTTGTTGAACTTGCTCAGACTTTATGATAGGTCATGAGGATTAAATGACAATGTTTGTGGAAGGGATTTTATTCTAATTCTTCGTGATATAAGCAATGTTATTTTTTCATGGTAGATTTCTATGTTGATGACTGTTAATCCACTTTGAATCTTCTCTCATTTGTAAGGACATGAAATTGAAAATATATAGAAGGTTCTATGATCAGGAACTATTCTCCTCAATTTTATGTGTTTTTTTTTTTCCTTTTAAGGATATTCTAATTTAATTGGATACTTGTAACTTTAACAAGTTTTCAGCAACTTGTGATGTGATTTGCTACTTGATTTCAAATCAGTAGTTTTACTGATTAAAACGAAATTCCTAGAGATTAGATGCAAACAGGTGCACAGTCCTGATTTCCAAGGTCATAAGAATCTTTTCCCTTGTTTACTAGTACATCACATTTATTTCTATGCATGACATTTGCAAAGTTAAGTAAAATGTAGCAATGTTCTCATTTTTCTAGTCAGAATTAAAGTCTGCATTTTCCTATGATGTTAGATTAATCTGTGAATGGTCTATGATGGACTTGCAGGGAGGTTTGGGTTATATACTCATGGGAGAGCAGCTGGCCCCAGTGAGTGGCAACTGCAGAGAGGAGACCCTAGAGTCAGTGATTTTAACAGGTTTCCAGGTGGTCACTCACTCTGAACATCACAGCAGGAAGACATTTCCAGGAGCCCTATTTTTAAAGGGGAAAGAAAATCCTTTCAAAAACATTTGCTGTTATATATTTAACTATTCTCTTAGAATTGCACTTCATATAATTTCTTCTTCTTTCGCTGATGCCATTCCTCCTTCAAGATCCCCTGGACCCTCACTCCCTCCCCCCTCCTCACCCCCCCACTGGGGCTGGACCTCGGCATTTGCTCATCTTTACTTTTTTTTGGAAATTTTATATATATATTTGGTACTGGGGATTGAACTCAGGGCACTTGGCTACTGAGCCACATCCCAGCTCTATTTTGTATTTTATTTAGAGACAGGGTCTCACTGAGTTGCTTAGCACCTCACCATTGCTGAGGCTGGCTTTGAATTTGAGCTCCTCCTGCCTCAGCCTCTCAAGCTGCTGGGATTACGGACATGTGCCACTGCGCCCTGATGAAAATAAATTTTAAAACATTGTACATCTCCTATTTTTCAGGAGTAACATGGCTCTACACGAAATTAAAATAAAAACAAGTACACTGGGGGAAATACTTCTTACAAAATGATTAAAAGTTACTCTTTAAAACATAAATCATGCCCAAAAACGAAGAAGACAGTAAACACCTTTAATAGAAAAACAGATAAAATTATTAAATATTCCGTGCACTGAAGCCCTTGCCCTCTGAATCCCCAGATTCACATCAAAAGGGCTCTTTGGCTCCTCTTCCTGAGTGTTATTGCAAACCAGAGTGTGTACTTCCCCCAACCATGAGGAGAAGCCACCACTCACTAGCTATTCCTTCCAGTATCCTGCAAGTCTTCCTTGAATGTCTCTTTGTAATGTCCCCTTGTTATAGTCGGGGTGGGGGTGGGGGGGAGGTGCTCAGACTTGGAAGTGACTGTGTTGTGTATAATCTCTAGGAATTAAGTAGCCCTGGGAAGGGTGTCCCTCAGGGACAGAAGTCCTCAAGATGTCAAAGCATCAGATATTGAAAAAACAAAAGGCAATCTAATACAATTCAAACAATTCATGACAGGTCTTCAGTCCACATCCCAAATGGTTCTTGAAACTGTCTGCTCCTCTCTTTCTTCAAAACCACCTTTTTTAATTGGCAATTTTCCACCCTTGTACTCCTGAAATGCTTATCCTGCAGCCAGAGGGCTCTTCTAATTTCCAATTCCACTTGTTCATTGCTTGCACATAGGAACATGATTAGTGTTTTATCATTGCATTTTATGACCTTGCTATAGTGTCTTTTTAATTCCAGGTTTTTAAATTTTTTCTTTTTCAGTTCTTTTGGATTTTCTACATAGACTATTATGTCATTTGAGAACAATGACAGTGTTA
Organism: Marmota marmota marmota; assembly: GCF_001458135.2. NCBI lineage: Eukaryota > Metazoa > Chordata > Mammalia > Rodentia > Sciuridae > Marmota > Marmota marmota. Next base: position 23,072,541 of record NW_026000153.1, read on the forward strand.
TTTCTTCTTCCTCAATTGGTTTACCTTTTATTTCCTTTTCTTGGCTCATTGCTTTAGCTAGGACTTTAGTACAGTGTCAAAAGGAGTGGTGAGAGGGACTAGTTTGCCTTGCTCCTGATCTTTGTGGTAAAGCCTTCAGGTTCTTACCAGCAAATGTGATGACAGCTGGAAGTTTTTCTTTCTTTTTTTATAGCTGTTCTTTATCAAGTTGAGGAAGTTTCCTTCTACCCATCTCTCTCTCTCTTAAAAAATGCTTATTTTTTAGTTGTAGTTGGACACAATATCTTTATTTAATTTATTTATTTTTATGTGATGCTGAGGATCGAACCCAGGACCTTGCCGGTGCTAGAAAGGGGCTCTTCCGCAGAGCCACAACCCCAGCCCCACATGTTCTCTTTATTTAAAGTTTTTCCAGGTTACAAACTGTAGCTGACCACAGGAAGGTGAATGGCTTGGCCTTTTTAAAAGAAATGCAGGACCTGGCCGAGGACATTTGTGAAATGGTGGACAAAGCAAAAAACTTACAGAAACTTTGGAAAGAAAGATCAAAGACACCAGGCAAGTAAACCTCTTGAGACGGATACTGCCTACCTGGGCTCTGCTTAGGAAGAGAGGGGTGAAATCCTTACTGAGCGGGCTCTGCCTGTGGGTCTTGGGGAAAGGTGCGCCCTTTGGTGGCCAACGTCTTCGGCCCCGCGGCCAGTTGTGGAGGGTCCGGATGATGTTTCTCCCTTGCGGGAGGGAGGCACATTGCACAGAGCTGAAACTACCTTACCTCCGGAGGGGCAGCCTCCCATCAGCGTAGGCTCCACAGGTACCCCCTCTCCACTCCCTTCTCATGTTTCTTCTGTTGTCTTCCCTTTTCTGCTTCCTCATCCTATCTTTAAGACCCGTCTGCACCCTCTCCCAACATGCAGACAGATCCCTCGGATTGCTTTCCTCCCCGCTGTGGACAGGATCACTAACAGTTCAGTTCTGGCCTTGGGTGATTAGCTAGCTTTGATTGTCAATCTTTCGAATTATTAGGGTAGATTATTTTGTAAATGAGAGTAATATCTTTTCATTGTGAAAAATATCCACATTATAAGAGGCTTCGACTCTTATTTATAAACCTGTGATGGAATTAGAATGGGTATAGATCTTAGAGGCTCTCACAAATGAAGTGTGGGCCTCTAAGAGGGCAGCCCAGGGCCTGTCTTCACACGCCCTAGTCATCAGGGGCTGCAAGCTTTATTGAAGGGGGTTGCGCAGTGATCAACTCTGCCCGCCCGACGACCCCCACTTTAATCCTACCGAACCCATGTCTGCCAGACACCATATAGGACAGAGAATCAAAATTTAATTTTGACGAACAGATAGTTTTTAAAATATTTTTGTGTCCCAAATGCTATATACATATCATTAAACAGCCATTCATTTTAAAAAGTCTGTACTTCAAATTGAATATTGTATGTGTTTTTATTTGGTAAATCTGGCAACCTTAAGTACCCAACTCAAAATTATTTTTTGTTTATTTTTTCTTTCTGTATTGCTAGAGATTAAGCCCAGGGCTTCATGCATAGGAGGCAAGCACTGTACCACTGAGCTACCCCTCTGTCCTCTCTCTCTCTCTCTCTCTCTCTCTCTCTCTCTATATATATATATATATATATATATATATATATGCTCACATATGCATATATATATATATATATATATATATATATGCTCACATATGCATATATATGTTCTTCTTCATGGAGTATATACAAATAAATGGAGTCAAGAGTTTTGCAGAAAAATGAAGAATGAGCTCTTCAGAGAATGTAGCATTCATTATTATTTTTAAGAAAATGTCACCTTTGGGGGCTGGGGTTGTGGCTCAGAGGATGAGCACTTGCCTAGCATGCATGAGGCACTGGGTTGGATCCTCAGCACTGGTAAAAATAAAATATTTTAAAAAAGAGAGAAAAAAAGAAAGAAAATGTCACCTTTGTCCTGGGTGGAATAGGACGGGGGGGCCATGGCCTCCCAAAGCTGATTTCATGATGAACCCAAAGTGCTTCACAAAAGACTTCGGACACTGAATGATGGAGTTTCTTATAATAGGCTCTGTTATAAGATCATTCAGATTTTATAGAATTTGTTTCTTTAAAAATATTTTTAGTTGTAGAAGGACACAATACTTTTATTTTATTTACTTTTTATGTGGTGCTGAGGATTGAACCCAGTGCCTCACACATGGTAGGCAAGCTCTGTACCCCTGAGCTACACCCCTAGCCTGTAGATTTTTTTTCCTAAATGAGGCTTTTCACATGTTCTTGAAGAAAGAACTGATTTTTTTATTTTTGAGATGAAGTCTGTTTTCAACTAGCTAGCATTTGAGCCATTTCCCATAGTCTATGTAATTAAAAACATCTGAAAAATCATAATTTCATGTTTTGTTTCCCTTTTATCTTTGTCCTTTCTTTGTTTTTCCTCTGTTTTCCCTTCATGGTCCTTGTCCTGTCTTGAATGTTCGCAATGCCTGCTGGAATTAGAAACCTTTTGAAAAATTTTCAAAATTTGGTTTACCAGTTAAAAAAAATTTTCCCCCAAGAAATTACTTAATATCTATGGGATTTGGAGATCATCAGTGATGACTTTCTTCAGATTTATTCTTCTATCTGGGTGTCACCATTTGGGAGCCAGGGCTCTGATACTTCCTTTGACTTGAAAACTGTAGTGGTAACTTGGCAAATGTTTTTTGGGTTAATGACTGAACTGAAATCTCTAAAATTTGCTCTATTGTAGGTCCTTCTTATGGATCCAGTTTTTTAACAGTAAGTATCTTAACAAAAAGTTTAAAATTGAGTGTCCCAAGATGTATGGTTGACAATGGTTTTTAAATTTAATTTGTATATTAGACACTACTTTTTTAAAAAGGATTTGATTTTCAGTTATTATTGTGTAGGAGCTGGATTTTGAGAAAGCCAAAGTCACTCCAAGAATGGATTGAAAGATGAGATTTAATTTTAATTTAATTTTCTAAAATAAGGTCAGTGAGAAGCAGTTGCTGAGTTGAGGCCAGCAGGTGATGCAGGTCCACAGAATTGCTTAGTAAGATGGATCAGAGACAATCCAAAGTCAAACTTAGGCCATGGTTTATGTGCCTGCCATGCAACCTTTGACTCTAAGCACCAGGGCCTTCACTTACAACACAAGTTTTCAATGGGGGTGACTTACAAGTAACCGAAGAACTTAAAAATAGAATAAAGCACCATTTCAATGATTAAATTAGCATTTTAAAGGAATTTTGATATCCAGTGCTTGTGATATTGTAGCCCATTGATAGGAATCATGTATGCCTTGTGGTGAAAAAAAAATTGACACAATGATTTTTGAAAAAGTTATTTGATATCCTTTGTCCCAGTAGTTGTTCTGACAATTTGTCGTATAATGCAAAAGAAATAAAAATAAAGTCTCATTTCTAATGACGGATACTTTTAATATCCCTAAGTAGGGTAAGTAAATGTTGATAGCCTCCTTAGCAGAGTCACTTAATAATTAATATGGTGCCTGGGTAACGATTCTGTCATGTCAGGTGTGAAAAGCAGAGAACGGCATCATAGTTGTAGCACAATTGTGATGTGCAGACTCTCAGGCCCTGTCTACAACGAGCTGAGGAAGAGTGGCCACAGGAAAGCAGTTCTGTTTGTTAAAGGGAGACAATTCTAGGTAACTTTTCTGTTGCAGAATTCTGGTTATGATATTTAGTTTCTAATTGTGATATATAGTTTCATTTGGAGTGAAATGGTCATTCAAATATTCTGAGCAGAGGAATGATGATACATAAATTATGTTTCCAGGAATCTTTTTGGACATTCAATTGAGCACAGAAGGATGGTGATCACAGTGTAATCAGGAGGCCAGTTAGGAAATCGATGCACTCATGGCTAGAGTAGGTGATGGAGGCCTAGCACAGTCATGTGGTTACTGACAGAGGGGGTGGCATGTGGTGGGATTCTTGATACAATTTGAAGGTTGAACCAATAGACTCCTCTGATGAATATAAGTTATCACAGAAGAGTCAAGAGTGACTCTTATTGGAAATATGTAGTGGCCATTGATTGAAATGGGGAAAGATTGGAACCGTTTTTCCTGGTGGTGGGGTGGGGAGAAGAAGGAGATGGGGAAATCAGGAGACTTAATTTGGGCAAGTTAATGAGACACCCAAGTGACACTGTCAAGGAGGCTGTGGGTGATGTGATACACCAGTTTGGAGCAGAGGTGAAGAGTCTGGTTGGATACATGAATCTGGAAGATGTTGGTGCAAAGGTGACTTTTAAATGCTGAGGAGGCAGAAGGTACAGAGGGAGAAGAGGAAGAGGACGGAGCTCTGAGCACTTGCATCTGAGATGGGGTTTCAGCCCAGCAGGGGAAGATGAGGTGGATGTCCTGGAAGCCAGGGAAACCCTTTTCAGGGAGGTGGAAATGATCGGCCTCAACTCTGCTGTTGATCACGTAGGAAGCGGATGGAGAAGTGACCCCTGGAAGTAGCAGCATGGAGACTGTTGGTGACGCTGACAAGAAAGGCTCTGGTGAAGTGACCAGAAGGAAAACATGACTGGAGTTGTTGGGAGGGTTGGGGAGGGGACATGGGTATGGGCTACTCAAGGCAGTGTGCAGCAGGGGGCAGAGAGGCCTGGGTGAAAGCTGGGGGGTGCCCTTTCACAACCCACCAAGGGCCTCATTTATCCTCAGCTAAAGTGGACAGTTCTTGGAGGCCCTGATTATTGCTCTCTGCGTCCCTTGACAAGCACATGCTGAGTGTTGGCTTTCTGCATCTAGTCTTCTGAAGCAAGGTTGGGGCAGGGGAGCAGATACTCCAGAGTGACCCACCTCCGGACGTCCCCGACTCAGGTCACCTGGGATCGGAGCCCTTCTGCTCCCCCCACCTGCCACCTGGTCCACCTCCCTCTTCCCTTCATTGCTGTTTTTCTTCTTCCTCCTTCCGTCCATCCATCCTTCTCTTCTTCCTTTGCTTTCTCCTTTTCATCCTTCCCTGATTCATTGTCTCCTTTTTTTCCCTTTTGAGAGTCTGCAGTTATTTTAAATTGTAGACTTTTCTGATTTTATATTTTTGAGTGGATTTCAAACTTGTGTGTCCATATTTAAAAACACCCAACCAAAATGACTAACATCTGTCCAAGACAAACCCACATGAATACAGTTATCCCACACCAGACAAAGGCGCCATGAACATACGTGGGAGAAAAGGTAGCCTCTTCAACAATGGTGCTGGGAGAACTGGAAATCCATATGTAGCAAAATGTAATTAAACCCCTCTCTCACCTTCCCCAAACTCATCTCAAAGTGCATCAAGGACATAGGTATTAGACCAGAGACCCTGAGCCTATGGAAGAAAAAGTAGGCCCTACTCTCCATCATGTCGGCTTAGGAACTGAATTCCTCAACAAGACACCTAAAGCACAAGTAAAATCAAGAAGGAATAAATGGGATGGTATCAAACTAAAGGCTTCTTCATAGCAAAGGAAACAATCAAGAACACAAAGAGAGGACCTACAGAATGGGAGAAAAATCTTTACCAGCTGCACCTCAGATAGAGCCTTAATCTCCAGGATATATAAAGAACTCAAAAAACTTAACACCAAAAGACAATAACCCTATTGATAAATGGGCAAAAGAAGTGAATAGACACTTCACAGAAGATAAAATACAATAGATAAATCAACAAATATATGAAAAAATGTTGCACATCATTAGCAATTAGAGAAATGCAAATGAAAACTACACTGAGATTTCATCTCACTCAAGTCAGAATGATAATTATCAAGAGGATAAGTAACAATAAATGTTGGGAGGTTGTAGGGGAAACGTGCACTCATACATTGCTGATGGGACTGCAAATAGGTACAACCACTCTGGAAAGCAGTATGGAGATTCTTCAGAAAACTTGGAATGGAACAACCATTTGACCCAGTTATTCCACTCCTTGGTTTATACCCAAATGACTTAAAATCAGCATATTATAGTGACACAGCCACATTAATGTTTATAGCAGCTCAATTTACAATAGCCAAACAATGAAACCAACCTAAGTGTCCTTCAACAGATAAACGGATGAAGAAAATGTGGTACATATACACAATGGAATATATTACTCAACCATGGAGAAGAAATGAAATTATGGCATTTGTTGGTAAATGGATGGAACTGGAGACTATCATGCTAAGTGAAATAAGCCAAACCCAAAAAACCAAAGGCCAAATGTTCTCTCTGATATGCAGATGCTAATGAACAATTTGGGAGGAGGGGAATAGAAGTTCATTAGATTAGACAATGGGTTTGGAAGGAAAGGAGGAGGGATGGCAATAGGGAAAAAGTGGAATGAATCATGCATAACTTTTCTATGATCATATATGAATTTACAACAGTGTAATTTCTCATCATGTATATCCACAAGAATGGGAAATTATGCTCCATGTATGTATAATATGTCAAAATACATTCTACTGTCATGTATATCTAAAAAGAACAAATAAAAAACAAAAACAAATTCTGTTCAACAGAGTGACATATTAAGCCTGTAGGAGTTTCTTCCTACAGATGTCCTACCTACATTTCTTGCACTTTCTCTCTTGTTTAGCTGATAAATAAAACTAAAAAGGAAAATTTCCGGTGTTTCTTCCTATCAGATGGACCTCAATAAAACAGAGGAGGTAATTTCAAAATTGGAAAGCCTCCACCAGCAGCCTTATCTCTGGGATTTTTTACTTTCATTGCCAAGACTACGTGAAAACCATGTTCGTGTGGAAGACATCCTGCCTGTCATGGTCCACTTTCTCCAGGCAGTTTTGAAGTAAGTAAAAAAGAAAATATAAAAGTATAGGTGTTGGTTTTTCCTCCTGATTTTTTTTAACTTTAAGTAATTTTATTTTAAATTTTTAATTGCTCTTTTTAGATATGCACAACAGTAGAGAGTATCTCCCTCATTTTTAATGGATAAATAAATATACAATCATTGAGAAACTGTTTGAAAAAGAAAAATGCTCATGGTAATGGTGCTCTGAAACACCTAGAGCCCCCCTACACCTCTACTTCTGTCCCCTTCTGTCTATAAACATAGCTTGCATTACTGCAGTGATGTTGTTCACATGCTCCCCAATTTAGAAAGCTTCATATTACCTTAGGAACATTTCCATGGGGTCCTTTGGTCCTAAAATAAATATTTTTAATGACTGCATAATATTCTATTTGCTGAGGTATTCTATACCATAAATAATAATGTTAGCATTAGACTTTAGGTTGTTTTCCACATTTTTACCATTAGACAAGCAACATAAACATAGTAATTTTGACTAATAAATTATACTATAGTTGTCAATAATATCCTGAAGATCTGATAAATTCAGTTCCTTCTCTTTAGAATCCAGTGAGTTGGGCACTGGTCTTCTGCAATGGACCTGACCCATGTTATCCACAGGGGTGCCTTTGGGAAAACCTCTTCCTAGAGTTGGTTTCCCAGTTTTTAATCAGTGTGGTTTTTAAAATTAAATTATTTTGCCAAATTGTATGAACATGGCGTTTTATTAGTAAAAGTTCATGTTCTTTTTTTTTCAAGTTTTAACTTTTAGCTCTTTCATTTGCAGTTGGTGGGAACAACTCACATTGCCTTAGATCAGAGTACAAGGGGAGCCCTGTCTTGGACCCTGTGGTTTGGGGACTGTGTCCAAAAAGCTCACTCCTCCAACACCCTTTCATCCTGGAATTCTCTACTCCAGAGACCAGAGCCTGGGCGGGCCTCTTCCCTGGTGCCTCCTTCTGAGGGCAGGTTTTACCAGTGCGGTTACATCCTTAGGCTCAGGGGTGAACCAGGGCAGCTGCAGCCATTGGCAGGAGTGTCGGGGGCTGGGGGTGGGGTGTGGGGTGGGTCTTGGCTCTGCAGGATATAATATCCACAGTCCTGCACTGAGGTCCCTTAAGGTACAGAATGAGTTGAGGGCCCAGGGTAGGTGTTCCCTAAACCCCACATTCTGGAGCACAACTCTCAGAATCAGAAAATTATAAATTTGAACATGACTTTTTAGGTTTTTATGAAGACATATTTGTCATTGTAGGAAAAGGAAACACATTTATTTTGACAGTTTGTTAGCTTAAATATTTTAACATAGTTGGTATCCCTACCTTTTTATTCTCGCTAGCCTTGAATATATTATCAGTGGATGATGAAAACCGCCAGGTTGTTTTGAGAGAGGAAAAAGGTTGAAATTAGAAGATATTAATGGCAGTTGTTGAACCATATCAGCTTCAACATAAATTTAATTTCTATACTTCGGTGGCACAAAATCAAGAATGTCTGCATTCATACTTCATTCATAGAAAGAGTACCGGTTTTCAGTCATGTATTTTGTAGCCTTGGGATTCTCTTCAACACACAAGGAGGCCATGAGAGAGTCTCCTTAATGAGAAACTACAGGAAATTTACCTGTTTAGAACCACAATGAATGGTTGTGTTGGTCTTGAGTTGTTAAAATGTAAATGCACCCCTACTTCAGTTGAGTGTATTTTCTGACCTACAGATTTCATTATTTATAAAATAAAATATTGATATCTCAAAAAAATTGAACCCCATATACACATGAACTCCCTCTCTCCCCAAAGCTCCTCATTCTGCGAAATAGTTTGAAACCCACTGATTGACTGGACACTCTCAGATCCATTGGCTAAAGCAGAGTGGAAGGTTGGGGTATGTGACCTTCCAATTCGGCTGCTTTCTAAGTGTTAGACTGATGATCTGAACCTGAAGCAGCCTGGATGAATCTTCATTTGCTCCTCTGAGATAATAGCACTAGTGCCCTGTGTGGCTTGGTCAGCTGTCCTAGTCGGGCAGGAAGACCCAAGGCTAAATGTAAGACAGCACCCATGGGAGAGCCACCCGAAACCCAAGGTCTATCAAAGGCCAAAATTCTTAAGTATTCAGGAGATGGATTTACCTCTCAGGCTAAGTCTTTAGCCTGAGGAATTAGGATCATGTTAAAGCTTTGAGGAATGCTGACATATAAATAGTCCAGACACATGGTACAACAGGGTGAGGGCCCAGTCGGTGAAATGTAAGTAAATCTGGGATGGATTCTGCTTGTTTGACTCACCAATGGCTCAGACTGCTATGGCTTTGTTCTGGTTCTAGTTCCTTAACATCTCTGGAAGATTTAGACTGGCTACCACTCAACCAGACTTTCTCTCAGGTTTCTGAACTTGTACTGAATGTGACCATCTCGACCCTGACATTTCTGCAGCAAAATGGAGTATCATTCACTGGTATGGGCACCTTAGGGCTATTGCTGTCTTTTAAAATGTCTCATTACTGATTGACAATCAACATAGAGTTAAAATGCTGTTTGGAGAAATGTTTTAATTACAAGTTTTAATTTAATTAAATGTTTCAATTAAATGAAGAAAAGAATCGTTTGCTTTAATAAAAGATAGAAGTAGAATGAAAACTTGGAACTCAAAACTGATTTGACTTTTAACTTCTGCTGAAATTCTGTAGTCATTTCTAATGAAAATATTTATAATTAAAAATAATTCAATTTAAAATTCTTTGACCTAATATCTTGGAAGATTATACCAATCACTGGTTCTGGGATTTCAACCGTTCCTCTTTCTAAAATCGTATTGGGAATAAACATTTGGAAAACAGTAACCCTAGTAAGAAAAACCAGTTGTTGTGGACTTAAAAAGTCCACTAATTGAATAAACAGAGCTTCCACAGGGAAGGGAATGGAATTGTCTAGCTCCTTCCTTCCTCCCTCCCTTCCTCCCGCCACCCCCCCGCCCCGCCCTTTCTTTGTTTTGAAGTTCTGTGGATGAAACCAAGGGCTTTGCACATGCCAGCAGGTATAACTACTGAATTATACATGACTAACTTTTCTCTTGACCTAGGACATTATTTTTCAAATTGTTAACTGCTATTCTCTTTGCATCTTTTTCTAGGGAAAATACATGCAATGAGAAAACAATGAAGTTGGGTATCATCCACCCATCCATTTGTTTATTGGTATCTCCCTCTTCCAACACATCCATCCAATCACTCACCCATCTGTCATCTGCTCACCTATGCATCAGTCCTCTCACTCCCACCCACCAATTTACTCACCAGTTCACCAACACATCTGTCCATCAATCCATTGTCTGTTCATCTATCTGTCTGTCATTCATCTATCCCTTCACTTATTTATTAATTCTCTTATTCAGTAGACACTTACCAAAGACTTTCTATGGATCAAACACTACCTCAAAGAGTGGGAATAAAAAGCTGTAAAAGAAAATAGTTCTTGCTCTGGGGAAGTCATGTTTGGTGAGGGAGAGAGATGCATCAATAAAGGAAAAATAATGACCACAGAGCAGAAGTCTGGTAACTTTTTCAGGTAAAGCTTCAAGGAGGAGATTTGAAGGATGAGTTAGAGTCCATCAATGAGACCAGGGAGCATTTCTAGGCAAAGAGAGTAGTGCATGATGTGCAGGGCCCTGTCAAGAGTGTTCCTGTCAAGACGTTTCTGGGGTACAGTGGACAGCAACCAAAGATGGTCCTGAAAGAGAGCCCAGGCCAGATTTTAAAAATGGCCAAAAGAATGAGGTCTGAGTTATAGAAAGATACTCCTGGGGCAGGTGTGAGGGGTTGATTAAATGCAGGCAAGCCATGTTGCAGGGTGTGGGGATCAGGTGCCCGGGATCAAGTTTTCTACTGGCCTCTTTCTTTCAAAAGCCCTGTCTCCTGAGCTGCATGATGTGATGATTACCCAGACATGTCTACAGACCCAGCCAGATTTCTCCTGCTGCATGGAATAATGAAACACGATCCCTTCCATAACTTCAAATTTCACCTGCTCTTGTGACCCAGCACAGCGAGTCCCCCATAGAGTAGAAGGGTTTCTTTCAGTGCTCTGTAGAAGGGAAACTATGATATTATCAATTAACTGGATTTCAGCTTTAATTTAGTTGCAGCAGGAAGTACTATTTCTTATGTTCAGAACAGCACCCAGAGCTGGGGTGGGAAACGTGTAAAACACCTCATTGAAATCTCAGTGACCTCAATTTTAACAAACTCATTTGGAGGCTCAGGTTTTTGTACATCCTTCAAATTATAACAATCAATTTACCCTACAATTGGAAATGTAATCACTGCTAAGAATGTAATTAAAATAAGCAATTTTCTATCCATTTGCCAGTGAGTCAAAGCTAAGAAATTACTATTGCAAAGGCATACTTCTAGAAGCCACTAAAAATGGTTTTCATTTTTCTTGTCTGCCCCCCAAAATCCTTTCTGTCTGATGAACAGATTATGATGTGTGAAGGAATAAGGATGGGTCATGACAGTAGCTTTGGGCTCCTGGTCAAAACACGTCATTCGTTGAAACTTTTAATTCACAAACATGTCATTCATTGAACATTTTAATTCACGCATTTTGAGCACCCTGCTGTTTAGCCACACAATTTGGAATCAAGATTGTCTTTCACTTTGTTAGGAAGTTTGTTTTTATAGCTAATCAGAGTCTGATGCCACAATTCTTTTCTCTCCTTTTTGGAACCCCATGAACAATTCTAATATACTCTGAGAGCAGTAGAGATAATAATTACAATTTTAGCTCGGGAACCAGCTTGGGTGTGAATTCTGGCTTAATTTAAAGGTGTGACTTAAGTGACTGTCTGCTTCCTTCCCTCTTGGAGGAAGTATCCATGTTCGTGCTATTGGTTGGCAACTCAGATCTGGCATGGGAAATGCTTAGCCTAGGGCTTGGCATCTCTTCAACATGCAATGGATGCTAGTTTTAATCTCAGAAACCAATCTTTTTTTCCACCCGGATGATGTCATGGGAAGACAATCAGATTGAAAGCCAGGAGTCTTGGATTCCTGGGATCCACCCTGTTTTCAAAACCTCCCTGAAGTCCCCTTTAACTTTAACTCCACCACTCCTTTTTTAAATGTCATGACCATGTCTGATCATACATGTGAACATGGTTTTACCATGGCTGTCACATGGAGTGATCAGTGGAAGGATGTGGAATCATGATCCGAAATGACCTAGTTACTAGGTTTTCACATGAAGGTTCATCTGAAAGAATGCAGGAGGATGTGTGTAGGTCATATGTAAGGTTCATCTGAAAGATACACTTGCCCCAGGAGTATCTTTCTATAACTCAGATCTCATTCTTTTGGCCGTTTTTAAAATCTGGCCTGAGCTCTCTTTCAGGACCACCTTCTGTTGCTGTCCACTGTACCCCAGAAGTGCCTAATGTTGAGCACTCTTGGCAGGGAACTGCACATCACGCACTGCTCTCTTTGCCTCGAAATGCTCCCTGGTCTCATTGATGGACTCTAACTCATCCTTCAAATCTCCTCCTTGAAGCTTTACCTGAAAAAGATACCGTACTTCTACTCTTCGGTCATTGTTTTCCTTTATTGATGCATCTCTGCCCTTCACCAAACAATTTTGTGTTTGTAATTGCTGGGATATGTTCCTTTGAGATCTCATCAAACCTTGGAAGTTTTGGACTTAGATTTTAGGTGTTGCTGGGTTGAGTAGCTTTTGTGTTTTATACCTTGGTTACCTTAGTTAGAGGAACTTAATCCCATGAATTTAAATAACTGTTAGAAATATAGTTTTAAGATTTCCATTGTGTTTTATGTTAGAAGTGTACTGTAAATTATTCTTTTCCCTGATGCTAGATGCTTAACTGATTTTTAATATTTAATTAGCCAGAAACCCACACAATAATGCTGTTGAACATTAATTTTTGTTCAGTCATCTGATTAGATTTCTTGAGATAGTATTTTAGAAGTGCAATTGTTGGGTTGAATGATTGAATTTTATCAAGCTTTTGAAATATGTTTTCAAATTACTTCAGAAATTTTGTAACCATTTATGTCAGAGTGTGTGAAATCTCACCGTACTCTCTATAGCATCAAGTACAATAGTCTTCCCATATCTGTGATTTCATTTTCTGTACTTTCAGTTATCCATGATCAACTTCAGTCCAAAAAATGTTAAATAGAAGGTTCTAGCAATAAATAATTTGTAAGTTTTAAATTATATAACATTCTGAGTAATGAGATAAAATCTCATACCATTCCACTTCGTTTTTTTCTGGATGTGAATTGTTACTTTTTCCAGTGTATCCACACTGTATATATTGCCTAACCATCAGTTGTTTAGTTTAGCAGTCTTAGTTAGCAGACTGACTGTTATGGTATCACAGTGCTTGAGTTCAAGTAGCCCTTATCATAGTTAATAATGGCCTCAAAGCAAAGAGTGGTGATGCTGGCAATTTTATTATAGCATGTTGTTATTGTTCTACTTTTTTATTATTTATAATCTCTTACTGTGTCTGATTTATAAATTAAACTTTATTATGTATGAGTATGAAAAAACCAGTATATTCAGGATTCATTATTATGTATGGTTTAGGTATCCACTGGGAATCTTGGAACCTATCTCCTTTGTATAAGGAGAACGACTCTTTTAGCTTTTGTGCATTGTTCCTGTTTGATCCCCAAATGGTATTCTGTCTTCATAAAATGACATTATTTTCTGAATTACTTTAGACACATCAAAATATTAAAATTACCGACAGTATAACTTGTTGATTGTTTTATAGAGTCAGTTTATCAACTGTCCCTGCAGAATATGGTGTGGGATCCACAGAAAGTCCAGTCTGATCTCAAATCCAAGTTTGGTTTTGATGATCTTCAAATGGAACAAATCCTGAATTATTCAGCTGAGCTAGAGGAGGTATGTGCATTTGACTGCTTGTCACACTGCTGGGTCTCTCCTTGGGAGTGTGTCTAGAATACGGACAGCCCTCTGTATCCATGGGTCTGCACCATGCATTCAACCATCATATTGAAAATGTTAGAAAAACAAATTGTGTCTGTACTGAACATGTGCAGGCTTTTCTTCCCCCTTGTTGTTATTCCCTAAATAATACAATGTAGCAACAATTTACACAACATTTTCATCTAGAAATCATTCAGATTTCATCTAGAAATCATTCCTCTCATCTGCTCTCAGAGACCCAGAGCATCTGGGCAGGGATGGGTCTTATTTTTCTAACATGGTATGTGGTGCCACATGGTATGTGGTGCCACAGTACTTGTTTTCTTTTTTCTTTTTTTTTTTAGTGGTACTGGGGATTGAACCCAGGGCCTTTCACATGCTAGACAAGTGCTCTACCACTGAGTTATATCCCCAGCCCATTTTTCAATTTTATTTTGAGAAAGAGTCTCACTAACTTGTCACGACTGGCCTCAATCTTGCCATCCTTCTGCCTCAGCCTCCCACATAGCTGGGATTGTAGATTGTGCCACCACACTTACCTTATTTTCAATCAAAGGGAAGAAAAAGCAGAAAACATGAGACATCTTGTGGCTTTTATAATCATGAGTGAACATTTTCTTTTTAAAATCTGGGTTTTAAAGGAGACATATAAGACGAAAAAATAGGACTTTAATGCTTTCTGATTGTTGCCATTGTGTCATTCTGTTTGTATGGTTAAAACAAATTCCCGTAGCCTGAGTGGCTTATACAAAAGGAATTTATTTCTCATAGTTCTGGAGGCCGAAAGTCCATGGTCAAGTCTCCAGTGCCCCTGATGTCAGGGAAGGCTTACTTTCTAGCTCGTAGACAGCATCCTCTCACTGCATCTTCACATGGTGCAAGGAATGCAGGAGTTCCCTTGTTGGTCTTTTGTATGGGCACTGATCCCATTACAAAGGCTGCACCCTTGTGATGTAAGCACTTTCTGAAGGTCCCACCTCCTCAGTTCATCACCCTGAGAGTTAGGATTTCAGTATATGAATTTGGGGTGGGGGGGCACAAATGTTTAGTTAATAGCAATAATCAATAAAATTCCTGAAATAGAGCACCACTATAGGGGAATGTAACTCATTCTATGACAGACTTAAGTATTTAGAGAGCAGTTTTAGAGAAGTTTGTGTATAAAATAAATATTTGATGCAAAACGTTAAACGGTTTCTAAACCAGGACCTCAATTTGAATCTTCCCAATTAGGTAGGTTTTGATAATTAGAAAAGAAATTTTTCTCAGAAAAGCAACTTCGTTAATGCAAAGTATCAATTAAACTAGGCTGGCCTCTGTTTGCTTTGGTGGGAGAGTGAAGATGAACCATGTTTATGTCATCTTCATGTCTTCTGCTGGAATAAACAGCTGTTTCTGTTGCTTATGGCCAGTTCGGAAAAATAGGATCAGTTTTCTTCCTTAACTACAAAAGTGTACCCTCAGGATAAATCACACAGACACTATAAGCAACACTTTGTCACCTAGTTACTTCTTTAATCAGGCAAATGTAAGAGCTTCACTTTGAAAAGATTGCGGTATTATTTTTAGAAAAGAAATGTTCTAGGAAAAAACAAAGGTTTTACTTTTAATCATTTCTTTCATATTGTTGCCAGATTCCCACAGACAGCTCCTTAGAGAGGATGGTGTGTTCAGTCTTGTCCAGCATATCCAAGGACGAAGCAGAGAGAGAAGGCCGTGGTGGAGACTGTCCTCCCAAGTGGTCAGAAGTCAAGAACTATCTCATCCACTCGGTCAGCTGGCTGCGACTGTATGGACAGGTACAGTCCTGCATCTGGACACTGTGACTTGGAGCTACTGGTTTGCAGTATCCACACTCATTCCTTTCAACATCATGTTCTTCACCTTTTGATTTCATATCCTTTCTGGGGAAAGGCCTTAGGACCCCCACATCCTGGCCACTGTGTATACCTTCTTTCATGGGTGTCCACCAGCCTCAGGTCAAAAGGCCTTCAACACAAGTTGCCAAAAGTTCATCTGTGTTTTAAACACACACCTGGCAACTAAGAGGTTCCTACATCCATACTGCTGTTGGGATGTGAGATCCCTGACCACAGGCTGCTTTGATCAGGTCCTTGGATATTTGTGTACACACATTTCACTTGCTTTGTGCCTTCTTGTCTGGTTTTGCTCAGAAGTATTGTATAAAAATGGTGACTGGGGTCAGGTGCAGTGGCGCACACCTGTAATCCCAGTGGCTTGGAAGGCTGAGGCAGGAGGATCCTAAGTTCAAAGCCAGCCTCAGCAATGGTGAGGTGCTAAGCAACTCAGTGAGACCTTGTCTCTAAATAAAATGCAAAATAGTCATAGGACTGGGGATGTGATTCAGTGGTCAAGTGCCCCCATGTTCAATTCTTGGTACCAAAAAAAAAAAAAAAGTTGGACTTAAAGCCAAACAAGGGGAATGGAGGCTTTGATCTGTTTTTAGAAATGCTGATATAAAGTAGCACACCTTTAGTCATTATACCTGTCAGATGGCCTTGGAAGCCTGCAGAGGCCCTGGTCAACTCATAGCTTTGTGTTTCTTGGGCAGTTTTGGAGACTGAAGTAGAATCCCTCCCCACCACACCCATCACCTCCCAATCTCAGGTGTTACTTTCCCATTTTGTGTTTTTTCCTTCAAGAACACAGCCCATTAAAACTTTCATCTCCCTTAATATGCTCAGATGATATAGGTTGAATATTCAAATAGTCATACAGCATCCTTCAAAAATATAAGTGTGATTGTCCACTTGCTGGCACTAACTTTATCAAGCACTAAAATTATCAAGGGATGGCATTGAGGTGACCAACATCAATGTGCACTTTTGCTTTGTGCATTATCTGAGTTACTTGAATACATGGTTAATTCAGGCTCACATACCTTTGCATCATGCAGGTCCCATGCTCATTTGAGTATGGAAGATCTATTTTGCTTTATTTTGATGGATGATAAACTATAATATTGATGGTCTTTTTTTTGGGGGGGTACTAGGGACCCCCACATCCTGGCCACTGTGTATACCTAGGGGTACTTAATCACTGACCAACATCCCCAGCTCTTTTTATATTTTTATTTAGAAACAAGGTCTCACTGAGTTGCTTAAGACCTTCCTAAGTTGCTGAGGCTGGCTTTGGTCCTTTCTTTAGTATCATAACTACCAGCTCCGTGTCATAAAGTGGTATTTAATGACTGTGTATCAATGATGACATATATTTTAAAATACCTAAAGCATATTTAAATTATCCTAAACAGCTTAGTTTCATATTCAAATAATATTTAATTTAAAACAATGTATGCTGTTGCCCTTTTCTTCTTTCTCTCTTTTGTTTCTCTTTTGTGGGGGAGAGAAAAAACTAAGGTGCTAGCAGTATCAATTATTACAATTCATCAACTTTAATTTCTGAGTGGATATGAAGTCAAAATTCAGTTATAAATAGACACTTTAAGTTTTCAAGAAAATAAAATGTTAGCTATCATTTATAATGGTCTGTTAATATTTTTCACTAAATATGTTATTTGTAATGCTATTATTAATAATCATATTTTTGTTTCTGAGTTTGTAGGTGTTTCACCAGTGGCAACAGGGTGGCCTGCTTCAGAAGATACTCACAGGTGCTGGCCATAGTCTGGGGGCCCTCAGGGACCAGCTCGAAGAAGGGGATGAGCCATGGAAAGTGGTGGAAGCCTTGCATACTGGACTGCTCATCCTGAGTGACAGCTTGGCATCCAAGGGGCCTGAAGACAGTCTTCACTCTTCACAGATGTAAGGCACATTTCTCTCTTTTGTTACTAACAAGGATAGACAATGCTGAATTTTCAAGAATGCCTGAGGTTACTATCAGAAACAAATTTTTTGAAACTGCAGCTAAACTAATTCCTAGTTAATGTCAGGAGCTGCTCTGGAAATACATGCCCTTAAGTCTTGAGCAAGAGATACCAAGCAATTATTGTGTCCCACCATAACTTGGGCTTTACCTCTATTAGGATGATGAGTTGTGGCTCCAGGAGTAGGTGTCACCCAGTGGGATTCAGTTACACTCACCTGTTCCTTTGTAATTCTACCCCTTTGCCCTTTTAGGGATAGAATATTTGTTTTCTCTTTTAAGTTGGTTTATGTGTTTTCCTTTTACTCTCAGATTGGATATTACTTGAGACTATAAATCACCTTTCATTGTATTTTCTAGTCTACTGTTTTTATGTACACAAATGCATGAATAATTTTTATAAGTCAGTATCTATTTTTAAAGAACATTTATGATCTCAAATTTAAGTCCACATTCTAAGAAGGGACTTTCTGGCACTGACTAACAGAAGATGCCTCGATTGCATGTTCCATGGAACCTCCCCTTGTGTGTCCCCTATATAGAGAATAAAGAATTCCAGAGGCTCTCTCTCTTTTTCCATGGACCCCTATGGTCAGAGAGGTCTCCCAGATTTTGAGAAGCTACTTCTGTGTGTTTGCATGCTTTCTTCACTGTTTTCTTAAGTTATTGGAATAGTCAGATTTGGAAACCCAGCATAGGTCGCCAACTAGCATAGATGGTGATAAGTTAACAAAAGGGAAATCCCAGACTTTCATATTAGACCACAATTAGGGCAGAACGTTTTGAAAAATTCTGAACACCAGTTCAGATGTGGAAGGCAATCTAAAGGGGGAATGACATTTGAGAAGATACCAGATTCCTGGATTTTAGGTTTTATGTCTTTGGTATTTTAAAATGAACAGTACCTCTAAAATACATGTCAGAAGTACTGTTACACAAGAAACTGCCTGTTTTCGTATTATAAAGTTGCAAATATTTGAAATGTTTACATTAAGACTAGAAATATTTTAGAAGTGGGAAAAAGTAGAACTGTTTTTTTTTTAATTTTTAGGGAAATCAAATTAATTCATCAAAATGATCAGTTCTGTAAGATTGGGTCACTTTTCTCAGTAAGTGTCACAATTTGAAGTAAAATGAATTTTATTATATGCTTACAATTAAAATCTTTGTTGGAAGAAAACAATTAGATTTCTCAATATAATCTCAAAAAGGTTTATTTCATATCATGGGCCACATGAGCTCTGGCTCTCTAATTCCATGAACATGGAATTATGATGTCAGAATTGTATAAGGATATATTGTTTTTTGTAATTACACCATGAATAGCAACTCCCAATATTTCCTAGTCTCTCACATTTTCTGGAAGGAGTTAGGAAATAGGATCTTGCTATGAAGGTCTTGTTTTCTATCTTTTACTAAGAGTTGCCCTGGGGCAGAGGTATTGGAGCTTCAGGCAGCAATGAAATTTCTATAAGGGCTATAAAAGCAACAGAAAGTGGCTCCGCAGTAGAGCTCTTGCCTAGCATGTGCAAGGCCCTGGGTTCAGTCCTCAGCACCACATAAAAATAAATAAAAAAATAAAGGTATTGAGTCCAACTACAACTAAAAAATAAATAAGTATATACTACAACTAAAAAATAAATAAGTATATATATAATTATATATGTATATATACATACATAGATATATAGAAATATATATATATATATATATATATATATATATATATATATATAGAGAGAGAGAGAGAGAGAGAGAGAGAGAGAGAGAGAAACCGAAAGGTGAATATCAGTAAGAGCAGGTACACCTTGAAACAATGAGCTGAACAAAGGACAGTTACACAACGTGCTGTCATCAATTAACTTCAGATGCAGAATATTTCTATGTAAGACTTTGCATTGGTTTATTGAAAACTTCCCTGTTGAGTGGTTTGGGAAGCCTAACAAGTCTGTTAGCACTACTCAGTCATAGACACAGCACATTAAGTCACCCTAAAATTACCCTATAAACCTCAACTGCCCCTGGCACATTAGCCTAGGTTCCTGCCTGTTCTCTGACTTAGGAAATGAAGCCCCTGGGAACCTGTACTTGGCTCTTCACTCATACAAAGATTAAGGAAGCTTAAGATTACCCCAAGTACCAGTTGAGGACAACTGAGCTCTCCCGGCCCCCACACATAATTTCTATACACACTCAGGGTCAGGAAGATGAGGACCCTAGCACAGGCTTTGCCATCCACCTGCTATGTGCACTTGTTAGCACAAAATTGACCAGGATGAACGCAAACTTCACAAATCAGCTCAGATCTTTTATTCAAGAATGAAGTTTCACACAGGAACAGGGGATACAGGGACAAAATGACACCATGGGACCCACTTTCCTAGTGGAAAACAAGCCCCAAAGAAAGAAAGGGACTGGGCTTACCTAGGTCATCCTGAGAGGTGATTTAATTATTGCCCGAGTGTGTCTAATGGAGGGTCTGGGTTAGCAGTCAGTGGGTCAGATGAAAGGTCTAGGGACAGTGATCAATATTCACCTCTGGGGTCTCATTGTACTGTCACTGAGAAAGGACTCATTTTGGGAAGGTTTAATACATTGGTTCTTCCTAGAGACTGTCAGTTTAGGCTTGGATGGGTAATTTCCTACCCAGGGCTGGTCTTGTCACTGGGAAAGGATGTACTGGGAAAGGATCAATGCTGTCAATATATGGCTTTCCTTTTCAGTCCCTTTTCCCAGGCCTCACTATTGTGGTGTTTGTCATTTTCCGTATCTAATAGCACTGAATAAGCAATTGTCCTCTGAATCGCTTATGTAAGCAATTGGCCTCTATGTCTCTAATGTAAGCAAATGGCCTCTATGTCTCTATTTAGGTGCCACTTTTGCCTTGGGTAATACAAAACTGCAGCCCCATTGTCTGTCTAGGTGACAAAAAAGTCCACTGCCTGTGCATCTATGGCCCTTCTGTTGTCCTCCTTGGGCTTTGGCCTCCCCATCTGGTAATGGCATCACTAGATGATCTCTCAGTCTCTTCCTAGGTATCAACCCTCTGGTCTTTTGGAGTCTTTGTACAGGACTGCCCAGGAGCCCTGTGACTTCACCTATCAAGAAGGAATAATCTGCACACATCTCTAGGCTGATATGAGGCTTGACAGAGATGCCTGTGTGGAGGATGTCCGCCCCACCCCACCCTTGAGCAGATACTCTTAAACCTTGGCCCTTCTCACCTCTGCCACTGACAGAGGTGATCTCCTAAACTCTCTCCTCCTTCTTTGCATTCTCTCTCTCTCTCTCTTTTTTTTTTTTTTCAGATTCACTGGTTTTTGATCCCTGGATGTCAAGTGTCTCCTCAAAGGCACTATCAAGACTTTGTAATCTCTTTTATTAATTTTACTAATTTTGGAGTAGATTTTTTTCTTTTGTTTTTGTATGGAGTCATGGTCCTATTCCAGTAGGAGTTTGTGTGGTTGATGTTCCTATCACTTTCCCTCTCGGCTGCACACTTTAACCCCATATTCATGGCTGGACACTGTCCTCCCTGTTTAGTCACCTGAGCATTGTTGGTGCTTCCTTTCCCACCTTAGTATTTTTGGTGGTTGATTTTGTTGCACCTGTTGATGTCTCTGTTGCCTCTTTTTCAAGGTTTTGTCCTTGTGTCTCCAGTTTGAACATTCTGATGAAATCAGTCAGCCACTTGCCTCCAGGCTTCTGCAAATGTTTGTAAAATTCCCGTTCATGTGTGGCAGGAAACTATCACAAGTCTTGGTCCAGGAAATCTCTCTCCTTCTTTCCATCCTGTCTCCAAACCCAATTGTTCATTTCTCTTCCTCAATCACAAATTTCAACCAAAAGAAATGAGAACATCATCAGGCTCTCCGTTTCCTTCTGAGCACCTGGTGTCATTAGCAACCCTCTTACCTTCTGAGGTTTTGTCTGCTCCTGTCCAGTCACATCGGTCAGGTGACTGGGCAGTGAGAGCTCTTCATCTGTGTTCCTGGTAAGCCGAGGACTCAGAGGGAGGCTCCAGTAAGGCCTGACTCTGCAACATACACGTGGCTATCAAGTGTCTGCTCACGGAGGTGGCCATGTGATGTCCTTGCTGGCCAGAGCTCGAACAAATTCGACAGCCCAGATCTAAGTTTCAGGTCACACAGTTTATCTTTTTTTTCCCCCCTGGAGAGAGTAAAATAAAGTACAGTTGCCTCTTGCCCACAAATCCAGTTCTTTCCATAATCCCCAGGCTTCCTCCTCAGTGTAATCCAAAGTGTCAGAGAGTGAGTACTCTAGCCCTACCTCATCCTGTGGAGGCTCAGTCCAAGAAGCTGCCTCTGGCTTCAGGCTAGGGACAGGCATATATCCATGGTGATGGATGTGGGGATGGTTTTCCTCCTGCTGATCTCTTGTAGGAGAATTGTCATCAGAACCCTCCTCCATCTCTCTATACCCTCTTCAGTGCTCAGATCCATCAGCTTACCAATTACAGGACAGCAGCAACTAGTTATCAAACTTGCCTTTAACCCAGGCCTACTGAGATTCTGTGAAGACCAAGGGTTGAAAAGTCCAAATGCAGGCTAGAAGCTGAAAGCTGTGGCATGGCCAGAGCTCCACCATTGGAACATTTTGCTTGGCGTTTTTAGAAACCACATCTTTCTACGCTTCTCTCCTTTGAGCTTGCCTTTGTCATGGCTGAGGATGCCCTGTGCTTGCAAGAAGACTCAGCCTGGATTTGCCTGCTCTGGGCAGTGGCCTCCCCACAGCATGACCCCCCACTTGGCTCTTCAGTCTTCCACATTCACTTCCATTTCTATTTCCTCTCATTCTCAGACTCACTTTCTTTCCAGCTTCTCTTCTGAGTTAATTCCTGCATTTATTTGAGGAATATATTACCTTGTTTAACAGACTGGAGTCTAGAGATGGAGAATCATTTGTCTCTTCTGCCAGCCCTAGTGAGATGCTCTGGTAGGAAGGCAGATGCATCTCTAATGGAGTAGTGCTTGAAACATTTCCCCTGGTGACTTTTCTGCTTGGCTTTGAAGGTGAACATCTCAATAGTATAGTCTTTGCAGCTGGCCTCAGGTTCATTACTCCACCTCCGTCTTCAACATGTCTGCCATCTAAAACTCCAGGTACTGCAGGTGTCAGGCAGCCTGACTGTCCCCCTTTGACTTCAGAGACTCTTACAGGTGTTGTTAATTTGCCCTAGTTGGGACCACTTTGATGGATCCTGTATATCATCACCATACAGCTTTTCAATATTTTGAAACTTTTCTCAAATTGTTCCTACATCTCATCCATACACTTTGAGGCAAAAAGTGATAAATTCCACCTGGAATTTTATGCCAATCCTCACTTCTTTTCCATACTGTTAGGAGTATACTTTCCTGTTCTGGGATAAAAGAGAATGTCTAGTCCATATTCAGTACCTAAAAGAATCTACAAATCAGCTGATACAAATAATGCAATTTGTCATGAACCTGGTTAGATGGTGAAATGAGACTTTCAGTCCATGAACACAGTTTTCAAAGCAGTGAGATGTTTTCATTTGCATGGGAGTTTCATTTCCCTAGCTGGTGCCTTAAAACACTTTCATTTCATTTCACTCATTTCTTTTTGCTCTTAGATCACAGAGTCTGCAGAAATTGCAGAGTGTGCTGCAAAGCCTGCCCCAGTGGCCAGACCTAAAGAGATTGCTGCAGCTGGGTGGTGCTCTCAGGAATGCAATAGCCCAGGATTTGCATTTCATCCAAGGTAAAACAACTCTAGTGTTATTTGTCACCGAAACTCACTAAGAGCAAACATGATATTTATTGGAAAACGAACTTGCAACTGCCTGACAATGTTGTAAAGTTTGGAGCTAAGTTATGCTGCTGTTGTATGTATATTTATGCTTTGTTACGAAGCCTTCTGGGGTATTTCACATACAGCATGCCATGACTGAATACACAAAACTGTCAAAGTGACAGGTGTATCCTACTGTCCAATATATGCCTACAGTGTGGGCTGGGATAGGCAGTTTCCTAGGACTGAAGTCTGACTTTTACATTCACATCAGCAGAAACAGTTCTCAGGCTGGAGAGGGACCAGGGTGCATTGTGAGTAAGTGAATCATTATGTTTTATATCCCTCCCCTCTGCTTCTCAGTATCTGATAGAGATCTTATTTCTTGGAACTTTTAAGTCCTTGGAACTTCTGATGACTATGGTGGATGCTTTTCTTTCTGCACTCTTCTGAGGAAGTCAGGTTTTCACTTTTGCCTGAGTGGGCTGTCTTTTCGTCATCTGATGGAGGAGGGAGAAGAAATGAGGAGGGGATATTGCTTTAAAGAAGCAAAACTCTCCTCTAACAAGGAACCCATATTCATGTGTCTTCAAAAAGGATAAGACAGAGTTATAATGTCTTTCCCCATTTTCCTTTCCAAGGAAGATAATGAAATACCTCAGGTCAAGTTTACTGAAATGTGTGTTTTTAGAATTCAATTTATTGATTCACACTGTACATAGAAATCAAGCTTGAAGATGCCTAACTTGGGTGAGGAATAAATCGAATTGTTGATCTTGCAGCAATCCTCATTCACCTGGAGACTTCAGCGAACAATTCTATGCAGGGCAGACCTGATCGATGGAAACTAGAAAAGGATGTGTTCTTTGAAGGGTTAAAGCAGGTAAATCACAGCCAAGGATTATACATAAACCATTTTCATAAAACATTGAAGAAGCTCATGCAATATTAAGCTTTGCCTATTATGGATTGTGCTAGCAAAATAAAGAGAATAGACACATTTTGAAGAACTTTAGGTTGCATTTTAACATTTTGATTGTTTGTTTCTATTTGTAGTTCTTGAGCTCATGGTGAGCATGACTATACTCTCTAAATGTTACCCTTTTCCATCCTCATTAATCTTTTAGATGTTGATGAAGAATGCTACTGCTCCCTGCCTAAATGAACGCTTGTCTGAGAAGGAGGTCCCTCTGCCCCCTGGGATCTGGAGGGACTCCTGGGGACTGTTGTGCAACCATACCTCCTTCAACGAGACCAGTGTTTTCAACAGGCTACTTGGTACAGTAAAGGATGTTGTAAGTAATCCATTATCTGATCTCTTTCATGGGCACCAACTGGGCTCATATCTAAGGTTAATTTTTTAAATTAATTGAAATTAATTTCAGTTAATTTAACTGAAGATGCTAATATTGAATTAATTGTTCATACACCTAAAGGAAACTGGCCACCTGAATTGTGTTCCTCAATTCCATCCCTTCTGTCTGACAGCTTGGGAGTGTGTGTGCCCTCGAGTCTACCAAAACCAACTTGACCTTCCCCAAGACAATCTCAAACTTTCAAACCAGGCACTTCTGCTTCTCTGGTTTCCTGGCCATTTATCCTGTTCCATTTCTAGCTGCATATGGGGAGAAAAGTGGAGGGATAACTCTGGTGATCAGTCAACTTATAGCAGAGCTTTGGCTTTCAGGGTCACAGACTTTGAAAATCATGTGTTTGTCATGTCACAGCCCAGAACACTTCTGTGAGCGCTCACCTTTGCAGAGCACTCAACTTGGGACTATTCGGCAATTTTTTGGGAAAGATTATTATGTCAAGTCTAGCTTCTATTTTTCTTCCTGAGTACTAAACATTATAGTAATATGTTTTTTCTTCATTTTTTTCCTTCCAGAATTACCTATTTCTTTTTTCACTTCTTCCTTACATGCCATGAGATAAAACCAGTGATAATGTCACAGGAAAATGAACATGGAATGGTCATGTGTACATAGTTCAGCCATCAATGCTTTCTCAGTGTCTGCTTGGCAAGGTGGCATGTGGAAGAGAGTACAAACATGAACACAGTCTCTTGGCTGAGCAGGGCAGATGGCATGAGTGCACAGGGGCTCAGCATCTGTAAATCTCCGCTAAGATGTTGATGAGACTTACTAAAATGAGACATAAGATTTGGAAGCAATGAGAAGTCAGAGAGAATGCTAGGCAGATGGAAAAGTGTGTTTGAAGTCATGCAAGCACATGAAAAGACTCTACCTATTTGCACATTATTTTTTTTTTCCCTGCTAGCAGGTATAATTTTTTTTTTCTGGCAGAAAGCCCATTTCAAATTTCCCTGTGTCTATATAGCCTAACTCATAGTCTCACATGGAGCTGGGATCCAGCGGGATCTGCTGCAGTGATGAGTGTTTTTCTAGGTCACATATATGTGAGGTAGCCTTTCTAAGGATGCTTAGATGTGTCAGTAGCAAACCATTCCATAACTTAGTGGCTGAAAACAAAACAAAACATCTGTTATCTTTTGTGACTCTGCAGGTTGATTGGGCTTATCTAGGGGTTTCTTCTGATGATCTTACTGGGTACTTCTCCTGTAGTTATAGTCAGAGGGCCATGGGGGGTGGACTCTGGATGCTCAGCTGGGATGTGGAGGACTGGAACCTCTCATGCTCCACCGAAGTCACAGGCTTCTCTTCTCTGGGGAGCCTCCTCACATAGTTTCTCAGGAGGGTAGATAGACTTCTCACAAGGTATCCAGGCATCCAAAAAATAGGCCAGAAGAAAGGCTTTTAAAGCATGTGAGGGCAGCTTAGAAAAGGTAGGACTGGAATTAGCATAAGTCACCTGTGCTTCACTTTGTGGATTAATATGAGTCAGAGCCAGGCCTAGATGAATTGTGGGAGGAGATTACTGAGAGTTCAATTTTCAGAAGGCTTGGTTTATTGGGGACCTGTGGGGATACAAGCTACCACAGCTGACTATGCTACTTAGGTCCCTGCTTATTGGGTTCCTAATAAAGTGGGTTATAAGTTACCTGACTCTATTGCTGTATAAGGTTTTATTTTGGGGTCTATAATTTTGGACATGAGTAAAGATTCGAGTCTAGCACTATGACTTGGTAGTCATGGTCCTATAGTTCATAGTCTTTGATGCCCAATTCAAGTGGAACCCTGGTTACACAGGCTAGGTAGGTTACATTTCAAATACCCACATTTGAATGATTTTATTTATTACAAGTGATGTTTTATTCTCTTATTAAGGACCATATTTTGCAAGAGGTCATTACTGGGCACACAGACATGCCAGTTTCGGTACCGGAAGAGTATTTGGGCTGGCAGGAACTGGAGACACAGCTGTCAGAAGTGAGCCTTTCGTGTTCTCAGCTCTTCCAGTTGAAGGGTGCTGTTGCCTCACCTGGGACCCATGTCTCCTCTGGTGGCTGTGAGCACCAGCTTGTCTCCACCCTGTGAGTATGCATTGGATGGAAAACTTCCCAATACTTTGTCATCAAAATGAGGTCAAATGCTTCTCATTCAAATGATAGATCAATATTTAGATTCTATTGCTAATGAATGAATAGAAAGATGTTTATTTTGAATCTAACTTTTGGTATATAGTTTTTAGAAAGCATCTAAAAACTATAACATATTAAACAGTTCCCTTAAATTTAACTATTGGTTGAATCTTTCATAAGAAATTCAGGAACTAATTGAGTCTAAGGAATGCATATGTTTGAGGTTCTTGTTGGAACTATACTCAGAATTATCACATTAACTACTAATGGGAGTCTTGCCTTGGGAGTCCTGATTCTCCAGAAAATTTGCCTTGTTTTTATTTTATGACTCTGAAAATTATATGTGTGATCAATTTCTACTTTCCTCAGATGCTAGGAAATTCACACTCAAATACATCAAGTAGGGAATGTATTCTTGGCCTCAAAGTTCATTTTATTTTATGTTCTTTATTTTCCCTCTTTCTTTTCTCTTGATTTACTCTTTCTTGTATTTTATGTGGTCCCATAAATGGTTTTCCCTCACTTTGTAAATCAGGGTGGAGGAACTCATAAACAAACAAATAAATATTAAGTGAACCATTTCGAAGAATCTAATTTCTTTCATATGAGGACTGCCAGACATTTGCCTATGTCTGTGTTTAGATGGATTTATAATGACCTGCCATCTGGAGCATCATTATCATCTCTGGCTTCTTTTTGACTGCAGGATGTTTCATATGCTTGAAAAAGTACAACCGTCCCTGGAACAGATACCCTATGGGAAGGCCTTCCTAGGGCTTCTCAGGAAGACTTGTAAAGTGGCACGATGTGTGAACATGCAAGGAAGTTTCCAGGACAGTCTTCTGGGTAAGGCTAGAGACAAGAATGTGGGGTATTTTCTTCAGTTAGTGAGGTAAGATGATATCACAAAAGTCCATCCTACTTCATGAAGGGCAGATTAAAATGGAAGGTTCTCCAAGGACAATTCACTCTTACGATTACTGTAGTCAGGCTTTTCCCTTCCATTATGACAAGACCCCACCCTCTCTGGGTCCTTGCAGCACTTTTTCTTATGACTCATTTTCCTCTTGGGATTGTTCTGGTTTAGATAAATGCACATGCAGACTAATCATGACCCTCCTCATGAGAGTCCTGATGGACTTCCTATGTGGCCTATTCATTTGATTTAGCACTAAGTCTATCCCTCATAATGAAGAAAATGTCTCATGCTGATCATGCTCAGTGTGATCCTGAAATCTCCGTCCTTTTCCCTGAAGCTGCTCTAATAGTGAGGACAAGGTTTTGAGCAATAGGAAAAAGAAATTTTATTGCTTTGCTATGGGCCTCCTGTCTAAGAGGCTGTGATTCTCATTGTCAAGGGGAATTGTGGGCTTTTAAAGAGGGGTTACAAAGGCTAACTTCCAGGTGAGCCCTCACAGGAGTCATAATTCCTATCCAAGCAGTAGCTTTGAGAGAGAGCTGTTTAGATCCACTGGTGACAGTCATGAAGTCTGAATTCTTTTATTTCTGAGGTCTCTGAGCCAAAGAACAGATAACTTGGTCTCGGATGGAAAGAAGGTTAATCTTGCTTCTGCCATGGTTTGGGAATGGGAAACCGAAAAGAAGAAGGGGTAAAAAATACAAATTAACAAAATCAGCTTCCAGTGGTGGACTAGCAAGGTTTATCTTCAGAGCATGAAGTGGACCTGTTATAAGTGCAGAGAAAACAACAACAACAACAAACCCCAAACAACAACAATTCAAAAAACTGAAGTTTTCTCTATACTCAGCTCTTCCGATTTCTGTGCCCAAATGTGTGGGTTTTTTCCATACGAAGCAGTTTTCCAATTCTCTTTGGAGACCAGTTGGTGACCTATAATTCAATTCAGTTCCAACACTGCCTACCTGGAGATAGTATCAGATGTCACAGGTGAAGTTCTCAGTCTCACATAGGCTGTCCTTACTTTAGATGCCAACTCCAAGTGTGGGCCTCCCTTTTGACTTCTGACGATAGGCTACAAATCAGGGTTCCTGTGACCCCTTCCTCAAGTTCTACAATTTGCTAGAACAGCTCCCAGAACTCAGGGAAACAGTTTTCAGACAAGACTACTGCTTATTGTAAAGGACATAACTGAGGAACCATAAGAGGGAAGAGATACATAGGACAAGGTATGGAGGAGGCAGGTCAGGGGTGCAGAACCTCCATGCCTTCTGTGGGTGCACCACCCTCCCAGCACCTCCAGGAGTGCACAACCTGCAAGCTCTTTGAGCCCCTTCCCTTTGGGGTTTTCATGGAGGTTTTGTTATGCAATCAAGATTAATCATAGGCCATTAGCAATTAATAAAACCTCCAGCTTTTCTCCTCACCTTAGTGATTAGGGGGAAAGTAAAGGAGAGGGTACAGGGTGGGGTGAAACTTGGAACCCTTTAATTACATGGTTGGTTCTTCTGACAATCAGCTTCTATCCTGAGGCTGTCTAGGAACCATCCCCCCCAAGCAATGTTTTTTAAATAGAATTTTTAAAATTGGTGAATTATAGTTACACTCAGGTGTGGAATTCATTGTGATATGGTTTGGTTAACTTCATTCTGCTGTTTCTTTCCTTTCCCATCCCCACTTTTTTCCCTTCATTCACCTTCCTCTACTCCACTGTTCCTCCTTCTATTTTAATGAGAGCCCCTCCTTTTTAAAATTTCTTTTTTCTCTCTATCTTCCATATATAAGAGAAAACATTTGATTTTCTGCTTTCTGAGTCTAGCTTATTTCACTTAGCATGATCTCCAGTTCCATGCATTTGCCAGCAAATGTCATAATTTCATTCTTTTTTCATGGCTGAGTAAAACTCCCATTTTTTTGTGTGTACACACACACACACACACACAAACACACAAACACACACACACACACACACATATATATATATAAAATTTTCTTTATTCTATTGTCTATTGAAGGACAGTGAGGCTGGTTTCATAAGTTGGATATGGTGAATTATGTGGCTACAGATATTGGTATGCATGTATCAGTATAGAATGCTGATTTTAATTCTTCTGATAAATACCAAAAGAGTGGGATAGCTGGGTTATAGGGTGGGCCCATTCCTCATCTTTTGAGGAATCTCAATACTGCTTTCCATAGTGGTTGTGCTAATTTTCAGTCCCACAAGCAATGTATAAGTGTATATTTCCCCCCACATCCTCATCAGTATTTATTATTATTTGTGTTTTTGATTATTATCATTCTAATTGGAGTGAGATGAAATCTCAGTGTAATTTTGATTTTCATTTCCCTGATTGCTAGGGATGTTGAACATTTTTTCTTATGTTTGTTGGCCATTTGCACTTCTTTTCAAAAGTATCTGTTTAGTTCAATTGCCCATTTATTGATTGAATTGTTTTTTAATGTTAATTTATATATATATATATAATTTTTAATGTTAATTTTTAAACATTTTTAAATGTTAATTTATATATATGTATATATTTCTGGTTATTACTCTCCCATTGGAAGAGTAATTGACAAAGATTTTCTCTCGTTCTGTAGGTCCTCTCTTTATACTCTTAATTGTTTCCTTTTGCTGTGCAGAAGCTTTTTAATTTTAGTTTTTGAAACTCTAGCCAGAGCAATCAGGCAAGAGAAGGAAATTAAAACGATACAAATAGGAAAAGAAGATGTCAAATTATCTCTGCTGATGACACAATTCTATACTTAGAAGACCCAAAATACTCCAGTAAAAGACTTCTAGAGCCAATAAACAAATTCAGCAAAGTAACAGGATGTAAGATCAACATACAAAAATCAATAGCTTTTCTATACTCCATTAATGAATCTGCTGATAAAAATGTCAGGAAAACAATTCCATTATAATAGCCTAAAAAAATCTGTAGGAATAAATCTAATAAAGGGGGGTGAAAGTTCTCTACAATAAAAACATAGAACACTGAAGAAAGAAACTGAAGACCTCAGAAGAGGCAAAGACCTTCAATATTCATGGATAGGCAGAATTAATATTGTTAAGATGGTCATATGCACTATATGGATTCAGTGCAATCCCCAATGAATCCCCATTGAAATGCCAATGGCATTCTTCACAGAGCTAGAAAAAATAATCCTAAAATTCATATGGAGGAATAAAAGACCCAGAATAGCCAAATAAATGCTGAGCAGTTAGAGTTATGTTGGTGGCATCCCAATACCTTGTCTCAAATTATACTTCAGGACTATAAAACAAAATCAAAATCAAAATGGTATTGGCATAAAAACAGACATGAACACCAATGAAATAGAACAGAAGACAGAGAAAAATGCACATAAATATAGTGTCTGACCCTTGACAAATATATCAAAAAAAAAAAAAAAAAAAA
>NW_026000153.1:23103847-23141048 GCF_001458135.2 Marmota marmota marmota
AAAAAAAAAAAAAAAAAAAAATATATATATATATATATATATATATATGAAAAACTGGATCCCTATCTCTCATCCTGTGCAAAAATCAACTCAAAGCGGATCAAAGATGTAGGAGTTAGACTAGAAACATGTCAACTACTAGAAGAAAATATAGGGTCAACATTCCAACATACTGGCTCAGGCACAAGACCCCCGGCTATCTTATTAGTATTTAAAAGACACTTATCTCTTTGAGGATTTTGGAGCTCTGTGCCAAGGAAACAAAATCAGTGACCAAATATATGTATTTCCTATTGTATCATAGCTTTCTTCTCCTTGCCAGTATCATAAAGTAAAAAATTCCCTAAAATTTATAAACTCCACTGCATGACTCACAAGGTCTTCCCACCTCCTGCCACATATGCTTTTTTGAACCCAAGTCAAAACCCAAGTGAAATGTGTACTTCTGACTCTGTCTTTCTGCTCTAGGGCTGGTTGTCTGTTTCCACATCTCCCACTTTCCTGGTATGTCCTGACCCTGCTTTATCTCCTTGGGGTTGTTAGTTCCTCCTTGGAATGCCTGCATATCAGATATGGAGGGCCTGGAACTAGCAATGGGTATTTATCTTTTCTTCTCTTGTGGCATGGCCACCTTGTGTTCTTTCCTTTCTTCCTCTTCAAATTGCTGCTCTTAGAGGCTTCTGGAGTTAAATGGTCATATGCACTATATGGATTCAATGAAATATCAAATCTACATGCCAGAGGATGGGTCCTTTTGTTTCCCACTTTAAGAAGCTCAGTATTTCTGTTCACAGTGCTAGGTTGTTTGCCACATGTTCTGGGTGAGGGAATCATCCTACACCTTCACTTTCTCTCTTACCCTTGTCTTCCTTTTTATATCACTTATTTTTGCTGGTGGTCCTTATTCTTGATGTCCTCTAACTTACTGATTCTTTGTTTTATTTCTTGAGCTTAAAGGTCTTTTTTAGTCTGTGTCCACACCAATATGAGAAAGTGTTGGCCCTATTTTCTTCTAGTAGTTGCAAGGCTTCTAGTCTATAATCCCTGAGCCTTTGATCCACTTTGATTTGACTTTTGTGCAGAGTGAGACATAGGGATCTAGTCTCCTTTTTCCACATAGGGATATTCAGTTTTCCCAGCATCATTTATTAAAAAGGCTCTCTCTTCTCTAACATACAGAATATACATTTTAAGAAGATGCCCAGATGACTTATAAGTATACGAAAGTTTAAGAAGCACTAAATAATTACAGAACAACATGAATAACAGCAGAACAATCCTGTTATGCATTCATCTTTCCTGTATCCATTCTTTTTTTCCTTTAAAAAGAAAAGAAAACAAAAAACAGTGCATCCTAAGAATGTGATATAATAGAGATGAATTAAATGTTCTAATGTAGGTATTTAAATTTGCAGAGTGTAGTTTTATCATGCAGCTAAAACATGGTCTCAGTTTGGTATTTTGGCATGGATTTTGAAAGCAGATGGACTTGAGATCAAACATTGCATCTGATGGGTTTTATTTGAGTGGGCCCTCATTTACCATTTTTATTCTTGGTAAAATAAAAATTATATAACTAACTTTACTTGGTTTTTATGAAGGCTAAATATGATAGTGTATGTAAAATGCCCAGCATAGTACCATTGTCATGTATGATGGACAGTAACTCCCTTTCCTTCCCCAGTGCAATGAATGTCAAAATTATGATGAATTGCAAGTAACAGAAAATTTGATATGAGGATTTTCTATTCTTCTTTTGCATAAAAAATTTTTTGAATACTGCTTTTTTTCTTTTTGTAGTACTCATCCTTATCAGATGTTATTCACATACCTCTATGCTAATTTTCTAAATTATTTTCATCTTCCCCTACCCCCCTGCCATAAATGCTTACAAAATTTCTGACACATAGCTTTTCTATTTCCATGGAAAATTAGTGAGGTGCAATGGGTGCAAGTTTTATGCAATTTTACTTGTGAAAAAACAGACTGCAGAGGTTAAATTATTTGCTTCAAATTAGAAGGATTTTTGTCTTAAAAATTTTATTGAAATAGGCGTATGCCCGTAATCCCAGAAGCTCAGGAAGCTAGGTAGGAGAATCGAAAGTTCAAAGCAACTTAATTTGAAATAGCCAGAAATGCTACATAATCCAATTATGAATTACTTGCATGGACAAACTATGATACATCCATTCAACTGAAAAGTAATCAGTGACGAAAAAGAATGGCAAAAGCCAGGCACTAAGCAACTTAGTGAGACCCTGTCTCTAAATAAAATGCAAAAAAGGGCTGGGGATGTGGTTTAGTAGTTGAATGCCCCTGAGTTCAATCCCCAGTACCGCCCCCCCCACACACAAAGTTTTAATTGAAATATAATAGACATTCAATAAAACATACATATTTAAAGTATACAACCTGGTATTTTTGAAATATGAATATATCAATGAGACTCATCACTACCCAAATCTACCTCCTATTCTTTGTGTTCCCCTTTGTCAATTCCAGCCCCTCCTCTGTTCCCAGGCAATCACTGCTCTGCTTTCTGTCACCATAGTTTTAATTTTCTAGAAAATTTTGCAAATGGAATTATGCAATATGTACTTTTTCTGTCCTGTTTCATGTAGCATAATTGATGAGCATTGATGATTTGAGATTCATCCATGCCTAGTGTGGTCATTCTTTTTCGTAACTAATTACTTTTCAGTTGAATGGATGTATCATAGTTTGTCCATGAAAGTAATTCATAATTGGATTATGTAGCATTTCTGGCTATTTCAAATTAAGTTGCTTTGAACATTTGTGTATGTTTGGCCGAAAATATGATATATTGTCTTTAGCAATAAAATAACTGGATTACATAGAAGGTGTATGTTTAACTTAAAAAAAATAAAAAACCCAACAAGCTATTTTTTCAAAGTTGTTTTATAATTTTACATTACTGTCATCAGTATATGAGGGTTGTCATACTACACATCTCTCCAACACTTGTTATGTGTAGTCTTTTTAATTTTAGCCATTTTATTATATACATAGTGATATCTTATTATGGATTTAAGTTATATTTATGAGTTATGATTTTAAACATTTATCTTTGATGTGTTTATATGCCATCTGCATATCTTTATTTATGAATTCTGTGTTCCAATCTTTTCCTTACTTTTAAAATCAAGTTGTTTGGGACTGGGGTGGTGGCTCAGTTGTAGAGCACTTACCTAGCATGTGTGAGGCACTGGGTTTGATTCTCAGCACTACATATAAATAAATGAATAAAATAAAGGTCCATAAACATCTAAAAAAATTTAAAAATCAAGTTGTTTGTTTCTTTGTTTCTATATTTACTGAGTTTGAAAGTTTGTCATATATTTAAGTTATAAACCTTTTGTCAGACATATTGATTTCTAATTTAATTTCATTTGGGTGAGTGAAAACCCTCTTTGTATGTTTAATTCTGTTGAATTTATTGAGGCTTGTTTTATAGTTTAGAATATAATCTACTTTGGTAAATGCTCCATGTGCACTTGAGAAGAATATGTATTATGTCATTGCTGTGTAGAATGTTCTATATATATGGAAGATCAAATTGTTGATAGTATTGTACAAATTTTCTATATACTTACTAATGTTTTATTTTGTGGGGTACCGAAATCTCTGAATATAATGTATATTAGCCTATTTCCCCTTGTATTTCTATTAGTTTTTATTTCATTCTGAAATTCTGTTGTAATGTGCATATGTGTTTAGAATTACTCCTTTTTTATTTAATTGATTTTATTTTTTTAAATACACAACAGTGGAAAGCATTGCAATTCTTATTACACATATATACAACAATTTTTCATATCTCTGTTTGTATATAAAGTATGTTGACACCCGATTTGTGTCTTCAAATGTGTACTTTGGATAATGATGTCTATCACATTCCACCATCCTTGCTAATCCTCTCCCCCTCCCTTTCCCTCCCACCCCTCTTCCCTGTCTAGAAATCATCTATTCTACCAATGTTCCCTCTCCCTACCCCACTATGAGTCAGTCTCCTTATATTAGAATTTCTCTATCTTGTTGAACAGTGGATGTCTTTATCATCATCAAGTGATATTATCACCTAATCTACTTTGATAACTTTTTGCTTAGTGTTAGGGTGGTATATCTTTTCCATCCTTTTCATTTATGACTTCATGTCTCAAGCACATTTCTTATGTACAGCATGCAGGTAGGTCTGATTTTATCTGAACTGACAAGTTTTTCCTTTTCACTGAGCTGAGTAAATTATATAGCACACATTAAATAACATTAATCATTTAATGTGATTAATGTTCCTTGCTACTTCCACCATCTGTCAGTTTGATTAATTTTTTCCCCTAAGTATGGGTCATAATTCCCTTCTTCTTTTCATGCCTGGTAATTATTGATTGGATGCCAAAATTGCAAGTTTTAACCTTATATTGTGCTGTGTTTTTCTATTTGTATAAACATTTTTGAGACAAATTACTGGAAACAGTTTAGTCCTTTAGGGTTTTTCTGTTTTTCCCAGTACTGGGGATTGAATTCAGTACATGTGAGGCAAGAGCTCTTCCATGGAAATACACCCTGAGCCCTAGAGTCTTACTTTTAAGATTTCTTAGGCAGGACTGGCAATGTACTCAAGTCTGGTTGGAAATATTATCCACTACTGATGCAAAACCCTTTATATATACTCTGCTCACTGACTAACGAATTGTAAATTGTTCTAGTTGGCTAATGGAAATAGAGTATATTGCTTGTCTTGTGTGATGACCAAAGACTGCTATCTTTAATCATTTGGGGATTAAACTACCTGGTTTCCAGTAGTTCCCTCACATGTATGGATTAATTTGTTTTCAGCTGAATACTGGAGGGAAGCATGTGGTGACATTCTTGCTTTGTACAGCCCTCTCTTGTTCTCTGTGTTTGTACTTTACCTGTCTTCAGACTCTAAGCTTCATCTTGTAAGCTCAGCATGTCCACTGAGGTCCAGCTCACTTCTCCCTTCTTGTTCCTCCTGGACCCTCTCCTAAGTCAACCAGCTAGGTTTCACCTTGTTTTCTGTCTTTTATGAGTCAGTGTTCTGCATTATCAGTGGCTAGTGATACTTCACCTTGGATGAAAGCAGATATCAAATCAGAAATTTCCAATCTATCTTTTTCCCATTTTAATAATATTAGGTGAACTACTAAAATATTTCACTTGCCTAGATTTGTCTATTATATGACATTTGATATCAATTATTTTTTAGCTTTCTCTAAGAAATCTCCCTGTTATGCAGAAAACATGGATTGGAAAATCATCAGTGATAATTATTTTACATTTTTGAATGACTTATTGACTTCTCCAAAAACTTCCATATCCAGGTAAGTTATTGGAATTCAACTTCCAGGTCTTAATTTAACTATCATCTGAAGATAAACAAGACCTAATTATAGGACATGCATTCTTTAATGTTTATGAGCTTGATATCGACACAGTATTTACTAGATGCTCAATAAATATTTATTTATAGACCATATGACTCAAGTTTCCATGGTATTTTAGTCAGCTATCTTGCTGCTGTGACCAAAAGACCTACAAAAACAATTTTAGAGAAGGAAAAATTCTATTTGGCACTCATGATTTCAGAGGTATCAGTCCATAGATGGTTTGCTCTATCCTCAGAGCCATCATGGTGGAAGAGTGTGATGGAGGAAAGTGACTCAGGACATGACCCCAGGAAGCACAGAGAGAGGGAGGGAGGGAGGGAGAAAGGGAGAGAGATAGAGATAGACAGATAGATAGATAGATAGATAGAGACTCCCTTTACCACAGACAAAATATAAAACCCAAAGGCATGCCCTCAGTGACCACCTCCTCCAACCATACCATACGTTCTTACAGTTACCATCCAGTTAATCTTTATCAGGGAATCAATGCATGTGTTAGGTTAAGACTCTCATAACCAATCATTGCACCTTTGAACTTTCTTGCATTTTCTCATACATGAGCTTTGGGGGATACCCCATATCTAAATTGTAACATGGATTTTGAAAGGAAATACAGATTATAGCAATTCAATTTTCATTAATGGTTACGAGATTCATAACAGATACCAAAAGTATTTCTTTGAAAACTTGTCTCATTTTTTAGAGTTTAGACTAGAGTTTAGACATGGGATCAATGATTTAGGTGCTGATAGTTCTGGAGACTCTAGGGAGTGGAAGTGATCTTTGGAAATAAATATGACAGATTATTTGCTGCTTTGAAATTTCAACATATATTTTGAGATGGGGATTTTTTCCTGTATGATTACAGATGTTGTGTCCAGTTTAAAAGCATGTTTTATTGTTTGTTGGGCTGCATTGGAACTTAATGGGACAGAAACTCTTGAAAGTGGTTCCAACTTACCTGTGAAGCTTGCTAAGAATACAAATGTTGTACCTTGTACCTAAATCTTGCCCTGTGTGCAGGATGCAGGCTTCTGCATCTTTATCAAATTCCACAGATGATTTTGGTATACACCAAAATTGGAGGACAATTTGGCTATACCTCTCTAGACCTGAGGTTCACCACCATGGTTAGATGAGACTTTCTAAGCCCAGTTATCAGCACACACACACAAAAAGGGACAATGTAATGGACTCTGAAAAGTCAGCCCCGATGCTGATGTCAAATTCATAATTTCCCACTTTACTGAAAGTCTCAAATATTTCAAAGCAGTAGAAAGCCGTTATGGTTTGATGTGTGATGTCCCCCAAAAGCTCATGTGTGAGACAATGCAAGAAGGTTCAGAGGAGAAATGATTCAGTTGTAAGAGTCTTAGCCTAATCAGTGAATTAATCCAGGATGGGATTAATTGGTAACTGGAGGCAGGTGGGATGTGGCTGGAGGAATGGTTAATTGATGACGTGGCTATGGGACAGGTATATATTTTGTATCTTGAAAGGCTGCTTCCCTCTGCCACACACTCCACCATGATGTTCAGCCTCATCTCAAGCCCCAAGAAATGGAGCCAGCCTTCTATGGACTAAGATCTCTGAAACCGTGAACAGTCAAATAAATTTTTCCTCCCTTAAAAATGTTCTGTTTGGATCCTTTGTCACAGTAGCAAAAAAGATGACTAAAACAAAAGAGGACAATAAAAGTAGTCTAGATGTGTTCCAATGATATTCATTTTTATACCCATTACAACCAGTGCAGTGTCTTTTATGAAAGAGGCTAGATAATTAGATATTGATCTAATAACCAACAACAAAAAAACCACATTGGAAATTAAGTGCAATTAATGTAGAAAGTTAAATTCAAGGGTATGTGTGTGGGTGTGGCTCAGTGGTAGAGTGCTTGCCTAGCATACAAAACTGAATTCAAAATCTGAAAACTTGGGCCATGTCCTGTCCATGCCATGTACTAACAGTATGGTTAAATTAAAAAGTTTTTGAAATATTTCTTTTTCTATGAAATAGAAATAATGATGTGTACTTCAAAAGGCTGTTGTAGGAAAGAAATAAGATTATACTTGTGAAAGTGCTTCATTAACTGTAAAGTGATATGAACAAATGTGGTAATGTTATTACTGGTACTGATAGGGAATTTTTTTTCAAAATAGCCACTCTATTTTACAAACAACAATTGACACTACAATTAGGCATATATACATATGTGTATGTATATGTGTGTGTATATATGTGTATACACACCTGTATATATAATATTAAACATGTGTACGCACATGTACATGTATGTATGTATACATACATATATGCACATATATAATGCACTAGATACATAGTGCTCTGATCTTAGATATTAGAGAGGACAATAACATTCGTGTATTTGATCTTCTCTGTAGTACCCTATGCCAGACATGGAATGTTAAAGAAGTTAGAGAGGAATTTACCTATCTAGGCATTAATATCCAATAAAGTCTGAAATTCTGTATCCATAATTCTGAACTCATTTGAAGTCTGGCAATAAAAGCTGTTCTTATGGCTGGCATCATAAAACACACAGCAGGGATACCACCTGAACCATGTGCAATTGTTTCAGGTCTGGTGACCCAACATGGTGATATCTTTCACAGGTGTCACTGCAGAGGTATCAACATGTTGGTGTCAGGGCTGCCTGAGCCAATGCAGTGTAGACACTTATCAAATACTCATATCACATAACCTTTCTAAAGTCTTAGTGATCTGACTTTAGATATGATCTAAAGTCAGATCATTCATGGATTTCCAAAGTGGCTGTGACTTCTGAGTTTTAAGTTAGTTCTGCAAGAGTGCACATCTCACAAACTCTGATTTGCTTTTCTGAGAACTCTTTGTATTTTAAAAATAAAAACCTGGAGAGGAAGTACCCCATCTAACATAAAAGAGAATTGGAATTGCCTCCTGGCACAAGGAATCCCAAAAGTTTTCCTTAAATCATACAGGCACCATTTCTGATGCGTCTCACTATTTGAACTACCTTGATAGCCCAAGACATTTTGAGATGAAATGAGAAAATGAATCCTAAGATTCTTCTGAAATAAACAGCAATCTTTTCTTTAACAATGAATATCGTTTACCTATGAATTCACAGAAGAAAAATTTTAGCACACATTCTTTTTGATTGTAGGAAACATTTAAATCTAAAGATATGCAACTGTGTTGTGGAATTCTAAAACATTTTCAAATGATCACATTAGTTTTTATGTCTACTGGAAAATGTATTGTCTAGTAAATATTTCACTTAGGTTTACTGTGACCAGTACCTTAGAAATTTGATACATTGAATAATTTTTTTTTCTTTCTGATACTAAAACAATTCTATTAATGTTGTAGGGCCTTAAACTGCACAAAGCACCTTCTGGTGATGGAAAAGAAGTTTCATGTCTCTGAGGATGAACAGATGAACTTTCTTTTATCATCTGTGGAATTTTGGGAGAAATTATTACTACCTAATCCTTTCAACTCCTTCAGGGTTCCCAAATTCCACAACTCATCTCTCAACAAGGAAGTTCTAAATAGAAGTGTTTTGTGGAGTTTAGAGACAGACCCACCTGCTTTTGAAGCTCAGGAGCTTTTAGAATTTGGGAAAGAGGTGATTGAAAAACTGCAAACTGGTGGAAGTCACTGGATGAAGAACCGACCTGAAAATATTTTGAGATTCGTGGAATTAATACTTCTTGAAATTAACCCCAAACTTCTAGAATTATGGCTGTATGGTATTTCTAAAGGAGAAAAGGCTAAACTGGAAAATTTTTCTTCACTTTTAAATTCTTCTGTTCCAGAAAATGAGAAAATTTTTAGTAAAAGCATAAACTTTTCCCATTTATCCCACTCAAATTGGTCAGAATCACCAGCAGTGAACATAGATTTTGTACATTTAAGTGAAACTGTGATGAATAGTCTCTACGAATTTGGATTACTTAGGCAGGAACAAGTCTCAGAAGTTCTGGACACGGTCTATGTTGTAAAGAATGCATCTGATATTTTCTCAGCCCTCTCTGAACCTCAGAAACAAGAAGTTGATAACATTTTGACACACATATACCTAAATGTCTTCAAAGACAAGGATTCAGCTTTACTTCTGCAAATTTATTCTTCCTTTTACCAATATATTTATAAATTCTTGAGCCTACGGAGTAGAGATTCTCTGCTAATGTACCTTACCCAAATCTCAAGACATATTTTGAACATCATAAAGCAATTTAATTTCCAAAACATCAGTAAAGCATTTGAATTTTTATCTGAGACTGCAGAGATTCTTGGGGGAATTTCTGAAGTATCTTATTGTCAGCAGTTGTTTTCAGTTTTTAACTTTTTGGAGCTTCAAGCTCAATCCCTGATGTCTACAGAAGGCCAAGAATTAGAAGTGATCCATGCTACCTTGACAGGCCTCAAACAGCTGCTCATAGCAGATGAAGGTTTTCGCATGTCTTTATTTCAATATGTCAGTCAGCTCTTCAATGGTTCAGTAGAAGCCCTGTTGGGTGATGAATGTTTTGTTTTGGATAATGAAACCATTTCCTCTATGAATTATTTAACAGATAAGGGATCTTCATTTAGTCTTCCATGGTCACAAATTTTTTCAGACCTCTCAGCAAATGTCAGTGTGTTGAATGAGTTTCTGGCCATTCACTGTACCATTTCATGGCTTCAAATGTGGACTGAAATCTGGGGAAGCATATCTCAAATATTTAAGTTTGACCTGAATATCGTCACTTCTCTTCATGTAGGGCTCACTCAGCTTTTGGATGAATTGGAAAATGATGTGAAAATTTCTGAAAGCTGCCAGGGAGTCTTTCCCACCCACCATGCAGCTAGACTCATAATAAATTTGTTTAAAAGTGTGACTCAAGCTGATAATTTTCAGGATTGGCATGACTTGCTGGATCTCAGGGATCTCTGGGTAGCATTAGGTGATGCATTAGTTGCAGTAAAATCACTTACCTTGGACCAAGTAGAGAAAACCCTTTTCACCATGGAAACCACCCTGCACCAGCTAGAGACACTTCCATTGAGCACAAACACAAGCAGAGAGTTTTTATATTCTCTGCTGGAGGTTTTCATTGAGTTAAGCCAGACCTCAGAATATGTGGGTAGTAATGTAGACCCGATAAATCATTTTCTTTTAAATAATCTCACAGATCATGGAAATAACAAATTTCAAAGTGTGATCACTGAGCTAAGAGAAACAATATTAGTTCTTAGAAATGTGTCCCATGATCAAGATTTATTGTCCTGTGCTGATGTTTTCCAAAATGTAACTGAGTTGATTTTAGAAGAAGGCTTATTTCATGTAAATAGCTCTCAGCGGATAGTACGTATTCTGGACATGTTAAATTGCATATTCTCCTCTGAGAACACAGTTAGCAAACTGAGAGGATGCATGGCATGGATAGATGCCATCAACCGTTTGTATGTAATATATAATTCAAGTTTTTCACAAGGTTATCTTCACAGTATTTTGGGGAGTTTCAAAGATATGGACAACAAAATGAACTCTACATTGAAAATGGTAACTTGGCTGATACATATAAAGAAACCACTTTGTTCCTTGGGTGAGTCCAACATAAGTTGTGTAAATATTTACTTGGAAGACATAACTGACTTTCTAAATATTGTACTTAATACAGTCTTTGAAAACGAGAAGGTACCAAAATTTGAGATTTTATTAGCTCTTTTGAATGATTCCACAAACCAAGTAAGGATGGTTATAAACAACTTAACAAGAGACTTTGATTTTGTTTCCCAATCCAACTGGAAGTATTTTAATGAATTAGTTTTAAGACCCATAGAAATGTCACAGGAAATTCCTAACCAGTTTCAAAATCTTTGGCTGCATTTGATAGCACTGGGGAAGGAAATTCAGAAACTTGTAAAAGATATTTTCTCTAATATCCTGGAAAATAATTCCTCTTCTGAAACTGAAAAATATTTTAACATATTTGCTACCAGTCCAAAGGAAAATGATATAAAGAGTTTAGGCAATTCAATTTATCATTTAGCTAGTTACCTTGCCTTCTTCAACTTATCTCATGATCTTCAAAACCCACCAGAAACAATTTCACATGAACTAATGAGAGTTGTGGATCTTGTTATTCAGTTGATGAAGAATGTGTTCAATTCCTTAGTGCCCACTGTTTCTCACAATATCCCACAAAATTCAGGTCATGCTCAAGTTTTAAAGAAGGTGGCTTCTCTCATGCGTACTCTCAAGAAGGCAGACATAGACCTTTTAGTACATCAGCTTGAACACATTAGTGAAGGCCTTGGGGATTTCTTCAAGAATCTCAGTAGATTAGATACCAGCAATTCAGGGGTCAACTTGCTTTTTGGCTTGATGGAGAAATTCGCAGACAGCTCCCATGCTTGGAATGTCAATCATCTGCTCAAGCTCTCTCGCCTGTTTCCCAAGGATGATGTGAACACAGTGGTGGATTTGTATTACGCTCTTCCTCATGTTGTGAGTCTCCTGCAGAGAGTGGCTGACAAAAACATCACAGAGGCCCTCAAGGATGTCTATAACTTCACACTCCTTCACGGCATCAGCATTTCAAACATCACCAAGAAGGACTTTGCTGGTGCGATAAAAGCTCTTCTGCATACAATCACATTAATATCAGACCAACCAGCCATTGTCTCAGAGGCTTTAAACTGCCTTCCTGTGGTTTGGTGCTGGAATCATACAACTTCTGGATTTCAGCAGAATCCAAAATTGGAAGCCTGTGAAGTCCATGGGCTTATGTCTTCTTCTTCCTTTTATCACCAAGTGGCCATAATACTTGACCATCTCCACCTGTCTCCCCCAGGTGAAGATTCACAATGTTCAAATGAAAGTTCACGAATGGAAATAAGTAGGAAAATGATTTGTGTGATTCATGAATTAGCAGACTGGAATTCCATCCTTCTAGCACTGTCCGAAGTCTTTCATGCTAAAACCTCTCTGATGAAAACTGTGCAAGAATTTTGGCATAAGGTGTTACCATTTGTCTCACTTTCTGGAAATCAAAGTAATGACAGCATTGCTGAACATTGTCCTGGTGGTCCCATAAAGCAAGTTGTTTTGCAAATCATAGAAAAGCTAAAACGTGTCAATTTGACAAAAGCTGCTTCTGGGGAAAACATTCTTAACAAACTGGCTGGTGTAAATAAGATTTTTAACATTACTGAGGGAACAGAGGCATTTGTCCGAAATAATATTTCCTTAAATTTGGAAAGGATGATCAAGTTGATTTCTGGGAATTGGAGTCTAGAAGATAACAGGCCTTATTCACTCCTTCCAATCACAATTCTTCTGAATGCAAGTCTCATGGGTGGTGGTTTAGAAGCATTAA
This sequence comes from Marmota marmota marmota, assembly GCF_001458135.2. Taxonomy (NCBI): domain Eukaryota; kingdom Metazoa; phylum Chordata; class Mammalia; order Rodentia; family Sciuridae; genus Marmota; species Marmota marmota. The sequence continues at coordinate 23,116,647 of NW_026000153.1, forward strand.
CAAGTTTTATTAAAAATAGTGAAGCTATTTACAACCTTGAAGAACTATGGCTTGACTTTAAACAAACCATGAAAGACCTAACCCATGACTTTAGTATTAGGTACCTGTTCTCTATAATTAAAAAGGAAATCCAAAGTATAAACTCCATGGCCCTTCAAAGCTTAGTTTCACAACTTTCCCACTTTCTGGAAAGCATGGATTCATCATCATTGGGGACATTAGAAATTAATGAAGATTTTCTGTTGGACACAAAAAACTGGCTTCATGAAATTGCAAATGAAGATTACTCCAAATTGACACAAACATTATTTGTTCCTGTGACCAGCGAGAGTTCAACTGATGATGTAACTAAAGATATGACTAACTATTTGCATTATCTGAAAAACATTTCCGGAGAAGGTGATTTTGACGTTGACTTTCTTACTCATCTGCTAAATCAAGAGCAGCTAACCAATTTCTCGGTTGTTCAGTTGCTTCTTGAAAGCATTCTGATTAATTCCGTCAATAACTTAGCTGGGAGGTCCCAAGAATCGGCCCCAAATTTAAGTGATGCTGACCTTCAAATAATGAATTTAATTAACCTCACCTTGAACCACATGCCATCGGACCATAGTGGGAAAACCATTCTCCCTCCAAGGAGCACAGTGGATTTCATAGAACAGTTTTTGAGAACATTCTTTCCCCCTTTACTAAAGGGAAATTCTGAGAACAAAATATCTCTTTTGCTAAAAGACTTCCACCAAGATGCTATTGCAGAGATGAGGTGAGTGGTTTGGTTTGTATTTTTGCTTTGTACATAGTTCATTCAATTGCAGTATGTCTCAAACCACTTTCTTTTCTGGAGTACAAAAATGCTAATAAATGACAATTGTACACTAAAAATTTTGAATGATATTTAAAGTGAATGTGTCTTCATAAGAATTTTATCAAAATATCAAAGTAAAATAATTTCGTTATTTCTACTTAAATAGTAAGCATTTAGGCCTATCCTGTGATAAGTAGTCATATATATTTTTCTACTTTTTAGATGATAAAACAATTATTGAATACTATTTAATTAATTTATTTATTTTGGGGGTACTGCGGATTGAATTTAGGGGCACTTGACCACTGAGCTACATCCCTAGCCCTATTTTGTATTTTATTAGAGATAGGGTCTCTTTGAGTTGCATAGTGCCTCACTAAATTGCTGAGGCTGACTTTGAACTCATGATCCTCCTGCCACCGCCCCCTGAGCTGCTAGGATTATAGGCGTGAGCCACCCCATCTGGCCTGAAATTCCATTTTATATGGAACTGAAAAATTAGTTTTTATGGATGAATATTCACATATAGGAGGGTCATAATTTGAATTGCTGTATTAACTGTATTAACCCATCACACATAAAGGGTTTATATATTTTTATTCCAGTTCATCTAGTGTGTTGTTTACATTTGGAAGCACTAAAATCAATAGTCACATTACTTTTATCCATGTATTTAAAAAAAAATCTCTTTGAAGGTTATTAGTAAAATGTTGGAGGGAAATTATAATTTATTCCATTTTGTTACAGTCCTGACTGTAACCATGGAACCAGCAAAGACTGAATTGAAAGAATGGGCTCATATAAATTTGGGCACTGGATAAGCAAGTTCAAAATCACTAGGGAAGGCTGTCAGGGGGGAAATGTCATAGCCAGCTGGAACACTAGAGGCATGAAATCAAGCTTGTGGCCCCAAATGGTGGTCAAGAGGAAGACTCAGGGGCAGGAGAGACCAAGTGCCTACCCAGCTGCGGTCAGAGTCTTTAGGTAAGGCAAAACCCACACTCTTTTACAACCAACCTTCTAGCTGATTATGTCAGGCCCACCTAGGATAATGTCTCTTCTGGCTAATTTGAAATTAACTGAGTAGGGATTTAAATCACATCTGCCAAATCTGTTTTCCAACACTAGATTAGTGTTGGATTGAATAGCTGGTAGGAGGCATATTAATGCTACAAAATGGCCTCTGACTCCTGTATATCCTTCAAATGCAGGAGGGACTCTTTATTGTGGACCACTAAGCTCAGAGACATACAAAAAAGGGCATTCGGGGCCTATTGTCTAGCCAAGTCAAGTTGATGGATTAAAAAATCATCAGTGTTCAAGTGATCTGCTATTATTTTTTTAAAATTCAGAAAAATATAAATACGCTTTCTACTTCTTCAGAACCACTTTGTAATCGTTTTGCCTCTTTTCTAAATACAAAAATAAGTGGCTTTTTAAATTGTTAGGTTCAAAGAATTGTAATAGAATTCTTCATGAAATCCCTTCACTCTTCATTATTTGACAACAAAAATATTAATTTCGATATAGAATTATTTTAGCATATCATCTTTCATTCAATGTTATAATTTCATGATGTTATTTTATTATAAAACAAATAAAATAATAGTCACTATATATTTAAGTCATTTTATTGCTAATGTATTAAATATGAAATTAAAATATATATGTATATATATTTTCAGTTTTTTTCCAAAAGATAAAATTCTAGAAGTTCTGAAATTGGATCAATTTCTTACCTTGAAGAATGAAGACAAATTCATGGATTTTTTCTCAAGTTTAAAGGAGACTATATATCACTTAATCAAAAGCTCATTTATATTAGACAATGGAGAACTTTATTTTGATAACCATCAAGGAATGGAATTCATAAAAGATTTATTGCATGCCTTTGTAAGGGAAACCTCAATGAAAAATAAGTCTGAAGATAATTTCCTTACAGTGGTGAGTCAGTTGCTTTTCCATATAAATAGTACTGAGGAGCTCTTCAAACTTAACCAAAATCTCAGGTCAGTTCTTCATCTCATGAGAGAAAGTTCCACAGAGATAGCCAATCTTATGGATACTCTTTTAAACTCTCTAAATAAGGACTTCCATACCTTATATCCTACACTCCAAGAAGTTATACTTTCTAACCTAACCAATTTGCTTTCCTTTATACATAACTCAAATCTTCTAAGAAACAGAGAAACATTAGAAATTACTAAGAGATTACTTGGTGTTATTTCTAGAGCTTCTGAAAATAGTCATGTCCTAGAACCTCTCTTAGAAATGTCTAGAACTCTGACCATGCTTTTGAGTGACAGTGCTGAGCTGAGAGATCTTGCCATATCAGTGGACTCCACTGTGAAATTTCTCAAACTAGCTAAGAAAGTTTCAGGACAGATGGCCATGATTTTTGACACTCATTTCATCTCTAGTACCAAGGACACCATGAAATTCTTTGACACTCTCTATTCCTTTATGCACCAAAGTGTTCAACATCTTGTGAAGAAAATAACTACTTTGAAAAAAGTAGATCATTTTATATTTGAAAAGATAAATGATTCATTACTGCCATTTCTTGACTTGGCCTTTGGGATGATTGGGGTCAAACCTAATATTTCACAAGACTCTGATATTTTCAGTATGTCATCTATCATACTGTCCTACGTGAACCAATCCAAGGACTTTTCTGATATTTTGGAAGAAATGGCTGAATTTTTAACTTCTACAAAAATTGATTTGGGGGTTTTGGAGCATCTTATGGTGGCATTTAGTAATGTGTCTCAAGTATTTTCTAGGGATTCTGTCAATTTATGGGAAGAAATTCTGGATTGCTTAGTTCCTATAAATAACATTACCAGTCAAATGGACTTTTTACAGCTTAATCCAAATTCTAGCCCTCAAGATACTGAGCAGGAAAGGATTCATGAAGTGATTCTTTTCTTGGATAAAATGTTAACAGAAAGCAGCACAGAAATAGAAACTTACTGGAAAATGGCGGTTAATTTTACTTTAGAAATTCTTTGGAATAGCTTGAAGAAGGATAACTGGGATGTTTTTAATCTATTCCTGACATTTGCTCAGCATCCAGATAACCTTTTGAAAACCATAGAAAGAGTTGTACAGGCCTCCAGTGGAATTGAAAGTGAGTATGGAGATTATTTAAGTAAAGGTTTTTCTCTCAATATGTCTTTGATTGAGAATATAACCCATCATCAACTTGAGAAAGCAACCCAGTTTGTGCTAAGTAGAATAGCTCTCTCCAGGAAAGGGCTCCTCCCCAACAACTCCTGGTGGGCAAATTCCATTAGAACTGTATTTCATCCAGTCTTGGAGATTTTTCTTCAGGCAGCCATTGGAAAGAATGGCATGTCGGCCAAAGAAGACTGGCCCCAACAAGATATGATGGATTTTCCTTATGGCTTCAGACCGTTATCATGTTTCAAGAAATACCTGAGGAGATTATTTGTATTGATTGAATACTGGCAAAAAGTCTCACTGACAGATGAAAGGTAATCAAACACCTAACTCCATTCCCCCCCACCCTCACTTCAGTAGCTTTATAGGAGTAACAGTGAATCAGGGTAAGTGACCTTTGACTTTCATCACGCTCTGAAGTTGGCTTCTAACATGGAGTGATTTGAGTCCATCCAGTCTTTTCTTTTCATTATTTGGCATTCAGGTGATTTGGTTTCCCTCAAAAAGTTTTCAAAAGTAAATTATTCTCAAAAGCAAAATCATTGTATTCTATTTACTTGGCACATCAACAATTTTTTTTTTCTGTGCACATACTCTATCAAACAAGGGTCCTACTATTGGATATTTAGCCCAAGAATATGTCACCCACTTCACACAGAACATTGCAGTTGTAGTTTTAACCAACCACAGGAATGCTCCAGGCAGCTTGTTGGCTTCTGCTTTCTTTAGATTCAATCTAACTCTAAATGATTGATCACCTCTAAGCCCTTCCACTCCTAAATGTTGGGTCAAAGAAAACCTGTTCTTAAGAGTTCCAGTCCTATTAGCTGCTGTGCTCTGGAAACAATCTGCTGCCTTAGGTGGGACAACTTGCTTCTCTTGGTGTGCAGAGCCCCAGAGGTGCTGCATTTTCTGTATCTGCCCTTCCTGAATGTGAGGAGACTTTTCGGAGAGTCCATTGTCCCAGCCTGTCTCTCCCTTTATCTCAGCCCCCCATGGAGATTAGAGATACACTCTGAACCCTTGTTCATTTCTCACCAGACATACTGAGCTATTTTCTTTTAGTTCTGTTGCTATGAAACTGTCTCTCAAATCCAGTAATGTTTTTATAGCTTGGAAGGATGTCCTTAGCTAATGAAACAGGTATCCCTTGGGCAAAAGAACTATCATTACCTCAAAACTTGAATGCTGGCTTCCAGATATCTCTGGCTCATCTCCTCTTTGCTTTGGATCCAACACTGTACTGTGTGTGACTTCAGTGTTTGCTGGGAATTTTCTTTTCAGCTGGAGGTGGTCCTGACAACCCTGTTCTCCTTCATCTCAGCTTTTTTATTTATTTATTTATTTATTTATTTATTTATTTATTTATTATTGGTTGTTCAAAACATTACAAAGCTCTTGACATATCATATTTCATACATTTGATTCAAGTGGGTTTTAAACTCCCAATTTTACCCCAAATACAGATTGCAGAATCACGTCGGTTACACATCCACATTTTTACATAATGCCCTATTAGTAACTGTTGTATTCTGCTACCTTTCCCAGCTTTTGTCTCAAGTTTTTTTTTTCAGTTTGCCAGAGAGTGAATTTACACCATAGCTCTACATACCATCATGTTTTTAATACCTAGTATTTTACTTTTTGATTGATGTATGTTAGTTGTACATACTTAGGCTGTACAATGTGATATTTTAATATCTGTATGTATTTTATAATGATCAAACCAGAGTAATTAGCATACATACCTCTTCAAACAATTACCATTTCTTTGTGGTAAGAACATTCAAAATCCTCTCTTCTAACTATTTGGATATAAACAAAGCACTATTGTTATCTGAAGTTGTCTTGCTTTGCCATAGAACACCAGAGCTTCTTACTCTAACAACCCATGGAACATCCTCCCCACATCCCTACCTGGTCTCTTTCCAGCCTCTGGGAACTATTCTGCTCTGAATTTCTATGAGGACAACTTTTTTATACTCTACATATGAATGATAACATGGGATATTTGTCTTTCTGTCCCTGACTTTCCTCACTTAATATAACCGTCTTCCAGATGCATCCACGTTGTCACAGAGGCTGCCATTGTGTCTTGAGATCCTTTAATCACTTACCTTTTCATTTCAAGAGATTCAAACAAGTAGAAAATGGTTTTTTAGAGGCATAGACTGTGTTATCTGAGCTTTCCTTGTGTTCTTGTACGATATCTGTGATTGAGTAGAGGGGACAATTCTTACATGTGTTACGGCCTAGCCTACTACACAGTAACAATGCTCATGTGTTGCAGATTTTTATCCTTAAATGCCATTATCTTTTTTTTTTTTTTCTTAAGTGTTGTTGAGATGTGTCGAGTTTTGCAGCAGCTGGAGAAGCCCTCTGAAGCCATCGAGATTCTGCAGAAAGTGAAGATGGTGGTTTTGCGTGTGCTCATTATCTTTGCAGGTGGGCTGATTATGTAAGATGTGCCTGATAATGCCCCTGTGCCAGTTTTGAGAGCTGGGCTGTCAGAGAGATACACAGATTTCCCATGAATTTCTTTTAGGACAAAGCACAACCTTCTTAGCCTGACTTTGAGACTCAAGACCCGGAGGGGTCTGGTCCATCCTCTCCAACCTCAGCAGACTGTGTGCTCCAGTCAAATTGGACAATGCCTTCCTAATACTGTGTGGGGCTTTCTGGTCTCTGTATCCTTACTCATGGAGTATGCTTCCCTGTCTCTTCCACCTAAACTCAAGCTGTGCTCTGTGTCCTAGAGCTGGGAGCATCTTGTTCAGGAGGACCGCCCCTGCCTCCTTTGCTGGCCAGATATTTAAGGAGACATTTATCAAAGGCAACTCTTCATGTTCTTATTTCTTACATCTACCCACTGTTCTGGAGTCACTTTTCCTGCAGGCCGCAACTGTGTCATAACATTTGTGTGTCTGCAGTGCCTGGCATGGACTATACAGTCCCCTAGTGTATGCTGAGGGGTCCATGTAGGGACCTGAATTTCCTCCAGCCCTGGCACTTATTGCTTACATTTTCATTTCTGATACCTCCTTTTCTGCAGGAGTCTGTAGACTCACTGACAGCAGGACCAGTTTCTCATTAAATCCTGTGTCTCCATGATATTCAACATAGCACCCAGCAATCATGAATGGTTATGTTGTCATTAAATTAATTCATCTACTAAGGTCATACTTGATGCATTCTTAGCTACACATTTCCTTTAAATGCTACTCTTGATGGAGAGTAAGTACTGTGAGCTGCATTATAGGGTAATTATTTTAGGGCTTTCTCTAATGTGTAGGCATTAAGTTGTGGTGCATATCTGAGTCCGTGGAATGGACCACCTATGTTCACGGTAATTCTACTTGAACACACATGCTGCTGCCTTCCTATGTCCTAGTCTCCCAGACTGGGGTCAAGGACTCTAAGTTAACTCTGAGTTAACAAGGACCCTGAGAGACTGGGTAAGATAGATGAAGAGGAGGGTAAGGGAAGAGAAATGGGGGAGCAGAGGGTGGGTCTGATCAGACCAGAGAAGAGTGAAAGGAGGACTGAGCAGGCCTTAACTTCTACTGCTGCATAGAGTTCCACCATGGCTCACCTTACTCCTTTAGCTCCCTGCTTCACCTCAGTTCATTTGATTCCATACTCTCACTCTCTTACATTTTCTGTTTTATTATTAGATTATTTCTTTTATTTAGATTACTATTTTAATCTATTGTACTACTATTTTTAGATTATTATGTCCTCTGGAAAGCTCTTCTGGACCCACCCCATCAGGTGTTAGGTGGCCCTACCTGCATTCCAATCTCAGGGCTTAATTTCCCAATTATGGCCATGACCATATGTGCTATTCTGAATGCATCTCTTCTCTGATCATAAGGGCTGTGCCTGATGGTAATAAACTTGCCCTATGGGAAATAGAGCATAAGATGCTGATATCTGATGCTTGTTAAATGAATGAGTGAGTGAATAAATGCCAGGGGCCCTCATGGGCTCATCTCTTGGTTCAAAAGCATTCCCAAGTGAGCAGTCTGTTCATATAGGAATGTTCAACCATTAGAGAGAGTAGATGGGCTGTCTATGTGCTCTGGGACCATTTTGTACAATTGAGCAAACTGTGGGGCTGGGAGGACATCATAGAAAAAGGGTCTGGCTTACCCAGGGAGGGCAAAATCCTCCATCAGATGGGAAGAGCCCCTGGTCCCAGGGTAGATTCACTGTTGGGTCTGGGCGGCTGAAGCTAGGGGCCAGGTGTGTAGAACAGCATGCACCTGAGAATAGAAAGGAGGAGAAGCGAGTCTTAGGCAGGAACCTGCATGCCAAATTCTATTTTAAAAATATACTAGGAAGAAGCTCAAATACGGTGATGGGGGTTGGAGTGAGGGCAGGAGGAGAGGATGAGCCCTTGGGCGACTCATCCCTGGAATGGGGAGCATGTCAGGTGAAATCTGAGTACTAGGGAGGTGTGCCTGCATGGCCACTGTTGTGTCTCTCCAGGGTCTAGAAAAAATGCTGACATAGACACAGTAGACACCAGAGTGATGTGTTCAGAGGACTAGGTAGGTGAGTGAGTGAGTGCCACCCTATGCCAGGCACCACGGTCCACAGGATTGAGGCCTGTGTGAGGGCCCCTGGCCTACAAGACTGCTGCATCAGGCAGCCAGGGATTGCTGATCATGATGCAGCATTATGGTCTGGCAAGGCTTCCTTCATTGTCCCCAGGTGTCCCCAGGCACAGAATCACACTGACCCTTGTAGTAAGTGATGCCAGGGGAAGCGTACAATGAAGGAGCAGGTGCTCTGAGACCTGCCAGGCTGAGTTCAGCACCTCCTGCTAGCTGAGCAACTCAGGACAGGCTGCCAAGTCTGTTTCAGCCTTGAACAAAATAGGCTTCAAAGAGCATCGAGAGGATTTAATAAAACATGACAGTGAACACAGATGACCCCCACGGGCCCTTGCTCAGGGCAGGTGCCTCATGCATGACAGTGCAGGCTGAGGTTGGGTCTCCTGCATGCCATTGGGAGACCACTTCCCAATATACAAAGAGCTGGTTCACAAGTGCAAATTGGTAGTTTAGGGACAGGATTAGTTTTTATGGCTCACTCATCTCTTTTTAAAAATTAATGCAAACATTTCAGTGAATCAAAGAAGGGGTTAATATTCTGAGACAAAAAAAATATATAAAAAAAGAGAAGAATGGAAGGAGAAAGTGGGACATGATTGAGGTAAAGGAAACCCCAGTGGACTGACAGCTGGGGACTTTGTATAGCCTTTTAAAACAGGAAGTCCTAATTTCTAATTTGGGAGATATTACCAACAGTGAAAATGCCATCAAAGACAAAGCATTACCTATCTAAGTACACACTAGGATGGCCATAAATGATTTCAGCATGGGGGACCATGCGTGGGTAAAATTTGAATCAAACTTCTTTCTGATTCTTGAATGCTTCTCTGGCATATTGAATTCAGCCGTGTTTGAAGACATAATTATTTTTGACATTTCACAGTCAGATAAATTAATGGATTTTAAATGAATTAAACATTCCTTGGTACCTGAGTTTGTATTTATTTTGCCATTCTGTGTTACAGCTGCTAATGATGTTAGAAACAGAAAGTTAATTTTTACAATTTTATTTCAAGGAAACCCAAGCATGACTGTCATTTAAACTGCCACCTCACCTTCCCTATTAAACTGCCATTCCATTCTGTAGCATTGGAAGGCAGTGACAAATTTAAAGAAGGTAGAAGGGCCAACCAATGAAGAAGATATAGAGCTTAATGGACCAAAATAGGCAGATGGCTCTTGTTTCACACAAAGGGATTAGCAGTCAGATCTGTTACCCTCATTGTTAAAGTCATTTTTTTTTTTTTTTGCCATGCTCAGAATTGATTTAGTGTCTCCACAAAGGAAGTTGTCATTTTCCTCCTCCTTGTGGCCTTAAGTCTGTCAACAATGATTGCAGGCGCGCCTGCGAAGCTCATGGAAATAGAAGAAACCTCAGTGGGCATCTCTCTAATCTTCTAGTTTCTCATACTGGCTAATTGTGGCTCATAGATTGTGAGTTAGTTGTCCGGGGATTTGCAATGAAGAAGAGCCTTTTCCAGCTGAGGATAATCACAGGGGGTTCATAAGGCTTGTGGGAGCAGCACGAAGGGTTTGTAAGAGAGCCGGCAGATCAGAGAAGCTAGAGAAGGTGTCTGAATGTGTCCCCAAGGCAAGAAGAGGCACCAGAGCAGCTAGAATGGACTGGAGCTGGGGCTTTGAAGAAGCACAGCTGGGAGGAGGAAGAGGGCATTCTGGGAAGTGGGGGGACCCAGGCTGAGCTGGGCTCTTGCAGGTGTCAAGACCCTTGTCACGTGTTCTTGCAATGATTCCTGTATGACATTGTGGAATCCAGGGTCAGAAGGGGACTAGATGCCTAGGCAGCCTGGCCTGCTTTCTTATAACCACATCAGTCCTGAGCTAATATTGCAGAAATGCCAGGTTGGTCTGCATTGGAGTCTCACCTGGAGGAAGCAAAGGTCCACAGAGCTTGACTAATGCCGTATGTATGAGCTTTCTCGTGGTGCATTCTCCCGCTTTGGGGTTTGAAAGGCATAATTTCTACACACTTCATATTTTTTTCCTAAAGCAGAGGGTCCATTTATACTCAAAGATAAATTCTGGCATGTTTGACAATTTACTTTCTTATTCCACATTTTAATAAGAAATTACTTAAGAAACACATTTAACATTTTCTACAATAAAGAGAACTGTCTTAAGAATTGTGAAATATATATTTAATGGGAAAAGATAAACAAGGCATCAGGGTTGGATGTTTCTAGAAAGAATGCATTCTGTATTGCATATGTTCAAAACTGTTTTTTAATTAATGAATTTTATTTTTTGGGCAGTTTTATGTTTGCAAGAAAATTGAGCAGGGAGTACAGAAAAATCCAGTATACTCCCTACCCAAGGAGCACAGCGCCCTCCCCCACTGTCAACAGCCTTTATCAGAGTGGCATGTTTGTTACAACTGATGAACCTACAGTGACATGTGACTATCACCCAGAGTCCAATACAGTTTACTCCAAGTGTTGACGTTCCTTGGATTTTAACAAATCTACATGACATAAATCCCCCACCTTAGTATAATACACAATCATTTAACTGTCCCCCCCCAAATCCTCTGTGCTCCACCTACTCATCCTTTCTTTCCTCCTAACTTCTGGTAACCAGTGATCTTTTCACTGTTTCCATAATTTTGCCTCTTCCAGAATGTCATAGGGTTGAAATCTCATGGTACACAGCCTGCTCAGATTGGATACTTTTGTGCTCAAATTGTTTTAAAAATGACTTTTGAGAAATAATGTAATCATTTATCAAAACTAATTTTTCACTATTTGTTGCTCATAAAGATGAATTCTATTTTCTATAATGTCCAATCATCTAGAAGGTGCAGTGCCACGTGCTGTGTGCTGGCCGCACATGACAGCAGAGGAGAGAGTCCTACAGTGGACGATCATGCAGGGAGCTGAGCTGACATGGATCTGCACAGACAGGGAGTGGGAGGGCTGTGGTCAGGGTGGGTAGGGGGCTGTGTTCCTGAGGCTGAGCTGTGAAAGGAAGGTAGGTTTGGGAGAGGAAGTCCCAGTAGAAGGTGCAGACAGACTAAGCAGAAAGTAGGGACCCTCTAGGGAGTGAAGGCAGCTAGTGGCTCTGAAAAATTTTTGAATGCAATCTTGAGCCTTTGGGCAGATTTCCCTTTCTGACTATTTCATTTTTTGAAGAAGAGCCCTGTGGCTCAGAGCAGAAGGCAGATTACAGAGGTGAGATATGGGTGGGAGCTTCTAGGAGTTTGGCATGTGACCTGGGGTGCTGGATGAAGGCACAGAATCTAGAGAAACTGGGAGGTAGAGTGAAAAAATGGAGAGATTGGTTGTATGGAAAGACCTAGGCCTCCATGTGCAGACATGTGGGGCACTTGAGAGAAAGAAAGAGGTTACTATTTACTTCAAGACAGAAGGTAAAAACCAGGACTGTCCTGGTCAATCTGGGGACAAATGGGTATTGTTTTATTCAACTTTGTATCTCTGTGACCCAAAGACAAAAATAATTTAGAGAAAGAAAAGTTTATGTGGTTCACTTTTTCAGAGGTTCAGTCCATGGTTGGCTGACTGCAAAGCTCTGGGCTTGAGTTTATGAGTTTATGCAGGACATCTTGGTGGAAGGGCATGGCAGAGGAAAGCATCTCAGGAGAAGGAAACCAGGTAGGATAGACAGAGAGGGAGAAAAGGAGAGAGAGAGAGAGAGAGAGAGAGAGAGAGAGAGAGAGAGACTGTGCTTATAAGGGATGAAATATAAACCCCCAAGGCACTCTCCAAGTGACCTACTTCCTCCAGTCACATCCTACCAGATTAATCCACTGATTAGGTTACATCTCTCATAATCTAATCATTTCACCTCCGAAAATTCTTGCATTGTTCCACACATAAACTTCTGGGGGATACCTCATATATGAACCATAATAGTACTCCACTTATAGGAAATATAGGAAGAAGGGCCAGTTTGGGGAGGTAGAGGTTGGAAATGGATTTCTATATAATAAATTCAATTTGGGAAAAACTCTTTCATTACATTTGAACTTTAAAAGACACAACCTTAATGGATAAAGGAAATGTGGAATGTATAAATAATGGAATATTACTCAGTTGTTAAGAAGAATAAAATTGTCATTTGCAGAAATATAGATGGAACTAGAAGACTTTATACAAAATAATCAGGCACAGAAAGATAAATACTCATGATTTAACTTATTCATAGATGCTAAAATATTGATCTCATAGAGTTAGAGAGCTGAATAATATTCACCAGAGACTTGGGAATGTATAAGGAGAGAGGGATGTTGAAACAGATGGCTCATGTATACAGAGGTGCAGTTGGATAGGGGGAGTAACTTGTGGGGTTCTATAGTACAATAGACACAATTAGTTGAATATTGCAATATGACTAGTATAGAGGGTTTTGAATATTCCCAACATAAAGAAATGATAAATGTTTGAGATAATACATATGCCAGCTATCCTGATCTGATGGTTAACTCTCATATATATGTACTGAAGAGCTGCCTTATATCCTATGCACACGTACAATTACTTTGTGTCAATTAAAAAAATTAAAGACATAGCTTTGTCCTTATCATCTGAAAGTTCATCTTGATTTAAGAAATTTTTAGGAATTTGCATTGTTTTGAATCTTGAAGAAATAATTCTGTGGGACTGGAGAGTTCTGGAAAGGACTGCTTACTAATTACTTTTCTCTGTTTCCTCTGGCAGAAAACCCTTCCTTGACTAAGGACATTTTGTGTGCTACTCTGAGTTGCAAGCAAGGTGGGATAAGGCATCTCATTTTATCTGCTATCCAAGGGATCACTTTGGTGCACAACTACTATCAGGTTTGTCATCTTCTATTTTTCAGAGAATGTCATATTCATTACTTAGGGCCCCTGCAAGGCAGTCAAGGTATTGCAAGCTTGCAGCGAGGTCCTTATAACCAGAGCAATTGTGTCACATATAGTCATGGTGAAAGTTAGGCTTGCAAAATGAGGCCTCACTCTTTCTGTCGTTCAGGTTCTTTCAGTCTGTGCAGAAGTTGACTGGCATTAAGTTGTGGGAGCTGCTTTTTCACATACCAGGAATTTCACAAGCTGGTTGTTTAGCGCCAACATCATTAACAATCAATTTATATAAATATATGATTACATAAATTGGGTTAAAAATAAAGTTAATAAATACTCATTAACTCCAAACTATTTTAGTATATTTTATTGATATCTGTTCTTCTGATATCATTTGCTTCTGTGGCATCTACCTCATGGAAACACTATATGGTCACATTTAGTGATGTCATGTTGAAGGCTTGAACTAGGCAATGTGGGAGTGTTTACACCCTGGGAATTGGCAAGTACTACAAATCAGATCTTTTATTTATTGATTTTTTTTTTGAGAGCTAGTTTTTAAACATTTGCCAGTCCATCCCCAGGCAGGGACTCCAAATAACGTTGAATTATGGAATATGACTTTCATCTGGGACCCACTCTTTTGCTTGGAATTAAGGACCACTGGGCCCACACACAGACTCAATGGAGTTTTTCCACACAGTCTGCCTTTCTGCTAGGACCAGCTCTGAACTTCTTTATTGTTTTTATGCTGACTGTACCCAATGATATGTCCAGTGAGTGTGGCATTATCCCAGAAAGTGAAAAGAGGAATGATACCAAAGTAGATCAAGACTGAGCTTCTGCAGTAGTGTGAGAAGAGTATGAGAGCTGTTGATCCTGATTTCTCCAGCTTTTGGAGGAGTAGCATATGTGAGCAGATACCCTTAAGAGTCCTGAGAGATAATTGCCACTGCAGCCCCTGTAGTTTGTCATATTTTCATTGATATACTTAAGCCATCAAATTATTATTATTATTATTATTATTATTATTATTATTATTATTATTACTAGGGATTGAACCCAGAGCCTTGTGCATATGAGGCAAGCACTCTACCAACTGAGCTATATCCCCAGCTCATTAGACCATAAAATTTTTAATTTCAGATTCTGCAGATCTTTGTCAGGTATGGGTTGAGCATTCTTAATCCAAAAATCCTAAATCCAAAATTCTCCAAAATCTAAAACTTTGAGCACCAACATGACAGACACCACAGATAGAAAATATCACACCTGACCTCATGGGACAGGACACAGTCAGAACAAGGACACACGAAAGTGACTTCCAGGCTATGTGTACAAAGTGTGTGCAAAGCATAAATGAATTTCATGTGTAGACTTGGGTCCCATTCCTAAGAAATGTATGTGCATTGTGTATGTGCAAATATTCCCAAATCCAATAAAATCCTCAAAACTTTAGGTCTCAAGCATTTTGAATAAGCATACTCAGCCTGTATTAAATGTGAATAAAGAAAAAATACTTGCAGCTTTTGAATGCTGAGAGAAGTTTGTGATAATAAAACAGGCAAGACACTCCAACTTTTGAAACAACTAACTCAAAGATCATATTTTTATTTCAAATTATTATATGGTTGTCAAGAATTCTGACTGGTAATAGGTTAGCTTAGATGAAGAGCTGAAGTTCCTTCCTCTGATGACAAACAAAGAATGTTGCTATCTCAGGATGCAAAACCGTTAGAATGTGCCCATTAGACCACCAAATGGAGACTTTTAGAAATATAGTTCTTTCCCAGGATATGGGATGCAAAATCTCCTGTGCCTGATAAAGGCAGACAAAGGGCACAGTGCCATCTTTACTGTTTCAATATCTAAATAGTTAAACACACTGTTTTCCCAGTTCCTTTTGGAAGTGAAAGTCCCCACTGAATTGATAAGCTCAAGGTTCAGTGTCTCAGCTCCTTACTCTGCTGTTCTGCTTTCCTGATGGCGGAAAGCAGCTATCAGAAGCTAAATGGGGTTCAAAAATAAGTTTCAAAAATGACCACAGGACCCAACCTGTCTTTATACTTCTGAGATAAGCTAAAATGGAGAATGTGGTCAGAATTCCAGGTCGAACTGCAAATTTCTGACCACGTCTCTAAATTGAGACTTTTGGACCCATCTGTGTCCACATACCTGACCAGTCCCTGGATGATACAGGCCTGTTCTAGCCACAGAATGAAGTGTGATGTGTGCTGCCTTTTCCATGGGTTGGTGTTATGTTATCCCAAAGGTTTAACTTAATGGATGCCAGTCTCAACTGTTCTAGATACTACTTTCCTGGACATTAGTAAACCTGTGCTGAGAAAATTGAAACTTTTCTCCCATTAGTTATTGCTGCTGAGGAGAGAGGTTATGCAAGTTCCTTCTTTATAAGCCCCTCTATGATTATCATTCTGTTAAATTTAAGAATAATATCCATAGTGGGAATGCTATAAATGTATTGGATTTAATTTAATTTGCATATAATTACAAGTTATAAACTAGAGGTTCTTTTCTATGAGGCAGTGTTCCCTGGGCAGAGCTCCCCATGAGATAGGTTTAATTCAACCTATATTCTTAAAGTGAGTTGGCTCTAAGGAGCCACTTGTTTGTACCTATATGACTGGTTGTCTCTGGGCACTGTCATGCTACAAGGCGGGGACATCTATCCAGGAAGGAGAATATTGGACCTGTGAAATGTTTTAGTGAGTGCACTGGGGAGGGTTTAGAGAGCTCCACATTTGGAAGTAAGAATAGAAGATGAAAGTTGAAGGGAATACTTTGCATGTCACTAGAAATGAGCACACAGACTGGAGCCTTGGGACCAAACCCTGGACATCTCCCTGCCTTTCAGATGCACACCTATGATTGCTATTGTTCTTTTCCTTTCTGCTTGACTGTGGTTACACTTTGGCCTTGAATGGGTTCTGTGCACAGGTCTTCAGGGTCACGGGTGAGGGAGAAGTTGGAGGGGGATTTGTCTTTAAGGATAGTATAGACACTGGGGATCTAAGTAAAGAAAGCAGAGAGGTCTGTGGGCCCTGAGTCCTGCCTTGAAAAAGACCATGAAGAAACTGGCCTGAGGCAGCCACTCCCTCTCGAACCCCTGCAGGTTGCAGGCAGCACTGCTTAGAGGCTGGCTGCTCCTACCAATGCCCCATGAAGTCTTCATGGCTAGATACTCACTGGTCACCTCACATCTAAATGAGGCTTTTTTCTTTTTTTCTTCTGTGACTCTTAGTGTTTCTTCTAGGTTTATCCATGTCATTGCAGTTGGCATGATTTCCACAGCCCTTTTTATTTATTCATCTTTTAAATTTTGAGACAGGGTCTCATTAAGTTGCTGAGGCTGGCCTTGAACTTGCCATCCTCCTGCCTCAGCCTCCCCAATCTCTGAGATTACAGGTGTGCACCATTGCACCTGAGGAAACTTGTTAGTATCTCTTGTTGTTTTGATGACAGTCATCTTAATATGTATGAGGTGACATCTCGCTGTGACTTCTATTTGCATTATCCTGCTGATTGATGATGTTAAGCACCTTTTCATGTACCTATTTATCATTTGTGTGTTTTCTTTAGAGACATGTCTATCTAACACTTTGGCCAATTTTTATAATTGGATTATTTACTTTTGCTACCGAGTGGCCCAAGTTCCTGGGAACCATACTGTAGTAATCTAAATGCAGGTTGGTCACTCGGGAGGATGTTGTTTATTCTCTGCCATGTATTGAAGAACATACCATCTTCTTGCGTCCTGGAAGAGCCAGGAATAAAACCTGGGCTCCCCTACTTTGTAGCTGAAAGCTCATTCTACTACTTGCTCTGCAGTGACAGAGGCAATGGCTATGACTTTCCATTTCTGTTTCCTGAGACGACCGAGAATAAGTAAAAACCTGACAATACATGTAACTGTGAGGGCAAAGGTAAATTTTTAAGTGTGTGTTTCTGACCTATATCACTGCTATGTTTTCTAGGAAATTGAAAAGATATGGTCCTCACCTAATCAGATAAATTGTGAAAGTCTTAGCAGAAATCTTTCTAGCACCTTGGAAAGCTTCAGAAGTAACTTGGAAAATGCCACTGACCAGGACTGCACATGCCAGCCCCCGCTAGAGACAGTTCAGCAGCACATGAGCACGTATGTACCAGCGGGATCTCACGTCTTCTCCTGCTTTCATTCATAAAGATGTCGGGCATTCCTTAATGATGCAATCCAGCCAGATAAGGGTCTTCACTAAATGTTATTAATATGCATATGAATACATATGTATTTTCTAAACATCACAGTTTTCCATAACTAAGTTTTTAAATAGCAAAGTGTAAGAGCAGCATTCGCCATAAGGCTCACTTCACTGGTGATCAAGGAATTAGAATAAAATGTCATGATCCAATATTACAATATGGTATTAAATATGAGTGGATGAACAGTATAAAGTATTTTCAGATTGCTTCATATTTAATTAATTTATCTCAGAGTTCTAGAAATATAAGCCTTCAGATGACGATGTCGGGGACTTTGTATTCTACAAATGACATTCGCAGAGAGATGTTCATCTGACTCTAGATATCCTAATTTCTCAAACATCTCCTGATAGATTCTGTCTGTTCCTTTCACATTTGTGAAAAGCTATTTATTATGTATCTTTATTTCCCGATTTTTCTTGCTTGGCAGGGTCTCTGAGAAGGAAATATTGCAGTGTTGGTATTAATGGATATTCACATACAGGTGGTGTTGGGAGAGATTGTGTGTCTAATTATCAGAGGAATTTTATGGAAATGTGATCTTGTTATCTGGCTCATCTCCTGGGCACTAAGGCAGGATTATTCACACCAAAATTGTTTCTGGTATTTTATCTTGCCTAATTTAGTTTTAATTTCTTGCCATCTTAGGTTGGCCAAAAGCTTCGAGAAGACTTGGTTGTCCGGGAATTCCATCATCACTTTTCTTAGCAATTTTACAGTTACGGAGAGTAAGTATGTGGCTTTCCAAGTTTGCTTGATTAAAAATTAAAATCAGTTTTTTTTTCACTCAAATGTTATTAAAATAAAACATACAAAGGAAACCTTAGAGTATATGTGAAAATGACAATAGAACTTGGCTGGTCTGATGTTTGAGGGCTTTATAGGGAAAATTCTCAAATCCTGGGGTACCAAAAAATCAAGCAGAGAAGGAAGAGAAGTGTTTGTGGTCTGGAGTTTGCTCTAGTTCTGTCTCCTTGGACAAATGTCGCCTATTAGTTTCTGCTTCTCTGTCTGCTCTGTATATACAGCTCACAAAGCTGCTTGCAGAATCAATATGCTAAATCTGAAGAATTCTGGAAAATCCTTAAGTGACCCTCCTCTTGCTACAAAATGAGATAAACAGATACAAGTGTAGAAATGAGTTTCTTAAGAGACTTGATCATTGTTCCCTAAGATAAAGCTCTTTTTTCAAGTCAATCTTAAAATATACAGGTCTTTGAATGAGTAAACAACTGACCAGATAATACTATATATCCTGGGGTCTTGATTTACTTCTAGTATAAATGATCTCAGTTGCCCTAAGAGGACTAAGATGGAACTTTATTCAGTGTCTTCTCTAAGCTGGTCATCATGGAGGAAACTATCCTTGTCCGATTTTAATATCAAATTTTGTTACCACAAAAATATTCAGAAATAATTGGAACTTTTTAAAAAAATAAAATTTTATTCCTTTTGCTAATTTTTTAGATGTAAAAGTAAAAGATTTGATGAAGAACATCACCCAGCTCACAAAAGATCTTCGCTCTTCTATCCACATCTCAGATGAGACCATCCACAGTATCTTAGAAGCAAATATTTCCCATTCAAAGGTACAGGCTGCTGCTTCTGTGCTTGCCCACCTACGGGGCCCTCAGCCTGAAGCTGTTGGTGTTGTGTTATTCTCTCTCCTCTTCCTTCTGTCCTCCCCCATGGCTAGGGGAGCGGGTTGCTGCACAAATGATATAACTGAAAGCAGAAAGGGAATGAGAAAATGAGCAAGGAACCAAAGGATATCACTGTCTCATGACAAAACCTTGGGAGTCTTTAATTTCATAATATTGTCTTCATTTGGGATTAGAAAGGATAAAACTGGTGATGATTTTTTTTCCTTGTAATCCCTAACTCTGATTCAGGACATGCCAGGGTGCCTCTGCTTGTTTCCATAGCTGTTATCAAACTGAAAAAATATCCCAAAGCAAAACAGCTGAAAATATTTTAAAAATGGACTCCAATATCATTTAAGTGGAGAGTGACAGTGCACAATCTGACAGTGTGCTGTGTTAGTGACTTGCAAAGGCAAATGAGTAATGACAGGCCATGTCATCTCCAAGGTGATTGAGACGCTCTGGTGAAGGCAGCTGAAAAAAGTGATGAAACTATTAAAAAGCCATTGCAAAAAACCCAAGGATGAGTAACACATATTGGGTTGCATTGAGGCGTGGTTTATCTCAGAAGAGGGGAGCAGGGAAATTATGCGTGGGCCATAGCAGATATCCCTGGGGTCCTTTGCAGTTGCTTTTCAGCATTCCCAGTTGGAGTCTTACTCTATTCAATAGAGAATCATTAAACTGGCTTACAAAAAAAAAATTGCATTGACTATTAGTTGGGATGCCATACATATTATTTGCATGTCAGTTATGGTTAATTAGAGGGGGGCTAATGCACCTTGAGTACCTTAAGAGTTAGTCTAAATTAAGAAAGAAGTAGATTTGTATTTAAAATTCAAATTGTAGTATTACCAAGTTAGAAAGTAAGACACCTAATATCTACTTTTCCTAGTATCTATTCAACTCAGTAAATACCACATATGCATGGAGATGTTGGGAGTGATAGTGGAGGTGAGGGGAGTGGTGAACTTTCAGGGAGCAGTGGTGACATTTCTTCACCTAGCTCATTATTTTAACCTTAGATAGAAATAGTGATTAGCTTTCCTTTGAAATCTTAGAGTTACCAGAACTTGTAACAGGTAAATGGACTAGTGACTAAATTAATTTGAGTAGCTACCTAGGATGGCTTTAAAAGAAACATCAGATCACCTAATTTCTGGGGTCCTTTCAGATCCAAAGTCTTATGATACATCTTAGGTTTGGACATAGGTGTTTTTGATGCTTGCTGCCTGCTTAAGCAAGCAGCCACCAGGTGTCACTGATGTTCTATCATGAGTGGGCTATGTCCTGAGGAGGCTTGAATTAAATGGTGATATGCCCTATGGAAAGGTTTTGCAGTGATTTTTTTTTTTTTTGGTAGTTTGTGTATTTTGTGTATTTTTTCTGTAGTTTTGTGTATTTTTTGGTAGTTTCTGTATTTTTGTCAGTGTAATTCATTGTGGTCACTTAAATGGGTGGACCGTCAAGTAAAGGGGAAGGGCATAAAAAGTTGCTTTTATGCTTTTCAAATACATAATGAAGTTATTTGCTTTGATATGTAAGTCTATCCATGAACCCGCACGCATGCACAGATCGTAGGTAAGGAATTTTATGTCAGGTTAGGAGGTAGCACTTTGGGCTCCAGTTTTTATAGGTTGCTAGGTGGGCAGCAGCATCATATAATTTATGGTACCCTTTCTTTATTTTTCTCCCTGGGCTTCTCTACTGTAGTTGCATTAGTCAGTTTGCAAATTGACCACATTGTATCCATAATCCAAGTTGTTGGTGGCCTGCAGGGAGTGCCTGAAGTGAGGTTAGCCTGAATGGTGGTAAGGTTCTGGAAAAATTGCAGAAAACTTACTTTAATTAATTAATTCATTCATTCATTTAATCATTCATTTAAGAGTTTCCTGCATTTCAGGCATGATTTCAAAAGCTGGGGCTTAATTTGCTACTCTTGGGAAGTTAACCCTCTGTAACAACCCAGTAAAAATGTAATAAATCATGGCAGTGTAAGTGAAGAATCTGGAAATTTCTAGGACATGCATTTATCACAGGGATGGGAATAGGTAGCTCTAGAAAGCCTCCCTGAGCACATGACATCTAGGCCAGACTGGAATGATCTGAGAGTCACAGGGCTTGGGACATTGCATCAAAGGACCAGGAGCAGGAATGAGCAGAAGGAGGCCAAGGCAGGCTGACACCTTGATACCGAGTCATTTTCTTTTCCACCCTTGCTTGTCTGCAGAGAACCAGCTGTGGGTATCTATGAGAAGCTCCTTTCTCTTGCAGAGCTTCATTATTTAACATCAGCACCACCCAATTAAAATCCCAGTTGCAGAATCTGGAGCCCAGCTAGCCCTGCCATCTATCCTGGGCTGCTGTCCCCTCTACCCTGTCCTGGTAGCACCTCTTCATTTTATGCTGGATTCCTGTGTCTTAAGCTTTCATCCACATCAATGGTGATTTGCTTCTTTGTGTTAAGCCAATTTTTTATTCTTTAAAAATCAACAGAGAGGTCAAAGAATCAGGACGCAAACAGAGAGTGCTCAAGGGGTCTGTCTACTGCCCCTTTGTTTTCTATGCTAAACATCTGACCAGTGTTTGGAGGACCTTGGTGTTTTCGACAATTTTCATAAATTTGTTCTACCTCCACCCCTGCCATAGTTCTTAAGGAAGAAGGGAGAGGGGACACCTACAGAGTTTTGATCTCTTTCTGGAGATCCCTTCAAAGGAAAGGTATTCCGAGTCTCGTCGTTATTCCTTGTGAGTAGAAGTGAGGGAGTTTGGCGAGTCCTGTCACCTTGATAGGGCTGGTTATGTGGATGTCAGCTGTTGGCTAGCCCACAATCAGAATTGTTCCAGGGCTGATATTATAACCCGCCAGTAATTTCCAAAGTCTATTTCAAACAAGAAAACTGAGGTTGTTTTCATTTTCTCCATGACTTCTTAAAACAACTATAGATAGAACCATGACCCTTCCTGAAGATAGGAAAGAAGAGAGGGGTCTGGACTTGGAGGCAGAGGGGGCTGGGTGGGGAGGGTTGCCAGATGGTGGCTGTGGTTGCTGTCTAGAACAAGTTCTAGTCTCAGTGGGCTACCCTGCCCTAGAGGCCACCTGCCAGGGTGCAGTGCAAGGCTGGGCACAGCATTTGATGGTAGCCCACAGCCTCAGATGAGTGTTATACATTCCAGTGCAAAAATGGTTCTCCTTAGCAATACTGGAACAAAGATGGAATTAATTAGCTGTACCTTCTCTCTCTTTTCTAAAATGCAATTATCTTTTTCAATCAGCAGCTCTATCTAATTCTTATTCATCTTTTTCTTGCAATATGCTGTAAGCCAAAGCTGTATTTTTTCTGGTAGTTGCTTAAGAGCATATCAGTAAGAAGGATGGTTGCTGACCACTTAGAAGTACTCTTCTCTATCCCGAGAGCTTTGTATCTCATTTAATTATCCCAACAATCCTTTGGCATCTTGTTGTCACCCCAGTTGTTAGTCATGTAGCTGAGACTTGCAGATATTTGGCAACTTTGATGTCAGCATCAGATGGAGTCAATCCAGCTAATACTGGCCTTTCTGTTTCTCCTCCAAATTCATTACCACAGGCTCTCCACCCAGTTTCTTCAGTCCTTCTGCAGCCTCAGAGCTGTCCCTTCCTTTCTCTTACTGCTCTCTTGCACCTGTCTTTTTATCATGTCAGCAGATTTGAGCTCAGTTGCAATGCAGAGCAGAGAGCCACACTACTTCTCTTTGAAATGTGAAGAACTATTTCTCCTATTTGACCCAATTTTGTTTTCTTGGCTCACAAAGCTTAAATTGATAGAGCAGCTCTTCCTGATAGTCCTAGATCTTGGGCATCACTGTGTTTCCTCTGTCCTCATGATGATGCTGAGAGCTGCCATCCTGTTCAGATTTTCTCTGTACCTCTGAGTCTAAAATCACTAGGTGGACAACACCAAGACCATCTCCCATGTTCTACTCTGACCAGGACTAGACTGTCAGCAGATGTCTGTTAAACAAGCTCCTGCTAAAAACTGCAAATGCCTCCCCTGGGGATGATCATCATTTATAAATCAAATATCTTAAGCTGCTGAGTAGGTGTGCAGGGCTCATGGGGGTGGGGTGACTTCTTCTCTGGGACCCTGGTCTTCTTGAAGCTGTCCAAACCAAACATGGACCCATAGGAAAAGTATCAGGAACTCAGCATCCATGTTCCTGGTAATTTACAAAAATCAGCCTGAGCACAGCTTAAGTTGAAAGATGCCTGTTGAGCTTCGATCAGAAATCACACATTTTGCTTCCAACCAAGCAAAACAGTGTTATCGTAGGTTTATTTTTACTCATCCTGTTCCCACTTGCTTCAGGTGCTTTTCAAACAGGAAAAATGGTCACAAGATTTTAAAAAGACAGATGATAAAATTTGAAAAACCATAGAAAAGCAGTAGAAGCAAGTATGTGGCTAAAACTGTTGCTCTTGTGAATCCCCCAGAAGGTAGGGTGTTGGGCACTCCCTGCTTGGTAAAAAAGATGTACAAAAATATTTGTGCTGTGGTACTAAATTCCAAGTCCTTGCCTTGGAATCATTGCATGATAAACTGGACAAGGACCAAGACAAAGTCTCTATGGCAAACAGAAGGACTTTCATTGGGCCAGTTTGGGTTGATGCTCACAAAAGCTGGGAGCCACTTCTGTGGGGTCAAGGCTTTGGATTTGGATGATTCCCATTTCCTAGGAAAATTTCATACCTTAGCTCATTTTGTAGTACTGACAAAAGAGGGACCACTCTAATTAAAGCCCAGGGTGGATGCCATATTCTACTCCTAGAAGAATATCCCCAGAACCACCCTTCCCTTCAGAGGCATTAAGAAAAGCTTTGCCAACTTGTGTTTGCAACATGCACAACCCATATGAAAAAGGGTTCGATTATTTAGGTATGAAAGCAAATATTATTCCAAATGTTCCTGTAAAGGTTATTTTTTTAGATGGGTTAGCGTTTAAATCAGCAGACTTTGAGTAAAGCAGACAACACTCCCAAATGTGATGGGCCTCATTCAATCAGTTGAAGACCTTACAAAAAAAAAAAAAAAAAAA
>NW_026000153.1:23142801-23175836 GCF_001458135.2 Marmota marmota marmota
AAAAAAAAAAAAAAAAATACCAAGGTCCCCTAAAGAATAAGAATTTCTGTTTTTTGGTGGTGTGTTAGTCAGATTTTCATTGCTGTGACCAAAAATAACTGACAAGAACAACTTAGAGGAGGAAAAGCTTATTTTGGTTCAAGCTTCCAGAGGTTTAGCCCATTGCTCTGGGCCCAAGGTGGGGGGCAGCACATCACAGAGGAAGGGTGTGGAGGAGGAGAAGCATTGCTCCATTCATGGAAGCCAGGAAGCAGAGGAGAGAAGGTGGGAAGGACCACAGGAAAGATAAATTCTTCTAGGGCATGCCCCAGTGACCCACTTCTTTGTGCCCTGCCCCACCTGCCTATGGGCACCACCTAATTAGTCCATTTAAACTAGGGTGGACTGATCAGGTTATAGCTCTCACAATCCAACATCTCACCTCTGGGCATACCTGCATTAACAGAGGAGCTTTTGGAGGACACCATATCCAAACCATAATAGGTAGACTTTGGACTTGAGCAGCAACATCAGTTCCTCCTGGGCTTCCTGGTCTGCTGGCCCCCCATGCAGATTTTTGGCTGGGCAGCTCCTGTAATTGCATGAGCCAATTACTTAAAATAAATTTCTCTGTGTGTTCTCCTTACTTTGTAGATGAAGTACACACACACACACACACACACACACACACACACACACTTGACCTTTTCTTTTTGACATTTTGTGGCACATGAAGGCATTTTGTAAGCCCCACCTGATTGCAGGGCTCCTATAAAGCGAGAAGTAGCTCTTGTCACAAGTTTTATGCGTTTAGACCTCACTTGGTCTGCAAGCTTCACAGCAATATTATCCATCAGGAGTGTAAACACACAACAAGAATTACAGGTTTTGTTTTATTTTGTTTTTTAAGTGGAGGTCTTACAAAGTCATTAAATGAAAGGCACGCTGAAATGAAGATGCACCTCAGGGCCTTTGACAGTGATATGTAATTCTAATCAGGTGTTGATACAGGCTGTCCTCAGTTCTTCCTTCCAAGTTTATTTGCTCTATTTTTTTAAATTATGGTTTTATTAGTGTACTATAATTAGAAATAGTAGTGGGATTCGTTGTGATATATTCACAATGCACTCAACATTATTTACTATATTTCATTCCCTAGTAATTCCCCTTTCACTCCCCTCTTCTTTTTCCAGTCCCCTCCTCTACTCTACTGATCTCCCTCTCTCTCTCTCTCTACACACACACACACACACTCACAATATTTTATTTGTTCGAATTAGTTATACATGACAGTAGAATGCATTTTGATACACTGTACACAAATGGAGCACAACTTCTCTTTCTTCTGGCTGAATATGGTTTAGATTTATACCAGTAGTGTAATCATAGGTATATATATAGGGTAGTAGTCTGTCTCATTCCACCGTCCTTGCCCTCCCCACGCCTCCTCCCCTCCCCTCACTCCCCTCAGCACACCAGAGTTTCTTCATTTTCCCTTGCCTCTCATTATGGATTAGCATCCTATTATCAGAGAAAAACATTTGGCTTTTGTTTTTTGAGGGTTTAGCTTATTTCATTTGGCATGATATTCTCTAGCTCCATCCATTTACCTGCAAATGCCATAATTTCATTCTTATTTAAGGCTGAATAATATTCCACTGTGTATATTTTCTTCATTCATTCATCTGTTGAAGGGCACCTAGATTGGTTCCATAGTTGAACTATTGTGACTTGCACGGCTGTAAACATTGATGTGGCTGTGTCACTGTATGCTGATTTGGAGTCCTTTGAGTATAAACCGAGGATCGGTATAGCTGGGTCAAATGGTGGTTCCTTTCCAAGTTTTCTGAGGACTCTCCATACTGCTTTGCAGAGTGGTTGCATCAATTTGTGATGTATTCATACCTACCTATTGAATAATTTGGTGGATTGTATTCACCATTTTTTCCCATTTCCTTCCCTCTGTGATCCCCTGTCTATTCTGTGGAGTTCCCTTATGTTTCCATGATATTTCCCTTGTTTTTAATTCCGTTTTTTCTTTCTAGCTTCTGAATATGAAAGAGAACATTAGACTCTTTCTGAGTCTGAATTATTTTACTTAGCATTGTGGTCTCCAGTACAATCCCTTTAAGAGTAAATGAAATAATTTCACTCTTCTTTATGACTGAGTAGAACTCCATTGTGTATATACACCACATTTTCTTCAGCCATTCATCTACTGATGAACACTAGGCTGGTTCCATAACTGGCTTTTGTGAATTGGGTTGCTATTCCACTCCTTGGTATTTACCTAAGCACCAAAGTCAGTGTATTATAGTGATAATGCATTCCAATGTTATAGCCACAAAATTCACAATTGCTCTTACTTTTAAAAAAATTAAGACAAGCCTGGGAATACTGTTTTCAATCCAGATGTGGAAGAGGCAAAAAAAATATTATATATCAGTTTACATCACTAACAGTGAAAAGACCCAAAGGCAGGTGGGAGGGCATTACCAGGAGGTAAGCCCTGCAGAGAGATGATGTTTGTAATGAGCTCCCCAGCCCCCAAATAAGAGTAAGCTATAAAGAAGTCAGAGGGTGATGTGCAATTTCAGAAACATTTCCATTTCAAACGTTTAAAACACAGAGGAGGGTTGAGCTCTGCCATACTTTGGATCTTGAATATCCCTCAGACTTGAGCTTAGTCTGCAGCCAGTGGTGCTGTCGGGAGGTGGAGGAACCTTTAAGAGGTGGAACTTAGTGGAAGGAAGTGACCTCATGGGAGCTTGGCCCTGCAAGGGATATTAGGAGCCTGTTGCTTCCTCTCTCTCTGTTTTCCTGCTTCCATGAGTGGGCAGCTATGTTCCCCCACCTGCTCCCTGCATGAGGTTCTGGTTAACACAGGCCCAAAGGCAACACAGCCAACTGACCATGGACTGAAACTTCAAACCATGAACCCAAATCGGTCTGAGGCATTTTGTCACAGCGATAGGAAGCTGACAGGTGAGTGAGTTTTCAGCACCCTGGGGTCCTATTCCCTGGCAGATCATTCTTGAGAAAGCCGAGACTGCTGGACCCCAGGTATAAGGTACTAGGCTTAGTCACTTCTGACCCTCCTGCTTTGAAACAGATTCTCTCCAGTGCCCTCGCCATGGCTCTGTCTGGAAAGTGTGATCAAGAGATTCTTCGTCTCCTGCTGACATTTCCTGAAGACAAAACATCTTTGTTTGCAATGAAGGAACTCTGTGGCCTTCCCGGGTCGAAAGTGTATCCTCTGATTGTGGTGATGAGTCAGAACCTGAACCTGCGGACTTTCATTTATAAAGTAAGGAGAATCTGCTGGGACGTGTTGAGCTTCAGAGGAGGTGCTTCCATGGCTGGGCAGATGAGACTGTAGTTTATGCAGTCATCCTCATCCTTGGTATCCTGTCCTTCCGGCCCCAGGTATAAGGGGGGATTGCTGGAGGTACTAAAACCTGAGGATGATCAATTCCCTTATATTAAATGGTGTGGTATTTGCATATAACCTACACATCCTCCTGAATATTATTTATTTATTTGCAGTGCTGAGGATGAAACCCAGGGCCTCCCACAAAGTGCTCTAACTGAGCTGCACCTCCAGCTCTATGTACTTTAAATAATCTCTATACTACTTATAATAACTATTGTGACATGATAGGTAAATAGTTGTGATACAATATTGTTTAGATAATAATGCCAAAAAAATCCGTATCTGTTCAGTATACATACTTTTTTTTTAATGTTGTCTGTCTTTGGGTTGGTTAAATCTATATATGTCCACACCCGACTGTACCAGCTACTATGAGACCTGTTGGTCTCTATGTGACTTTGTGTCAGCCTTGGCTACCTGTAGTGTCGTCGGTTTGCTGGTTCTGGGGCTCAATGAAACTTTTTTATAATAAAGGGGTGTTTAGGAGACCCTGCAGGGTGACCTTGGAGACAGGGCATGGGGACTTCTGTCTCTTGGACAGTGTTGGTGGTAGGTTATAGAATCAGTAAGAAAGGAATAACAAAACCACCATGACGCCTAGCACCAGGTTTCCCTCCTCACCAAAGGCCACCTTCCTGGAGTGTTTGGCAGAGGTGTGTTGATCCTGGTCCACGCCTGAGCTGCCCAATCAGGTGCTGCCCTCCCATACCATGGCTCACGCTTCTCTACTCCTATGACAGCTGGGGCTGAGGCCTCTATTACGCACTGCGCAGGATGGGCAATGCCATGTCTCTGTGTGGCCAGTTCTTTACCTACCCCATGACACCCTGGCACACAGTGGCAGGGCAGGGAAGCATCTGAGATGGTAATGTCTGCAGGATAGAACTGAGAAGGTGAAAGGCCAATAGAGTTAGGGAAAACCCTAGTTCTATAGGTCCCAGGCAGCCCACTGGGACCAGCCTGGGTCTCCTGCTCTTGGGTTCCTCCTTCCCAAAGTCCCAACTTTCCTGGCCTCCACAGTTTGAATCTTTACTCATATTTGCAGAAACCTCAGCCTTCATTCTTGGGGCATGATCTTGGTTCAAGGTCCATCATTTTCCCTTTAGGAATATATTTTATATTTTACAATGTCTGAGTTGCAGTATAGCAAGGTTACTGTGGATGTTTCAAGTCACAGAGAAGAGTTTTGGGGTCAGCAATTGGTAGAAACACTGTTCCATCCATTCATGGTCTCCTTCCCTTATAACATTCAAAAAAATCCAATGGATAATTGGATAGTGTGCAGGTGTGTACACATGCCAAGAACAAATATTAATTTTCAGAATGAGTGCATTTTAAAGCCTCAAGGAGGATGAATATTTCCTAAATGTCTTCATAATTTGTGAGCCCACATCTTTCTTGGTGGAATGAATACTTAGTTTCTTCATTCTCTCACCACAGCCCTCTCTGCCAACTTTACAGTATGCCTTTTGGGAAGCAGATGTAGGGTCATCAATACACCAGCATTTCATTGGCCACTCTATTATGTGCCAGAAGTCTCTGATTTGAAATTAGTACTTCAGAGCACCTAAGTAATTATTTTGACAAAGGCCATCATCCATGCCAAGATTTCTTTGGAGGATAAGATAGTAGATTCGATTCAGTCTTCCAGACACAGTGCAGATGTTATCACTGTTAATAACAATGCTCTTATCTGTCAGGAACCTTCCATGTACACAGCTTTCTGAAAGTTGACTTGATACTGCTCAGAGCTGGGAGGGAAGACCAAATTCCAGTGCCATGCACTGGCACGAGGGTTCCAGTGTAACTCCAGTGCACCCAAGCTCATACACTATCTGTTTCACTTGGCTGACAATGAATTCTTGAAGACTTTTCTAAGAAATGCTTTGCTGGATTACTTGTGCACATTCACCCATCAGTGCCCTGACTAATCCCAGTCACTTCCTACCCCAAGTCAGGGTTGCTGTTTGCCACTTCTAGCTGTAGCTGTAATTAGAAAGTCAAATATAAAACCTGACAAGAGCTAATGCTGTTTCTCCTGCCTAAGTCAACTTTATTGTCTTAATGGACAGGACCTCATTGTTATTAGCAGAATGTTAGTGAAGGAAGGAACTGTGATTTCACGTCCCCAAAATTTAGCCACAGAACTTACAGCTAAGTGGCAGGAGCAGAACTCTGATGAGCAGAAATATAAAATAGTGACCTTGGGGTTATTTGCTTCAGTCTGCAAAGAACCCTGTTTTCAGTATGCAAATGACATGTGGAAGAAGGAAATTCCCTTGAACTTTTCCCACCTATAGAAAGAGGTGGTGTTTGCTAATTTAACCATTCATTCAATACATATTTATTGTGCAACTAATATTGTCACATGCTTTTCCATCTCTGTTAGCTACATATGTGATCAACACAGGGAAAGTAAAGTCCAGCTTCCAGGGAATTGGCATTCTAGAATGGAGAATATGCAAATAATACGTAGGATACATACCAAGGCACAGGGTGATAGCACAAGTAGATTTTTAAAAAAATTTATTGATTCTATTTAGTTAGGCATAACATTAAGATTCATTTTGACATAATTGTAAAAGCATGGAATATAATTTGCTCTAATTCAGTCTCTTCTTCCTGCCCCTTGCTCCCTTCCCTCTGCTTTACTGATCTTTTAAACTGTTTAACTTTTTTTTTCTTTTTTATGATTAGTGTCTTGTGGATGTATGTGATGGTAAGATTCACTGTGGTATATTCATAGAGGTACATAGGAGAGTTAGGTCAGATTCATTCTGCTATTCTTGAAGAGCACTTATGTTTTTAAAGAACCTGGGCTAAATTCCCAGCTCTAAACCATTCTGAGACTTCAGGAAACGTTTCCTGTCTTTGAGTCTCAGTTTTCTAATCCACAAAATGAGCATTACCATGCACAGTCCCCAAAGTGTTAGAAGGCTTGAGATGATGAGTGCATGTAGTACATACAGTGGAGCAGTAGATAAATCTAAATTGCTTCACACAAAAGCATTGTTTTCTTTTCAGCCTCTTCTCAAATTTCCACCTTAGGCACCCCAAAGATACAAAAAGAAATGTTTTGAAATGATTTGAGTTTTAACCATAGATCACATTTATTCCTGGTTTACATTTTAAAAATACTGGTGCCACTTAATGTGCTCCAAAAACCAGCTTTATCTACTCTAATAAAGAAGATTTTTTATAGAGTACAGCAAAGATGTCTGTGAAGTTGAAGAGAGAATAAAATCAAATAGCAAAGTTTTCAGTGCTGAAAAGATGCTTGTGAGAGTAAAAATACAATGTTGGTTATTTTATGATTTCTCTCTCTCTCTCTCTCTTTTTTTTTGTCCTGGAAGACTCTTATACCTTCTGAAGCAAATGGCTTGCTCAACTCCCTGTTGGGTGTCATTTCCAGCCTCAGTGCCCTACTTGCCAGAGCCCAACATGTCTTCAAATACCTTCCTGAATTTCTTCACACATTTAAAATTACTGCCTTGCTAGATATGCCGGACTTTGGACAGGTATATGTTTGATCTTTGCTCCTGGGGAAATGTTCAAATTTTCTCTTTCTTTGCATTTGCTCCCTTTTCCCTTTATTTCTCTTCCAACATCTAAAATTCATATTGGAAAACAAAATATAGGGATGAGAGTGTCTCTTGATGTCTCTGGAGGCAACAACATAATGGAGTGAGGGTTGGCATCTCCCTAAAAACCAGATGACAGAGTTGCTGTTGATCCACATCCCACCATTATGGAGGCTGGGAGAGCTCATGCATTGTCTATGAAGTACAAAATTACTAACTCAATTATTAGCACAAATGAGATTTCAAGGGCCTGTTTAACTTAATTCAGAGAGCAAATTGCTTTCAAGAACCTTAAAACATTTATTTACATATAAATAATTGGCTAACAAATTACAGATCATTTTCTGAAAATGCAAACACAAGCTTGAATTAGATTAGCAGTTTGATATTAGTTTTTGCTGGAAGTCTCTTTGCCTGGGATGGAATGACCAGAGATGAGCGAAGAGTGGGTGGTTGTGTAGAGTCGAAGGTATAGAATGAGGAGCTCTATCACAACGTCCTTTAAGCTTCCTGGGAGGCATGTATCTTCATTAGCTGATGCATAATGTGGGTAGTTATCAAGTATCGGGGTAATTTGGCAGTGTAAATACACATTAAGGCTGTCACTGAGTTAGTGATATCTTATGAATTAATAATTTATTACTGGACACACAATAAGAACTCACTGGTGGGTGAAATTTTCCTCTTTTACCAGGTACATTGGCCAGACAAATCATTGCAATGATTTGAATGTATCCCAAGGACAGAAAAGACTCAAAGTAGAGATTCTGTTCTTTTAACTCATTGAAGAACTTACATGTTTAGCTGGAGAAGGGACTACTTTTTCAGTAGTGTTTCAGAGAATTGTTTCAAGTCAATGTATAATTGCAATTTCTTTTTATTAAATTTTCAGGTTTCCCAAAATGACCAGGCTAGAAGTTCAGCCTTTGGTTCTTTGCAGAATGTGATGAAACTGGTTTGCAAGGACCAGGCATCATTCCTTAGCAATTATAACATGTTCCTTAATTTGCCCCGAGTTAACGAGCTCTTGGAAGATGACAAGGAAAAATTCAACATTCCTGAGGATTCAAGTAAGACAGTAGTAATCAATATTTATTTAGGTAAAATTTTATATTAATAATTAGCCCTGTATCATACTGAATATTCTGTCTGTGCAAAACGCTGGTGGTACATAACAGTGGTAGAATTTCCTCCTTCAGTTTTAGTGCAGTCACCAAGTGCTGGCATAGCAGGTGGCTTTGGAATGTCCCAGTACTGTTGAGCATAACTGAGCCTCTCACCTGTGTCACCAGTAGGTTTGGTGAGCGTCCCACTGGCGAAGACTTTGAACATTTTGGCCTCTGCAAAATAGCAGCATTATACAAAGAGAACTTTTGTGTGGCCTCCTACAGATCTTGTCTACAAAGTTTCATTTCAAATGGAAGCAGATTGATGAGTGACTTCCTTAGTCCCACATTAGGGGCATGCATTTTATTTTTTGTTTAATTTTTTGCAGTGCTGGGAATTGATCCCAGGGCCTCTCTCAAGTTAGGTAAATGCTCTCCTGCTGAACTACACACCCAGCCCAGTGAATACATTTTATTACAAAGGCAGAGTAAACATGGTGGGGAGGGTTTTGGCTCAAACTGTTCAAATTGCCCCACTGTTTCACGTTGTGCATCTTTGGTCACATTGTTTTCTACCTCTGAACCATATTATTCTCTTCTACAACATGGAAATAATAGACCTACCTCATAAGATTGATGTAAGGTACAATGGAGATGATGTGTCTTAGCTGCTTAGCACAATAGTATAAATGCAACTTTGTGGTTTAAGACTGCAAACATTCATCATCTCATAGTTTCTGCAGGTCAGCACCCAGCCACTGGTTGGCTAGTCCTCTACTCAGGCTGTAACACAGTTGTAATGAAGGAGTTTGTTGGTCTGGGCTGGGTGCTCACATGAGGCTCATAGGTAGTTGTTGGTAGAATTATTTTCCTTGCAGCTATAGAACTTGGGGAGGCAATGTCAAGGCCAGAGGTGTATCTCTTTGGCTCTGAGGCTTCCAGTCTCTTTTAAAGAGTGTATTGGATTGCTCAGACAGGATACCTGATTGCTTAGACCTTAGATAAACTCCAAGTCAGCAATTTAAGGGATCTTATTTACATCTTCAATATTCCTTCTCTTTGGCTATGAAATCTCATTCTGAGTGGGGCAGCTGTCACATTCATAGGTTCTGTCTTCATGGGAAAACAGGAGAATACATAAGGCAGCCATCCAAGGGCTTGTGTAAGAATTGTCCTACACATCCACAATATGTCTTTATGTATTTTATGCCTAGACTGTAACTAAAGACAGAGTACTGGTAGAACTGGAAACATGGGATTATGTAAGTTTGCAGATAGAGGAAGAGGAGTCAAGTGTACTGTCCTCAGAGGCAGTAGGCTAGTATGTTCCTTAGCTGATGGATAATTTGGACAGCTGTCAAATTACCAGGGTAATTAATTTGTATGGACACACATTAGGGCTATTCATTTTAATAATTTTTGTTGTCTTCACTAATCCTCATTTTCAGAGTTGCTCTCAAGCCCAGAGTTGTTTCATTCATTGAAATGAAGGTATTGTGTAATTGTAAATATGTTTCCCTTAACCTGGGGCAGCTGTGTTATGTAACATTTTTATTTTTTCTCTTAATTGTGACAGCACCATTTTGCTTGAGCCTTTACCAACAAATTCTCCAGTCTCCCAATGGTGCATTGGTGTGGTCTTTCCTAAAGCCTATATTACATGGAAAAATACTGTATACACCCAACACTTCAGAGATTAATAAGGTCATTCAAAAGGTAAGTTAAAATGAATGGGAATCTCATTTACCATACATCGGTCCTACCAGGAAGAAATCTTTAAATATGTCAAACATAATTATTACATAATTATTACACTGGATTATATAAAATTTTCTTATGTTGATTACTAATTATTTTGGTGTGAGGTTTTTTGTTTGTTTGTTTCTGTTACTCTGGTTGTGAGATGTGGATTATTAAGTCCATCTTTTAGAGGATACTTTGGAGGCAGGGAGTATTATTTAGAATCATGAATGTACTGAACTCATAGAACTTTAATATTAAAAGTCAAGGACAGCTGGGCACAGTGGCACACATCTGTAATTCCAGCAGTGCAGGAGGCTGAGGCAAGAGGATTGTGAGTTCAAAGCCAGCCTCAGCAACTTACGGAGGCCCTGAGCAACTTAGCAAGACCCTGTCTCCAAATGAAATAAAAAGGGCTGGGGATGGGGCTCTGTGGTTAAGCCCTCTAGAGTTTAATCCCTGGTACCAAAACCAAACCAAAACAAACAAAACACAAAACAAGCAACAACAACAACAAAAAAAAGTCAAGGAAGATGAGAAAGGAGGGCAGTTTCAGGTTAGGCAAAGGGGAACAATTCCAGGAAAATGCAGAGAACAAAAGCTAATCTGTTTGGGTCCATGCATTTGGTACTTGAGAAAGGCAGACATAGCACATACAAACTGGTGTATTCACAAACATTTGGTAAGTGGTGTTTTCCAACTCAGCATGAGGCTATATTTGACCCTGTGGAGAATAAGATGAGATGAAGTGGCCAAAAGAGTTTCCCCATCAGGAATTTCTGCATTGGGAGGTTCTGCTTGCTTTCCCTCCTTTATATTTTTAACTTCTTGAATCTGTTTATCACAGAATATATTATTATCAATATTTGCAATTTCTTCTTCAACAATTGTGTCTGGGGTTTTTTCCTTGTCTGGTTTCTTTTCTAATGATCTTTTCCTGGGGTCTTTTCTTGTCTAATGTGGCTTGTGAGCCTGTAGGTACCTCAAAGGGGGACATTTTACCAAGGACTTGGGAATGACTTGATCTTACTGTCACACATAGAAAAGGAGATACCGGTTCTGTCAATTTCTATGCTTCAAATAGCATTAACAACTTAAATACCTAAAAGTGCCATGTGATCATATGATCATAAGTCATTTTTGATCAAATTCACTTTTACAAGTTCCCTGTTTCTGGCCCACAAGGCACTATAGAAATTATAGTGTCTGTAGTTTTCATAGCGCTATGTGAGGTCACAGTTAAGTTACTTGGAAGCTTTCTGTCCTTACTACTTACCCCAGGAACTACATTTATCTTTGCATATGCTGAATGGTATTTACAACGTTTTTTTTTTTTTTTTTTAAATCTTGGAAATATCGTTTTGAAAGAGTATTTGCAAAAAGTCTGGACTCTCATAATGGAATGGCAATTATTTAGTTAATAGGTTATGAACATGAGTTATCCGTGCTGTCAAGAGAACTCTGCCCCCAACTGTTATTCCATGTCTGTGCTAGGGAGAGATGCTCAGGCCAGGGCTGGAGCCAATTTTATGTAATTCTTTTAGTATATTAAATTTATCAGGGTCCTAGATAGTTTAGGAATTTCAGAGAATGACTCTATATCAACTATATCAAATTCAAAAAAGCCTATGAATTTCTTTTATTTCCCATTTTCAATGCTTTATTCACACAAATCACTCAATACAATTTCACTCTATAGGTTCTTAATCAAGAAAATGGGAATCCTTAATGCTAGGTACTGCAATAGACATAATCAATCTAAAGCAAACAATTCTAAGTTAACTCTAACCCCTGCAAACACACTTAACATGACAGGCTCATGACAGACATTCCCCAAACAAGCAACTACAAAAAAGTTAAGCTAACGTGCCAGATCTAGAGTCTCAAGTCTTAGGCCTTAAGTCCAGCAGATGCACACCTACTCAGACCAAGGTAATCAGGCCAGGAATTGATGGAGGCTTCTCCTGGGGTGAAGCTGATGGCTGGTTGAGGAGAGGGTCTAAGGAGAAATCGCCATTTTCATCAGGGTCAAGATTTGGCAAATGGTACAATTCTCTTAGATTAATTGTCAATAAAATTAGCACAGCATACTTGTCCCAAGGTCGTTGGGATTATGAAATAAGATCTGGGAATGGAAGCACCATTTGACCCAGCTATCTCTCTCCTCGGACTGTATCCAAAGGACTTAAAATCAGCATACTACAGGGACACAGCCACATCAATGTTTATAGCAGCACAATTCACAATAGCTAAACTGTGGAGCCAACCTAGATGCCCTTCAGTAGATGAATGGATAAAAAACATGTGGCATATATACACAATACAATTTTACTCAGCAATAAAAGAGAACAAAATCATGGCATTTACAGGTAAATGGATGGCATTGGAGAAAATAATGCTAAGTGAAGTTAGCCAATCCCCAAAAAACAAATGCCTAAGGTTTTCTCTGATATAAGGAGGCTAACTCATAGTAGGGTAGGGAGGGGGAGTATGGGAGGAATGGATGAATTCTAGATAGGGCAGAGGGGTGGGAGAGAAAGGGAGGGGGCAGGGGATTAGCAAGGATGGTGAAATGTGATAGATAGACATCATTATCCAAAGTACATATATGAAGCTACAAATTGGTGTCAACATACTTTATGTACAACCAGAGATATGAAAAATTGTGCTGTATACGTATAATAAGGATTGTAATGTATTCTGCTGTCATTTTTTTAAAAAAAATCAATTAAAAACCATAAAAAGGTTTGGAGAGCCCAGAGAATGGTAATTATGTAAGTAAACCTAAGTGAACATTGTCTGTAAAAAGAAAAAATAATTATGATGATGTTTAATTTGTGGAGATTTAAAAAAGGAACACAAAATATTGGGCAATACTATGTAAGTATAGGGAGTATTTTTCAGGAAGGGGGTTAAAATATTCAATTTAGATTTTTTAAGCTCAAGTATTTAGAGAATATTTTTAGGGCAATCACTAAAACAGTAGATATAGAGGGCATGATATCCACACCAAAAAAGTGAAAAAATACACTGAGAAAAATAAAAAAAAAAAAAAGGAAACATCAACAAATCCTAAAAACAGGTGAGAAAATAAAAAAAATGTCTTAAGAATAGGATAGAATATAAAAAGTAACAGAAACATCCCAATTTATCAATATCACAATACACTGAATGAGCTATAGTTACCATTTAAAAAACAGAGATTGCTGGGTGTGGTGGTGCACACCTGTAATCTCAGAAACTCTGGAGGCTAAGGCAGGAAGATGGAAAGTTCAAAGCCAGCTTCAACCACTTAGCAAGGCTCTAAGCAACTTAGCCAGATCTTGTCTCAAAATAAAAAAATAAAAAGGGCTGGGGATGTGGTTCAGTGGAAGAGCCTATGAATTTCTTCTTTATGATTACATAATGTATCATTCCATGTTAACATCATTATAATAGCAATATATTTCTACAGTGTCACATACTGTGCTATATTTTTCCATACAACAAAACATGATGTGTCTGCTTTGGAAGGTCTTGTCTTGCAATGGGAAATAGAAGGAAAATAGCTGAAGAAACAATTCAACAAGAGATACCATCAATGAGTAGAAATTTGGAGTGACTCTTTTCAGCAAATGGGGCCTAGGAAGAGTTGGGGTGAGAAGATGTACTTTCCTTGTGTGTTCTGAGGATAATGAGAATTTTGAAAGAATAAGCAAAGATTTCACTGGTTCTTGCTTAATAATTTGTTGGATTTTTCAGGTAGGGATAAAAGTGTAGACCTTTTTACTTATTCTATATGGTTGAAGATCATGGGGCAACTGAGAAGACAGCATTGTACCCAGGATGAATTATTTTAGCTGTCAGTTGTGGCCAGTTTTATGAAAATTCATTCTAGTCTACATGGTCTCAAGTCCCACACAGCAGGCAGAGAGTTGCTGCTTTGTCACTTGGGTCATATGATCTATACTGTTGGAGTGACGGATAATATTAAATGCCATCAT
The DNA here is from genome assembly GCF_001458135.2 of Marmota marmota marmota. Classification (NCBI taxonomy): domain Eukaryota; kingdom Metazoa; phylum Chordata; class Mammalia; order Rodentia; family Sciuridae; genus Marmota; species Marmota marmota. The sequence goes on from NW_026000153.1 coordinate 23,156,624, forward strand.
ACACCACATCTGAACATTTCAGTCAATGATGGGTCACATTTATGGTGGTCTATTATAATGGAGCTGAACAGTTCCTATGGTCTCATGATGACATAGTAGTCATAAAGTCACAGTGTGAACTGTTATTTATTATTTATATGTTTGTGGTGATGCTGGTATGAAAAAACCTATTGTGTTGCTAGTTTTATAAAAATACAGAACAAACAACTGTGCAGTACATCATACTTGATAATAATAATAATAAATGACATTGATTTATGTATTTAGTAAGCTAGAGTTTTAATTGTTATTTTAGAGTGTACTCTTTTCCCTTGTGGGGAAAAGAAGTGTGCTGTAAAACAGCATGCCGTGCTACATCTGCAGCAGCTTCACCCATCTTGTGTTGACCATGCCTTGACAGGCCTCCCTCAGCTAAGGTTTCATTCAGAACACTCTGTGCTTTTTGCACAACATGACAGTCTGATGATGACAGTTCTCAGAATGGGTCCTGTTAGTTAGGTGATGCATGTCTGTGTTTGTTACTTAGTCTTAATTAATGTAATTCTCTCCATTACAAAGTCATCATTTTTGCAGGAAATCTGTAAGATCATGGGCAGCACTAGGAAGCATGATGTCACGATTAGAAATGTGTCTGTTGGGAAAGCTAGATTTTGGTCCTACCATTCCTAAATCTGGTATGCGACCTCAGGCTTATTGCTTCTCTAAGGAGGACTCGTCCATCTGTAAAAGGAAATCCTAGATTTGAACCCCTTGAACTCACCAGAGTTGTGTCCAGTCTCACCCACATGTGTCACTGCAGAGCCAGCACAGTGCAGTGGTGCAAATGGTTGTAATGAAGATCTTGTTAAATGGCACTGAAGTATGAAGGTTTTTGTCTCCTTCCCTATTAGAGCAGAAGTGGTTGCTCAAGTTGCTCTCTTAATTAAAATGTTTCCCTAGAAATAGAGCTAAGTGTTACTTCCTTTTCCCTTTGGTCACTAGAGAACTACTGTGTCAGAAAACCAAGAATGTCTTTTTAATTCTGACAATAGTTTGCTCTGAAGTTACTGATGCAGACATTCGACATACCTGTCCATGTGGGGTCTACTGATTTGTGCCTGAGCAGATTTCTGCAGCCTAACAATGGCTTGCAGCTGGTAGCAAGGAAGCTGGTCAATGATGTTTGATTTCTAGCTCTTCCTGTAGTCTATTACTTTCTGCAAATTGAACTTTGTACTGGGTACATGAGTCAAAGGGTGAGAACCATGTGGCCCCCTGTCCTCTGCCCCACCTCGGGATTGTGGCCAACCTATGACTCTTGTGCAGAGCTCTACCTTTCAGAGGCCATCAAGACATCAACCTTCCCAGGATTAACTCCTGTGGCTTCCCACTTCTGTTATTTTTTTCTTTTGTAAAATGCCTGTGTTTAAAACTTTATTTTTTGATACTTTAAGTGATCTTGACGTAGTTAAGTTTTTTTTTTTAACCTTTTCTTCTTAAGTTATTTCATGGCATCTGCATTTTTGATGTTTTCTGAGCACAGTGTCCATTTTGTTATTATCCAGTGTATCACTCAGGATCTAAGCAGAAAAAAGAGAAAACATGCCAAGTTTATTATAAATTATTATTACTATAAAAAGATAATGGAGTAATGGGATTGTTATAATAATAAAGAGGATGCCAAAGAATGCAGAAATGGCAGATAAAAGGAGAGCTCCCATCCCAGTTTGAGCCCAGAACACTCAAGGAAGGATCACAATTGGAAATGGCTTCTCCATTCTGGATTGAGATCCATACATCACTGGAGAGAGTACAACGATGGCCCGCTGAATGGTGGGATAAGTCACTGAAGCACCTGAGAATTTTCAATGTGAAGTGACAGAATATTGTGACAGATATCTAGACTTTCCAACTCTGGAAGGTTCACAGTGATGTGCCTGGGGAAGTCATTCATGGGAACATGCCGCACCAGCCGCATTCCCTAAGATGTTATCTGTTGTGTGTGAAGATGTGCCCACAGCAGGTACCCAGAAGAAAAAAAAAATGGATGCCAGGGACTTGCTCAGTAAGGAGCCTGTCAGAAGTAGCACACTCAAATCAAGAAGAGAAAATCCTTCCTCCATTATCCCTCCAGTGTCATATACTGGCAAAGCTTAATGTTGTGCTATCTGCCCAAGGAGAAAGATGAAGGGGTGCAGCTCCTTTATTGTAGAATGGGCAAGAAAGGGTATGTTGCAAATTGCAAGAAGATAAATGGACAAGTGGCACAGCCAGTAATAAGTCCTAGCTTTATTTTTTAAGAAATGAGACTATTGACTAGTAAGCCCATCAATTCTTAAATGTAATTTTTAACTTATTAAAATATATTGAGTAGATACAGAAGGAGAGATATTGGGGGAAAATTATCTAATACATGGTTAAGAGCCTACACTCACTGGAAACCTCATGTATGCCTCCTATTTACTATAGGATTTAGCAGTTGTCACCCTCATTTTTTTTTAATTTAAATATGACAGCAGAATGCATTACAATTCTTATTACACATATAGAGCACAATTTTTCATATCTCTGACTGCATACATAGTGTATTCACACCAATTCGTGTCTTCATACATGTACTTTGGATAATGATGATCATTACATTCCACAATCATTAGTTATCTCATGCCCCCTCCCTTCCCTTCCTACCCCTCTGCCCTATCTAGAGTTCGTCTATTCATTTGCAGGGAGAAAACTGAGTTTTAGGTGTAAGTAACCTTGTCAAGTTCTCCCAGTAGGTGGCAGAAACGGTACCTGAGTCTAGTTCTTTTTGATGCCATAGTCAGTGGTTTATTTTCGGCTATATATCAGTTTTTTTTCCTCTAAGTGGGGATTCACCTGTTGATAAAATTCAATTTCTACTCTAAGAGTAACTGATTTGGGTGGGAAGGAGACAGCATCTGCATGACAGTGCAGGTGAGGAAGACCGGAAGGAGTTCCTTTCAAGCTTTGGGACTGGGATGTCAGATTATAATGGGGAAAGGTTGACTTTCAGTTTCATCTCTTTGTTGTAGTGTGTTTTGATTGAATCTAGAATGAGAGAGGGGGGAAAATGGGAAATACATTTGCTTGTAGTTCTGGGGCTCTAATATTAACAATTTTATTGCCTCAAACATAGATAGAATCATTGTTTACTTCTGCACGGTTTGAGGAATCATTGTGGACACTGTTCCAAATGAAATCTCATTTATTTCTCATAAGAACCAGGTTGGATAATCATTCTTGGACTGATTTTACAGATTAGAAAAATAGGATTGGGGAGGTTTGCTTTTCCAAGTTTATTAGTTAGTAAATGAAAGTGCATGGTTCAAATCCCAGTTTGGTGGATTCTGTGCCCAGGGTTCTTTTTATTGGCCACATTTATGATGTTAGTTGTCAAGCAATAAGGACCTTATACAGTAAAGCTGCTTTTACCATCATCAGTCTGGGATACTGGTTAGCTAATTAAAGGCACTGACAACCTTTTTTTTTTTTTTTTATTCATTTGCGTAGTAATGTGTGACATTTCACCCATCCTTAGACCTCTGACTGTCTTCAGAGCTACCTCTCTGGGAGGATGAGAGCAAAGTCACAAAGGTTAAAGATTGATACAAGGCTGTTTCTATTTTTATCACCAAATGGGCATAAAGCCTGCTGATTAAGTAACTTGAATAGAAATGAAAGTGCTTGTCTTGGACACTTATCAAAGATGAAAAATGTTAGCCAGCAGAAGCTGTCCGGGACTGCAGTCTATAAATAGAGCCAGCCTAAGGTTGGAGGTGCACAGGTTCTGCACTGGGGATTCTTTACATGTACAGAGAGGGTTGTGAAGGAGACTTGTGAGATCACCAGTCTTCCAGGCAGGTTGAGGTCATCCCCAGGGAGCCCTGCTAAGGGAATGGAATTCATAGCAATCTGCTTTCTGACTTCAGGCATCAAATCAGTGGTCTCAAAGCAAGTTTTCAGTGGTTCAGTCTGGAGTGAGGCTCTCAGGTGAAAGAAAATGTTCAACATGGACGATTTTATTGAAATTCAGGAATGTTGCCAGAGTAGAAGTAATTACATTTTATTAATAGAGTTGTTTGAAATGATAACCCTGTGAAACAGCTGTTTTCTAAGAAACCAGTATGGGGAGTCCTGTGGATGTACTTGTTCTGTGAGAAAACACAGCATCTGATTCCTGAGGCAGACATGACATGGCTCTTTTATAGACCCTGCACCTCTGTGAACTTCCGTGTTTCTGGCTTCCAGATCCAGTTCCAGCAATTAATGTTCACGGCCATGAGCTGGAGGCCACCAAACAAACCAGCAGCCCTGTATACCACTGTGAGAGACAGGCATTACTGCCATATCCACTTCACAAATAAGGCAGTTGAAATCTGGATCTCTGAGACCCTATGTCAAGGTCTTGTGACCAGTCCGTGGCCGAGTCAGGACTCAAATATGCCTTGGGCTCTGACCCTTCTTGGAGTTTTCTGGGTCATTTGTTCTCTACTGAAGGAGAAAACAGGAAGGTTATTGTTAGTAATTTTTCCAACTCTTAATTTTTTCAACTGTCTGTGTACAAAGAGAGGGAAATTAAAACATGGTTATAGGAGAGGAGGTGGTTGGAGGGGGTTGGTGGCTTAGGTTTGCATTGTCTTCTCCAAGACTCTCCAGGTGGGTTACTAGGCTTCTTATGCTGTCTTCTTCCCCTCTGAGCTGCTTGGCCATAGATTCTGTACACTTGGGAATAGGTTTTATTTTATAATATTTTAATCAATGAAATAGTATACTTGAAAACGAGCAAAGAATATAAACATATGGTTCAAACAAAGAAAACACTCCAAGATGACTTTCAAACAAATGAAAAGTTGATCAATCTTACTACAGAAAGAGAAAGGTAAATCTTAATAATGAGCTACACTCAAATAGGATGTCATATCAAAGTGGGAAAGGCCTCAGGTTGGACATATTTTGTTGGTTGATGGTATTTGGCTGGTGGAAGTATATTGGTTTGATGTCTTTGAGACCATTTTGGGATTATTTATCAGTATTACAAAGACATGTAAGGCTAATAAATTAATTAGTTAATTAATATAATTCACACATAAAAGTAAGAATATATATAGTGTCATAATTTGTAAGCTCTAGGGATGGGAACTACAGTAGGGAATTGGTTAAATTTTGCTACATACATAAAATAAAAACTAAGCAACTTGTTAAAAAATGAGTTAGGCTGGGCTCAATGCTACACACCTGTAATCTCAGTGACCCAGGAGGCTGAGGCAGGAGGATTGCAAGTTCAAGGACAATCTTGGCAATTTATCAAGGCCCTAAGCAACTTAATGAGACATTGTCTCAAAATTAAAAAATAAAAGAAAAGAACTAGGATTATAGCTCAGTGGTAAAGCACCCCTGGGTTAAAACCTCAGTACCTCCCTAAAATGAGTTAGATATAGACTAATCAACAAAACTTACTGTTAAATGAATTTTGGGCAAGATACACAAGAATGTGGGTAGTCTGAATGAAGAAAAGCAATACAGTGTCTGCACCTGTTTTAAATATATGTGCATGACCTCAGGGAGACACCCAAGGAGCCAACAACAGTGTTTCCTCTGTGTTTGGAACTAGGTTCCTGGGGGAAAGAGTAGGAAGGGAGACAGCATCCTCACTGACCCTTTTAAATGCTTGAAATTTACTACAGGGTATGGAAAAGGTGTACATGATGAAATCCCAGAACATCTCTACCTTATTATCTCCTGTTGGTTTGCATTTGTGTCTTGGATTGAGGACAGAATTGAGCACTGGCATCCTGGTGTGCTGGCCATATTTCCTCTAGGTGTTCCACCCAGCCATATTTTCTGTGTGCAATAGTCAAGGTACAGGCTGCTTTGTTTCTGGAACCACGGAGCAGCCTGTTTCTTTTCCTCCTACTCATCCACTCACCCATCCATCCATGCATCCAAGATGGTAAAGAAATGTGCTTTTCTAGTCTGAAGGGGGTTGAGTGGTAATAAGAGATGCTTCTTCCCTGGGTTTTGCTCTTACTGATTCTGGAAAAGTAAGAAGGAAACTTTTTCGTTTCTTTTTTTTACTTTGAATAGCTTTAATTTCCAAATCCTAAAATTCTTCTGCCCAATTTCCCTTTGAACAATAAGCAAAAGGTCTGAGAGGGAAGTGGGTGAGATAATAATAAAATAATGGCTGCAACAGAAAAAAATAAAACCAAAACTGATATCTCATGTTTTGACTCAGTAATGTTTTAAAATTTTTCCCTCTATATTTTAAACAATTATAACAACAAAATAACTGCAAGTAAGAGGGAAAACAGCCATTTTCTAAAATTAGCAGTTAGGAAGTGGTGTATAGATGAGAAGAGAGTTCAAGTCATTGGACCTCCTAGTGAGATGAAAAGAAGTATAAGACTTTAATCATGCGATATCTGAGAATCATGAACCATTTTCAAGTGGAACTTAGAAGTCTGATCTTTATTGGTTTTCAGTCATCTTGTGAAGGTAATCAATTAAAAAATAAGGTTAATTCAAACATTTATATTTGATGATTTTCAGTTTTTATTTATCTTTATCTTTGATGCTCAAATTATCCCATCTGTGGTCAGTGGGCACCTCTTCAGTTAGGCTTACATATCCTTTAGGAAATTGACTTTTTATCTTGAGGTTATTGAGGTTACATGAACTTGTAAGAAATACCCCAAGTGCCCTTCATTGAATTTCCTAATGGTAACATCTCACAAAACTATAGTGCAATATCACAACAGGGGTTCTGACATTGGTAAACTCACTGATCCCAGAGTTCCCTAGTTTCACTTGTGCATGTGTGTGTGTGTGTGTGTGTGTGTGTATGCCTATGAGCATTGAGTTTTACTGAAATCTCATCATGGTTTGTGTATCCACCACTAGAACTTGGGCAGAACAGCTATCACCACAGGGCCTCTTATGTCATGTTTTTATGGCTGTGCCTCCTTTGTCCCTATAGCACTCTTCTTCTGGTTCCTGGACCCTGAAAACCACTAGTCTGTTCTGTATTTCATCATTTCTAGATTGTCATATAGATGGAATGAGATGATATGTAACTGTTAGGAGTTGATTTTTTTCACTTAGCAGAATTTTCTAGAGATGTATATTGTACAGATATTAGTGATGATAATATTTGGGCCACAATTTAACAGTTTTTTGGTTTTTTTTTGGTACCAAGGATTGAATCCAAGTTGCTTAACCATTGAGCCACATCCCCAAGCTCTTTTTTATATTTTATTTAGAGACAGCATCTCACCAAGTTGCTTAGGGCCTTGCTAAATTGCTGAGGCTGGCTTTGAACTCAGGAGCCTCCTGCTTCAGCTTCCTTAGCTGCTGTGATTATAGGCATGCACCATTGTGCTTGGCTACAGTTTAACCATTTGCACATTATATGGCATCTGAGTTGCTCCAGATTTTGGCCATTGTGTCCTCTATTTCCTCTGTCCATGCTCTTTCTGTGGATTATTTGAATCTTTCCTGAGATTCCCAATTCCACAAAATGGTTTATTTATAGTGGTTTTTGGGTGCATCTCTTTGCAGTACATTCTTAGAGGTGGTTCTGCTTATTGCAGTACAGGTGTGACTTTTCACAGTCTATTGGTATTGACATTTTACCACTATGACTCAAGTGTGAGAACCTTATTTCCACTAGGACACCTTACTTTTTCATATTTCAGTACACAGATGCTCCCTGACTTATTATGGGGTGATGCTCCACTAAAGCACCCTTTGTAAATTAGAAATATTCTCAATTGGAAATGCAGGAAATACACCTAACCTAGTGAACATCACAGCTTAGCAAATTAGGACACTGTAGGGAATTAGTTGTTTGTCCTTGTAACTGGGAGCTGTGGTTCACTACTGGGCTCAGCATCATGGGAGAGGATCCTACCACATGTTGCTCACCTGGAAAAAGATCAAAATTCAAAGTTTGAACTATAGTTTCTCCAAAAGTGTGTCACTTTTACATCATCATAAATTAAAAAAAAATTGTTTCAAATCCCGGTAATTTGGGGACCATCTTTAATTGTCCACTCTCAAAAGTGTCATGATTTTTCAACCATTCAAAAGAATTTATAAAACTTATGAGGAATAGAATACTAATGCTTAACCGAATTTCTATTTTTTCAGTTATTTTCCCTTTGGTCTAAAATTATTTCCCACATTTCCTTTTTGTTTGAGAAAACATTTCAATATTTTTTAGTTTTCCTTCATCTGAGAATGTCTTTATTTCCCCTTCACTGCAGAAAAATATTTATACTAAACACAGAATTTGTAATTAAAAATTATTTTCTTACAGCATGAAAAAATACCAGCTTACTTCCTTTGGCTTCCGTGATGTCAGATGACTTACCTGCTAACCATCACATTGAGTTCCCTATAGGTAGCATGTCATTTTTCTCTGTTGGTTTTAAGGATTTTTTTGTCTTCAGTGTTTAGAAGTTTAATTGTGGTGTGGCATGGTGTAGATTTCTCTCAGTTCATTCTATAGTCATAGGGGTTTATATCCCACAAACTCTAGGAAGTTTTTCACTCATTGTTTCCTCTAATACTCTTTCTTAGCCCATTCTGTTTCCCTTTTGCTCCTTAGACTCCAGTGATACCAATATTGAATCTTGTTATTGTCCTACAGGTCCCTGAAACTCACATTTTTAATCAATCCATTTTCTCCCTATTGTTCAGGTTGGGTGAAGTGTATTGATTATTCCTCAAGTTCATTGATTCTATCTTGTCATCTCCTCTCTTGTTACGAGACAATGCTATGAGTTTTTATTACTGTTGCATTTTTTCCAGGCCTTTAGTATCCATGTAGTTCTTTTATGACTTCTTTTTCTTTAGTGAGATTTTTCTACTATTTCATTTTTTTTAAAGTGATTTGTAATTGTCAAAACATTTTTACTGTGACTATTTTATAATAATACCAGCTATATCATTACAGTGTCTGATTTATTTTAATAATGGTGTAAATTGATTGCATATATATATATATATATATATAGTCTAGTTTTTTGAATGCTGGGTGATTGTTAATTATGACCTGGGTATTTTTAAAATTTTTAATTTTTTTTTTAGTTGTAGATTGACACAATACCTTTATTTTATTTATTTATTTTTGTGTGGTGTTGAGTATCAAACCCAGTGCCTCACATGTGCTAGACAAGTGCTCTACCACTGAGCTATAGCTGCAGCCCCATGACCTGGGCATTTTGGCTATTATATTAGAATACTTTGTGCCTTATGAAATAACCTTTTATTTTTGCAGTTATCATACTTAGATTTTAATACACAGGTCTTAGCCTACTTGTAGACTGTTGCTCTAATAATGGTTTAATTTTCATAGTTTCCATGGTGCTGTTTGGTCTATTTGATTTATGTAGTACTTCAGGAACTCCCATTACTCCCTGAGGGACAGATAGGTTTTCTCCAGCCCTGAGTCTATATGCCTCCACATGGAGGACTGGAGTGTTGGGAGGTCAGAGAAGGAGAGGACTTAGCAGGCCAGGTCTTTTTCCTGTGAGGAGTCCTCCTACTGTAGGGGCAGGGAATGATTCTAGGCTCTGCCATGTGTGGCACAATGACCTTTGCTGATGCCTCAGGCTGCTCAGTGTTGGGGGCGGGGGGCTTGTTGTGTCAGGAGCTCTGTGCTGGTCCACCCTAACATTCCCTTCCCCTCCCTGGGGGAAATAGAGTCATTTCCTGGCTACCTGTCATTAGTGGATGTCCCAACTCACCCTCTCATTGGTCTTATGGGGCTGACCTCATGTTTTCTGTAAGACTCCAGTCCAGTCAGGCAAGAATGAGCCTGGTTGGCCTGCCCTCTGTTGCTGGGTTGTTGGTTGGGAAATGCAGGGTCTGGGGCAAATTCTCTTGGATAGAGCTCATGACTCCCTCTTGCTATGTTGCTTCTCCCATCCTGAGGTCAGTGAGTGGGATGCTGTCCTTTTTCTTCTTTAGAGCTCTGTGGAGGTCTCTTGCATTGCTTCCAAGGTGTATGGGGTACTTAGAGATGAGAGCAGGAAGGAGTTTACTGTATCTTGTCTGGCAAGACCTCTTCCTAGATTTCCTAACATGACTTGAATGGTCTTTTATGGCCGTCTTGCTGTCTGGTACAACCCCAAGCTCTTGTTGATCTGGAATTGGACATATCCCAACAGGTTCTAATTTCTTCTGAAGACACAAGCATTTGAAAGTCACATTCTTGTGGGTACAGAGACTCACCAGATGGGTCATTGTTTCCAGACTTGTTCAGTTGACACAATCACCATATTGTTGTGTATGAGGGTTTTCTATAGCTTATTAGTAATTTGTCATTTTAATCTTAAAACACATTTTGCTGAGATTTAAAAATATATGATCATAGATCTGTATGTTTTAAGTCTTTTTTCACATCTGTTATCTTTATTTTCTAACATTAACTATTTGTTAATTATTTAAATTTTAATGCTTTAAAATATTTTGAAAAATTAACATTAATAGCTTATTATATTTATCAATATTATTTTATGTTAAATGATTTAGATGTATCCTAAGATTTCAGCAAATATTAAATAATTGAAAATTCAACTTTCCAGAGATATTGTGTTATTTATTGAGAGGAATATCTCATGTACTTAATGTTTATCTTTTTCTTAAAGTAATTCATTTTTAAAATTTATCTTGGCTAATTGCTTCTTTCTGCTTTCCTTACATTTCCTGTACTATTATTTTATTGATATTTTAAATTAATGCTTTTTTGATTACCTCTCACTTTTTTTTAATAAACATAAACTTTTAATTTTAGAAACATTTTTTTTCTTTTCCTTGATTTTTTTTTATTTGATTGATTTTATTTTTTAAAATACATGACTGTGGAATGCATTACAATTCTTATTACATATATAGACTACAATTTTTCATATCTTTATATATAAAGTATGTTCATGCCAATTCATGTCTTTATACATGTACTTTGTTGTTTTTGCATTATAATTCTTATTACACATATATACCACAATTTTTCATATCTCTGTATATAAAGAATGTTGACACACAATTTGTTTCTTCATATACGTACTTTGGATAATGATATCCATCATATTTAACTATCCATGCTAATCCCTAGCCCCCTCCCTTTCCTTCCCACCCCTCTTCCCTATCTAGAATTCATCTAATCCTCCCATGCTCTTCCTCTCTACCCCACTATGAGTCAGCCTCCTTATATCAGAGAAAACATTCGGCATTTGTTTTTTTGAGATTGGCTAACTTCACTTAGTATTATCTTCTCCAGCGCCATCCATTTACCTGCAAATGCCATGATTTTATTCTCTTTTATTGCTGAATAAAATTCCATTGTACATATATATGCCACATTTTTTTATCCATTCATCCACTGAAGGGCATCTAGGTTGGCTCCACAGTTTAGCTATTGTGAATTGTGCTGCTATAAACATTGATGTGGCTGTGTCCCTATAGTATGCTGTTTTTAAGTCCTTTGGGTGTAGACTGAGGAGAGGGATAGCTGAGTCAAATGGTGGTTCCATTCCCAGATTTCCAAGGAATCTCCATACTGCTTTCCATATTGGCTGCACCAATTTGCAATCCCACCAGCAATGTATGAGTGCACCTTTTCTCCCCCACATCCTTGCCAACACTTATTGTTGTTTGTCTTCATAATAGCTGCCATTCTGACTGGAGTGAGATGATATCTTAGAGTAGCTTTGATTTGCATTTCTCTGATTGCTAGAGATGATGAGCATTTTTCATTTATTTATTGATTAATTGTATATCCTCTTCTGAGAAGTGTCTGTTCAGATCCTTGGCCCATTTGTTGATTGGGTTATTTGTTTTATCAGTGCTTAGCTTTTTGAGTTCTTTATATACCCTAGAGATTAGTGCTCTATCTGATGTGTGAGGGGTAAAGATTTGCTCCCAAGATGCAGGCTCTCTGTTCACCTCAAAGATTGTTTTTTTTTTGCTGAGAATAAACTTTTTAGTTTGATTCCATCCCATTTATTGATTCTTGGTTTTAATTCTTGTGCTATAGGAGTCTACCTTTCACTTTTTAATTTTAACATAAGTGAATCAGAATTTTGGTTATATCCAATATATTTTGATAGCCAATATTATTATCATTATTTTGTATATTTTTTTCTAAATAACTTTTTGAAATTCATTATTCATAGTGTTTTAAAATTTCAGTTTGTTAATTTAAAAATTGTATGCATTTTTAATAATTTTTATGTACAAGGTCTTGTGCCAAATGAAAATGTTAATTCATCTTAATATATACAACAGTTCTCACTTCTATTTTTCTAGAAGGCTAAAGTTGACTTAAAGTTTTCCTCTATTTGTTATAGTGGCTGCTCTTCAGCTCTTAGCCACCAGAAGATTCTCCTAGTGACCTTCAGGAGATAGTGGTGGACTCTCAAACCCTCCTCTATGAGTGTGTTTTTGGCATTGACACTATTTTCAGACTATTATTAAATATAATAATGTTACAGTTGACATTTTCCTGGATACAACTTTATATTGTATTCAAATTATTTTGTTAGGATATAATATTTTTATCTTGAAAGAAAAAGACGTGAATTCTTTTACGGATCTGTGACTGTGCATGTTTTTATGATGCCAACTTATTTTACAAAAGTCTTATACCAGTGTGCTCAGCCAATAACAATAAAGGAATAAGTGCACTAGTTTTACTCTATCTTCCTCCATGTCAAATACCATAAAACAAATAAGTGGATCTTAGCTGAGAACATATTTTTCAGGGGGAAATGTAGACAAGCATTGTTTTATTTGGCCAGTATGTACTGGGGCTGTATGCTGTACCCAAAAGATGGTCTACTACTAGAGATAGAATGCTGAACAGGCAGGAAGTAAGAGATGGGAAGAGCCAAGGATAGGGGTCTTGAGAGTTCTCTTAGGAGCTTATGGAGTGAGATGTCAGCCAGTCTGCAGGGGAAATGGCAGGGCTTTGCTCTTGTGACCATGTGGTATAAAATGCTTGTTGATCTTGTAGTTGCTACAGGGCTGGAGATTCATCTTAATGTAACAACTAATTAAGAGACATATTTGAATGTGCTTCATTTTGCAGGCTAATTACACTTTTTATTTTGTGGACAATCTAAAAATTTTATCAGAAACACTGCTGAAGCTATCAAGTCTTTTCCAGGGAAGTGGAAATGGCCAGATGTTCAGCCAACTGCAGGTGAGTGGTGAGTGCCTTAGCCACTGAGGCTGGGAGAGCTGCCTGCTAGAGTCTGTCTGAGACATTGGAGCAGCCCTCTAGAAGATTCTACAAAGTCCTATCAGGCATGGATTTCCCAGATGAAGAGTGGAATTGACATAAGATTGGATTCATGTTAAGAACTTCTTGTGTCTTTTCAGTGTCTACCCATGCAAAACAGTGCTATTTTGTGAATGATGAATAATTTGATAATATTTACCAATTCCATATTAAATTTATTTTAAAGAGTTTGCATTCTTCCCAATTACAAATGTATTTTTTGTTATCATTTCCTAAGATTCTGTATTGACAACCTAATGTTGACAAAATAAGTGGGTTACGATTTTAAATGGCTTCTTCAGAGTGCGACCATCATTAACAGCTAAACAGATAGTTTACCTAGTAAATTTTTAGGGAATTTTTGAAATCCTAGCTTATGTTAGATCTGACCAGAGAAAATAGGTCTGCATTTTGGTTCATGTTTGGTTTATTTTTTACCTATCAGACAAGTAGTTCAGGTTGTGGAATGCAGATCCAGATCATTTGGGTTTGAGTCCAAATTCCTCTGCATTCCACCACCTGTGTGATCTTGTACTTGTTGCTGAACCTCTCTGGGCTGTGGGCCTCATACTTGTGAAATGAGGAAATAATAGTAGCTATGAGGTCTAAGTGAGATGGGATATGTAAGGCACTTGGAAATAAGGTGTGACACAGAGGAAATACTGCAGTGATTCCAGGTCCTCCAAGAAGCAGATGCCAAGGTGAAATTCTATGCAAGAATTTTATTATGAGAAATGGCTCTTAAAAAAAGAGGGAGCTGGCAAAGTTTTTTGGCAAGGTCATCTCCAACAGTGATGCAAATCAAACCTGGAGAGAAGGTGGGGGGTATTCTGGTCAGCCCTGCAATTGAATGAACACTGGGCAAGGCTGTGAAGGAGCTGTGGAGATAAGGCTGGTTATCAACAGAGGAGTCCTGGGTCCCGAGTCCCAGTGGCTCCTAGGAGTGGGCCTACCATGATGGTCCTTGTCCAGGAGCAGTCTGTGGAGGTGCAGAGTCCGGGCAATCCGGTGCATGCAGAATGCAACAGTGGTCCCTTCTGTTCCTTGGAGTTGGAGGTCTGCGATGCTCATTTTTTAAATTCGCTCAGGTATATTCCTTAGCTATTATTGTATTGTTATTCTTCTTTAATTTGTTTGCTCATGGATTAAGTTGTTAATAAATAGATCAGCCAACTTTTTTTCTGCAATGGTTCAGGTAGTAAATAGTTTAGATTTTGATAAGGACTCTGCTGCCACTGCAAATAGTGACACACAATATTATGTGAAGTGCCAAGCTGACAGTATGCAAAGAACCTTGATGACATAAAGATGTAACTAACCCTGCCTCAAACACTGGGCAGCTCCTTTGGAAGTCTGTAGTTCAGCTGAGTGCCGTTTATTCCATAGTCATGTCAGAAATTACAGTCACATATCCAATCACCTGAAGAACGTTTTATCTTACAACGAATCACATAAGTCTTATCCTATTTCTTAGCATTGGCATCATGTTCAGGGAGAGCTACCAGTGTCTGTAGTGAAGTCCAAACTTGGTTCTGCCACTAGATGGAGGTGTTGGTGCCTTTAGGCGATGCCCATGATTTAGTCCTGTTTTCCCCATCAGTTAAAGGCAACAGTAATTTCCGCGTGGAGTGTCCCTGAGATTAAATGACATAATGTATAACAAAGTACCCTGTATGTTATCTGGCAAATAACTAATATCCAAAGAAAAAAGATAGGATTTTTTAAAAAAAGTACAAGCACTCAGATTTCATAATAAAGTCTTGTCATCCTCAGACGTAATTAGGTAGAATCATCATGTGAAGTGAAGCAAGTATGAGGAATGCAGAAGGTACATGCTATTTGAGAATTCCTAACATGAAATTCCCAAGTATGAGCTTATGTGGGGCAACAAAGCGTGCATAACATATAAATATTCTCTAAGGAACTAGTAAATTCCAAAATTAATCTCACTTTTTCATTCTGGTATTCAGCCTCAATATCAGCATTTTTTTTTTTGTCAGATGTTGGATGTAGATGTACAATGAAAGTAAATGCATGCTAATTTCAAAATCAAGATGCAAACTTTCATTAAGGTGATGACAATCATTTTGGAGAAATCTCCTTAGTAAAACCTTTGACAAATGGGATAGTGTTAGAGCCACTGATAATGGGAGGACAGTGGTACAGATGATGCAATGAACGTTTCTTCCAAAGATGAGGATTTGCACATTATAGGCTTAAAAGAGGGCCGAGGAAAAGTCAGAGTCCTTCTTCAGTGTTTTGGATGATCCTTTTTTACAACCAGTCTGTGGAAAGTTCATGTGAAGGAAGGGGTCATATAGAAAGTAAAGGATCTCCACATAGCTCCATTAGAAAAATTTGCCCAAAAAGTCACTAATTAATTTATTTCTCATTTTCAGTATTAGCACATCATTATAATAATACCCTAAAATTTCATAATCATTACTTTGGTTTTTCAAGGTAAAGAATCAAATGTTAACTCCTTATTTATGTGATGTTTTAGAACTTCTCTTAAAGTGTATTTGGTTTGCCTTTTTCCAATAAGATGAAACATTGAATAAGTCTAGTAAGTTATTCAATAAGGAAACATGAAACAATTATTTTTTTAAAGCTCTACCATTTTCCTTTAGGAAGCGCTGAACAACAAATTCATAAGAAACTTTGTAGAAAGCCAGTTGCACATTGATGTGGACAAACTCACTGAAAACCTCCAGACTTATGGTGAGTGAGCTGATGCACAGGTCAGGATTCATCTGTTCAGTGACTCTGCCTTGTGGGTCTTCCCCTTTGGTCATGAAGTTTCTGGGTGATATTTCCAGGTTACTTGTCCTTTTGGTTTCTATGTTCTTATCTGTAACCTGAAATGCTTGAACTAAATACACTCCAAAGTTTGTGCATACCTGTAGTTTTCTGATTTGATGATTCAGGGTTTGACTTGTAAAGAACTTGGTTAAAAAGGAAGGCTTCTGATTAGAATGAAAAAACTCTGAGTTACAAAGCAAGTGTATGAAAAAGTTAATATTGAGTTAATAGTATACTGAAAGCAGTTGCATTGACTTGAAAATGTGGAAATCAGATTAAAAAAATCTACCAATTAGCAAACATTTATTATACTTCTACTACAATCCATGAATATATTTAGGTGTTTCACAAATAGAAGATACAAAGACAGCAGGTCCAGGCAGGGATCTGGAGAGGAGTGTGAGCTATTTTGGTCCCACAGCACTTTGCAGAAGATGGGATGCCTATGCTTAGAAGCAGTGACAGTGAGACAGAATCAAGACTCTGTTAGGAATATGACAAGGGGCATGTCAAGGGCATGCCAAGGTCAGTAGCCTAACCCCGCTGGGGGACCTGGAGACAAGAAAAAGTTGTATGTCAGTTTTCTGGTTCTGGTACATTGGCATTCTGCTTTGTGCAAGGGACAAGGCTCAGATCTGCTTGAAGCAAGTGGCTTAGAAGAAGGCAAGGTTTTCTATTAGGCATAGTACTTCCCTTCTATGAAAAAAGTATTTGGTGAATGTACCACTTAATTAAAGTTAATAATACAGGTTGAGTATCCCTTGCCTGAAATACTTGGAACTATTTGAGATTTGGGATGTTTTTAGATTTTTGGAGTATTTTAATAGGCATAATGTATTAGCTTGGGGATAGGACCCAAGTCTAAACACAAAATTCCTTATGCTTCACGTATACCTCATATACAGTTAAAAGGCACATGATAATTTTAGTGATGCTTGTAAAACTACAGCTTTATAGTATGGAATTTTCCACCTATGGCTTCATTTCAGCACTCTGAAAGTTTCAGATTTTGAAGTATTTCAGATGGTTTTATGATTTTAGGATGCTTAATCTGTATTGCAAAATAAATGTCACTGCCTAAATAATATTTTCAATTAAAACATTTTTTTTGTAAAACATGTCTTAATTGAAAAGATTATTCATAACAAGGCTCCTATCTTGTGTTGTTGGAACCAAAGATTGACAGAAGTCCAAGAGACTTTTGGTCCAGAACACGCATGGTCTCATCCCTTTGCACCTGCAGTGGTGTGGATGTTGATTTGGTTGTCTTACAGTATGCAATGTACTTGGGTCCCATTTGTTCAAAATGCTGCTGCTGAGAACCAACTGTTTCAGTCAGCTATTTTGCTTCTGTGACTAAAGGACCCAACTACAACAATTATAGAGGAGGAAGAGTTTATTTGGATGCTTATGGTTTCAGAGGTCTCAATCCATAGACAGCCGGCTTCATTCCTTGGGGCTTGAGGTGAGGCAGAACATCATGACGGCAGATTGTGGCAGAGGGAAACAGCTCACGTGGTAATTCGAAAGCAGAGGAATAGAAAAACTCCACTCTTCAGATACAAATATATACTCTAAAGCCACGTCCCCGAGTCCCACCTCCTCCAGCCTCACCCCACCTGCCTTCAGTTACCACCCAGTTAGCCCCATCAGGATTAATTCACTGACTGGGTTAAAACTCTTAGGACCCAATCATTTCTCTTCGGAACCTTCCTGCAGTGCCTACACATGAGCTTTTGGGGGATACCTCATATCCAAACCATAACAACAACATTGCTTTTGAATAGTTTTTTTCTATATATAAACTTATATTATAAAATTAAGAGGAATTCAGAAATTCAGACATTTCTCTACAAGTGTGTGGGATCCCAAAATGTGAGATTCACAAGGAAGATTCAGATTATGAAGTAAATTCCTTCCCCTGTCCCAAATTTGGGGACTGAAGATCCTCTTATCAGCTAGGAGGGAATGGGTTATTTTCCAAGTGACACTGCACAGCCCTTCATGAACAAGCACAGTGTGAAGACAGGCACCCTGCAAGGCTCTGGTTGTGGAGGATTGATCATAGAGGAGAGGCAAATCTCTATTCAGTTTTTGATTTTTGTGATGCTGAGGACCTTATGCATGTTAGGCAAGTGCTCTAACTCTGAGCTGGACCCTGCACATCCCATTTATAACTCCTTAACTAAAGAATTCACTCACCTTTCTGCATACATACTTTTAAAATTTAGACCTTCATCATATATATATTTATTCATCCTATAACCAGTATCTGGAGACTGCCCTAAAATGACTATTTGAAATTATATTGATGCAATCCCTGGGAATGTTTTCCTACCCACTGTGTGAATTTTATACATTATCTAACTTTATTTTTTTTTTTTTGCTTATCATACAAGCAATATATATCTGTCATAGAACCATTACAAGATACAAATAAACCAGAAGAAAAAGCCACCCTTCATCTCATCAAAGATAGCTATTGTAAAAGCCTTGGAGTTCTTTTTCAGACAGATTTATATGTACTTACGTGAGTGCAGGTATGTGCATTTTGACAAAAATGATCATCTTATCCTTATCATTTTTAAAATGGTTTATAAAAACTCTATTGAAAAGGTTCTTCATATTCAAAACTATTGACTTTGTTACTAAGAGTGTTCTGAGCCCCTTCCCTTCCATTTTTATTCCCGAGTATGAACTGCTTTAAACTTATTTAGTGATTTCTTCTGGATTGGTTATTATAGCCTTAAATGATATGCCTATAGTAGTCTTTCTTGATTTATTCATTGTAGGAATTATCAATTGATTTCCTGTTCTGAAGGATGGAGATTGAGTTCTGCATCACACCATTTCCCTGCCTGGTTGCTCCCACTCTGGTTATATGACCATTCTAGTTGTAATAAAACATAATGACTAGATAAATATTGTGCTATGAAGAACTAGGCTATGCATGATAATGAAATTTCCTTTTTTACAATGTTCCCCCTTTCCTGAAGATTCTTGTTTTCTTGCTTTTACATGCAACATTTGCTCTTCCTTACCCTGCCCCCACTGTGCCAATCTCTTCTCTATGTTTAGTCCTTCTGTCTATGCAGACAGCTGGCAGAGCCCCTCCCTCCCTCCCAC
>NW_026000153.1:23175861-23217953 GCF_001458135.2 Marmota marmota marmota
CCTCCCTCCCACCCTTGCAAAGGCAATTGATCCTTCTGACCATCACTGGGCTGCTTTCCTGGGAATTCTTTGCTGTCTGGGCATGAGCTAACACAATTCCTGGGGTCCACATCTTCATTTTTATTTTATTTCCATGTTGTGTTGGCTCATATTCAAAAATGTCATTTGAAAGATGGGTGCAAAAAGGAAAAAAAAAATCAGAGTAATTTTACCTAGCAGTCTCATCAAATCTGAAGATTTGGTGGAAATATTTTATTCTTGATTTTTTTTTTAAGAACAATGATTTGTGTACTCTCTCTCTTTCCCTACCCCCCTTATTTATCAGTCTTGTTAGAAAATATCAATATTTATTAATATTTTCACAAAATATTTGATTTATTGCATTATCTCTTTATGTTTATTTTCTATTTCATTAATTTTGGGTCTTTTCTGTATTGGCCTCATCATTTTATGATCTTTGGTGGTTATTTTGTTTTTGTTGTCATTTACCAAGGATTAAACTCAGAGATGTTCAACCACTTAGCCACATCCCCAGCTTTTTTTATATTTTGAGACAGGGTCTTGATAAGTTGCTTAAGGCTTTGCTAAGTTGCTGAGACTGGCTTTGACCTTGCCATCCTTCTGCATCAGCCTTCTAAGCCACTGGGATTAGAGGTGTGTGCCGCTGTGTCTGTTTTTTCTTTCCTTTTTTCCAAATAACTCCTTGAGTTGGATACTTATATCATCAATTTCCATCCTTTTAATCTTTTCTATATTAATACATATTATGTTATTATATATATGCACATATATATATGATTAAACATTTCCCTTTGAACATTGCCTTAAATGCATCTCACAAGTTTTGATATGTTCCACTTACCTTATCAATTAAAACTATTTTTTTTTCATATCTAGTATAATTTTTTGTGTTTTGGGTAATTTAAAAGACTATAGTTTCTACATATCTGGATTTTCTATTATCTTTATATCTCTGTTTCACAGTGGTCAGGGAATGTACTCTATCAAAATGATGACATTTGTTTCAAATCTCTTGAGACTTGCTTAATGTCTATACACATGGTTAACATTGGTTTCTGCATACAATGGTTCTGCTACTGTTGAGTACAATCCTGTGTATCCTGTGTGCTTGTTTTATCAATTATTAATTTTCCATTATGATTGTAGATCTGTTTCTCCTGTAAGTTCTGTTAATTTTGGTCTTATATATTTTGATACTGTATTTTATTTTCTTCTGAGAACATATATGAGATATTTATATTTCCCCATTAGTATTTCAATTCTTCCTTTCCTTCCTTTCTTTCTTTCTCTCTTCTTCTCCCTTCCTTTTCCCTCTCCCTCCTTGTTTCCTCTCCCCAGTCTTTTTTTCCCATTTCTTCCCTTTCCTTTTCAGAAGTTTTAGTATGACTTGATTTGGTATTTTTTTTAAGAGAAAAATTGCATGGTTTTGTAGCACTTCTTGAATCAGTGGCTTGATAGCTTAGGGAAAAGTTGTGGCCATTATGTGATAAAATATTTCTTCTGACCATTTCTCTCTGTCCTTTTCTGCAACTCTAATTAAACATGACTAAAATTTTTCATACTATCCCTATTGTTCTTGTATTCTTTTCAATGTTTTCCAACCTTTTATTTTCTCTCTCTGCTTCAGCTTGTGAATTTTTTTGCCAGTTTTCTAATTATTAATTCTCTCTTTAGTTGAGTCTAATTTGATATTAGACATTCCCATAGAACTTTTTTTTTAATTTCAGTTATTGTATTTTCCATTCATATTTACATTTTTTTTAAAAAGAGTTTTTAGTTCTCTACTAAAGATTCCTCTAGTTCAACCTGACTTTTAGAAATAATAATCATATTTTGAAGTGTATGTTGTGAACTATAACAATTTATTCTTTTTGTGAATTGTTTTTAAAGTCTATTTTTTTCTCTTGTTTTTTGATTATTTAGTTTTATCTCTAGGAACATTAGATATTTTTTCATTAAATATCAGGCATTATCTATAAAAAATTATCTATCTGGATCTCCAGATAGTGTTAACTTTCTTCAGATAATGTCATTTTGCTCTTTCTGGCAGAGAGCTATGGTAGGCCCACTCTCTCTTCTTTAAACAGGACTGATTTATAGTTTGCTTTTGTCCCTGAGTAGCTTCCTTAAGATACTACAACAAAAGCTGATATTTACCAGGGTCCACATGCTGTGTTGTCCCTGGAGTTAAAGCTGTATTGGGATTGCTGGAGATGAATCCTCCCAGTCCTTGGTGGTATCAAATAGCAGACATTTTCCTTTTCTTGCCAAAGATCTTGGACCTTCAAGTCTTTGGTACCTTGGTAGCTTTTTAAAGACTTTATAAAGATTCTTAAAATGTCATTTGTATTTTCTAGTTTTTCTTGGTAGAAAAATTTGTCAGGGATAAGTTGTTCTCTGTTACACTAAGCAGAAAGTTCTTCAATAATATTAAATTCTTTTAATCTAAAGACTATCAACCTTTAATTAGGGGAAATTTTCTTGTCATTATTTCTGTGATATTTTTACCTCCACTTAAAAGATAAAGTCATTTTTATCTTTAGGATTATTGTTGTTGTTACCATTTTTTTTGTTGTTGTTGTTGTTGACTTATTTTGAGTTCTTTGAAGAATTTTCTTACCCATTGATGTTAAAATCTGACTGGACATTTTTATGTAAGTGGAAATTATTGTGATTCAGTTTAGATCAATGATTCTCAGCTGACATTCTCCAGGGTCAACTGGCAATGTGTGGAGGTTGTTTGGGTTGTCACAGCTGGTGAGATGTTACTGGTATCTGATAGAAAGAGGCTTGGGTACTACCAAACATCCTACAATGTGTAGGACAATCTATCACGATGCATTGTAGGCTCAAAGTGTCTGCCATGCATGGATTAAGAATCATCCCCTTAAAGCAATAGGTTGGAGTCGCTTGTTGAAAATGATTAGGTTCTTAAATTCTCCAGTCTGCTTTTGCTAATTCTTGCTATGCCAAGGATCCTTAGTTATAATCATTGGATGGAAAACGATGGCCATCTTTTATTGTTATCTGGAATTTGAAACCAAATTATAGCAGAATTTCATACTATGTTAACCTATGTGTGAACTACAGGATTCTTGTCTTGTTCTGTAGGACTAAGAGTGGGCCTGTGCATCTTTCTCATGACTGCTCTTGTTCCAAAGGCCCTTTATGTTCTCCTTTGTCCCATATCTTACTGCATACCATAGGAGATGGAGTGATCCAAGAAGACAAGGACTCAGTTTCAGGCTCCTGGGGGTTCATCCCCAGAGTCCTGTCCTCTTCATTCCACCCTTTTTCCTCAGCAGTGTTCCTTAATCCTGCAGGTTAGAGAGAACACAGGAAGTCTCCACAGTGAAAGCACATGCAATTAATACCTGACTACATTTTATCAGTCAATACATGGTACAGGAACTGTTACCCAACAAGGATATTGCTGCTTTCTTCTCAGAGGAAGGAGATCAGCATAGTATTCCAAGACCCAGTGAGATTCATGAGCAGCTTTTGCTTTCATTCCTAATTATATATATGTGTGTGTGTGTGTGTGTGTGAACCTTTATTCTTGATTTCTACAAACGATTGCTTCTAAGACACTCTACAGCTACCAAATTCACAGTTGCTCAGTCCCTTATATATAATGGTGTATATTATAACCTATGCACATCCTCCTTTGGATTACTTATAATAACAAATAAAATGTAAATGCTATGAAAATCCTTGTACTATATTGTGTAGAGAATAATTATAAGATAGAGGTCTGCACACGTTCCGTGGTTCCGTGCAGACACAGTTTTTTTTGGACTACTTTGGATCTGAAGTCAGTTGAATCCATGGATGCAGAACCAAAGACATGGGACTATGGGCACAGAGGACTGAAAATACACACACACACATGTATTTTCCCACCTCTGTGTTTATGCCTTCCAATTATACACATGATTCAGCTTCTTAAGGCCTTGTTTAAAAAGCAGCTAGCTTTGGTTCCTGCCCTGGAAGACAATTAAAGCTATACTATATATACTGAGGTCAAGCCACTCTTTATTGCATTTAACATCCAGATCTACATGCAGATAAATTTTCTAACTAAACTTACAGGGAAACATATTTCATAACAAATGGTCAGCATATAACAATGCAATATAAAGATACCCTCCGTTTGATCCATCCTATAAAATTTAAAAAACTCTCCAACTCTGCCTTAAAAATTCAATTCCCCAACAATGGATAATGTATTCTTTGGTCTTTTCTTTTTTAAAAAATTTTTTATTTTTTAGTTTTTTAGATGGACACAATATCTTTCATTTTTATGTAGTGCTGAGAATCGAACCCAGGGCCTCACGCATGCTAGGCAAGCACACTACCACTTGAGCCACATCCCCAGCCCTGGTCTTTTCTTTTTAAAATGTTCTGCTTAGTTTCATGCAGAGGAATCAAAAATAGGTCATTTATACATATATAACACACATACGTACATATATGCATAAAACTTTAAGTTTCACAACAATCTCATGGGGATAGTTTTGCTTTACTCATGCTATAAATAAGGAAACTAAAACTTTGAAAGACTGAATAACTTTTTGATGTCAGACATGGAATAAATAGAAGAACTGCTACTGGAGTGGAGCTGTGTCTTGTCAATTTTGCAGCACTCAGGTGTCTTATGTTTTGATGGCTCCCAACACTATCATTGCACATAAGAATATCCAAGTGTAGCTCTATACTCCTACTATTTAGAAAACAACAGAATCTCCAAGGGAGTTTTCATTACAGTCACTGCATAACCCATAAATACCACACCTTAAAGTAGCATTTCACAGCAAAAAAATGACATCTCTAGACCCTGATATGTGGAGACTATAGCAGGTGCCAGGCAGGGTACCAGACCTCATAGAGAGTCATGGAGACAATATGATGAATTGTGTACAGGCATCACTTTTTCTTCAACATTTGGGGGAAATTGGATAAATAATTTTATACTAAATTAATGGGGAGTAGACTAATGCAATATATTTTTTCTCATATGCACCAATGTCATTTCACAAAAATTTTACCTTGTAAAGACTTATTCAGGATCTCTGTTGTCTCCTTGCATTTTCCACCCCTATCCTCTCCTTTTTGACTAGTGTCTGCAGTGGAAATTAAGAGAGGTCAATACTGCATGCTGGGGTCACCAGCCAAAGGCAGTTTCAGACACATGGTACCATCTTGGAGAGGGACATAGAGGAACTACTAATGTCAGTTTTATTCCTGCATCAGCCAAGCCAGGCCAGCGTACAGCCATCTATCTCTCCAGAACAGATGAATGGGAACACTGAACTTTCCATCTTGGGTGAGGTGGGTGTGGGGTGGGTGGACGCCTGAAAATCCACCTGCCACCTAGAACATTGCTTAAATCATGCCATGTTACCTGAGCCAATATCCGAGACTTAGAGCAAGTTAAAGGCAGTGTGTTTTTTTCCTGTGCCTCTATTAGAAATCAATTTTATATATTAATAACTGTGATACTGTGGAATTTTGGTTGCATGCTCACTCTGTACCAGACACAGTGAGGATAAGATGTGTTACTTGCTTTATTTAATTTTACCTTAAGATTATAATTACAGGGTAGATTATGATCATTCCCATTTCATAAACAGGATGAGGATTAAACATCCATAGCTGCCCATTGGGGAGTGGTGAGCAAGTACTCAACTCTATTTGACACTTAGACTAGAAGACCCAGACAGCAAAGGACCTGTTTCCATATCCAGGCCCAGGGAGCTCCATAACTAGAAACTGTTGAAACCAGCACCCTGTGCCTTTCTGTCCAGTGAGGAGGGTCTGGTACTAGGCAGGGAAGGGTGTATGGAGGCCAGAGTAGACCATAGCCATCCTTTTTAGCATTCCAGGTCAATGCCAAGGCCATGCCATTAACTCTGAGGCTCAGAACCTCTCTGAGGGCTCCCAAGATGTTCTGTGGTAGGCTCCCTCCCATTCCCCAAAGTAGAAAATACCTTCCTAGTTGTGGGGGCTTCAGGACACAGAGAGGTGGAGGACCCCTGACTTGGGATCCCTCTAGTTCCTTTCTGGTTGCATCATCCAAACAGGCAAATATTCTTTCTAGCCCTAAACCATAAAAATTGTTGACTGTGAAACTGTTGAGAAATGAAAACTGCCAGTCAATTACATGTCTCCATGTTTGATGCTGCTGGACTGTAGCCTGAGCTACTTTTCTCTTATGGGAACAAGTTGTAACCTCGCTTTTTATAGTGCTTTTGGAGAGGCTGTTCCAGAAGCTGATGTCCACCAACTGCTTGAGACTAGAATATGCAGGTCCCCATAGCCAATGCAGTGGTCATGGGCAACTAATAGCTATTCCACACAGTGATTTTATTCATGTAGTTTTATGATTGGCTGTGTCTTTTTTGGCATATTTTCATGTATGTTCAGTTCTTTCCAATTCTCTTCTTTATAAAATCCTGAGTGGGGAAAGAGACTCTCTCTGGATGTCATGAGGGAGAGGGTGGGTGGAGCCCCTTCTGCTGTGAACATCACACCAACCAGGTGAGCATTTTTCCAGAACAATGGGGAGAAGGCGGCTTTCTCTCAGACATGCTTTAAGAGTGGGAGGCACATATGCCCTCTGTATAGTGGCCTATGACTTGGGGCTATGATGCATCATCTGCTAGCAGGGCCTCAGACACAGTAAACTGAGAAGCTCTGTTCCTACCCAACCACTCATGTGTTCTATGATCTCTCAGGATGCCTTCCCTCCCCAGGCGTGTTCTGTGTATTCATTCTATACTCTTTTTTGGGGGATGGGGTGTACTGGGCATTGAACTCAAGACACTCGACCATTGAACCACATCCCCAGCCCTATTTTGTATTTTATTTAGAGACAGGGTATCACTGAGTTGTTTAGTGGCTTGCTTTTCAGAGGCTGGCTTTGAACTCATAATCCTCCTACCTCAGACTCCCCAGCTGCTGGGGTTACAGGTGTGCACCACTGCACCTGTCTCTTTCTATACTGTTTCTATTCTATATTCTTTCTTTAGGTTCCTTTTTTTCCAAGTGCTTTCTGAAACAGAGTGAAAACACACACACACAAAAGCAACAATCCATCCTTCACCCCAAAAAACAAAAAAAATAAAATAAAAAAACAAGACACCTCAGCATTTTTCCCTGAAAATGTTTAATGTTCAGCTTCTAGAGCCAAGATGTGGCTAATGCAAATCTCTTGGTGTATTTCATTTCCAATGTACAACTAAGACAGAGGGTATAGGAGGACTGTGTTTCCTCAGTGCCAATACTCATTGATAATTTTTTTCTGTAAAATTAATACCATAAAGTGACTTTCACAAAATACCTGCTGCTTCAGAGGAGTCATACTTCTTAGAGTTACTTGATCCAAGTTGGAACATCAACTTTTTTTTTTTTTTTCTGAGTTCTCTGAAAGATTTTCACCCTATTCTTCATAGACCTTTCCATCTTTGTTTATTTTGTCTGGTTCTCACTATCACAAATTTCCTTGGGATTTAATCTTACCCTTTTGTTCATCAGCTTTTTTTTCCTTTCTATTTAGATGCATTGGCATTATAGATAACTTATATAAAAAGTGGGATTTACAGTTGGCAAATAAGTAGCAAATTTTACATATGAACAAAATTTCACTCTTTTGAAAAATTTTGAATGAAGGAATTCATATTCATTTTCAACTTTGTTTTTGCAATCCCCTATATGTGAACAATAAGGACTGAGGTGAAACAGAAGTTGATGTGTTGTAATCTGTTTACTTTCCTCAGGAGGGATGCTAGACAAGATGTTTAACCATGTAGGGGCTGGACGCTTCCGTTTCTTGGGCCAAATCTTGGTGAATCTCTCTTCTTGCATGGTATTGGATCGCTTCCAGGCTGTGGAGTCAGCTGACATCCTGGAAACTAAAGCCCATGAACTCATGAAGAAAAACAACTTCTTGGCCAGTAAGTAAGGAGCAAATATGTTCACAAGGGCACTGCCTCTCCAAGATGGTCATTTTGCATATTTTTCCTTAATGTTACCTTATGTTGGCTCTAAAAGAAAAGGGGTCTTTTCCAGATAAAACATAAATAAGCAGAAACATACATCGAGTTAATGGAAAGCTGGGCTTCATGCCATAATAACCAATGACATTTTCAGCATCCTGAAGAGAATGCAACTTGATGTATCTGTTTTACTATTTTTTTTTTTTGGACATTATTTTGTGGTCACATTTTTCCTGACTGAAGTTATGCTTTAATTTCCTCTATAGTCTTTATTTTTAACATAGTATCTTGATATCCTGGCTGGGGGAAAAAGACAGTTGTCAATTAGATTCCATTATTATATGTGTACCTATTCAAGTTAAGTATAATATATCCTTTTCTATTCTTTTTGAACAAAAAATTATTATTATTTTTATTAATTTTGGTGCCAGGGGTTGATCCCAGGGCTTTGTACAAGCTAAGTTCATGCTGAACCACTGAGCTACATCTCCAGCCTCCAATTATGTATTTATTTTCATGAGGTTTTATATTTTTTGCTGGGACCACCATGGTAAAGTATTATAGCTTGGGTGACATAAGCAATACAAATTTGTTCTGGAAGCTGGAAATCTAAGATCAAGACAACCAGAGAATGGAAATATTGCACTCCATTTGTGTACGATGAATTGAAATGCATTCTGGTGTCTTGAACAACTAAGTAGAATAAATAAAAAATAATAAATTAAAAAAATTTTTAAAAAGACATTCATTAGTTTGTTTTGAAGATAGTGAGGGACAGATCTTCTATAAATGTCTTTCATTGGCTTGTAGATGGCTATCTTCTTCTATAGCTTTATATAATCTTCCCTTTATGTTGTCTCAGTGTCCAGGTTTCCCCTTTTCATAAAGACAATGTTATATTGAACTCGGGCCCACCCTATAGGCCTCATTTTATCTTGATAATTCCTCTCAAGATGCTGTCTCCAAATGTGGTCACATGCTGAAGTCCTAGGGGTTAGGAATTCAACATAAATTTTGGGAGAACACAATTTATCTCGTAATAGGGTTTTGCATAAAATGTAAAGGACCCATGTAACATAAGACAGAATCCATATACTTGAGTTATGAGTGCTACATAACCTCAGAGGTGGATTCTGTGCCTCCAGATGCATCTGCCACTTGAAGAAAGGAAGGACTGATTACTTGAGAAGGGTCACACAATTTTTCAAATCCTCCCTCAAATAAAATACTATCATATGTCACCATAGCATGGTTTTATTAATAAAGATAAAAAGGTATGTTGGACTGGGAATCAGGTCTTGGATCAAGTTTACCACACATTGCTTGTGGAACTGAGCCTTGATTTTGCTTTCTTGGGGGTAGAGTCTCTTCCTGTAGGCGTAGGAGGCTGTGCTGAAGCCCACAATCCACCAGTCTTCCAGTCTGAGCAGTGTGACACGTGTATGCCCCTACCTAAGTTGTGATGATGATTTATTTTTCCTTTTCTGCCACTAGGTGTCATATTCAACAGTTCCTTAGTCCACAGGAGAATCAGATCGACATCTCTCAAATTGCCACCCCATGTCACATATACAATTCGGACCAGTGTCTTACACAGCATGAGAACAGATATGATAAAAAACCCTTCTTGGAAGTTCCATCCTCAGAGTCTACCAGCTGATGGGTTCAAATATAACTACATCTTTGTCCCACTGCAAGACATGATTGAAAGAGCCATCATTGAAGTACAGACTGGCCAGGAAGCCCTGGAGCCGACCACTCAGACGCAGGCAGCCCCCTACCCATGCCACACCAGTGACCTGTAAGTAGCTATAGTCAAGCCAAGCTTTCCTCCAGTGTCTACCTGCAGGGAGAGGAATTTTGCATTTGGAAAACAGAATAGAGAAAAAGATCCTTAAGCTTTTCTATAGTCATCTCAAAGAGATTTATTTTTAAAATCCACTTTTCCTATTACTTTCTTAAGGCTGTTTTTTTTTAAAATATACTTGAGCTATTTATGTAGAAATATGATGGGTAAGATACAGTTAGCCCTTTGTAGCCACAGATTCAACGAACTGCAGACTGAAACAATCTTTGAACAGAAAATTCCAGAAAGTTCAAAAAAGCAAAATTTTAATTAGGCATGCACTGTACTATATGCTGAATTCTTGTGAATGAAGTGACATATAGTCATCATATTTGGTAAGACAAGTAGAGATGATTTAAAGTACATGGGAGATTGTGTAAGTTTTATGCAATACTGCACTATTTTATAGTGCAGACCTGAGCATCTGTGGATTCTGGAATTATCTTTAACTTTGGAAGCAAACAACTGTGGGTAGAGAAGGCTTGGAGGAAAAGAATACAAGCTCAGTTTTACACACTTAATTGCTTTTAGAAACATAAAGAAATGTTAAAAAGAGATTTCTTTAAAAAAATATTTACTTTGTAGTTGTAGTTGGACACTATATCTTTATTTTATTTATTTACTTTTATGTGGTGCTGAGGATTGAACCCAGGGCCATACACATAGCACTGAGTCACAACCTCAGCCCTAAAAATGAGATTTCTTCAGGAGGCTGGCTAGATCCAGTTGGAGGTATTGGTTTAGAGTCTTTACCATTTCAAAGGTATTTAAAATTCAGATTAGATAGCCTTACCATCAGAGGGGAGCATAGCCAGAGAAACAAAGAGGGCCAAGACGAATGGCGTCCCCCACCACCACCACAAAAAAGGTCAGGGAGGAAAGGAGACTGAGGTAGGAGGAAAGCTTACGGAGTCCTGGAGGCCAACCAGAGGAGTGACTCCAGCAAGGGGGAGTGTTCAAGAATGTGACTCCTGGGTAAATAAGATGAAGGGGGGCAATTGACAGGTAGCTTCAGAGGTAGGTATGTGCACCACGGGGTATTTCACAGAGAGCAACTTCACGGATGTAGTGAGAATGACAACCAGACTGAAGTCCACATAAGAGATTTGTAGAAGTAGAATGGGAGCCTGCATCCAGATAGCTCTCAGGAGTTTTTCTATAATAGGCATAGAATGGAGGGCAATTTGAACAGAAGATGTGCTCTTTAGAGAAATATGTAGGATGCTAATGGTTTAGAGTCTTTACCATTTCAAAGGTATTTAAAATGCAGATAGTCCATTACTAGGGAAAACTGAAAGTAATAAAAGAGGTGGGGAAATTGTGTTCTTGAATAGTTGAGAGGAGACCTCAACAAGTGCAGGAACTGGCTCATAGGCAGAAACCTAGCAATTCATCCATGATTACAAAGTCCATCTATTTAAAAATTCCCCAGCTTCTTTGAACCCAGAGCTTACAGAGCTTTCTCTCTCTTCATGTAATATCTATCATTAACCCAAAGACCCACAGTTTTGAGAGGCCAGCGTTGATAATTATTAGGTTGATACTGTAGAGTTGAATAGGGAACAGAACTTTGTGAAATTTAATGTTTTCATCAGTCCCATGATTCATGGGTGATTATCATAAGGACAGTTTTTTTTTAATTGACACACAATAATTGATAAGGACAATTTCTGATTGGAGCTATATCATACTTCATGAATATAAAGGATTTCAAATGTTAATCTATTGCCTCAAAGAGCAAGTCCACTAAGAAGGTTTTCAGAAAACAAAATCCACAGCAATACTCTAGAATTCTTTTCTATGAAAAAAGAATATTTATTTCAAAATGTACCTATTATTTCTACCACAGCTTTTTTATTCCTTCAACTTACAGCATTCTGGATTTGGGTCTAAGAGAGGAAGAAATTGAACTTTTGGGTTCTGAGTGAACGATAGCTCCCAGAGTCCCAGCATCCCAGCATCTGGACTTGGAAATGTCTTGGCGGGGGGAGTGGAGAATAAAGGGTTTACCAAGAGTCATGCTCACAATGTTGGATTCCTGCTTTAAAAAAATATAAGCTTGGTCCACAGCAGACACATGAGAGGACCCTTTGTTATATCCATTTTATTTCTTAACCTTGTGCTTTACTTCCAGAAACCTTAGTAAGCACCTCTTTCCTATTTGTCCATATCCATTGTTCCTAGAAGTTCACATTCCTGGTACTCCCAAGAGATATTAGAAGCCCCCCCTTCCCTACTCAGACTCTGTTCTGTTCCACTGAGTGGGACCTAAACACCAGATAATTGATGGGAAGTAGAAGAAATATGCTCTTTAACTTTGTAGCCCTTCACTCCCTCAAGCCCACCCTCCTCATGAACTTGTCTTTCTACTACAGAGGGAGGAAGTGGAGGAGGACATGTCTTGTTAAAGACTCAGGGAATCCTTTATTCAGTTTCTCTGTGCCCCATAGCAGCAACAGTAACCCCTCCCTTAAAATAGTGTCACATTTCCAAACAGTGGCATCTCATCTTTCCTGTTAGAAATTTATAAGCACAGCGGAAACAATTGAGACTCATGTAGGTTATCTGTCCCCAGGTCTCATGGCATCTTCATGGCTTTCATTCCAATTTTCTGATGCTCTATTAAGGTCCTTTCATTTTAAGCACTTTGTGAAGGACTCTGGACCAACAGGCAAGAGCGGCTGCCATTTCACTCCACTCTTTTGGAAAGTCTGGCACATTTTCTTGTATCCCTATCAGAGCTCATATTCAGCTGCACTTCTTAACCTGAGGTGTGGACATTTGTGACAGTATCTGTGGTCACAACAGAGCAATGTATATTTAGTGCCTGAGGACCAGAGATGCTAATCTGCTAATCGTACAGTTCTCTATGGGATGAAGAATAATTCCTCACCAAATCCCTAAACACCCTTATTTAGAATCACCACATGCTCTGCCTCTGATATATTATTTCAATGCCTTCATTCACTTGTATACTTATTCCTCCATTCATTTGTTCAAAAGACATTTTTTTCTCCCTCATATTCACTGTAGACATGCATTTTTCTAGGTGCTGAGGGAATGCAGAGATGAGAAATACACAATTCTTGAGCTTAGGAAACTCATTGCTTAACACAGTAGGTAACATGGGTTCATAACTCTAAAAGAGACAAGAAAGGGAGAAAAACTGTTTGCTTAGGTCCTGGGAGTGGCAAGAGTGGGTTAATCCTGACTGGTTCAGGCCTTCACCCAACAAACAAAATATAGGAGAATTCCTTGACAAGGAGTCTGAATTACAGTTCTTAAATCTGCCTCTTTACAAATGTTGGACCCTGGGAGTGAGTGTTGCTTTTTAAGGTTGTATGATCTTTTTTGAGCTTCTGGAGTCCCTTTAGAGTGTCAGACTTGGAATGATGAGAGAACCAGGGCTCCCCCACCCAATAAAAAACCTTTGGTTTCGAGCTTTGTACTTGCTGGTTGCAGGATCTTGGGCCAATGATTTGACAGTTGTGAATTTCCATCTCCTCCCCTTGAATGGGATGTTGATTGCTGATTTGCAACCTGATTAGCTTGTAGTACACAGCAAATCATCTTGCTTGAGAGAAGCCCAGACTTATGAAAGGACCATGGGAGGTGCTTTGAGCAGACTGGATGCTCCCAGAGGCAGCCTGTTCTGTTTTGGGCAGCTCTGACAGAAAGTTCTTCCAACTTCTGATGCTGAAAGTCAGGATTGATTTGATGGCTTTGGATGGTTTTATATTTAGAGGTCTAGATGCATGTGGGCATCCTTCCTTCTCCCTGACTGTCCTGAGTGCATTACAAAAAGTAGGAACATTAGAGAAAGAGCATCCAGGTTCCCCTTTGCTTATTGCTGGAGGAGTGCACATACTTCCATACATAGCTGCATGCTGCCTAAAATAAGTGCCAATGCTCCTTGCTCTCATTTCTCCCAACCTCCCCTCCCCATCCAAGTCACAAATCATAACAAACAGCGGCTGTATCGAGGAAGGCCGTGGAGGACGGAACTGACAAGCAGTGGGAAAAGTAGAAATCTGCTCTCTCATTTTTCTGAAGGAGATGAGAAGGGTAAAGGTAGCACTTAAGGAAGCAAGAGGCCAGGCACAGAAGTCTGATCTGTCTATAGCCATCCTCCAGCCCCGTTCTGGGCTCCCCCAGGATTGATGGTGATGGGGTGAAGGGAGAGAGGCAGGAGAAGAGGAATTAGCGGAGGTGAGGTGGGAAGTGGGGAATGAAATTTGTCACCACCTCACATTTAAACCAAAGCCTGGCATCCTGACTGACAAGAACAAGAGCCAGTGTCTCTATGTGGTTCTTCCTGTTGTACAGTTTTGATTCAACATGCTCATCACTTTTGTGTCTTTGAACTTGCTGGATGGTGCTAATAGAAGCAAGCAACAGATGAAACACGAGTAGCAAGGGTTATTTAAGTGTAAATCAAGGAGGTGCCAGCTGCACAAAAAGAAGTGGTGACAATTAAATGATTATGAAGATCAGAGTATCCTTTTAAAAAGCTTAAATACATAAGAGAGTTTAATTTTTCTAATCAGTGGAGTAGTGCTGTTATGTAAGTTTCAGAATAGAGATAAATACAAAGAAAATTCTAGAACATATTGAAAGAATTCCCCACGCAAAGACACTTCGCCGGGAGAATTCCAATTTTATTGCAAAAAGCAGTGTGCTTATATAGAACTAAGGGGGAGATGGTAGGGCTTAGATAAATGGCAGGCAACCCGTTTATTGGCAAGTTCTTTCAGATATCAGCTCCGGAGCCCAGGAATTAGTTCTCATTGGGGCTAAGGTTCCCCACCAGCGAGATTTGAAATTGGCGCCGGTGGGAGAGTTCACATGGGCGGGAACTTTTCATGCCACTGCAGAAAAGAAGAAGGTAGGAAGAAGAGGTGCTTAGGCGCCATGTTGGGTTTTTTTTTTTCTCTGGGGTATGGCTGCCGTTTATACTTTTCCCAACACATATTAGTTTGGTTCATGCTCCCCTGATAATAGGATAAATCTTATTTCTGAGGCCACTTAGACATCCCTGACTTTAATGTGTTCTTTTTTTTTAAATATATATTTTTTTATTTTTTAGTTGTATTTGGACACAATACCATTATTTTATTTATTTATTTTTACGTGGTGCTGAGGGTAGAACCCAGGGCCTTGCATGTGCTAAGTGAGTGCTCTACTGCTGAGCTACAACCCCATCCCTAATATGCTCATTTTATTGTTAGTTTTATAAATAAATTATTATCTAGCATGAAGAGATAGAAAAAAATACTTAATACTGTATTAGTACATTTTCTGTTATTCTGAAAATACCTGAGCCTGGGTGATGTAAAAGAGGTGCCCTTAGCTCACAGTTTTGGAGGCTGAAAGCCTAAGATCTTTTGGCCTGATGGGTTGGGCCTCTGGTGACAGCCCTGGCCCCCTGGCCCATGACAGCATTGTAACATGCTAAGGACTCTCACAGGGCAAGCATCAAAGGGCCTCCTCAGAACCTCTGCCCAGGGCAGAAGTGGTTGGAGCTAATCAGGTTGCTTTAAACATGAACCCCTTGCAATTATTAATATTCCAGAGAGTGAATGAAGTAAAAAATGAAATTCTTTCCCATTCTCCATTATCCCACCTTCTCCAATTTCCTTCCCTCTTTTCCTGTGGTTGCTTGGCTTTTACATATTCTTCTTTCATTTTAAAAATTCATTATGCACATAAATTATTTTACTCTTGTTTTATTTTTATTTTTCTCAAAGAGCACTGTTGGATTTTCTTGATTCTTTTTTCTTTTCATTGTTTCCTTCATCTTTATCCTTTTATTTTACATTCTTTTGATATATTATGTTGTTTCTTTATAACTTGAGACTAATTGTTAATGAATAATTTTAGTGCTTTTCCCTTAAATTTATGTGGTTATCTAAGAAGATGACTTTTCTTTTGATTAGTGATTTAACTGTGACCCATACTGATGCAGTTAAAAGTTTATTATTTTCTAGATATTTGTAGAATGAGTTTCTATTTTCTCTTTGATTCAATCTTCTTTTCACTTCCAAATGGAAATTCTCATGAACTTTCAAACATATGTAAAATGAGTCAGTTTGCTGATGGTAAGTAATATTAAAATTTAACTATTCCATGAGAGCATATTTTTACCTATCAGATAACAGAATCAAAATAGTTGCATCGTGTTAAATTGTGAAATTCAGTTGCTAAATCCTCAGTCTTACATTGCAGTTAAAAACATTATCTTTATTATTTCCACTTTGTATTATGGCATTTTTTTGTTCAACTCATATATAATCTACTTTTGTGATTGATTTATAGGCACTGACAAGAATTTATAATTTGCTATTTTTAAGGTTGGAATTTAATTTGTGATAATTGTGCTTTCTTAGAATCTATCTTTAATTTATGCCGTATTGATCTGTGTTAGTGTTATGGCCCCCATTACTTGGATGTCGTTGTCTCTTTTCTATGGAGTTTGATTCTTGAACTTCAGTGCTCTGTGACTTTGTGCATCACTATGTAGAACTGTGTTTTGGGTGTTATTTAATGCTTGAGGGGCAGAATTCTAATTTTGCTGATTTTAAAATGATGAACTCTGCATTTTTATTCATTGTTTAACTTCTTTTTCTTCCTTCCTCTCTGTACCTTCTTTCTTTACTAGTTTACTTTTATTTATTTGGTATTTCCATTTGCTTGCTATGCCTTATGCCTTAATTATCCTTTCATTTAAAACCTTTCTAGAGTACTTTCTTTCAGTTCTCTCTCTCTCTCTCTCTCTCTCTCTCTCTCTCTCTTTGTTACCCTTTCTCTCTCTCTCCTTCCTTCACTCTCCTGTCTCCCTACACCCTATCCAGCATACACATCTTATAGTCTTCTGTCTTGTTTCTCATATACTTATTATTTTGCTTTTAAACTAATATTTAGGTTTTGTTCCAGTGGTTACCTTTATAGTTATAACTTTATATAAAGAATATCAACACTTTATTTGAGGAATAAAAAAAGTATTTTATTTCATCATATACTTTCTTTTTTCCGCTCTGTAATATTAGTTGATATTATTGTTTTACTTAATGTCATCTTCCCTATTGTTTAAAGACATTTATCTATATTCTGCATTTGCCAATATTAAAAAAAAAAAAAAAAACAGCCTTTGGTTTTTGTCTTGAATGGACTGACTTTTCCTCTCTTATTCATTTCCCTTAGTCCTTCCATTTGTTTCTCATATTATTCTTACATTTAGGGAATATGACATTTCTAATCTACTTTGACACTTTAATTTACATTTTTGTTTTATTTTTTCTTTTACTGGAAAACATATTTGCTGCTTATCATCAGCCCTTTCACTGTAATTTGCTAGTCCTAATGGGGTAAGCTGAAGTTGTCTTCTAGCACTTTCCTTAAGATGATCTCATAAAATAGTATAGTGTTCTCTTATCTGATTAAAACTCTTTAGAAGACATCTTGGCTGGATATGAATTTGCTCACACTTTCCTTAATGTCTTGGCCTTTAATGTTACTGTGGAGAATACTGAGGCCACCTTGATATTCTGTCTCATATCTGATTTGCAATTCGGACCAGGTGCCAGTAACTTGAAAAGTAAATAAATTTACTAGAATGTATTTCATCATTGACCATTCTGGAATGGTTTTCTGTGATATAGATGAATCTTAATGCACAGTTTATATTTTCTTTTATGGAACCCCTTATTGTATTTTAGCTTTACCAACTTGCTGTTTTACAATATTTTGTTTTTAAAATGATGTTATTACTATATTGTAGTTATACATAATATTGCAATTCATTTTGACATAATCGTACATGCACGGAATATAAATGGACCCACTTCAGTCCTCAGTACTTCCTTTTACCCTTCCCTGCTGTCATCTCCTGTTTTCCTTCTGATACTCTATTGGTCTTCCTTCCATTTACTATTAGAATTTTTAATTGTAGCTTTATAGGTATACATAAAGGGTTTATCAATTTAGATTATCATTTTAAAGAATCAATTCTTTATTGCATTTATCCTTTGTATTGTCTTTTTATTCTCAATTTCACTAATTTTGGCTCCAATCTTAATTATTTTCTGCTTTCTACTAATTTTGGAATTAGCTTGTTCTTTTTTTTTGAGGGCCTTGAGGAGCAACATTATATATATAATCTTTCTATTTTTTTTAATGTAGGTGCTTAATGGTATAAACTTTCCTCTTAGAACTGCCTTCATATGATCTCAGAGATTTTGATATGTTGTATCTCTGTTCTCATTTATTTCTAAGAATTTTTTTTATTTCTCTCTTAATTCTTCTGTGACCCTCATTCAGAAGTGCATTATTTAATCTCCATGTGTTAAAGTGATTTCTGTTTTTTATCTTGTTGATTTCTAAGTTCATTCCATTACAATCTAATAGGATGCAAGAAATTATCTCTCTTTTTTTGGTACTTTTTAAAACTTGTTTTGTGTCCTAAAATATGGTCAATTTTAGAGAAAGTTCTATGTGCCACTGAGAAGAAAGTGAATTTGGTTGTTGATGAATAAAATATTCTCTATACATATCTGTTAAATGCATTTCATTAATAGTACTTTTTAGTTCTGAAGAGTTCTTACTGAGTTTTATGTCTGGATGATCTATCGATTGGTAAAAGAGGTATGTTGAAGTTATCCATTATTACTGTACTCTCCTCTACTTTATCCTTTATGTGAGTACTATTTGTTTTATGTACATAGGTGGGGTATAAATATTTACAATCATATCTTGTTATAGAATTATTTCCTTAACTTGTGTGAAGTGGGCTTGTTTGTCTCTTCTGATTAATTTTGGATTGAAGTTTACTTTGTCTAATATGAGAACAGCCATCCCTATTTGCTTTATTTCTCCATTTGCATGGTATTGCTTTTTCAGTCTTTTCATTTTTAGCCTATGGTGTCTTGTTTGTAAGGTTAGTCTCATGTAAACAACATTTTTTTTTTTTTTTGGTGCTTGGGGATTTGAACTCAGGGCCTCATACATGCCAGGCAAGCATTTCACCATTGAGCCACATCTTAGCCCATTAATGATTGTGTCTGTTTTTTTTTTAAATATTCTACTAATCTATGACTTGATTGGAAAAATGAGAGCATTACATTCAGTGCTATTATAGAGAGGTTTTTTTTTTTTTTTTGGTGGTGGTGCTAGGGATTGAACTCAGGGCTTTGTGCATGCTAGGCAAGCACTCTATCAACTAAGCTATTTCCCCAGCTCCCAAAAGATGATTTTATTGCTCTTCAATTCCCAACACTAGGAGAATACCAGATATTGGTGCACCCATTCAATTGTATCCTCTCCAGTTTCTAGTATCAGCACCACTTTGAGAGATGATCCTAAATTCTACTAACTACAATCACTGCAGAGTAAAGCCATGTGCAAAAATTCATGTGAAATGTTTTCCACAGTTCCTGCAACCCAAGTATAAAATCTTAGCAATGTTCTGGAATAGGTGGAGAAATTAGTCTTTAAAGATAGCAAAGTCACTTGGGGCTGAGAAGGGGAAAGAGAGAAAGAGAGGGCAAAGAATAAAAACAAGGGAAAAAGAAAATATATAAAATAATAATCCAAA
This sequence comes from Marmota marmota marmota, assembly GCF_001458135.2. NCBI lineage: Eukaryota > Metazoa > Chordata > Mammalia > Rodentia > Sciuridae > Marmota > Marmota marmota. The sequence continues at coordinate 23,195,315 of NW_026000153.1, forward strand.
TCAAGGTAAAAAGAAGAAAAAGATGGGTGTGAAAATATTTGAGGCAGGAGCAGGTAATCCAAGAGGGGAAAGAAGAACTAAGAAGAACAAATGCAAACCTGAGCTAGGAAAGAACAGAATGATTCCAGTTAATGCTTTAAAACATTAGAGGAAATGAAGTCAAATGGGTTGAGGGCATACTATTGAATAATAGGGGAACATTTATCAATTCAATATGAAAAGTAATATCTGTGAGATCAAAATTTACATTAGATTGGTTTATGATAATCCATGCCAACATGTAGAAATTTCTTTTTTTCTTTATTCCATAATTCTTTTAAACTCTTTGTTTCCTTTAGTTGTATATCTCAACTATTTTCCACGTAGTTTGTCACATTGTTTTATGCAGTATCTATTTGCTCTGTGTTTATTCCAGTTTTATCACTGTTTATCTGATGGGGATATATTTTCATCTATATCCTTTTAAGTTTTTCCAGTTTACATTTCACATCATTTTGGTATCTTACCCTCTCATCACTAAATTTTAGTAATTCTAATATATTAGATTCTCTCTCTCTCTCTCTCTCTCTCTCTTTCTCTCTCTCTCTCTCTCTCTCTCTCTCTCTCTTATTGACAAGAAACACAGGGAACAGAAGTTCATGTAACATAAATCCTTGAAGAAGAAAAACAAAACAGAAGGGAAGGAAGATGATGGAGTGGGTCTAGGCACAGGAACTTTCCTGTTTGAATATTTAAAAGCTGATGACCCAAAATATTTTCAATATTTTTATCTGCTCCATGCCACCATCTTTTTGTATGCATTTGTTAATAATTCTACAATTCTCAACCCCTTTTTATTGTGGTGGAGAGAGTGTGCTAGATTTTTGTTGCTGTGATTGTTGCTTATCTGGAAGGAATTGGGAATTCCTGACCTGGTGTCTTCAAGAAGTTTCTATTGATGTTGAGGACCAGGTGACATTAGTGGCTATGTAGCTCAAAGACTCTTTTTTTTACAATTATTTTTTAAAGAGAGAGAGAGAAAGAAGAGAGAGAGAGAGAAAAAGAGAGAGATAATTTTTTTAATATTTATTTTTCAGTTTTCGGTGTACACAACATCTTTATTTTATTTTTGTGTGATGCTGAGGATCGAACCCAGCGCCCCACGCATGCCAGGCGAGCACGCTACCACTTGAGCCACATCCCCGGCCCCCCCCCCTTTTTAAAGAACCTTCTATTCTATTCTTCTGAAAATAGGGTCCAGGGGTGGGTGGTTTCTCACACTTTCATGCTTCTTGACACCCACGTACCACCTGCTGCTGTGCACATTTCCCCTTGGGGTGAACCACTTTTGAGAAGTGTATTTTTGATGGCAGAGGTGGTTTGCTTCTGAAATCTCTGTAATATACGTTTCTGTGTGGTTCCAAATATTTGGGGGTCTCTTTCAAACATGTAACAAAACTACAATATATGTTTTTTTTTCCCATCCTCCTGTTGAGTTTTGGACTAGTTCACACAAGTAGATAAAAAGGCTGCATTGTAATATCTCATGTCTTATCATCTCACATCTCCAGTTTTTCACAATATTCACTTTCTACCGAATGTCCTCCATCAGGTATGTGTGTGCAGAGTGTTTGATCTTGCTTTGGAACCTGAGGCAGTTGTTGCAGAATTCTCAGGTTTGGGTTGGTCCAATTCCAAGCCTCTGGTATCTTTTTTCTTGACTCAGTTTCAAGGGTCCACAGGGTCCACAACATGGAATTCTAACCAAAATGACTGTAGTATCTTAGGTAAGATTTGGACAAGATACCTATTGATTCTTTCAAAAGATTTGAGGTAATGAAAGAATAGAGTTCAATAGCTCTACCTCTACTGGCTATTAAGTAAAAAAGAGGAAGTTCATGAACAAACTTTTTCAACCCCTAAGTAAACTCAGTATTAGTTATTTTCAAATTTACAGGTTCTCTGAGTTTCTTCTTTGTGGTAAATTGTGTTACTCTGCTAGAATAGATGGCATTTGTTGAATGTATAAGTGGATATATTTATGGTGTTTCCTGTCATAGATCTCCACCTGCTCTGAACAGTACAAAAGTGATTATTAGACAATTCTGGACAAACCACAAAACAGAAAATCTGAAACACTGTATCATCTATACACAGTCACTGTATAATGTACAAGTTATCCACTTAAAAATGTGATTCTCTATGCCAGATTTAGGCCCAGGCCTTGGCTTAGGACCAGCATTGCCGACCTGTGTGGGAACCCAGGCCCAGCTTAGGCCCAGGTCTGCCTTCCCATTGGCAGACCTATGCTGGAGCTCAGAACCCCACACAGAACCACTCCTGCCAACTGGAAGACCCACTCTGTATCCTAGGCCCAGGCCATCACCATAGCCCTCCCCATGTAGTAGCCTCCACTTTGCGACAACAGAGGCCTAGAAGCAGCTGCATTTTGGAAGAGGCATCCCAAAGCCAGAATAAGGCCCACCCTGTCAGCCCCATCTCTGAAAGGGATTGCATTCATCTTGGGGCACCTCCATTGCTGTCTCGAGTTACCTCTGCTATTGCTGCCACCATCTTTAGTTGCAGTACCATCCATTGGGGGACACAGGCAGGGTCAGGAAGCCCAACACCAAAGTGAGGTACAGATAATCTGCACAAACACTACAAAATTCTAGGGTAGAAACTGTAATATCTCAGATCTGCACTGGAAGAAAGGAAGACACATAGACAACATGAAAAAACAAAAGATGAAAGTGCCCCAAACAAACCAGGATACTACAATAATATAATCCATAGACAGCAAAGTTGATGAAATATCAGAGAAGGAGGTCAGAATATACATAATTGAAATGATCTGTGAATTAAAGAATGACCTAAATGAACAAATACAGGTAAAGATTGATCACTCCAACAAAGAGATAAGAGAGCAAATACAGGCAACCATTGATCATACCAACAAAGAGATAAGGAAGCAAATACAGGTAGCAAAAAATTACTTTAAGAAAGAGATAGAGATTCTGGGGGAAAAAACAATCAGAAATCCTTGAAATGAATAAAACAATAAACCAAATAAAAAAATCAATAGAAAGTATCACCAACAGACTAGATCACCTGGAAGACAGAACATCAGATAATTAAGACAGAATATACAACCTGGAAAATAAAGTTGATCACACAGTGAAGATGGTAAGAAACCATTAACAGAACATCCAAGAATTATGGGATAGCATAAAAAGACCAAATCCAAGATTTATTGGGATAGAGGAAGACACAGAGATTCAAACCAAAGGAATGCACAATCTCTATGAGATAATATCAGAAAATTTCCCAATCATGAAGAATGAATTGGAAAATTGAATACAAGATACTTACAGGACACCAAATGTACAAAATTACAACAAATCTACACCAAGGCACATTATAATGAAAATGCCTAGCATACAGAATAAGGATAGAATTTTAAAGGCCGCAAGAGAGAGGAATCAGATCATATATAGGGGGAGACCAATTCGTATCATTATGATTATATTTGATCATAATGGAATGAAATTAGAAATCAAAAAATCAGCAGATTTTTTCAATCTAGACCCTCAAAGCCAGGAGATCATGGAATAACAAATACAAAGCTCTGAAAGAAAATGGATGCCAGCCAAGAATTTTATATCCAGCAATATTAATCTTCATATTTGATGATGAAATAAAAACCTTTCATGATAAAAAAAAAGTTAAAAGAATTTATAGTGAGAAAGCCTGCACTACAGAGCATCTTCAGCAAAATATTCCAGGAGGAGGAAATGAAATACAACAATGAAAATCAGCAAAGGGAAGAATTACAGTAAAGGAAAAGCCAATCAAAGGAGAAACCAAGTCCAGTTAAAAACCAAAAATAAACCAGAATATCTGGGAATACAAATCATATTTTAATAATAACCTTGAATGTGAGTGGCCTAAACTCATCAAACTGACAGATTGGATTAAAAAAGACCCAACAATATGGTGCCTTCAAGAGACTCATCTCACAGGAAAAGACATCCACAGACTGAAGGTGAAAAGGTGGGAAAAAACATACCACTCACATGGACTATGTAAACAAGCAAGAGTTTCCATCCTCATATCAGATAAAGTAGACTTCAAATCAAAGCTAGTGAAAAGGGATAAAGAAGGACATTTCATACGGCTTAAGGGATTCATTCAAAAAGATATAACAATTATAAATTTTCTATCTCCCAAACAATGGGGCATCTATGTATGTCAAACAAACCCTTCTCAAATACAAGAACCAAATAGACCACAACACAATAATACTGGGTGATTTTAATATACCTCTCTCACCACTGGATATATCTTCTAAACAAGAAACTATAGAACTGAATAATACAGTCAATAATTTGGACTTAACAGACATATATAGAATATTTCATCCATCAATGAGGGAATACACTTTCTTCTTAGCAGCACATGGATCCTTCTCCAAAACAGACCATATGTTATGCCACAAAGCAAGACTTAGCAAATACAAAAAAAAAATTAGAGATATTACCCTGCATTATATTTCATCATAATGGAATGAAATTAGAAATCAATGATAAAATTAAAAAGAGAAGCTACTACAACACCTGGAGACTAAACAATATGCTATTGAGTGATGCATGGATAGCAGAAGACATCAGGGAGGAGATAAAAAATTCGTAGAGGTAAATGAGAACTCTGCTACAACTTACCAAAATCTCTGGGACGCTATGAAGGCAGCGCTAAGAGGAAAGTTCAATACATTAAGCTCATTCATTAAAAGAATAAAAAGTCAACAAATAAATGACCTGACATTACATTTTAAAGCTCTAGAAAAAGAAGAACAAACCAACACCCAACATAGTAGAAGACAGGAAATAATTACAGTCAGGTGGAGATCAATGAAATCGAAACAAAAGAAAGAATTCAAAAAATTGACACAACCAAAAGCTGGTTCTTTGAAAAAATAAATAAAATTGACAAACCTTTAGCCACCCTAATGAAAAGAAGGAAGGAGAAAACTCAAATTATTAAATTTTTTGATGGAGAAGGAAATATCATGACAGACACTATTGAAATACAGAAGACAATTAGAAACTATTTGAAAATTTATACTTCAGTAAAATAGAAAGCCTTGAAGACACCAATAACTTTTTAGAGCCATATGATCAACCCAGACTTAGTCAAGAGGAAATACACAATTTAAACAGATCAATTTCAAGCAAGGAAATAGAAGACACAATCAAAAGTCTACCAACCAAGAAAAGTCCAGGACCAGACGAATTCACAGCTAAGTTCTACAAGATCTACAAAGAATTAATACCAATACTCCTCAAATTATAGGAAAGGAAGGAATCCTTAAAAAACTTATTCTATGAAGCTAGTATCATCCTGATACCAAAACCAGGCAGAGATATGTCAAAGACAGAAAATTTCAGACTAATATCTTTGATCAACATTGATGCAAAAATTCTCAATAAAATTCTGGCAAATTGAATACAAAATATATTTAAAAATAGTGCACCATTATCTAGTGGGGTTTATTACAGAGATGTGAGGTTGGTTCAACATATGGAAATCAATAAATATAATTCATCACATCAATAGATTTAAAAATAATAATCATATGATTATGTCAATTGATGCAGAGAAAGCATTTGACAACGTACAGCACCTTTCATGTTCAAAACATTAGATAAATTAGGGATAGTAGAAACATACCTCAACATTGTAAAAGCAATCTATGCTAAACTCAAGGCCAACATCATTCTAAATGGAGAAAAATTGGAAGAATTCCCTCTAAAAACTGGAATAAGACAAGAATGCCCTCCTTTACCTCTTCTATTCAACATAGTCCTTGAAACTCTAGCCAGAGCAATTAGACAAAATAAAAAGATTCAAATAGGAAAAGAAGAACTCAAACTATCATTATTTGTTGACAACTTGATTCTATATTTAGAAGATCCAAAAAAACTCCACCAGAAAACTTTAGAATTAATTAATGCATTCAGCAAAGTAGCAGGATATAAAATCAATACTCATAAATCAAATGCATTTCTATATATCAGTGATGAATCCTCTGAAAGAGAAATTAGGAAAACTTTTGTGCATGGTGAGAGAAAGGAGTTCAATTTCATTTTGTTGCATATGGATTTCCAGTTTTCCTAGCATATTTGTGGAAGATGCTATCTTTTCTCCAGTGAATGTTTTTGGCACCTTTGTCTAATATAAGATAATTGTAATTTTGTGGGTTAGTCTATGTGTCCTCTATTCTGTACCATTGGTCTACTGGCCTATAAAACTTAACTCAAAATCGATCAAGGACCTAGGAATTAAACCAGAGACTCTGTGTCTAATAGAAGAAAAAGTAGGCCCTAATCTTCATCATGTAGGATTAGGCCCCAACTTCCTTAATAAGACTCCTATAGCACAAGAATTAAAAACAAAAATCAATAAATGGGATGGATTCAAACTAAAAAGTTTTTTCTCAGCAAGGAAACAATCTGTGAGGTGAACAGAGAGCCTACATCCTGGGAGCAAATTTTTTTCCCCTCACACATCAGATAGAGCACTAATCTCTAGGGTATATAAAGAACTCAAGAAGCTAAACACACACACACACACACACACACACACACACAACAACAAAACAAAACAAAAACAAAAAACAAATAACCCAATCAATAAATGGGCAAAGGACCTGAAGAGACACTTCTCAGAAGAGGATATAAAATCCATCAACAGATATATGAAAAAATGCTCATTATTTCTAGCAATCAGAGTAATGCAAATGAAAACTATTCTAAGATATCATCTCACTCCAGTCAGAATGGCAGCTATTATGAAGACACACAACAATAAGTGTTGGCAAGGATGTGGGGAAAAAGGTACACTCATACATTGCTGGTGGGACTGCAAATTGGTGTAGTCAATTTGGAAGGCAGTATGGAACTTGGAAATCTAGGAATGGAACCACCATTTGACCCAGCTATTCCTCTTCTTGGAATATACCCAAAGGACTTAAAAACAGCAAACTACAGGGACACAGCCACATCAATATTTATAGCAGCACAATTCACAATAGCTAAACTGTGGAGCCAACCTAGATGTCCTTCAGTGGATGAATGGATAAAAAAAATGTGGCATTTATACACAATGGAATATTACTCAGTGTTAAAAAAGAACAAAATCATGGCATTTGCAGGTAAATGGATGGTGTTGGAGAAGATAATGCTAAGTGAAGTCAGCCAATCCCCAAAAAACAAATGCTGAATGTTTTTTCTGAAATAAGGAGGGTGACTCATAGTGGGGTAGGGAGGGAAAGCATGGGAGGATTAGATGAATTCTAGATAGGGAAGAGGGGTAGGAGGGAAAGGGAGGGGGAAGGGGATTAGCAAGGATGGTGGAATGTCTTGGTCATCATTATACAAAGTACATGTATGAAAACTTGATTTGGATGTCAACATACCTTATATACAAACAGAGATAAGAAAAATTGTGGTATATTTGTGTATTAAGAATTGTGATGCAAAAAAATACATGTATAATGGCATAAATTGATGTGAACATACTTTATATACAGAGATATGAAAAATTGTGCTCTATATGTGTAATAAGGATTGTAATGCATTCCACTGTTGTTGTGTATTTACAAAAATAATAAAATAAAAAATGAAATTAGGAAAACTACCCCATTTCACAATATCCTCAAAACAACAACAACAACAACAACAACACAACTTGGGAATCAACAAAGGAAGTGAAAGACCTCTACAATGAAAACTATAGAACACTAAAGAAAGAAATTGAAGAAGACCTTAGAAGATGGAAAGATCTTCCAAGCTCTTGAATAGGCAAAATTAAAATTGTCAAAATGGCCATACTACCCAAAGCAGTATACAGATTTAATGTGATTCCAATTAAAATCCCATCGTCATTCCTAATAGAAATAGAAAAGGCAATCATGAAATTCATTTGGAAAAATAAAAGACCCAGAATTGCCAAAGAAGTCCTTATCAAGAAGAATGAAGCAAGGAGGCATCACAATGCCAGACCTTAAACTATACTACAGAACAATAGTAACAAAAACAGCAAGGTATTGGCCCCAAAATAGATACATAGACCAATGGTACAGAATAGGGGACACAGAAACAAACCCACATAAATACAGTTATCTCATACTAGACAAAGGCACAAAAAACATACACTGGAGAAAAGATAGCCTCTTCAACAATGGTGCTGGGAAAACTGGAAATCCATATGCAACAAAATGAAACTAAACCCCTATCTCTCACCATGCACAAAACTCAACTCAAATTTCACCAAGGACCTAGGAATTAGTCCAGAGACCCTGAGCATAATAGAGGAAAAAGTAGGTCCAAATCTTCATTATGCAGGATTAGGCACTGACTTCTTTAACAAGACTCCTAAAGCACAATAAATAAAGTCAAGAATTAATAAATGGGATGGATTCAAACTACAAAGCTTCTTAGCAAAAAGAAACAATCAGGTGAAGAGAAAGCCTACATTTGGGGAGCAAATTTTTGCCACATGTATGTCAGATAGGGCACTAATCTCCAAGATATATAAAGAACTCAAAAAACTTAACACCAAACAAAAAACAAAACAAAACAAAAAAACCCAAACAACCCAATGAATAAATGGGATAAGGAGCTGAACAGACACTCTCAGAATAAGATATGCTTTCAATCAACAAATATATGAAAAATTGTTCAACATCTCTAGTAATTAGAGAAATGCAAATCAAAACTAAGATTTTATCTCATGCCAGTCAGAATGGCAGTTATAAAGAATAGAGACGATAGTAGATGTTGGTGAGGATGTGGGGGAAACGGCACACTCAAACATTGCTGGTGGGAATTCAAATTGGTGCAACCAATCTAGAAAGCAGTATGGAGATTCCTTAGAAAACTTGGAATGGAACCACCATTTGACCCAGCTATCCCACTCTTTGGTCTATACCCAAAGACTTAAAATCAGCCTACTGTAGTCATGCAGCCACATCAATGTTTATAGCAGCTCAATTTACAATAGTTAAGATGTGGAAGCAACCTAGATGCCCTTCAGTATATGAATGGATAAAGAAACTGTGGTATATATACACAATGGAATATTACTCAACATTAAAAGAGAATAAAATTATGGCATTTGTAGGTGAATGGATAGAGTTGGAGAATATCATGCTAAGCCAAATAAGCCAATCCCAAAAAACCAAAGGCTTAATGTTCTCTTTGATAAATGGATGCTGATCCATAATGGGGGGAGGGGGAATGGGGAAAATGGAGGAACTTTGGGCAAAAGAGAGGGTGGGGAGAGGAGGGAACATGGGGGCAAGAAAGATGGTGGAATGAGATGGATATCACTACTCTAGGTACATGTATGACTACACATGTGGATGACGCTTCATTGTGTACAATCCAAGAAATGAAAAGCTGTGCTGCAATGTGTACAGTTAACCAAAAAAAGAAAAGAAAAAAAAAAGCTTGTTAGTATCTGGTGCCATAGTTATAGAATCCATAAAAGTCAATGTCAAATGTACATTGTAAAATTTTTACTTGAACACTTGACACAAATAAGTGAACTTCTAGAACTCAAGTAGGTGTTAGAGTCTTCATTGAACTCCTCCACTGAAAGTTTCCATCTGCCTCTGACCCAGTATATTCGCCAGGATGGAAGCGGACTCTCTGTGGGGCTGTGAGCCATGCCCTGGCCAATCACCCTGAGCCCTTCCCCCAGCCTTTCCCCATGTCTTCCTGCTGCCTTTATCTTCACATATTTCATTCCTTTTGAAAAAAACCTTTTTTTTGTTGTTGTTGTTTAAGGTTTACAATGACTGCGGATTATAAATGTTACATAATTCATGTGTGCTATATATTTGTATATCTATATAGATAAAGAGAAAAGTCCAAATAAAGAATCAAAGTTAGATAAGATTCCAGAATTTAGAAATAATTACTGTCTTAATTGGCTGGTTTAACACTGTTCTAGAATAATCCTGGGCCTACGCACAATTATGCAAGTATAGGTAGCTAGATATTTACCATTTTACAAGGTCTGGTGTCCTGATATTTCATGCAATGATGTTGTGGGCTTCTTTCCACATCAGTAAAACTAACTCTGCATTATTAAAAAGAAAGTGTGATTCTCCAACAGCCCAGAACAATTGTCATAAGCAGAAAAATGAGTAAAAACAAAAGTTAGTTCCCTTTTTCATTTGTTCATCAACAAAGTTTGGCTCAGCGGGAAACTGTCCTCTATCACCTGAGCCTCTAGCATGGGAGGCTGGCACCTATAGAGAGAGCAGCTTCCATGTTGTAGTAAATGCCTTGAAGGAGAAGTCTGATGGGACCCTGGAGACCATCACTGCAGGGACCCATTGGAACTCTTCCTTTTTCCAGGGTCAACATCTGTAATAGCTCCCTTGTCTCCTGTTCAGATGGCTCCTACCTGCTGTAATGTCCCCACTCCTCTCTCCAGAGGGCTCCCTGACCTCTGGAGTTAATTGTTTAACAGTTAAACAGTCCATTGTTTGTGTTACATTTAGTGTTTCCTTCTTAAAAACCATACTCCTAATTTTATCACCTCACTATTTCCCCCTCTCCTTTTCTTTGAATCCATTCTTGGTATCCCCCCTTTTTATCTGCTAAAACCTAGAACTTACCCTGACACGGGAAAGTCCCTGCATTATCTGGCCCCAGCTGGTGCTCAAATCCCATAGCTTGCTAATTCAGGATGGTTTGGCTGCTCCTGGTTGGGTTGTGTCTGCTCTGACCTCTGTCCCTGGCACTTTCCTCTCCTCACCAGAAGCCACCTCCCTATGGATACCCATGTGACTCATTTCTTCAATTTATCTGCGCTTTGCTTAAATATTTATTCCATGGTGACCTTGCCTAATTTCCCTGTCTAAAAATCATCCCTTTTATTGTTTGTAACAACTGCTGCTTTCCTCCTCATAGCATTTATCACTTCCTGACTCTATATGACAAATCTCTTTGTTTATTGGTTGATTTTATGTCCCCTGCCATATGTTAGAATGAGGGAGTCTTTAATGGTAGGCCCTCTTTCTGTATGGTTCATGTATATATCATAGGCCCATTAATATGGTTTGCACCTTTGGTTGGTTTCAGTGATAGATAATTAATGTGTGAATCTAGAGCTCACTTTGGCATGAGAAGACAGAGAACCCAGCAGTTACCCCAGGATTGGGGTTAAAATGTCCACATTTAAAGGATAGGTACAGGAGAAGTTGTTAGTGGGGAGACTGAGAAGCTGCCTAGCAGTGGTGGAAAGCCAAATGTTGTTCTGAAAGCTAAGAGGGATTGAGGGAAGGAAGGAATGGGACGTGTGGCCAGTGTTATCAAACACAGCTGAGCAGGCAGGAAGGAAAACTGTTGAAAACTTCTTACTGGATTTAGGGACATGACCTAAATGGTGTCCTTGTCGTGTATTAGAAATGGAGCCCAGTTAGAATGTTTTGAAAAGTGAATATTGGAGAAATAGGGAGATGTTTATTTACCAGTTTTTGCATATTTTGTAAACAATTACCTATAATCAATTGCTGTCATTGATTGAGGAGAGAAAATGGTTGGTCCCAATTAAAGTGGAAGAAATTGCAGTCATAGATCAATGACCTCTTTCCTTCCTCTGACTTGTGCTGTCTACAGCAGATGTCAGAAGATTTGGGTTGGGCTGTGGCTACTTGAGGGACCTCAAATTAGTTGTGTCTCCTGCACGGATCTCCTTCATGCATTTGTATACCTTCAAAGCTGAAACACTAATCACAACAGCCCTACCTAAATCCTAGGCCTGTTGAGACCTTGCTCTTGGAGGTGCATGATTTGTAAGATGACTTTAAAAAGCTCAGATGGGTGCAGTACTCATGAATAATTTCTCTTGCCATCAAATGCTGACTGAATATGCCCTTACAGATTCTTGAACAACGTCGGTTTCTTTTTCCCTCTGATAATGATGTTGACTTGGATGGTATCGGTGGCCAGCATGGTCCGAAAACTGGTTTATGAGCGGGAGATCCAGATAGAAGAGGTAAATGGCCTTAACCTTGCTTGTGAGACTTTGGAAATGAATCCTGGGCAGTGACTTGCTCAGGCCTTTCTGTTTTGCCTCTCTCTTCTCAGCTGGGCCTCCTAGGTATGGTCCCACTGCATCCCTATTGTAGGAACATAAGGTTATGTTGAAGTCTGAAGTGCTGCTAGATTTTAACAGATATTTCTTATTGAGATAGAAGAAAACCAAAGAAGAACCATATGACACTGAAAGATCAAATCCAGCATTGCTCACTTAGCGACTTTCATAAAAATTAGAAAGACTTAACAGCAGACTTTCCATCTTAATCTATCATTAGAACTCTGTGCGAAAGCCTTGAATTTTTGTCCTGATATTGCTGCAGCTTGAAACCATCAGACTTAAAGAATGAAAGCTGATAAAAGTATCTGGTGAAGACGTGACTGTCTGTTGATTCCTGAAGAGCAGTGAGAACAGTGACGAGGGGTGCACGTCATTGACTTATTGAGTATTTATTAATTTGCAGAAATAATGTGTTGAAGTTAAATGTACTGTTCCTCAAATTTGACAAATGATGCAGAGCACTTGCATCCCTGTTTAGCATTTTCCCATTTACTATCTATCTACTCATGAGTGTTTCTCCCCCACCACTGAGTATCCACTTGCTGGGCTCCCTGCTGTCACCAGCCAGCTGGCCAGCCAGAGTGTGTCTGAGAGGCACATGTACTCCTTCCACACTCATCAGCACCATGCCCAAAGATAACACAATACAATAGGTGAGAAAACAGTAGTTTCATGGAAGAATTGCTTTATCTGTGTTGCTTCAACCAGGGGTATTTTGAAAAACGTATTTTCTAAAACAGGCAGTGATCCTCCAAATTAAGATGCTTAAGCACCAGTGTTTCTTTCCTTTCTCTTTGTCCTTATTAAAAGAGAGAGAGAGAGAGAGAGAGAGAGAGAGAGAGAGAGAGAGAGAACAAACTAACACAAATGAAATGCAAAATGAACAAAAGTGAAAACAAAGATAATAAACCCTCAGTAAACAAGAAAATATAATGGGACTGTAGTTCACCAAACTTGAGGTCTAACCACCTGCCCCTACCCATTGAAGCTCTGTTCTCACTGGTGAGATTGTTTTAATGTCTGAATTTCAGTTCTCCCCTGAAGCAGTAAAAGACCTACTTTGTAAGGTGCTCATGAAAATCACATGCTGAGCTCTGGATCAAAGTGCCCTTTCTAGGGCTGAATTTGCAAGTCATGCCAGTTTACCTTCCATTGGTACTCCTTCTCTGTCCCACAAGCTGCCCTGTTCTTTCTGTGGTACCTCCTGCTATGACAACTCTGGGTTTTCCCTCTGTTGACAGTACCTGCGGATGATGGGAGTGCATCCAACAACTCACTTCCTGGCTTGGTTCCTGGAGAATGCAGCCATGCTGACCTTGAGCAGTGCTGCTCTCGCCATCATTCTGAAAACAAGTGGCATCTTCACCTACAGCAATGCAATCATCATCTTCCTCTTCCTCCTGGATTTTGGGGTGTCAGTTGTCATGCTGAGTTACTTCTTGAGTGCATTTTTCAGCCAAGCTAATACAGCAGCCCTGTGTACCAGCCTGGCATACATGATCAGCTTTCTGCCCTACATAGTTCTGTTGGTTCTGCACAACCAACTAAGTTTTGTTATTCAGACATTTCTGGTAAGTGAGTTGTTCTGTAAAGGTGCAAAATAAAATAAAACAGGGATCTACGTAACAACACAAAAACACCACCCTTAACTTGCCAGTTTTCCATGTTCTGACCTAAACAGGATTTCTGATATTTACTTTTTTTATTCTATCCACAGATGCAAAACTTACAGTAGTAGTTCATTGAAATTGTGGTGGTTTTGCTGGATGGCAGCCCATTAAGAATTGTCATTTTTCATGTAATGGGGGCTCTTGGAAGACTCTGAGAAATCAGTGGCATCCTTAAGGATGCATATCACTTTAGTTTCTTTTTTGTTTCATGCGTGGAAAGAAATAGGTTTCTAAAGCTATTTTATTTTATTTTTCCATTTTTTTTATTGGTTGTTCAAAACATTACAAAGTTCTTGACATATCATATTTCATACATTAGATTCAAGTGGGTTATGAACTCCCATTTTACCCCAAATACAGATTGCAGAATCACATCGGTTACACATCCACATTTTTACATAATGCCATATTAGTGACTGTTGTATTCTGCTACCTTAGAAGTGAAAAATAAACATTTTTCTTGATGCATCATGAATTACATCACATAAGTGGAAAGATCTCTCTGTTAGCAATGTCAGAATCGCTCATCCTTTAAAATGTACCTTATGAAAAAGAATAAGAATGCTTTCAGGTCTGCAATATAAGATACATAGAAGATAGAAACTTATTCTTTTATGACTATTGTCCGGCAAGCCCAGTGTGTGATGTAGCAGGAACCCAATTAATGTGGGAGAGTTGAAAAATTCATTATTAAATCAGTCTTTCATTAAATCAGTGTCATACCTATACCCATTTGCATTATGCCTGAGTCTTTATGTTCTCCAATAGGTCAGGTGATTTTCTTATATTGCAGTCTATTTGGATGTGTATATGGAGTCACTTTGAGGAGATACCAGGGAGATTTGGTTGGAATCTGAGGGGTATTTAAAGTCTTTTGAAAGTCCTTGGCAGCCCAAGTGAGTGTATCAATCACTTTTATGCTCATTTATGGCCCGAGAGTAAAATATATCTGTGAAAGCCCAATTATTTTTCTCCAACTCCAATAAACCACTGAATGCTGTGGTTTTTTTAGTCATGTACACACAGCATTGATATGCATACACAGTAAAAAATGGTTCCATTGAATTAATGTTTGGTCCATTGATATGTGTTTATTGATTTGAATAGCTTAATTCACCATCTGTGATAACAAATAATTTGGTGTTGATATGAATTAGGTGTTTTTGGAATAATTAACACAAGTGAGACCATTTAGTGTACCTCCCTCAGAACTGGGTAGAAAGAGCCATTGATGAGCTGAGCTAAATTTCTAATGCTGTCAATTTTATTTTTACTTCAGTCTTTATATTTAAGGGTTCTATATATTCAGTACTTGATTACCTTTTTACATATTCAAATGTTTTCTAGTAATTGAAAAAATCTAACTCTGGTACATTATATTTGTAAATGTAAGATGCTATTTCAATAGGCTTTCTATTTTTTTTTTTGTTTTCTGACATAGGTCCTCCCCACTGAAGATAAAATAACATTTTCCTTCAGTACACTCTCTTTCTAGTGTAGAATAATGTCCATATTCCATCAGTCTGTTTGCAGTGTGCTCCAGGGCATTCACTTAATAATAAAAAAAACAGTAAATTGCTCCATTCCATTTTCTACTGTTTCTTGTTACACATTTCTGCATTGGATTTATGACACTTCAAGCATTGCAGAAAAGAGAAGTAATTCCTTTTAACATTAAAAACTAGCTTGTTAGCACACTGTTCAGAGAGGGTTGACAGTCTGCTAAGACTTTCAGGCTCAGATATTTAAACTACTGCCTGAAGTAATGGTTTGGCATCCTCGGAATCAGAAAGTGTCATGGTGTCTTCTTTGAATTTGGTATTGTGGATTTTCTGTGGTCCCAATCAAACACTAATGTACTGTTTTTCTCCTTACTCCATCAATCTGTGGGCAGTGCCTCCTCTCAACAACTGCCTTTGGACAAGGAGTATTTTTCATTACATTCCTGGAAGGACAAGAGGCAGGTAAGAGGACACATTTTTAGAAAATGACTCTCAGTGACTCAGGTTTTTGGAAACTTATAGGTATTCTGCAAGTGATATAGTAGAAAGGCTTCATTACCAAGTGAAGCATTTGGAAGGAGACTCTGACATTTGGTTTCATTGATGAAAATACCTCCCACCATCAATTTGCCTCTTACACATGATAACGACTAACGAATTTGTCAGCTCCCATCTTTACTATTTGCTGGGTCACAGCATAACCAGTATAGAACAGAGCACAGCTATTTCCTTCAGTTTTAAAACATATTTTATTCCCATTAATACAGTTTAAAATTATTTTTTAAAAAAATTGTTGACAGAATTTTTTACTTGAATTGACATTTTGACAACTGAACTTCTAAACAGGAATAGATAAATTTCTTAGATGTTTTTATGATTTTTGTAAAGATAGGTAAAATATATGCTATAAAACTCTAGCTCTTGTTACATCAGCCACTTAATTTGTAGTTCTTAGGTTTCCCTGACATTTTCGATAAAACATGTTGTTATTGAATAGATGAGTAATTCTGAATGTTTCCTCCTGTATTCCTCAAACTGATCTTTAAACTAAAGCAAATTAAGAAATTCAGAAGAAAAATGGTCTCTATTAGACTATTTGAATAGTTTGGTTCAAATTCCAACAAGTGCATAAAGACTAAAACATGTATTATTATTGAGTTATAGTTTAATATTATAGGAAACATTTGAAAGAGGAATATCTTTTTAAACGTATATTTTAATCTGTAAATAAATTGCAGAAGCATTGTAAGAAAACAAATTCTTTCCCACCCTATATTATTTCCCATGTAAATAGGATTCAAAAGATATTTTTGTATCTATTTACATGTTTTCCAAGTGCAGAGAGAATTAAAAATTTAGAATTTGTGTTCTCAGGAGTCTTCTTTTTACTTACCAAAAAAGAAATGCTTATTTTCCAATAATGTGAATGGCTTTTAGTTGAGTAAATAATACTGAAGGTAAGTAAGGTGACCTTTACAAATTTTTTTTAAATGGTAGAAATTAAAATGATACCAAGGTTTCCCCTACCTGACACACTGAAATAGATGTATACGCAGAAAGCCAACATTTCCTTTGAAGAATTCAGCCAATGGTATTAACTTTCCTTTTGTTTTGCCTTTATTCAGCTCTACTTGAGCCTCCAGAATTTATTAACTCATCTCACCAAAATCTACAGTCAAAGAGGGAGTGCAATTCTAACTCTGACCTTTTCTACCAGGGATCCAGTGGAATAATATGTACCAGGCTCCAGAACCAGGGGGCATGACATTTGGCTGGGTTTGCTGGATGATTCTGTTTGATTCAAGCCTTTACTTTTTATGTGGATGGTACTTCAGCAACTTGATTCCTGGTAAGAAATCTTGCACTTTATAATAAAGTCAACTTAAAAAATAGTTTAAACCTACCCACATGAATTTTGGCATATTTATTCTTATAGAAAATATCTGAAAGGGAACTCATAGGACATATTTTAAAAGGAGCAGTGACTTTTTAAGGTGCTTGCATCCCAGGTGAAAAGTCAAAGGTCAGGTGAGGGGTTAAACAAAACAAATACAGGGTGAAAGTCCACCAAGCCCACTTAGCAGATCCCAATGGATAGGCTCTGTCAATCATATTCAGAAAGGCTCCTAATTTTCCAGTGGAGTATCTGAGGGAGATGGGCATGAGGGGAGATGGGGAAAGACAGTCTGAAGCCCATGATGATGATGGCTCCTAGACAATAACATCTGGCTACGGATCAGGGTACCTTGGACTAGGAGCCTAGGGAAGTGGAGGTACCATGTCCTCAACTGGCAGCAGGTCGGTGGGAAAATATGAAAGGTAGCCAGGCTGAACAGGAGGGCTTGGAATTGGATTGGCTGAGGGTCAGGAGCCATCTCCACACTCAGGGCTATCAGTAGGGTTTCTCCAAGTGTGGACACTTCCTTTTAAGTGTGTAGAACACTCCCTGGGGGTTGGAAGATGAGCACACCCATCACAGGGAGAATCACCAAGGGTGGATTGTCTCTGCTTGGTTAGGAGGGAAAGAAGTGTGCCTTTACTTTTATGATTCATGCCCCCAAAAGCATAAATCATACTTAATTTTTTAAAAGTTAGAAACAATGTTTTGATGGTATTGAATTTTCTTGCTGAATTTACATATGACTTTGACTACATATTTCCAAAAGAACTGGAATCTATCCTTTAAGAGTGATAAATGGAAATTCCAATTACATGCAAATGAAAATGGAGAGTTAGAAGGGGGAAAAAATAGCCTAGTTAATTCTGTCTGTGAAAACACATTCCAGACTTGGAGAGATCATGCATTCTTGAAGGACAGATACATGTAAAAACAATGTGGGTCATTAAAAAACTTATTTTACGGAAAAGGAGGAAAATATGACATTAAGTAGTAGAGAGAGGGCATCATTTTGGTAAAACTTAGATTGTATCATCTTGATACTTGGAATAAAATTTAAGAAAAGATGGACTGTAGGAAATAAGAGATTATGAAAAAAGAATTGCAAAGGCTAAGGTTTCTAGGAAACTATATGAGAAACAGTTGGATATTGAAAAGAAAGAAATGTTATGAGATAGGCATGTGATGTCAATATAAAAGGTAAAGAAGCAGTAATGAGCATAAAAAATCAAAACTGGTTGTCACCAGCTGGCCGGGCTGGCAAGGTGTGCTAGGTTCAGAGGAGCTGGCTGCATCAATAAACTGAGAAAAAGGTGAAGAAACCACACAAAACACGAATGTGAGTTTCTAAGGTCGAGGGAAGGACTGCTCGGTGACCCCAAGGGTCAGCTCCACCCAAGGGTCAGCTCCATGTTGGGCATCACTGGAAAAAGCAAGAGAGAGAGAGCACACCTGGAACCCCCCTATTTATTGGGGAAAAGACATTCGATAGAATATTTCATCCAAATAAGGCAAGGGGTAGAGTTTTGAAGGGTGGAGTCTTGCTTGGTGATGTCCTGTGGTCAGCAGATTGGTTGACATCTTGGCAAGTCACACCTATCTCAGGTGCTGTGTGGCATCACAGGCAGAGTGAGAGGAAAGGCATAGTTGCCTCGCATAGCCCCATCAGCACGCAATGCCAGACCAGTCCCCTCATATGCTCAAATGCGCATAGCTCACACACACAGCCAATGGATGGTTTGCGGCACCTGGTCTGGATAGATGAAGATGGAGTCCTGGAGGACGAGGAGGAAGTCACTAAGAATAAGGGTAAAGTGGTGGATGGACTATGACAAGCCATGCAGATGGCTATCACTCCTGAAATGGGTAGGCATCTCTGGAACAAAGGGCATAGGAAATGGTCATTTGTCAAAGGACAAGGAAACCTAGATTTTCAGAGGAAGTGATCATCACAGCATAGAAAATTAATACGAAGGAAACTTATCTGAATAGAAAGTAGCTGATGACTTGAAAGAGAAGCATCCTACAAGCACAAAGATCAGCAAAAACAAGCTACCTACAGCAATGATGAGATGAGGTGAAATGTGTTTGGGGACCAATGGTGATCTGATTTCCTCTCTACCATCAGGACACGAGGCATGAGGATACTGGGGGCAATATTTTCATATATTATAGTAAAGCAAAGGAACTCAATTAGGATTTCCCTCCAAATCCCACATCAATCTTTTTCTATTAGATTGAAGTCCTATGCAAACAAACCATTTTCCCAGACTAGAAGGTAGATGAGTCAAGCCAGGCCAGGGCATAGCCAACTTCAGCAGGCCCTCTGGGCATTTGCAGTGAAAGAGCTCCTGGTAGAACAAGGTTCAGGAAAGAGAAAAAGGGAGGGAAGGTGAGAGAGAGAGAGAGAGAGAGAGAGAGATGGAGGGAGGGAGGGAGGGAGGGATAGAGGGATAGAGATAGATCAGAGAAAGCAGTCCTAGCTGCCTTCCAATTCTGCATCCTTCTGCAGCATAACCGAGCTGAATTTGAACAAAGGGGAACCATAGCTGTAGCTGGTAGATGTAGTTAGTCTTTTGGATATGATGATGATGATGATGATGATGATGATTTGAGATGGATAGCATTCCTCCATGCCTGTGTCTTGGTGAGGATGATCTAGTCTCCTGGGAGACACTGATGTTGTAGGAGCAAGAATGGAAAAGGTGAGAGGAGAAGGGGCGAAAATGCACGTAGAAGGACATTCATAAGGATCACAGAAGTCTCCTGCCTAACAGATGCTGGCCAAGGGGCTGCGGGCCATGAAGACTGGGGAAGGTCTGGAAATTCTCTGGGTTCTCAGTGCAGTAGGGAGGGTGCAGAGGGCATGAGAGGGCTAAGGGTGAGGAGCAGCAGACTCTATCTTTTAGCTCAGGGCAACCCCTGTAGCTCTCAGTGTCCCCTGTAGGTGTTTATGGTAAACAAGAAACTAAATGCTAAGTGAAAGCTCTAGCCACTGCCAGAAGAGACAAAACAGAAATATCAAAAAATGAGGCAAACCCATTATTATTTCTAGTTTGTATAAATCAACTGAAAAATGGTACAATGATTGATCATAGATACACAAAAATTTTAATCATTACTGTATATCAGCAATAAATACACAGTATAAATGGCAAGAAATTTCATTCTTAAAAGCAATAAAATGGTCTCTCATCATGAATCAATGTAAAAGAGAATATGTATCAAAAAATTAAAATGGCAAAGAATATAATTTATAGTTGAATGAATAAAAAGAGATGCTTTATCACTGAACAGGGATATTCATCATTATGAGTGTGTTGATTTTCTCCAATTAATGTACAAATTTCTATGGTTTTAAATAATGTAACATCTAATATGCAGCATTATGTTAATGTAATATAATGGAACTTACATAAGTCATTGAAATAAAAGTGCCAAAGAGAGGAATATGTTTTTAGTTGATAAAATGTTTCTGAAGGATAGCTAGAAATATAAATCTGTAATAATGACCCAAAATTATTAAAAATGATGAGGAAGAATGGAGATGGCTGATGATTTACATAAGGTTCTCACTATAAATTGACAAGGATTTAAACAATGCCATGCTCATGGAACACAGAGCAATGGAATAGATTAGAAAATTCAATAACTGATCCAAGGGTCTACAATTTACTGTGATAAAATTGGCATTTTTAATTAATGGGAAAGGATATGATATTCTTTAATTTTAAAAAAGGTGATACTCTTATTCATAAATTCTTTGGAAATAAATATCATTGAAGAGGGCTGGGTATGTGGCTCAGTGATAGAGTACTTACCTAGCATAGGTAAGGCCCTGGTTTTAATCCCGTGCACTGTTATGCCCACCCCCTGCCAAATAACACTAAAATAATGAAAAAAAAGAAACAGGAAAAGTGATTTTCAGATGAGGGAAGGACTTTCTAAATATAAAAGACATAAATCATAAAAGTTCACAAGTTCCTTTGATAAGAATTTGTTAATATTTCAAAATATTCAAATAATTAAAATGATAGGACAATTTATAAGCTTATAAAACTTTAAATACTCTGTGAAAGAAAAGTTAAAATTCTCAAATCAAGTTTAAAACTAACATGTTGTTTGGCATGGTGGCACATACCATCAATTCAAAAGGCTGAGGCAGGAGGATCACAAGTTCAAGGCCAGCCTCAGCAACTTAGTGAGGCCCTAATTAACTTAATGAGACCCTGTCTCAAAATAAAAATAAGGGCTGGGTATGTAGGTCAGTAGTTAATCACCCCTGGGTTCAATCCTCAGTAGACAGAAAGAGAGAGATAGAGATAGAGATAGAGATTGATTGAGATTGAGATTGAGATAGAGATAGAGATGGAGGAGGAGGAGGGGAAAGGATAGGGGAGGAGGGGAGGAGGATGAGGAGGAGGAAGAGGAGGAGAGAGAGAGAAAGAAAGAAAGAAAATAATGCGTGTCAATAGAAACTCTGGCAGATAACTTGAACAAATCCTTCATTAAAAAAAGAAGAGTTTATATCTAATAAACTTAAGACTTCATGTCACATAGGAGCATAAAATTACAAAGACACAGAGGATAGCATTTTTCTTCTCTGACTAGAAAATATGACAAAAATGACTATGATCAGTGGAGAAATATGTAGAGGGAAAGGAAAAACGTTGCTGGTGATCTTTTTTTTTAATATATTTTTTATTGGTTGTTCAAAACATTACAAAGCTCATGATATATCATCTTTCATACATTTGACTCAATTGGGTTATGAATTCCCATTTTTACCCCAAATGCAAATTGCAGAATCATATTGGTTACACACTCACATTTTTACATAATGGCATATTAGTGACTGTTGTATTCTGCTACCTTTCCTATCCCCTACTATCCCCCCTCCCCTCCCCTCCCATCTTCTCTCTCTACCTCATCTGCTGTTGTTCAATTCTCTCCCTTGTTCCCCCCCCTTTCCCCTCACATCCTCTTCTATGTAATTTTGTGTAACATTGAGGGTCTCCTACCATTTCCATATGCTTTCCCTTCTCTCTCCCTTTCTCTCCCCCCACTCATCTTTGTTTAATGTTAATCTTTTCCTCATGCTCTTCCTCCCTGTTCTGTTCTTAGTTGCTCTCTTTATATCAAAGAAGACATTTGGCATTTGTTTTTTAAGGATTGGCTAGCTTCGCTTAGCATAATCTGCTCTAATGCCATCCATTTCCCTGCAAATCCTATGATTTTGTCATTTTTTATTGCTGTGTAGTACTCCATTGTGTATAGATGCCACATATTTTTTATCTATTCATCTATTGAAGGGCAACTAGGTTGGTTCCACAGTCTAGCTATTGTGAATTATGCCGCTATGATCATTGATGTGGCAGTATCCCTATAGTACGCCCTTTTAAGATCCTCAGGGAATA
>NW_026000153.1:23220835-23228760 GCF_001458135.2 Marmota marmota marmota
GTTTCTCCTGCTAGTCCTGGTTTCTCCTGCTAGACCAGTTTTCCCCTGAGTGATGCCTCTCTGCAGTTCAAACTGTACTCTGGGCCTGCCGTTTGTTGGGCGTGGAGGGTGGCTATTGAACCCCCACCCCCCGCACTCTATTGTTTTGATTTTTTCCGCTTGCCCCTCCCCCCGCGCTGGCAATACAGGTTTCGTTTTCCCCGCTGATGGGAGGGGGAGTTGAGGGTCAGGTGTCTCTAGTTTTCCCCGCATCTTTATGCAGGCTTGCTCTGATAATCCCTCCCCCGGAGAGCCTAGGAGAGATTTTATGTGAATTCCCCGCTGTATGGGAGATGAGCTGAGTAACACGCACCTGTTTTATTGTTGCAATCTGTCGAAGATTGGTGGTGGTTACTTCAGCTCTCCAAGATGGTGGCCGCTGGTTTCCTTGGTGGAGTTTCCGTTGTGGGGGATAGAGCTGTCCCGCTTCCTTCCCCATCTGAAATCTCGAACTCAGCCCGGGCTGCTGGTGATCTTAATCTGACTACTATCATCAAGTATTGAATTTATAATATGTATAAAATCATTAAAGTGTTTATTCTCTTTGATACAAATATGTAAAAAATCCAAAAGATATTAATATTTTATCGCAGATTCTTCATAAAATAAAAACCTGGCAAACCTACATTTCTGAGAATAGCAGATTGATTAGGTGATTTCTGTTACATATGTAAGTTTGTATTACTATGAAAGAGTATTCAATTCTTGAATTCTCTTTTATAAGAACATATATTGTTATGGAATAGGTAGGTCATATGCTGCTGTGGTATAAAGCTGTCTTATGAGATAAAGCATATAACATAAGAACAATCAATTTTTTTTTTAAAAAGAAACAACACAATTTGGGCTGATGTGCCCTGAAGTTCATGTGGAATTGTGGATGTTCTGCTTTCAATGTCTTTGCATTGAGCATGCATCTCTTTTTTAATTTAAATAAATGGCACAAATTAACAATATATTATTTTTTCAAAATGCCAAATGATTTCATAAAAAGAGAAAAAAAAAACAAATTATGAGGAAGGGGCACATACACATACATAGTGGAGCGATAGATACAGTTTGGATCAAACGAGTGTGATATTGGCTGAAAGAATTTAATTTAGCAGTTTTGCTGATGAATACCCTTTTAGTCCTCCTCTTCCTTAAGAAGGGATTTCAGAGATTTAGGTGTGTTCTTTTTAGGAAGAACTGAATGTGGATGTGTCCTGAGCAGATAGAAGTAGCTTTCCTTTCTCTTCTCCCTTTTCCTCCTCTCTTTCTTGATGGCTTAACATAAGAACTATCATGTTAACAAGTTTTGCTTGTTTGTTCATGGTGCTGGGGTTTGAACCCAGGACCTCATTCATATTAGGCAAGCACTATACCACTGAGCCACATCCCCATCCCCTATCTTAACAAAATTTTAAGTGTACAGTAAATACAGTATTGTTAACTATAGGCACAATATTGTAAAGCAAATCTCTAGGAGTAATTCATTTTGTATAACTGAAACTTTGTATCTTTTGGTTAATATCTTCTCATTTCCCTCTCCCATTAGCCTCTAGTAACCATTATTACACTCTGCTTTTGAGTCTGTTTTAGACTGCTCAATCAATGGTATCACATTGTATTTGTCTTTCTGTGTCTGATTTCACTTAACACAATGTCCTCCAGGTCTATTCCTGTTGTCACAAATGGCAAGATCTCCTTTTTAAAGCATGAATAGCATATATAATAGAATAATACATATCTGTGTGTATGTGTGTATATATATGTATCCTCTATGTGTGTGTGTATGTGTACACACGTGTGTGCATTTTAGTCAGCTTGCAGTTAATGGCTTCAGAGATCAAAGGCCACAGACAGTCAACTCCATTCTGTGCCTTAGATGAGACAGAATATCATGGCAGGCGTGTGGTGGAGGAAAGTGTCTCAGAATGTGGTCACCAGGAAGCAGAGAATGAGACTGCACTCACAAAGGGCAAAATATATACCTCAAAGACACCCTAATGACCTACCTTCATCATCATACTCTTTTGCCATGGTAGTCTGTCTCACCTCTGCCCCAGAGCAATGGAGCTGGGCATCCAAGAACTTATACCTCTGAAACTGTGAGCCAGAAAATAAAGTTTTCCTCCTCTAAAATTGTTCTCATTGGATTTTTTTGGTAACAGAGGTGAAAAACCTGACTAAAACCGTGTGTGTATCACAGTTTCTTTATGCATTCATCTGTCATCATGGGACATTTTTGTTTTTACATCCTGCCTCTTATGAATAGTGTTGCAATGAACATAAGAGTGCTGATATCTCTACAACATACTGATTTAATTCCTTTGGATATATACTCAAAAATGGAGTTATAAGATCATATAATAGTTCTATTTTTAATTTTTTGAGGAATCCACAGCTGTTTTTATGGTGGCACCACTTTACGTTTCCAACATTAGTATTTAAAGTTTTTCTTTTATCTGCTTCCTAACACTTCCTCCTATTTTTTTTTGTATATATAGTAACCTTCTGAACAAGTATGAGGTGAAAGAACACTGTTGTTTTAATTTGATGATTAGCCATATTAAGCATCTTTTCATGAACCTATCTGCCTTTCTTAAGTCTTCTCTTAAGTAATGTTTGGGTCCTTTGCTCTTTTAAACATTAGGTTGTTTTCTGACTTTTGAATTTTAGGAGTTTCTTATATATTTTGGACATTATCCTTGTATCAGATACGTGGTTTGCTAATATTTTTCTCCCAATCTGTGTGTTGCCTCTTCATTTTTTTTCTTTATGGTGTAGAAGTTTTCAGTTTGTTTTAATCCCAAGTAGACAGTGTCTTTCAAAAGATAATGATATATGTTGTAGGTAAGATAGATTATAGGTGAGGGGACAGGTAATGAGATCCATTGGCAATGGTGCTCCATTCCTACTGTAGGGTTTGAAGTCACCTCCTCTGATGTCTGCAACATCCACTCAGTTCCTAATCTGGGAAGGAAGAAGAGTGTCAGGCTTCTGACATTCTCTGGTGTTCTTTCTCTCTCTCCTCCTGCCTTTGGTCTGTGCCCATTCTTAATCTCTCAGGTTGCTACTTTCTGGCTCTGTATCCTATTTCTGATGATGAGTTTGCAGCTTGAACTTGTAGATGGATATGGATTCTCTTGTTTGGACCCTTGAATAGAATGAGATTTTCATTTCTTTTTCTCATTTTTTTTCTGCTTCTGGCAGCTCTGGACATCAGTGATTAATCTCCTGGACATATGATGTGCAAAAACTTACAAAAGCATTTCTCTGGGGAAAGAGACTATGAATGAGGAGGGGGATATAGAGGTGAGCACATCACGGGCTTTCTAGAGGACTTTGATAAATGAGATCTGAATGCATTGGAGAGGCTGGAATGAAGAAAGGAAATAGAGAAATGAGTCTATCAGAAAAGACTCCTTGCGAGAGCAAGAAATACTGAAAAGACTGAGCCTCCAAAAGAAATGAAAGCAAGGTCTAAATGAGATATTTGTACACCCATATTTATAGAAGCATTATTCGCAAGAACCAAAATGTAGAAGCAGCCCAAATATCTATCAATGAATGATATATTCATACAATGCATCTTACTTATCTTTAGAAAGAAAGGAATTTCTGACACCTTCTGTAACACAGATGAACCTTGAGGAGATTGCACCCACTCCTACAGTCCCACTGTCTCATGGTTAGCATCTCCTGACCCCCTAAACAGGAGCTTTGAGTTGCCCAGTAACAAAAGGACACTTTTATATGAGGCTCTTAAAACAGGCAAACTCATAGAGACAAGACAGAAGGATGGGAGTTTCCAGGAACTCTGGGGAGGAAGCAGTGAAGGATTGTAATTTAATGGGGGCAGTTTTATTTTGAGAAGGTGAAGCATTTCTGGAAATGAGTGGGGGTGATGGTGGTACCACCATGTTGGTGCGCATACACACAACTCAACTACACACTTGAAAATGATTCAGGTTTTAAATTTTGCTATGGATTTTTTACTGCAATTTAGAAAAGATTGAGCCTTGAGATAAGGGTCTGCTGTGCAAAAGTGCCCACTCCCAAGGTCATCTTTGAGAGAAGAAAGGGCAATTGAAGCTGAGTTGAAGCAGGAAGGCAATTTGGCTCAGAGCAGCTGAGTGCTGGTGTGAAAGGCCCCACCCAGAGACCACTGAGTCACTCCTCATCCCAAGAGTCAAGGGAGTATCAGCTAAGCTGGCAACTTTGCAGAAGAGCTTTGTTATCCCCCCCCCTAAAAAACAAACAAACAAACAAACAAACAACCTAAATGAGCTCAAAGAAAAAAAGAAATGTTATCTAGAGGACTCGCAAATTAAAGTACCAAATTTGATTGTCTTTTGGATCTACCCTGACCTATGGGACCATGATGTGTGAATTTTCTGAATTTGAAACTTACTATGATTCCTTTGGGGAAAACCAGCATCTCTTGCTCCTCTCCACATCTCCTCTTCTTCCATTGTTTCAGGCTCCACATTCCCTGCCTTCCCATTAGGTGACAGTTGCAATGTCAGCCCATATCTTCATGCTCCCACTCCTGCAATCCCACTCTATCTCTCGTGGTTTAGCTTCTCCCAACACACTAATTTGAGGAGCCTTGAGCTCCCTCAAAATTAGTTCTCACCCTACCACACTCAAACTGAGACAAAGATCTGCTAATTTTACTTTCTAAGTCTCTCTTAAATCCACTTGGATGTACCTTTGCCAGGGAATATCTCCACCCTTTCTTTCATCGGGCCAATGTGTTTTATGACCTCAAATAAGTTAAGATTCCCAGCTAGACTGGATTCCACATCTTGTAAAGGGAGGTAAAGGAGAAAGGACCTTCAGCCACCTTTAAATTATGAGCTTCCATCTCTACATTGTGTTTAGAGAAAGAAAGTGGTGGATTTTTAAGAGTTTCTTTTTGTGATTACATTAACAATTTTAGCCATAGGCTAGATAGGAAGGAAGATCAGAGTCTATTCCAGAATAAAACATCAAAGCAACAAAGTCTTTAAAACACAAATTTTAAAATAAAAGACATAGAGATAGCCAAAGATGGCAATGAATATTTTTCCTTTATTATCATGAAATTGCTGATTCTTCCCTTTTCAAAAGTTAAAGTTCCAGTGCTGGCAATTTGCATATCCTTTAATTCTATAAAGCATTTATTTTCAACTTTGACAAAGTCAGCCAATAACAACAAACAATAAAAATGATAGAAAATGTTAAAGAGGCTTTCACATCTACAAGTTGTATGGCAGTTTCTAGAAGTTCTCGTTGAAATGATATTTGCAGGTAATAAAACCTGTATCCATGTATAATTCAGGAAGAGTAATGTAATGTTTTAATTGCAACATGAAAGAGAAATAGGAAGCAAATAAGTTTTCTTTGCTCAGGTCTGACTTCATCAGCACACAGAGGAAGGTATTCAGATACTTGCCCTTATGAGGAGTAAGTCTGGATTGAAAATGATCTGAAGCCATTAGTGGAACTAAAAGTAAAGGAAATGCACAAATGTAGACACTAGAATAAAACTTCGTGTGAAAGTGAGTAATAACAGGTCAGACTTAAATATATGTAGTACAAAGATGGAGAAAGCTTATATTCAAGTAGAAAAGTATAGGCAGAAAAATTAGACATGATTGAAATGGATGAAAGAACTTTACTTATTCTAAGTGATCTGAGTCTTATTTAAAAGCAACCTATCAGGTAATCCCCTGTGTCATCACATGGGGCAGAGAATGAGGACACATAGCAAAAGATTTGCCTCTTATTTTATAATTCCATTCTGTGTCAGTGCCTCCAGTCAGTCTCCAGGTTTTTAAGAACTTTGGAGATTTATTCTTTAGTAGGTGATAGAAAACAGAAGATGAATTGATCAAAGAAACAGTGATATAGAGATGCCAAGAGGGTAGGTATTTGGGAATAGCATCAGAATAAGATTGAAAAGTAATTGAAAGCTTTAATGTTAGTCATTTCAATGTATAATTTTTACACAACTAATTTCATATTGAAATATATATATATATATGATGGCAGTAATATAAATTACTTCGCCTTTTGATAATGATGTTTAGAGCATTTCATTAACTTCTGCTAAGTTAAAAATCTTAGTGTTAAATGCAGTACAATTCTTTTGTCATATATTTACATGTCATGGGCCTAATGAAGGCTGATAAAGCTGTGTGGCACTGCAAATTCAAAAGCACTGAGTGGCATCACTATGGATAGTGTGGTGCTATTAAATGATGAACAGCGTTAGCATCACTTGGTAGTCTTCTGCTTAGTTATACAGGGTTGCATTTCTGCAGAATTCAATGTGCTATACATGGAAACTGCACAGAAACTTTGGGTTTATGTGTCTAAGCTGGGATAACTAAAGGGACTTCTCACTTGCAGGAATGTGTGATGGGTCTCACAGAACATAAGTTAAGGACTCTTCTTTGTTGGGCTAGGCTATCCGGCACTTCATAGGATACCTGCTATCCCACAGCTTTGCACACTGAAGACTATTGCATCATCCCCTTTATTTATTTATTTTTTTCAACATTTTCTATTGGTGCATTATAGGTGTACCTAACAATTTGTTATATATTCACACATGCACATAATATAACTGTGTAATTTGGTTAGTATCACTCCCCAGCACCTCCCCTTCCTCTTCTCCTCTCACCCACATTTTTTGTTCCCTTTCTTCTACTGATTTCCCTTTGATTTTCATGAGATACCTGCCATCCCCCTTATACTTTCTTTTAAACTTTTTTTAATGTTATTGTTTGCTTGTTTTGTTTTGTTTTGGGATATTGGGAATTGAGCCCAGGGCCTCTCACATACTAGGCAGTGCTCTGCCATTAAGTTACATCCCCAGCCTGTACCACCCCCTTTATATTAATCATGCCTTTTTTACTTTCTATAATCTGGTGATTAACATCTTGGGGCCTTAATGGCTCTGGAGGGACTGCCCCTCCCAGGCTAGACACTTCCCAGAGATAGTAAGTGTCTGGCCTGTGAGCGTGCACTTGTTGTGCAAACCCTCCAGACTAGAGCCCCCACTCCCATCACCTCCTTTATGGGGCTCTCACACTCTGGGGCATTATCTCCTGCCTTGGTGATTACCCAAGGCCAGGTTTGAGATAACTAGAGGAATCCTTTATGCCCCATAATCTAATGAAATTTTATAAACAAATCAATTTTAAACCTCCCTACCCTACTACTCTCACCTGTTCCTTCTCTTAGAAACCATTGTTTAGGCTCCTGTTCACATTTCCTCTTCCCTCTGTTTGGTGCTATCCTATGTTTGTTTGTTCCTATTGAGAACTAGGAGTAATAAATTTTCTTCTCAATGGCAGCTCTCATCTTCTGATCTACTGGCTTCTCTATCTAATAATTATAAAAACCTACATTTAAAAACACCCATTTGAGGTGCCCACCAAAAGTGCTCCTTCCCACATTTCTAAAATACCTGTGAAAGTATCATCAAATCAGGGCTCTCTGAAAGTCTGTTAAGTATGAGGGTCTATCCCGGATGGGAGAGTGAGAACTGACTCTCCTCTCTCCCCGCACCATAAACACACACACCAAACTCCACCCAAATGCTTTCTCTCCATTGTCTTCTTTCTTTCTTCCTTACAAAGCAGTTGCACAGGCCTGACCCTGAAGTTTCTCAATCCCATGTAGATGGGGCACCATCTAATTCCAAAGGCTGCAGGACTCAGTGTCAATGGCAGGTCTCCTTGCTCTGTTCGAGCTCATGAGCAAACAGCTGGTCCTCTCTGAGAGTTTTCGTTTCATAAACTCTTCTTTATGTGCTTCCAATAAATCTGATTCGGCTCGATCTGTCTAATCTCATTGACTTCTCCTTTTATCACTGTCAGGTTTTTTTTTTTTTTTTTTTTTTTTTTTTT
>NW_026000153.1:23228781-23293347 GCF_001458135.2 Marmota marmota marmota
ATTTTCAGGTTTTTTTTTTTTTTTTTTTGTGGGGGAATGATGCTAATTAGTTTCCTGGTCTCCACAAGCCAGCAGGCAGTTCCCCTTGAGGAGAAAAGCTCAGTATGCACTGAGGGCCTATGTACATATTAATGTGCCCAATTACATTTGGTAATGTGAGCAGGAGGCATGTGCATCTGGATTTGCACGTAAAACAAATTTGGATTTATAAGCAAAAGCAAAAGGCAGGCAAGAGCTGAGGAACCTCCACACTCACATGGATTTGGCAACTCCTTGCTTCAGTTAGATTAATGGATTAATTGAGAAGAGTTTAAAAGTCCAGACATATTAGTACTGAGATGGCTTAATTAAGCAAGTCAACCTTTAATATTTAATTTATCTTTAATTTCTTTTTATCTAACTCTGAAATGCCTCTTATATTTTGCCTCTCCTTTCTGTCCTTGAAGCTATCACCCTAGTTCAGGACTCATTGCCCTTGCTCTAGACCAGTTTTTACCTTTACAACTCCTTCCCATATCTCTAGGTCCCACCCATTGTCCACAGTCTACCCTCCATGTGGACATGTAGTCACAATTTTTAAATATTGACTGTGTGGATCCAACTCTCCCCTGTCTTGATAAACTTCCCTAACTCCAAAATGCCTACAGAATAAAGGTTTGTGTGCTTGGTGGCTCCTAGTCTATCCTTACTTCCCCTGGTGTTTGTTCATTCATGCTTCTCTTTCTGTTCTAGTCACACTGATGGGGGGAGCAATGTGCCTGGTATCACCACATAGGATGACCAAAGAAAATAAATTCAAATTTCAGAAAAACTACAAATAATTTTGGGGACATACTTATAGTTAGATGTTATTTGATGTTTGTCTGAAATTCAAACTCAATCTGGCATCCTGTATTTAATAAATCTAGCAATCCTTCCCTATTCCTCTCTGCTTCTTCTTTTTCTTCTTTTTTTTTTTTTGTTGTTGTTTGGTACCAGGGATCAAACTCAGGGGCACTCAACCACTGATCCACATCGCAGCTTATTTTATATTTTATTTGGAGACAGGGTCTCACTGAGTTGCTTAGTGCCTTGCTTTTGCTGAGACTGGCTTTGAACTCGAGATCCTCCTGCCTCAGCTTCCCAAGCTACTGGGATTACAGGTGTGCACCACCACACTGCCTGTCTGCCTCTTCTTTCTCAAGTCTTGTCCTCCGCTCAAAGAGCCTGGTTCCATGGAAGCAGGCTAGTGTTGATGGAAATTCTGCAATTGTAATACTTATCACCTTGATTTCCTCTCAATAACATTGTTTGGTCATCTTCACTAGAATGAAAGTCATAAGAAGGTGAGTTCTGTGCCTGATTCTTTAGCTTGACCCTTATACCACCAGAGAATGATTAATTGATTCTGTATAGTAGATGACATCTCTCTGGAACAGAAAGAAGCAAACTGGAGAACAGCAAGACAAGGCGTCAGATGTTCCAAATTCAGGTGATCTCCTGAGATTTATTGCCATGATACTGCAGCCTTAGGAGCTCTGTTCATTCTTGGGCTGGAACTGTGGGTCCTGGGAGAAAAACGAGCTCCTCTTTTTCTGCCATCATTCAGAGTACTCATTATCTATTGTCAGCAAACATCCCCACCATGAGTAGGGCTGGAGGGTGGTGTGATTTCCCAGAACTCAAATGAGTAAATGAGGTCATCATCAATTAAAAAACAGCATTTTTGTTCCATTAAAGGAGTGTCATGACTCCTGAAATTATTGTAGTTGTGCTTGTGTATGTATACTTATGTTCATGTGTGTACATATGAATGTGCATTTGTGTGCCCACATGTATGGTGATAATCTCTTTCAGTAATGGCCCAAAGATTGAGAAACATAAAATGTCTTTGCATAACTTCCACTTAAAGTAGAGCAGAGCTGAGGTCTTGTTTTTGTGGCACAACAAACGTGAAGATATTCGATTGCTTCCTTTGGAAAGGCAAATTGCACCTAGTTGCCCCTCTAGAATCTGCATAGAGGTACAAAGCAAAGCAGTTGCCAGAGGTACTGTTCTAAAAACTGTTGATTCTAAAAACTTGCATTGTAATATTTCAGATGGATCTATGCTTATTATGAAATGTTTTAAAAGTACTTGCATTTATGAATAAGCGGAGAGAAAAAATTCAATTATCTCCAATCTCACTGAACAGAGCTAATAATATCTTTTCTATTCTTTTTTCAGATACTTTTCTGCACATAGCTGGGTTCATATTGTATATATGTTTCTCTCTTTTTAAAAAGATAGTATCATTAGAAGCATTTATCCACATCTTTAAAAATATTGTTAATGGCTGTTCAATATGTCATCAAATGAAAGAAATAATTTTGTGCACCTTCCTCTTTGCAAGTTTAAATAATTTCTGCCTTTTTCCCATTATAAATGAAACTACAAACTATAAATGTTTGCACTCAGATGTAGGTACCCATTTTTTTAATCATTTTGTCTTCTAGATTCAGAGGATTTTGATTGCTAACTCAATTCCAAAGTGTTTGAGTCTTATTATGGATTTGCTACTGTGAAGGTGATGCCCACCCACACTGTCCATGACAGTGACTTGCACACTCACCTAGGTTACCCCTTAGCAGGAAAGGGGCTGCTTCATGAACAAGTGGGAGGGCCAAGACAGCAGCCAACATTTGCACAAAAATTTTCCTGATGTACTTGTTTGCTTATTTATTATCTCCTTTTACTTCCACATGTGAATTGTTCACATGTGTGTGAACAAGGGCTTACACTGCAATTGGCAGTTAAAAAAAAAACTGGAGTCCTAGGACTAGGGTGAGACAGTTTGCTTGTTTTAGGCAAGGGCAACTTGTTTGAAGGAACATGTCAATATCTGCTTGCCTTGCACCTGTGTGCTCAGATAGGCATGAAAAGGGAGACCAGCCAGTGTGTGGCTTCTAAGAGCATCAACTATGTGTCCTTGGACAAGCCTTGCTGTCTCTTCCTTTCTGATAGGAAGACAGAAGTGGTAATGTTATATCTGTGGTTGCAGAACCATGTAAATTAATCCAGATAAAGACTCTGGACAGCACTTAAAGCAGAGAGAGCCAGAGGAATGCTATATGATGTGAACTACTTACCCAGATGGACTCATCCTCTTTCTACCTAGGGATGATGCTTAGTTTGTTAGGTTCTTTGAGAACCCAGCCTGCAATAGTTTGCTCAGTCAACTGTAACAAAATACCACAGACTGGGTGCCTTAAATAACAACCATTTATCATCTCATAGTTCTGGAGACTGGAAGACAAATGTGTTAGCAGGGTTGATTTCTCTCTCCTTGGCTTGTAAATGGCTGTCTTCTTCCTGTGTCCTCAATCTCCAATTTCCTCTTCTCATAAAGCACCAGTCTCCTTGGATTAGGACTCACCTTTTGCCTTCATTACTTCTTTAAAGATCATCTTTCCAAATGCAGTCACATTCTGAACTCCTGAGGGTTAGCGCTTCAATGGTGGATTTTGGGGGACACAAGTCAGCCCACAGCTAATGGTCAATACTAGACCCAATAACAACACTACACACTCCCTTCCTTTTCCAAAGATGATAGGTCCATCATTTCCCTTGGAGTATATGACCACCTTTTTGAATAATCTGATTAGACTATGTAAACACTTGCATATTTCTCTTTTGCTTGGTGGTCAAAGTGCAAAACTAGTCTTCACATAAACCTTTTGTATTCCAATCACTTGTAGAATTTAGGCCTTTAGGTTAGTTGCACTCATCACACTTAAGCTAGAGTAGATGCATTAAAGAAAATTGAAAAGTGTTAATAATTAAATCCCCTTTCATTTCAACTTCTAATGAGGGCAAAGTGGCTGTTAAATGGACTGAAATGAATTTGAAGAATACGTTTGAAGAATGTTGATACATTTCATATGGAAATGTTAGCATTATGAATTATTCCTCTTTGTGGGAGTTTTAATTGATTTATTCTTTCAGTTACTTACTTTATGCTCCTCCTCTTATCCAGTAATCCATGCAAACATCAAAGATCGGCATGAGATGAGCAATAAGGAAATAAAGTGGCAATGTGGGGGCAGGGATGAGACTTTACTCTGGGGAAGAATCAACAATTATTCAAAAAAAGGTTTATTGAGCACTTCTCAAAGTCTCCTAGTGGGACTGGATGTGAGTGGGTCCTAGCAGATGGCCCTGACTTGGACCTTAGGAGATTTAGGGCTTCCTTCAAAGCTAATACACTGATTCAGGATATCACTGGTTTATGCGTGGGATGCATATTGAAAATATGCAAACATATTCTATTATGGAGTCTTCATTTACATAGAAAATAATTATGTTCATGTTAATTCAATTTTTAGGAACTTTTGGTTCAAGGAAACCATGGTATTTCCCCTTCACTGCATCATATTGGAAGAGTATATGTGGCTTGGTGGAGAAACAGCGACGCTCTCTAAGTTCTAGTTTGTTCTTCTTCAATGGGAACTTTGACAATCCAGGTATGGAAGGAGTAGCAACATTAGATGCATTTGTATTCTGGTCAATTTTGATTTTTGAAATTCACTTTTGGGTGAGCCTTTAGAACTTAGAACTGATTCTTAGAAACTCACTTTCAGACTGTCTTGGGTTCAGAAACAGCTGCAGGACTAAAGTGCAAGACACTGTCTCCTGGTCATATCTTGTCCGCATGAGGCCAGGAACCCCAGAATATTCACATTACTTATTATTCCGAGCACTCAGCTGCCGGCTGATGATTGGCTCACAGCGGCCCCAGCAACATCTAGCTGATTGGCTCCTCTGCGCCCCTCTCTGTATTCTATGTTTCATTTGTATTTGTGCATCTCTAATAATTTGGTAAAACTGAAGCATCTGTCCAAAAATGAAGGACATTGAAAAAAAAAATAAAAGCAAAGCAAAGCAGTTGCCAGATGTGGTACACTTAAACATGTCAAAGTGATTTCACACATTCCAGCTTGTTCCATGTTTCTGTGAGAGAATATCAATGCCACTTACCAATGGATAATCCTGTCGCGACCCCTCGCCGGCAAGGGAAAACACGACACAGGATTCTTCTTTCAGCAGTTTATTCAGGCCTTGAGTCATGTATCATCTTCTAGCGCCCGCTCTCGACACGCCCAAGCACAGCTTAATAAAGCCCCCCGCATCCCAATCCCAAGCCGCCACGTGGATCTCTCTCATAGGGTGGTAAGGGATTGCGCGCCAACTCTCCATAAAAGGAGTTGTTTATCACAGGCCACAGTGGAAGCCGGCGCCATCTTCTAATGGCGGCCACGGTCTATAAGAATGGCTTACCACATAATCCTCTTAGGGTAAACTGCTCTAAGGAGATGAGGGAAGGACTGTTCTCATATCGCTGTATTCTAGTCACAGCCCATTCCTGTGGCCAGACACATGGATACTTCTACAAAAGGACCACTCAGATGGGTGCACCACCCATGGAGTTGCAAGTTCCCATCATGCTGGGTTTCTGTTCTCACAACCAAAAGGCTCAGAGGTCACTCCAGGTAAACTGGGCTGACTGGGCTGCACATAAAACCACACAAGAGACACAAATACCTTTTTCAATGGGGTTGCTATGACGGCTCCTCTGACCTTAAAGGTCTGCAGGAAGAGAGAGAGAGAGAGAGAGAGAGAGAGAGAGAACACGCGCTGACCCCTTTTATTGAGGAGAAGCTATTCAAATGAGGCAAGGGGCAGGTTTCAGGGGGCTGAGTCTATCTTCATGATGTCCACTTCAGCAGGTTGACTGACATCTGGATAGGCCACACACAAGGGCACAGTAAGAGAAGGGGACACACACAAGGCACTTCCATGGAAGATTCTATCCTAAACAGGGCAAGGGGTAATATTACAAAGGAACAGGTGAGCGTAGCTAAATCCATGGGGCTGTAGCAAGATACACCCATGCATGAGGCACCGTCCCTCAAACCCAAGAAGGGTGAGGAGAGCTCTGCCACATTTCTGTGACTGAGTGCCTCAGCACCCAGCCAGGGAGTGTGACTCAGTCACATGCAAGGTTGGTCTCCCACACCATCATGGTGTTTGTATGCTATGAGTTAATATTGGGAGTAATTTTTTTTTTCTGATTAAACTAGTAAAACATGAATCTTTTAGAAAAATTGGAATAGATTAACCAATACCTATCAACTCTCATCAAGCAGAATATTTCTTATGGACCTTTTGGTGTGTAACTCACCTGCCTTGTTCTTTTCTCTACATCAAGAAATACATGCGTGTGTCTTTATTTTTGTATTGTCTACAAATTATTTCTCATAAGGGTTCAAAACTGTCATCTGTGATTTCACTTAATTTCTGCCATTAAGTAACTTTCTTTTTGCTTTGAATAAGGATTTTTGAACTGCTTTGCATGTCACAGAATTAGAATTCAATTCTAAAGAAAACAATGCAACAATAAGTGTAAATGTTTTTTGGGGGGTGCTTTTGAAATCATTTCAGAAGGAATTTGCATCTTTCTCACAGAGTCATTGCCGCAAAGTAGAGGAGAGCTTGAAGGAGATGCCCCAGGAGTCACTCTGCTGTCTGTGACTAAGGAGCATGAGGGCCACAAGGTGGCTGTCCAAGACCTCACCCTCACCTTTCACAGAGGCCAAATCACCGCACTGCTGGGGACCAACGGTGCCGGGAAAACCACCATCATGTGCGTCCCAATTTGCTTTCCTTTGTTTCCAGTTTACCCATGACACCGAAGGTCTGATTTCTTTTACTCCTTTTCTTTTCTTTGTATTTTTTTAGTCCAGTTCAGAGTTCAGTGACACAGGAGAGAGTCAGAGCCTTCTCCCCAGAGCGGCTCTATGTCACACAATTACCCAATTACATTTTAGACCTCGAGTAGCTTCTGAGGAAGGATGGGATGCATGGAGGTTTTTGTGTTTTTTTTTTTTTTAACCAAGTCAATCTGTTAATGTTTTTATCAGATCATTATAATTATACATAGTGTTTGGATTCTTTTTAACAAAATTATATGCACAAAGAATTTGATTTTGATCCCCATTTCGTCTCTTCTTTCCTTTCCTTTTCCCTCCCTTTTTTCTCCTTCCTCTACTGATCTTCCTTTCACTCCTTTATTTATTTTTGACTGGTACTTTACATATGTACACAAAGGTGAAAATATATATATTTATATATATACATATATATGTGTGTGTATATATATATATATATATATGTATGTATATAAACACGAGTCTGTCAGAATCGTTTTCATATTTCTTTCCCTTCCTTCTTCCCTCCTTCTAGTTTTCCTCCTACTTCACTGATCTTCCCGATAATCTTTGTGCTTTCTGCTCCCCAGCTTCCTTCTTTCCATTATTTTGTTCTGGCTTCCACCTGTGAGAGAAAACGTTCAACCCTTGATAGTCTACATCTGGTTTATTTCACTCAGTAAGATTTTCTCCATTTCCAGTGGATGGATTTTTTAAAAAATATTTCTTCTTGTATTTCCTACAAATAATTTATTATATTTTACTTTAGTTTTGGAAAATCCTTTGATACTTTCTTTTTTTTTCTTTTTCTAGAGGGCAAGATAATTTCGATTTTTTTCAATAGCAGAACTATATTTGCAAATGTTTAATCATTTTAATTATTTTTTTCCATATTCTGCTTCTTGTTTGCTTTTTTATTGAGATTTGGTTTTTGGCTTAGGGTCCAGGGGTCTAGATTCGATTAAAGAATTGAATTATGTGACCCTGGACAAGCAATAAATTCAAATAGTCATAGTTCTGAGCTGGCGGTAGAACAGGTGGTATGCTAAAGGTTATCCCACTGAAATTATCGGATTTCTCTTAAAAACAATCATATCCCTTTTGTCACTAAATGTATAGGACTAAAGTATGAAGATAATGCAAAGGATTTGCCTCAAGCTTATTATGAAAGACAGAAAATTTATATATACAAGGCTTCAGAATCTATATATGGGCTGGTCACTGCCTACAATCCCAGGGACTCAGGAGGCCAAGGCAGGAGGACCACAAGTTCAAAACCAGCCTCAGCAACTTATTGAGGCCCTAAACAACTTAGTGAGACCCTTTCTCAAAATAAAAAATAAAAAGGGCCATGAATGTGGCTTAGTGGTTTAGTGGCTAAGCAACCTTGGGTTCAATCCCCAGAGGGGGTGGAGGGGAAGAAATCTCATGGGAAAAAAAAATTGGAATAGAATCAAAAAACTCTCTGAGACTTCTTTTAGTGTTTGCAAATTGGGGAAGCACAAGTTATACAGATAATTCCCAAAGCTAGCATTCTACATCTTGCTTTTACTAATGTACAGTTCTGCCCAGGAAAGCTTGGTGTACTTGTTTAACAGAATGATGAGAATTAAATTTGGAGTTCCCTGAAGATTCAAGGCTTGCTGACTAGGCTGCAGCTAGTGAACCTGGGAAGTGCATGTTCAGTCCTGTGCAGTGCTTCTGTCTTTACAGCAGGGCTTAATGAGAATCCAAGAGGCCCACTAATGAGCTCAGTCTTCACCATTAAAAACAAACCTCTTGGAGACTCCTACAGAATATGTATAGTTGGTTCCCCATGTCCATGGGCTCCTCACCCTCAGATTCAATCAATAGCAGGTCAAAAATATTTGAGAGGGTGGGGGTTATGGCTCAGTGGTAGAGCGCTTGCCTAGCATGCGTGAGGCACTGGGATTAATCCCCGACAACACATAAAAATAAAAACAAATAAAGGTATGGTGTCCATCTACAACTAAAAAAATTTTTTTAAAATTGAGAAAAAAATTGCCTCTGTACTGAATAGGTACAGACTTTTTGTCATTATTTCCTAAACAATATAATATGATAACTATTTTATACACCATATTCATTGTATAAGTATTAAAGTCATCTAGAGATGATTTAAATGATATGGGAGGGTTGCATAGGTTATTTCAAAACACTACATTGTGTGTTTTTTGGGGGGAGTGGAGTAAGGGGTTAACTAGGGATTTAACCCAGAGGTGCTTAAACACTGAGCCACATCCCCAGTCCTTTTTATTTTATGTTGAGACAGGTTCTTGTTAAATTACTTTGGGCCTCACTAAGTTACTAAGGCAGGACGTCCTTCCTCCTGCCTCAGACTCCATTTTATATAAGGTATTTGAGCATCTGAGGGTTTTAATATTCATGAGGAGTTGTGGAACCAACTTCTAAGGATACTGACTTTTCCTCTATAAAAGTAAAGTTGGATTTTCATCTGCAAGAATGATCTGTGTTCACAGTGTATTACATGGGAACACAGACATTATCTTATGTCCCCATAAATTATTCTAGAATCTGTTACACATGGAATTGTGCCTGTTTTTTTTTTTTTTTTTTTTGAGATGGGATCTAGCTATGTTGCANTTTTTTTTTTTTTTTTTTGCTTAACCCATTCACGCCTGGTTGCAGTCTATCAGCAGCTTGGTCTTATGATTGATGGGTGGTATTCCATTGTATGGAGACTCCACAGTTTGGTCATGTTTTCATCTGTTGGTGACAATTAAGCCTGTTCCCAGTTTTTAGTGACTGTGAACAAAGCTGCTATGAATATTCATGTACATACCTTCATATGGCCATGTTTTAATTTCTCTTGCATAAATACTTAGGATTATATTTGATAGTCCTAATATAGGTGAATTCTTAACATTTTATAAACAGTTGAAATGAGGAAGCAGAACTAGGCAATCCTCAGCTTGGAGAAGTCAGATAAGTGAGTATTGGGTAATGGATCACTCAACTCTTGTGGATTTGATAGGGGCAAATAGCCTGGTGAAAGCAGGAGGAGGACTGGCCACAGATTGGAAATCTAGGTTGACATTTCTGTTTGCTCATGTTCAGTTACGAGGACCTAGGTAAATATGTTATTTCTTTAGCTTGATTCCTTTTGTATACAAATAAAGTTGGATTTTCATCTGAAAGTCTGATACAACTTTAGTGCTCTATGATCACAGTGCTCCATATGGGGGTATAGACATGATCATATGCTCACATTTCCAAGATTAATCAACCAATGTCCCCTGAACCTCCTTAGAACCTTTAACTGCGGATGTAGAAACTGTTGGTTCTTCACAGAATGCACGTATCATCTGGGAGTTGATTGGATCATCAATGTTCAGAGTCTCAGCATCACTTTTATCCATGCTAATTTGTTTTCTCTGGCAGATCCATGTTGACAGGGCTCTATCCTCCCACTTCTGGGGCCATCATGATCAATGGAAAGAATCTGCAGACAGACTTGTCCCGGGTCAGGATGGAGCTGGGGGTGTGTCCGCAGCAGGACGTCCTATTTGCCAATCTCACCGTCCGGGAACATCTCCTACTCTTTGCTTCCATAAAGGCACCCGGGTGGACCCAGAAGGAGCTACAGCAGCAAGTCAACAAGTTAGTAAACAGTAGTCTCTTCACTCCTCCTGTCCTTACCTAGTTCTGTAAGTGAAGAGTGTAGAAAGAGACACATTAAAAAATCAGCTATGCCTGTGTTTATGGGAGGAAGACATTTAGCAAATGGTTCTCAACCATAGAATTAAGACACCCACAAATACAGGGAATATCAGGGAAGGCTTTCCAGGGAAGGTACTGTATTTGATCTGTTATGTCTTTGAAGTGGGGAAGAGCTGAGCAAATGTGGGAAAGTGTGGATAAGCTGCTGGAGGAATTTTATGTGTCTGGAGCTAAGGGTTCCCAGGGGTATCCTAAAATAAAAATAACACAGAAGCAAGCAGGCGAACTGGTTGTAAAGAACCTTGTTAGTCACAGCAAGGAGTTAGAACTGTGTAGTGCACTTACAGGTGTTAAAGAGCAGGGGATTGTGCTTGGCTTCAGATCTAGAAGGTAGGTCTTGCTACACTATAGCAGATGCCATAGTCACGGGGGAGACCAGATGGAAGGAGCACTGATAGTACATCTGAGACCAGGCACAAGAATGTAAATCACACTGTCATAGGTCACTGCAAACTGAGGAGAATAACCTGGGTTGGATCAAAGAGGATTGTGGAACATGGACTGAAAGATGGGGTTCTTAGGCAGCTATGACAGAGATCCAGGGAAGAGAAGGTGGT
Source organism: Marmota marmota marmota (assembly GCF_001458135.2). Lineage (NCBI taxonomy): Eukaryota > Metazoa > Chordata > Mammalia > Rodentia > Sciuridae > Marmota > Marmota marmota. The sequence goes on from NW_026000153.1 coordinate 23,239,826, forward strand.
GGATTGGGTTGGTGGGAGAACATAAGCTTTGCAAAAGTGAGCAGAAGAAATTTGAGGAAGGGGAAGGCTGGTGGGATCCCTTAGCACGTCTTTGGAAGGAAGTGCTAAAGGGGTGACCTATACTGAGAGTGACCACATGTGTGGTCTCAGAGCAGTGTCTCTTCCCTGGGAGGCAGAGAGGGCTGTCTCCAGTTTATAGATGAGGAAACTGAAGCTCAGGGCAACGGAGCCATGCAGTTCATACAGGCAACGTGAGTATACCAAGACTCTCAGATGCCAGGTGCATTCTGCTGCCTTTCCTTTGCGATGGTTTCTCGGCTGTAGCATGAGAGATGGGGGCCTCTGGAGAAGTGCCAGGTAAGGGAAAGGGTATTCTCCAGCACATTTCTGGTGGTGTTCCCTTGACTACAAAATGAACATTTCTTAGTAAGTTCCAGTGGTTTGGGAAATGAAGATGATTTGTTAGTGATTATAGAACAGCACTGGAAGGTGGCAAACTGCTTCTCCAGAAATACTTTGCTGCACTAGTTTTAACTTAACCACTTAACCAGTGCTTAACCACTGAGCCACATCCCTAGCCCTAGCCCTTTTTATGTTTTTAAATTTTGAAATAGAGTCTTGCTAAATTGCTTAGGGCTTTTCCTCCTGCCTCAGCCTCCTGAGCCACTGGAATTACAGGTGAGTGCCACCATGTCTGGCCCTTTTCCCCTCTTAAAATTCACCTTCTTGGCACGTGAGAAAGGCATTCTCTACTGTACGGTGGGCTCGTTCATACCTATGATGTCTTCAGAAAGTGAATATGAATAGTTATAGTGTAAATAACAATGGACTCTTGAATGTACAGGGAAAAATGTTCACTTTTTACTATGTAAGCCTGTCTTAAATTTGAGTAGATACTTAATAAGAAATGACTAGACATTGTATGTCTACATATTACAAAATAACAAATTGGTTAAGTACAACCAAATTTCTTATATTAAAAGTCACAGGTCACTTATTTTAATTTAAAATATTGTGTCTACCCTGGGCTATAGTAAACTCTACAGTGATCGTGATTGGCGGTTTAAATCATGCACCTAACAATGCTACATTGGCTTCATCTTATTTGGGTACCAGGCAACCTTAATGGTTATCAATGCACAGCATGTTACCTGGCAACAAAGCCAATTTTGCAAAAGCAATCAGAATGAGATCATGTTCTAGGACAGTAGTTCTCAATTAGAGGGAGGGAAAACTGAAAACACTGGATTTAGAACCAACATGCTCCTTATTAGTGTCCTGTAGCACCCCTTGTTTTCCATAATGTCTAGCTTAATTAAAATGTGAGCTCAAGAGAGTGGCGTCCCTCGCAGAAGCTTTAGAGTGAACATTTGTCAAGAGACATGTTGTTAATTTTTTTTTGGCCTTTATTTTTGCCTGGAGAAGATGAATAGTCAAGAGAGGAACATGTCAGGGTTTTGAATCAATGAGATGTTATATGGTTAATGTTACCCTTTAGAGTTCTGGCCTACACTATGGAACTCAGGTTGGTGGTAGTAACAAGATCAATGAGGGCGTATGTGCAGGTAGAGCAGAGGGAGAGAGGACAGTGGACTGAGCCTGGACACAATGATACAGTGATGGACAAATGAGGAGGAACAAGTCAAAAGGCAAGAGAAAGCAAGAAAGAAGGAGGAAGAAAAAAGAGTGGACTAGGCCCACTGAGGAGGAAGAAGATCAGTGCATCAGTGCTGTTGCAGGCCAAGTATGAGGAAGACTGAGAAGTGACCTTTGGGGCTAGCATGCAGACGTCTTTAGCAACCTCCAGAAAAGCCATGTCAGTACTGTGCTAGGGGTGAAAATCTTACTCAAGTCAATTAAAGAGAAAAGGGAAGGAGAAAATTGGGGAGAAAGTTGGTAACAATACATTTTCCCAGGATTTTTTCTGCAAAAGGGAGAAAATAAATGGGATGGTACCAGAATGGAAAATTGAGGTCAAGAGAAGGATGCTTCAAAGACACAACACACAGTAACATATCTGTACATTGCTGAGTGTGGTTCAGCAGAGAATGGGTAATTGGGATGCCCTAGAGGCTTGGTGGAACACTACCTATAGAGGACAGGGAAAGGGTCCTAGAAGAAGAGCTGGCAATTGGCTATCCTGAGAGCACAGTTGGTTCAGGTAAGATAGCAAGAAGCAAGGCAATTGATTCATGTCAGATAGCAGAAGGTAAAGGGAGCCTGTATTCAGCATCAACATTTTTCAGGGTTAAGGGTGCATGCAAAGAAGTTATTACATTGATGTCCATGGACTTAAAAACTTGGAAGTGAGGGGAGGAAGGACCTCAAGGGAAGAGGAACAATGAAAAATTGATTTTTGTGGAGTAAAGTTGATTGCTGAGTAGAGAGAGGGGTTTTAAATATAGATGTGATCAGAAAAGAATTCACAGAATTGAGACACTGGAGGAACTATGGTAGCTGGAAAGACAAGGTCTAGGGTCTGCCTTGGTCGTGAGTCATTGGGACTGGTGAAGGTGAATGGAGAATGCTCTATACTAGATTTAAAGTTCCCACAATGCCTGGGGCTTTACTATTACCTTTCTCATATTTTACTATACTTTCCTGTCTTATTTCTTCACATATATTTTTTAAAACTATAAATAAGATTCGATTTATTTCTCTAGCCAAGCAGATGGCAGGCACCACACATTGTAGGGGTTCACTAAATGTTTGCCGAATAAATTGTTGAACAGACGCTTGAAGTGAAACCTCTAAAACAGGGTCCCCAGTAGATAAGTGGAGTCAATATGAGAGAAAGTCCTTTCCTTCTTTTCCTGCTGCTTAGCAATATTCTCAATTAGAGAGTTTTCATGTTCTTTTGAGAAGGAATTTGAAATTTAAATTTGCAGAAAGTATTTGCTTCTTTTTGGTATGTGACTGATCAATAATTAAAACAAAATACTAGCCCCTCTATAACCTTGGATTTTTCAAGAAAAATTATCAAGTAAAAATATTTGACCAATATTTGCAAATTGTTTTCTGCTTGTATTAATCAGCTTTTCATTGCTCTAGCTAAAATATCTGACAAGAACAACTTAAAAGAGAAAATATTTATTTTGGCTTTTAATTTCAGAGGTCTCAGTACATGGTAGAGCAACTGAATGGTTCTAGGCCCAGAACAATGCAGTTGGTCAACCAATTGTGAAGCAGAACATCATGGTGGAAGGGCATGGCAATGGGAAAGGAGGAAAAATAGAGAGAGGGAACAGGGAAAGATATTACTTCCCAAGGCAATGCTACTAGTGACCTACCTTCTCCAGCCACACCCCACTCACCTTCAGTTACCACCTGTTAATCTATTCAAATCATTAATACATCAAATGATTAATCTTATTATGCCCCTACTATCCAGTCATGTCCTAAAACCTCCCACCTCTGAACCTTGCTATTTTGGGGACCATGATTTCACAAATGAACTTTCTTGGGGACATTGCAGATCCAAACCATAATATTTCTCTAATCTTTAAATTTGATCAAAGTAGCTGAACCACAACCAGAAACCAATGAAATGGAAATGGCTGGACTTTACAGCTCTTGAGGCAATGTTTTAGTCTCTCCAGACAACACTGTGTGACTTAAAGTCCTAGGAATATATCCTTTCCTGGAGAACAAGTCAAGTCTTTAGACCTCTGTTGATGTTAATGGGTATACCATGGGTACAAATTAAGTCATCAGGCTCCATACTTTGTTCTGGGAAAATAAGCATAATATCCTTGAAAAAGGACTATAGTCCATAGCAAGAGTGGGATCATTAACAGCTATGTCTGATGGGTGTCACAGTGACCCAGTGGATGCCTGTATGCTATAAGGGCACAGTCTGGCTTTAGATTGCTAGGTTTAAATCCAGCCCTGCCATTTGCTTAGAAATCTGTTTGCAATATATACTCTCTCTACCTTTGGTTTCCCAAATATTATATGGCTCCAACAATAGGAAGAACCATTTTGGAAAGTTGTGTAGAATATATTTATTTATATGCACAAAGCAGTTAAAACAAAACCTGGCATAGAATGTATGTGTAATAACTGATAATTATGATTAACCAGGATAAGTGCTAAAAGTTTTTAACATTTAAAAAGTTATAAATTTATAAATTGAATAAATGACATTCTTCAAACCCATGATTAAATTCTAGTATATTTTGATGTGAACAGAAACTTGTACTTCAAGCTAGACTTCTCAAGACCAATAACTCACAGTCTCTTGTGGGTTACCCATGGCACTATGTTTCTTCTCCTTGTGTTCTAGTTGGGTGTGTGTATATGATGTCTTCACAGGATGCTGATCTCCTAGAGAAGGAACTATGCTTTGTTGTTGTTCCTATCCCCAAATGTACATTGTAAACACCCAGCACTTGTGGATAGCATTGTGCAATCTTGAAAGAATTTATAAAATGCACTCAAATAAAATAGATTCATACTTATTCTCTCTACCTCATTGTTACTGTCTATCACTCTTGGCTTTACCAATTAAGAAAAAAAATGATGAATAAATTTGACCATAAAATATTTTAATATGTTAAAGTTCAAAATGTATTAGAAAAGCAGATTTCCATCAAAAACAAGCAAATTCACAGAGTAAAACAGACTGATGCTAGCCAGTTGCCTAAGGGATAAGAGAAAGCAAACCTCAGCCATTATAGAAACACAGGGCCGTCACTTAACACCTTGCCTGGCACCTGTGCAGGGAATGAGCTGTGACAGACCCACAGGTAGAGGTTAGAGTGTCTCAGAGTCAAAACCACTCCTGAATCACAAGGCCAAGAATAACGAGAAGGTGGGATTTCGTCCTGTTTGGGGTGTAAAGTGAGGTAGCACTGTAGGTCTGCCCAAAAATGTAGTATAGGCATTCTGAGCTGTATCAATTTAAAAAAAGGGGGGGGGGTGGTTTAATGTAGAAATATAATCAGAACATGAATGTTCGAGAATATTTGACAATTTATTGACATATTTTCTTGTCTGTCTTCTCTACTGACTGATCTCTGATTACTGGGTCCAGACTGAGCTTGAGAGGGTCACATCCACTGCTGTATTGGAATCACCCAGATGGGAACATGTTGGTAGAGTATAGGGTCCAGCAGTTTCCTGCTGAAACGGAACCATTCATCTTCCTGTTTCTAACTTGGATGTTGTCAACAGTGGGTAACACAGAAAGCAGGTGCATATGTTACTGCCAAAAGTTTAGGTTGAGATTTAACCAGCAGAAAGTACACTCGGAACTTGAACTAAATATAAAATGCATAGACTGAAAACTAGACACTAAGAAGCTAGCTAGAGCTCTTCCTGTGTTAGGATAGAAAATATATAAATAATAAAGCAGACATGAAAAATTTACTTAGTCATCAGGCAAGCAAGTTCTTGGGACTCACTCAGTGCTTTGCTTAGTATTCTGGAAGGTTTCCAAACTCGACTCTTGCTGAATCTCAAGATTATGTGGAACCTCTGTGATTCTACAGCACCTGTGTAGTCTGACAGTCTCCCTGAGTTCAGAGAGGCCCTTCAGTTGTTGGCTATCAGGAAGTGATAAGAAGTCCTGAAGCTTAGGGCATCAAACCCACTTGGTTTGAATGTTCAGGGGAATGTTTCAGGGAGGCATGACTTAAACTGGGTCTTGAACAAGGAGTGAGACTTCAATCAGGTGATGAGGTAGGAGTAGGTCTCTTCCTGTGGACTTAACAGAGTATAATGATGGTAAGGAGTGGCAGTTATTTGTGAGAAAAGATGGTGGAGCCATAGACATGGAGGGTAAAGCTTCATGCAGGGAAGTCTTTGGGCTAGGTATCTGAAATTTTCTGGAACTCTCAAGAATGAAAAATCCCTGAGAGAATAAGAGGCTTATTTTTATATTAATGGAAATTGAGGATTTATATTTTGTAAGTGGCATGTCCTTGGGACTTCCTAATTATTTAGGAAGTTAGGGAGATACAATTTGAGTACCTAGTGGTCCAGAGAGTTAAAGGCCTTGTCAAGTGAGCCCTGAAGCTTTTTCTTCTTCTGACCACACTGGTGCTTCAGCCATTCGACCATATTGAAGAGATGTTGGTCTGTCCTTGGCAGGATGTCTGAATGAAATGGAGAGGCTTCTCCGGGGAGGAGACAAAGTATTTTATAGTCACCTTACTTGGCAGACACTGTTGACCAGCATCACACTTAACAAAGGGGTGTGGTGTCATCCACCCATGTGGAAGGGCAATGCTACTCTGTAAAGACTCCTATGCACATGTATCATCCAAGCCTTTTTGATGTACCTGTGGTTTATAAATATCTCAGTCACCATAGTCCTTGTAGGTGGAGTGGAATTCAGAGCAAAGCTTTCAAGTGTTGGAGAGAAGAGTGAAGCCGTTCTTCTTGTTTCAGAACTCTCAAGGATGTGGGGCTAATTCAGCATCAGCACAAACAAACTCAAACTCTCTCTGGAGGCCTGAAGAGGAAGCTCTCGATTGGCATTGCTTTCATGGGCACATCGAGGACAGTGGTTCTGGATGAACCTACAAGTGGGGTGGACCCTTGCTCCCGGCGCAGCCTCTGGGACATTCTGCTCAAGTATCGGGAAGGTAAGACTTGGGCCTTGTTCCATTTTGTCTCCCCACAATGTTGTGGCACAGAGAAAGAATAGCTATTATATGTGAGAATCAAGTCACTGCACAATAACAATATATCTTTTTTGGGGAGGAGGTACTGAGGATTGAACCCAGGAGTACTGAATCACTGAGCCACATCCCCAGCCCTTTTAAAATATTTTATTTAGAGACAGGGTCTCGCTGAGTTGCTTAGGGCCTTGCTAAGTTGCTGAGGCTGGCTTTGAAGTTGCAATCCTAATGCCTCAGCCTCTGGAGCTGCTGAGATTACAGGTGTGCACCACCATGCCCAGCCACAATAAGGATGTCTTATTCTTTCTGGAACAAATAAAATCTTCAGATGATTTTAAGATATGTTTGATCATAGCTCTGTAGTACTCAGAATGCTTACTTTGTAATTTGTCCTCTCAGTATTAGCAATGCAACTTGCATTGAGCATTATCATACATGATTTCAGTTGAAATTGTCTTTATCCATATTGTGCTTCACTGTGGATGCACGGGTGATTAAAGAAGACATTAAAGATCATCTAGGATCAACGGTCCTGTGTGGGTCTTCTGAGGCTGTGGAAAATATCTGAGATGATCTACACAAGGGGCAAAGATCTATCTGGCCTTATGGTTTCAGAGGTTTCAGTCCATGATTGGTTGGCTCTGTTGCTTTGGGCCTATTGTAGTACAGTTCCTCATGGTGGGAGCATGTGGTGAAGAAAGATGTTTACCTTGTGGCTAAAAAGCAATGAGGGAGACAGGAAGGGACCAGGGCCCTGACGTCCCCTTCAGGAGAATGTTCCCAACTTCCTTCCACCAGGTGCTGTCTCCCAAAGGTTTTACCACCTCCCAATAATGACACAGACTGGGGACCAAGACTTTAACACATGGGCCTTTGGGGGACATTTAAGATCCAAACCTTAGCACTTGCTTTTCTTTCTTTTTTTAAAAAATGTTATTAGTTATTCATAGACCTTCATTTATTTATTTGTTTATATGTGGTGCTGAGAATTGAACCCAGTGCCTCACACATGCCAGGCAAGTGCTCTACCACTGAGCCACAACCCCAGCCCCACACCTTCTTTTCTCAGATGAGGAAACTGAGGTATGGAGAGTTGGGCATGTGATGGGCTCACAAATGGAGAGAAAATTCACTGCATGAAAGGGGAAACTCATGTTACTGACTTAGAGGGTCCATGTTTCTCATCTCTATTATTTCTTATTTTCAGTGGAGGGCATTGGATGGGTAGTTACTAATGTCCAACCTCTGGTTCTTTGTGTATCCCTGACATCTAGGAAGCATTGCTACAGTATTTTGTATAGAAACATTCTTGTTTGGAAAGAAACATGGGTAATAGCGAAACATATCTTGGTGCTGGTGAATAAGTTTAGAAGCTTCAGAAGCAAGATTAGTACATGATCTTACACACTGTCTTTTTAAATTTTTGCTTTTGGTTTTTTTGAGCATAATGTCTTCCTCAGTCTTGGCCTGAATCCTGGGGGATTGGTTACTGAAGGAAAATAAAAGCAATGATAAGAAAGGACCTTTCTTTTTTTTTTTCTTTTTTCTTGTTTTTTTAACCATCCAGAACCAAAGAGGCTCAGAATATTGAATTCTCTCTTAGAATAGAGGCTCCAGTCTATCACTTAAGGCCTGCCATAGGGTGAGATGAGAAGGGAGAAGGGTAATTCAAATGGGGCATAAAGGAATCATCCTGTTCCTGTCCCACAATTTTAGGGGAAATTTAGAAAGAGAGGACAGAGAAGGGATCAGGGATAACAAGCAAACAAATATGGCATTTTTTTTTTTTGCTCCCCATTCTAGGCTTGGGCTTGGGCTTGGGCTGGGTAATTAATGAAAAAGTGTGCTCCACGTGGCTCCTCAGTCTGGGTGCAGCCACATCAAAGTTCATGAGACTGAGTGGAATGCTGGGACCCAGGGGGGTATTCTCAGGCCCATGGGCTTCCATACTGAGGAGAGCTTGCTAAAGATGCTGCCATGGAAGAGTGGTGTAGGGGGTAGACTTGAAGCTGGCTGGCTGGAAGCCTGGTTTAGATTTAGGGATGTAGGTCCGTAGGATCTAGTCAAGGTGGAAAGAGCCCAGGAGTACTCTGTACTTTGAGACCCGACCCTTTTGGGTTGCTGCCCAACCCACAGACACTAAGACAGGGAGGGGGACAGTAACAGGTGGTCTCCCGGAAACCAGAGGAGGTTGACCACATTGCATGCAAAGATCCCAATCCTTTGCAAAGGCTTCTTGTTCCATTTGCCTAAATGGGCTTTGGGGATAAATGTAAAGGGCAGAAATGAGGAAATGTGAACTTTTTGTGCAAGTCCCAGAATGTCACTTAAAGAAACTGATTACATTTTGAGATGACTCTAATTTAGATTGGACTAATAACATTTTCCCTGCCTCTGTAAGTGTGGACTGATACATAAGGAGGATGAGAGATAGACAAGAAGATTACACTGCCTCTGCACTGTGACTTGTTGTGCAAATGAAATACCAAAAGCCCACTACTCTTGTTTATTTTAAAAATCAGAGATGGATGCTTAAAGGTTTAGCTGACAGAACATTTTAGTAGTGAACAGAAAGTTTACTTTAGACAGAAAACCAGATACAGTGTAAGTCTAAAAGACAGATTTCTTCAAATTCTTTTGTTATAAATTAGATATTATTTTCTCACTTTTTTTTTGTCTTTGGAAGACTTCTTTGGAATTGTCCTTGTATTGATTGAAGTGCAAAACCAATAGGGTCTAAGATTAGTTAGTTAGGCTGATTAGTTAGGCAGTTACTGATAGAAAAATGCATTTTCAAAAATCAAAATGTATAACCATTTCTAGAAACAGCCCCAAACCTTCAGGTAACTGATAAGAGCTCTGTGAGATTGATCCAACACTGCACAAAAATGAATGGTACCTGCTGAGTAGGAAGAGATTCTTCCATCAGAACACCAGTACACTGGGAGCTCAATCTATTGGGAATTTCACGTGTGTATTTCCTACTTAGTCGGGAACAATGTGAGCTCTTGATCAGCCCTGGTGCCATTACTTCTGTGCTTCTCATGTAAAGATCCATTAAGAAGCAAAAGATATCAGAACAAGTTGGCATATCACAACTAAATCCTTGTACTGGATTTGATGCTTGGCTCTTATTTGCTGTATGATCCTGGAAAAATGGTCAGATTCCTCTGAGCTTCAGTTATCTAATTTTCAAATTGAGACAATTATATCATCACAGAGGATTTTACAAGAAGTAAATGTGCAATATGTAAAAGTGCATAACTCAGTACCTACTATGTGGGTACTTGATCCATGACAGGCTGTCATTGTTATTATTAAAACAGATGAGAGAAGGTAAATGTGGGAATTACAGGTTTTGGAGGAAAAGAGGTAGAGTATGTCATCTGAATTAGGGAGAGAAACAATGAAAGAGTCTCTTGGGGGAAAACAGAGTATTAATATTGTCCTTTGAGATTTAGGATTTTTCTCAAGTTGCCCTAACAGCAGTAAGGAACCATCATGGCTCAAACATCTGTGACTGTTTTAAGTTCATTGAAAATTTATCTGTTATTTATTTACAATCCCAGCTTTACTTAGGTATATATGACAATGCAGATTGTGTGCTTTTGTTGTATATAGCATAATGTTTTCATACATGCATATATCATGAAGTAATTATGTCAAGCTAATTAACAGGTCTATTGCCTCATAAACTTTGTGTGTGTGTGTGTGTGTGTGTGTTGAGAACATTTAAGTTCTAATTTCATGTATACAATGCATTATTATTAACCATAGTCATCATGCTGTGCAATAGATCTCCAGAATTCATTCATCTTGCATAATTGAAACTTTATACCTTTAGCCAAAATCTTCCTGTTCCTCTTTCCATTTCTGCAGCCCCTAGCAACCACCATTCTACTTTCTCTTTCTCATTTGGAAATTTAGATTCCAGTGGACTTCTATTTTTAGACTACCTCATTGTATGGGGACATATCTGAACTGCGTGAGACCTATAATCAAAGAAACTAAACTGCCTCTGATCCCAGGCCAGGAGTCGAGCACATTTTCTTAGCATCAAAGGACTAAGGGGCAAAGAAATGGTTCCTGGTCTTTAGAACACATCTATAGCAAGAACTAGTCCCTGCAGGCCCTCCTCCCTGCTGTTCTTGGGTCTATATTTCGTGTTTTCTTTAAAGATGGATTTTATAAAATGAATTAGAGGCATAGTCTTTTAATCCTTCCTCTCTATTGAAAAATATAAAATCAAATAGGGTTAAAAACATCTTCAGCCTTATCTCTTTGAGAGTTTGCTTTTGCAATCAGAATCAATCAATACATTTGTTCTACTTGATAGAACAGTTCGATGGGGCTCAATGTAAGCCAATGAGGGAAGTAGAAACTAAAAGTCAGAACAGCTTCTCTTTATGTTACTGAAATAAACTTTACCTTTAGCTTCCCTGGTCTCTGCTCTTCTAAGGAAATATGGTGCCTTTTTCTCCCAAGGAAAGGTAGTAAAATTTTACAAGATGCTAGAACTCATGGAGGATACATGTGAGCTAAGCATTGAAACAGTGTCCCTATCTGGTCAGTCAGGATGGTTTCACCTTCTGAGAAGGCCCAGATGAATGAATTCACATGGTTCTGTCATCCCTGATCCCTAAAGGTACCCATATATGCCAGGACAATTTAGACATAGTCATTTTTAAAGATTACTCTATGGTTTAACCTAGAGCTTGTGGTTTTCTTACATAGTAGCCCTTCCGTAGGCTATAGCCCATAGAAGATCAGATCAGAGAAGAGAAAGATGCTCACCCAGCTTTTTAAACATTTCTGTGTCTTCTTTACATTCATGTGGCTATCTGCCTCTAAGTCTTAAGGAATGAGGTTTTGGCAAAGGGACTTTGTGTTTTGCACCTCAGTTTTACCATTAGGACATGGCAGAGTGGCTCCCCCAAGTGCATCCAGAAGGAGTTGGAGGATTTATAAAAACAGCAGTCATGACCTTTGGGGAAACTGTAAAATAAATAGTTAAAGAGTTTTTAGTTTGTAAAGTGCCCTTGGCTAGGTCTTTTCCACAGTATCCATTTCAATTTTTTCTGCTTAAAATTGGTGGCTGCCTTTTTAAAATTGTGTCAAGGACCTGCCATTCTCTGAGGAAGAATAAATGGTCTTCCTCAGAGCCTTTGTCACATTGATTCTGATGTGCCTGTGCTTGGACCTAGGTCGCACGATCATCTTCACAACCCACCACCTGGATGAAGCTGAGATGCTCAGTGACCGTGTGGCCGTCCTGCAGCAGGGGCGGCTCAAGTGCTGCGGTCCTCCTTTCTGCTTGACAGAGGCCTATGGCCAGGGACTCAGCCTGACGCTCACAAAGCAAGTAAGGAGTACGGCTCTTTTGGTGTCATTGGAGAAGTTCCCTTACTGTCTGTGGCATAAGGAACAAATTGTGACAGTCACTTGACAATAATACCTAAATGGAGGCCTTTTGTGCATAATAGTCAGTTGCCAAAATATGTCCCTCCAGGGCTGAGCTAGGCTCTGTGAACCCAAAGGTGCATTTTATCTGCTAGAAGAAAATGCACAAGGGTTCAGAATGACCTGACAGGTACTAGGAGCTGCTGCCGAGTATTCTAGAAATATTTTTCTGACAGGGAGTCTAAATTTTGCCTCAAGTCAGAAGCAGAGTAGTAAGGAGCTATAGCAAGTGTGGTGGGACTCGAGATATGCAGAAGCATCATTGTCTACTATCAACGGAGCAGGCCTTGGTGGTCCTGGAGTTGATCCAGGAGGTGTGGGAAGTCACTGTCAGTTCTCAATGACTATGTCTGATCCTTGGTGACCTGAAGGAAGTCTGCCCTTGACCTCTGTTCTGTGGTTCCCATTTGCCTCCTCTCTAGCTTAGAGTATCTTGCCATCCTTGAGATGGCTTGTTTTCTTCTTCAGTTGGGAATCCTTGTCTCCCTTTTAAGAAGACTCAACCTTGTTTCTTGCAATCCAATTGCTAGAACTTGAGTCTCCTTTGTGATTGTTCCATGGGATGGAGGGTGTCTCATGAACACAGACCCCTATAAATAGGCTGCAGTGCATGTAAGCAAGTTGGGCATGTGGGTCTGACCTTGCCAGGTTTATCACTGAGGATTTATATTATTATTATTACTACTACAACTACTACTGCTACTACTTGTGGTAATGGGGATTGATTGAACCCTTGACCTTGCACATATCAGGCAAGCACTGTACCACTGAGCCACAGCCCCCAGCCTATTGATTTATATTTTTAACAAAGAAGAAACAAAGAAAATTATACTGTATTATTGAATGCCTACCACTTAAATACAGTATCCCATTCAAGTTTTGAAGTGGAATGTGTTTAATTTGCTTATGAGTTTATAGGTAATTGACTGGTATGTGTTTGGATTGACGTTTCTTACCGATTTATCACTCTGTTTTCTTTTTGATAGCCCTCTGTTTCTGAGGTCCGTGATATCGAGGACATAGCTTGTGTTACATCCCTAATACAGCTCTATGTACCAAAAGCATTTCTCAAACACAGCAGTGAGAGTGAGCTGACCTTTGCCATCCCAAAGGACACAGACAAGGCCTGCCTCAGGGAGCTCTTCCAGACCCTGGATCAGAACTTAGAGCAATTGCACTTGATGGGATATGGAATCTCAGACACCACATTGGAGGAGGTACTAAGATATGCAGAAGCTTTTGTGGCCAGTCTCCATGCAATGAAGAGACTTGGGCAGAGGGAGGGGATGGAGAACATGGTGCATTTTTATTGGTGTCAAGCACAGTGGAAGCCTATAACTGAATGTAGTCATCTGACAGGTGACTGTTATTGTGGGGATATAGTATTCCTGTGTTTGAGAACTTTTGTATCTTTAATCAAAGATCAGTAAATATTTTATTCACTATCTTCAATAGGGAATGGTTGGCTGATTATAATTCATCACCTGGAAGTTCCTGCTTCCATACTGTGGATTTCTGTCTAGGAGCTGTGGCCTTAAACTGGGCAAACGGATCAATGCAGGAGAATCTAGTATGCAAACACTGAAGAGTCCTGGGCAGCTCCCCACCTGCAAGCATCCCTTCCTCTGTGCTGGGGTTGGGACCAACCATTGGATGTGATTTCTTTATAGCATCCAGCCAACAAGAGTCAGATAGTGGGATTTCCTCCAGGAGGAAGTTGGTGTGTTGTGCAGTCCAAACAAAAATAAGCCTTGTGTGTGGTCCTTGAAGTTGGGTCTGTGTGTGAGCCAAATTTGAGCTTGCATTTGACATTTCTATCAACTCTAGAAAGTGCTGCAGATTAAAGAAAAAAAAAGAAGTACTACAAACTAGAATAAAAATTAACCTCAACAGAATTTTGGACCAGTTGCTCTACTTTATCAGATTCAGGAATAATAGTAGGTAGTAATGCCTGATAAGGTCTGTTTTTTAAAAAATTATTTATTTATTTATTATAATTAGGTATATATAACAGCAGAATGCATTTTGATTCATTGTATACAATTGCAGCACAATTTTTCATTTCTCTGGTTGTATACCATATAATGTTGCACTATATTACAGTCATATATACCTAGGGTAATGGTGTCCATCTCATTCCACCATCTTTCCTGCCCTCATGTCCCCAATCCCTCCCCACCCTCCCCTTTACCAAAAGTTCCTCCATTTTTCCATGTTTCCCCCCAACCTCTGTTATGGATCAGCATCCACTTATCAGAGAGAACATTCAGCCTTTGTTTTTTTTTTTTTTTTTGGTATTAGCTTATTTCGCTTAGCATGATATTCTCCAACTCTATTCATTTACCTGCAAATGCCATAATTTTATTCTCTTTTAATGCTGAGTTCTATTCCATTGTGTATGTATACCACAGTTTCTTTATCCATTCATATATTGAGGGACATCTAGGTTGCTTCCACAGTTTAGCTATCATGAATTGAGCTACCATAAACATTGATGTGGCTGTGTTACGATAGTATGCTGATTTTAAGTCCTTTGGATATAGACCGAGGAGTGAGATAGCTAGATCAAATTGTGGTTCCATTCCAAGTTTTCTAAGGAATCTCCATACTGCTTTCCAGAGTGGTTGCACTAATTTGAAGTCCCACCAGCAATGTATAAATGTGCCATTTCCCCCACATCCTTGCCAACACTTATTGTCGTTTGTATTCTTGATAACTGTCATTCTGAATGGAGTGAGATGAAAGCTTAGAGTAGTTTTGATTTGCATTTCTGTAATTATTAGAGATGTTGAACATTTTTTTAATATATCTGTTGATCAAATGTATATTTTCTTCAGAGAAGTGTCTGTTCAGTTCCTTGGCCTATTTATTGATTGGGTTGTTTGTTTTTTTGGTGTTAAGTTTTTTGAGTTTTTTGTATGTCGTGGAGATTAGTTCTCTATCTGATGTGTGTGTGTGGCAAAAATTTACTCCCAAATGGAGGCTCTTTCTTCACCTCATTGATTGTTTCTTTTGCAAAGAAGAAGCTTTGTAGTTTGAATCCATCCAATTTATTAATTCTTGGTTTTATTTCTTGTGTTTTAGGAGTCTTGTTAAGAAAGTCGGTGCCTAATCCAACATGATAAACTTTTGGGCCTACTTTTTTCTCTATTATGCACAAGGTCTCTGGACTAATTCCTAGGTCCTTGGTGAACTTTGAGTTGAGTTTTGTGCATGGTGAGAGATAGGGGCTTAGTTTCATTTTGTTGCATATGACTTCAGTTTTCCCAGCACATTTGTTGAAGAGGCTATCTTTTCTTCAGTGTGTTTTTGATGCCTTTGTCTAGTATGAGATAACTGTATTTATGTGGGTTTGTCTCTGTGTCCCCTATTCTGTACCATTGGTCTACATGTCTATTTTGGTGCCAATACCATGTTATTTTTGTTACTATAGCTTTGTAGGATAGTGTAAGTTCTGGTATTGTGATGCCTCTTGCTTCATTCTTCTTGCTAAGGATTGCTCTGGCTATTCTGAGTCTCTTATTTTTCCAAATGAATTTCATGATTGCCTTTTCTATTTCTACAAGTAATGATGATGGGATTTTAATTGAAATTGCATTGAATCTTTATAGCGCTTTGGGTAGTATGGCCATTTTGACAATATTAATTTTGCCTATTCAAGAGCTTGGGAGACCTTTCCATCTTCTAGGGTCTTCTTCAATTTCTTTCTTTAATGTTCTGTAGTTTTCATTGTAGAGGTCTTTCACCTCTTTGTTAATTCCCATGTATTTTATTTATTTATTGAGGATATTGTGAATGGGGTAGTTTTCCTAATTTCTCTTTCAGAGGATTCATCACTGATGTATAGAAATGCATTTGATTTATGGGTATTGATTTTACTACTAAGGTTTTTGATTAGTAATTAACACTGAGAGGCTAAACCAGTATCAGAAATTTTAAATAATTCTGAGAAATAAAACAGTTCAATTTTCAGGATGTTAAAAGCTGAACATCCTTTGTGTTTTATATGGATTTAGGGGCTTACAGGCACATCACTAGGTTTGTGACTGAGGAGACGAGGCAGCCCTTTGTGTGATCAAGGAGTGTACGACAGGCCCCCTTGTCTGTGGATTTGCTTTCCCAGGTTACAGTTACACATAATCAGCTGTGACCGAAAGAGAATATAGAAAAATAGAATATTTTGACAGGGAGAAAAATAGAATGCATAACATATTGTAGTATATAGTTATAACTGTTCTATTTTTTATCATTGCTGTTAATCTTTTATTGTAACATTTCTAAGTTGACCTGTATCATAAGCATGTAGGTATGTATTGGGGAAAAAAAAAACCAACAACAACAACAGTGCATATAGGATTTCGTATAATCCCTGGAGCTGGGCATCCACTGGGGACCTTGAAACATCCCTCATGAATGGGGGAAACCTATTGTAGTCACACATTTTGTAGAAAGCAGCCATCACACCTTTATGTAGAATACTCTAGTTATAGAAGACTATAAAACATAAAAGTATATATAATATTATAATACACTTTTATACTTAGATATATATTTTATTCCCTCAAAACTTGTAGCTGCTAATTTTTCCTCTTTTTAAGGTTGCAGAAATTGAGGCTCAAAGAGGCTAATTTTTCTTAACCCCAAATCACACTGTTCTAAGTGGCGGAGCTGCACTTGAACCTAGGCTTTCTACTAATGAGTCATATTTTCTGAACATTCCTGGCTTTTGTGGGTGATGCTCTCTACTCCAAGGATCATCAAAGTTGAGCATTCATTGCCACTGCCTCCATTATGCCTTTTTTGATAGAGCAAGTTGTGGCACACAGAGTCAAACAAAAAGCAGCCTAATACACACACATGATGGGTATGAGCTGTTCCCTATACCAAAACTTGCAGAGCCATTATGTCCTTTGTGGCAGGGTTACTATGTCCTACTTTTGTTCCTCAAGTCTTGATACAAATGCTACCTCCACAAAATGCTGAAAGGCTGGACTCCCCAGCCTTATCTGGGTCCTATCCCCTCCCTCTCTTGCTGTAGGCCTGGTATGTTCTCTTGCCATCTCTGACTCTCCCATGAAAGTTGAGCTCTGGCTGTGCTCACTCTCACGCTTGTGGTACCCAATGCAGTTCTTGGCACTCGTGGTTGCTTAATAAATAGTTATTGAAGGAATGATGTGCAGGGCATTTCCAAAGACACATCTGGCTTCTGAGAGTAGTTATTGTCCCAAAAGCATAAACTTTGGCCTAGACACTCCTAAATCCAGATCTTTCTACCTCCTAGCTCTAGGGCCTTGGATGAATCACTCAGGTCTTGTGAGTGTTTGTTTTTTTGATTTTTAAAATGGAAAAAAAAATCAAAACAGTTTAAATTGTTGTTCCAAAGATGAATAAAGACATATGCTTGGATGGTCAAAATGGTCAAAAATGTTAATGGTTCTTACCTATAATGGAGTGGCATGTGAAATTGTTGCCATTAACTTTGGAGGGACAATGGAATTAAATCATACCTATTCTACGAAAAGACACGTTTATCTTCATGGGCTGTTGACAGATAGCAGTCTTCCCTGTGCCAAAGTAGAAGACCCAAGAATTTCCCAAGTCCCCTTTTCCCTGAACACTTGCATCAGGATAGGTGTGAAGCCCCCATGGATATAGGTTTTCAGACCTGCAGCTCATTAAGTGCTATACTTGCACATGAGTGTTAGAAAATTATCACTGCCTCTGAAGCATGCACAAAGCGGTAGCTTTCCCTTGCTGGGACCAATATACCTGACATGAGCAAATTAAAAGAAGACAGATTGGTTTTGGCTCATGTTTTTAGTCTGTGGTTGGCCAGCTCCGTTGCTTTGATTCTGAGAGGAAGCAGAACATCAAAAAAATGAAGGGTGTGGTAGAGGAAAACTTCTAGGCTCATAGTGATCAGGAAAGTGTGCATGAGGAGGGGTGGATAGAGGGGGGGCAGGCACACCTGGGACAAGATCCAGTCTCAAAGGGCACACC
This sequence comes from Marmota marmota marmota, assembly GCF_001458135.2. NCBI lineage: Eukaryota > Metazoa > Chordata > Mammalia > Rodentia > Sciuridae > Marmota > Marmota marmota. The sequence continues at coordinate 23,257,912 of NW_026000153.1, forward strand.
TCCAGTAAGCCATTTCCTCCAACTGTGCCCCACCTGCCTACAGTTTCCACCTCCTCTAGGCCATCCATTCAGCTATCAATGAACTAATAATTCTTCGACAGTTTCAGACCCTCGTGATCCAATCATTTCCCCAAAGCCCTATCTCTAAACTTTGCTGCGTTACAGACCAGATCCAAACCATAACATAAAAAGACCAAATATTAGACCAGAAAGCTAGTAACTTAGTTATGAACATTAAACCAGCATGAGTCAGTTTCCCTGAGCCGTAAAGAAATGCCATCTTTGAGAGTTGTTGCACCATCCTGAGTTATTTCACCATTTCCTTGAAAAGGAAAATTAAAATAATTTATTTTGGATTGTAAGGAGACTCAATTATTGTTGAAAAAGCTCAGACTTGTTCGTGTCTGTCTTTGTAGCCACTGGGCTCATCAGGTGGTTTCCTGATTGTACGGTGTTATTTTGTGTGTGGATTGTTCGTATTTCCTGCTTTCACAGACACTCAGTGCAGAGCACAACTTGTGGGAATATGGGTCAAGGTGTTTTTGGGTGAAGCACACTATTAATGAAATAATGCATCCACCTTCAATAGAGTTATATTTACTTATTTATAGTTATACTTGTGTGTTAGGAAGAACGAGTGTTCCCTTTAAGTGACATTTTATCTGTTGCTAAAAAAATAAGAAACCCCAGGAATCCTTTTAGTATTTATCATTAAGAAGACTGAAATTTTGTGGAATGCTTGGCTTGAATATTTATGAATTTTAACATTACAGAAAAAAACAACAAAACCAACCTACAAAGAAGGTCTGTTTCTTCTGGGCGGATGCTTTGTTCTTAAATGTTTTGTTAATTTTTGAGGTTATATGTCCAACAATGCAATCTCAAGGAGAAGCCTCAGAAATATTCCTAATATCATTGAGAGGCTTATTCCCAACTTTAGTATATATAAATGAGACAGTTCAATGTTCTTTTCCCCACCTGCTTCTCTCTTTTTCTTTTTAATTATTAGTTCTGGTTTTACATCTGAGATGAAAGTAAAGAGCTGCAGGAATAAGAACAGTCAGCCCTGCGGTTTCCACGTTAGCTTTGCTTGCGTACATCATATGGTCTGCAAAAACCTTGCTAATCCTTCATTAGCATTATTTTAGTAAAAACTAGATAAATCAGTTGAAAAAATCTACTCAACCAGTCTACAGAAAGCTGCTCCCTGTTGGAACTGGAAGCTGAGGAGGATGCCAGTGGCCACCCATGCCTGCCATATTAAGAATTATATGCTTCTTATAGAATCTACTTAGAAATTGGAACTGAGGTTTCCATGTTTCCCTTGTATGTCCCCCCTGGGGCAATGCAGACCCCTTCCAAGAGCCCAATCTGGACACATTCTGAGGGACAGTACCCATCAATGCTCTCTGTGTTGGCCTTGAGGTTGGGGGCTCCCAGTACCAGCCCAGAACTCAGAACATTGAGACTGGAGTTCTGATCCACACTATCACTTATGCATGGTCTCTCTATGGAACAACCTTGCCACATATAGTGCCCTTGATTGTAAACTGGGAATCATTAAGAGAGCCACAAATGGGGTTGATGGAAGTCTTAGCATGGTGCATGACACATAGGCAGATGCTATTCCTTCAATTCACAGGGCATCATAATCAGTTTTCTATTATTGTAACAAAATACCTGAGGCTGAGTATCATAAGAGGAAAGAGGTTTATAAAGCTTAAATTAATGAAAGTCCAAGATTGGGTAGAATCACCTTGTTGAGTCTCGTGAAAGACCTATTGACTATATCATAAAATTGGCAGATGGAATCGTGGAGGAGAGGGTAGGGAAAAGCTGGGTTCACTCTTTTATAGCAATCTATTTTCTCAGGAACCAATCTCTGAGACCCAACCCATTCTTTGCAACCATTATCAATTTCATGGTGAAGGTGCTTGTGACCAATCACATCTGGTAGACCTCGCCTCTTAAAGGTTCCACTACCTTTCAATACCACCACACTGGGGACCAGGACTCCCACACATGAACCTTAGGGAGACACACTCAAACCATATGCAAATCCTTGCACAGAAAATCAAGGGAGATATCCCAAGAGTAGCCACTAAACTGAGACAGCCCCCAAGGCCTTGGTCTGCCCTGCACAGCAAGCACCTCTACAATGGAGGAGAATCCTGCTCAGGGGCTCTCACACAGGAGTGCAAAATCTTAGGAGCTGGAACCTTGCTCTGTTTTCTGGGCTATTCCCTCTTTCCATCCCCTGGCTTCTGCTTTGCTTTTTTATTCACCAGATTTCATGCCTACCTTCTCCTGGTACAACGATAACTTCTCCCAATGTCTGTTCTCTTCCTCATTCTCCTCCCTGGATAGCTGTGGCCTATTAAAAACTTCTTGTACTGTCAGTCCTGCCATGCCCAGAGATTTAAACCAGATTTGAAATCTCTGTGTATATATCATTTTTGACAGGAGTTACCCAATCAACAATATTTCTCTTAAGCAGTTTCCATTTTCCTGGCAACCATTTCTATAAAGGACTCAGTTCTACAGTTGCTCACTTTCCTCTTGTAGGGGTACTTAGGTTATTTCCTGTTTTCTGATTTTACCAATAAGTTGGTGCAAAAATTATAAACAGGGTCCACCACCATCTCTGTGGATCAATTCCCCAAAGTTACTGGGTCCATGGATATAAACCTAAAGTCCTGCCTGTGATGGTGTCAAATAACTGATTTCAAAAACTATCATACACATTTGTGCCCCTGTATGCTTTTGACCATCTGTCTCAATCTTTTCATCATTTCAAAACAAAACCAATGCCTCTCACTCACATGTAAGATTTCCTAACTGACCCCTTTCCTGGTCTCTTCATGTGCAGTGGAAGGGGGCTGGGAATCAGAGTGAGGATATTGACTGTAGTGATGTGATGAACTTGGATATCCTAGGCTGGAGTTTCATTATTTTTTAAATTTATTTTTTAAAGCACTTTTAGGATTATAGCAAAATTGAGCAGAAAGTACAAAAGGTTCCCATTTAACTATCCCTCATTAACCCTCACCCAGCTTCTCCCACTATCAATCTTCCCCACAAAATGATACATTTGATACAATTGGTGAACCCACATTGACACATCACCATCAGCCAGAGCCGGTACTTTACCTTAGGTTACCTTAGGATTGCACATTCTATGGCTTTGGACACGTGTATAATGACATCTTTTAATATTACAGCATCATACAGAGAGTTTTCACTGTCCTAAAACTCTTTGTGTTTTGATTTTTCATTCCTCTCTTCCACCAAACCTCTTGCTAGCCCTGATCTTTTTAATGTCTCCATACTTTCACCTTTTCCAGGGTGTCAGAGTTGGGAAGCAGGCAGTATATAGCCTTTTCAGATTGGTTTCTTTCACTTAATAACATGCATTTCACTTTCCTCTATGACTTTTAATGGTCTGATAGCTCATTTCTTTTAAGTGCTGAACGGTATTCCATATTCTGGATGAACCACAGATTATCCACTCACCGACTGAAGAACAAACACCTTGTTTGCTTCCTAAGTTTTGACAATGATGAATAAAGCTACTTTAAACATCTGTGTGCAGGGTTTTGTGTAGACATAAAATTTTAACTCATTTGGGTAAATACCCAGGACTGCAATTACTGAGGCATGTAGTGCGAGTATGATAGTGTTGTAAGAAACAACCAGATTGTCCTCCAAAGTGTCTTTAGCATTTTGCGTTCCCACCACAAATGAAGGAGAGTGCCTATTTCTCCCCATCCTCTCTCTCCAGCATTCAGTGTTGTCAGTCCTCTGATTTTAGCTGTTCTGATGGTCAAGTGGTGGGATCACACTGTTGTTTTAATTTGCATTTTCATGATGACATATGTGGAGTATCTTTTTATATGCTTAGTTTCCATCTGTACACCTTCTTTAGTGAGGTGTCTGTTATGGTCTTTGGCCAAAAATTTAATGGTGTTATTTGTTTTGATATTGTTGACACTTAACAGTTCTTTGTTTCTTGGTTTTTTTTTTTTTTTTTTTGAGGTAGGGGTGGTACCGGGGATTGAACTCAGGGGCACTTGGCCACTGGACCACATCTCCAGCCCTATTTTTATTTAGAGACAGGGTCTCACTGAGTTGCTTAGTGCCTAATTTTTGCTGAGGTTGGCTTTGAACTCACAATGCTTCTGCCTCAGCCTTCCGAGCCACTAGGATTCCAGGGGTGTGCCACCACATTTGGCAAGTTCTTTGTTAACTTAATTTTTCTTGCCTCTAAAACAGGAATATCTTCCCTAACTTCCACATAAATGTTTTGCTTGTGTCAAATAATCTAATAATTATTTGCTTGTGTCAAATAATCATAACAATGATTTCAGACTATACATTGCAAGGTAGTACACAAAGATGAGAACATATCAATATTTCACCACTATTTGGATCTATAATGCATGTGCAGTGATCTATTCTGTGATCAAACCTTGCTGTATTTTAATCTCTCTGTATTTCTAATGTTGCATCAGGTTTTCCATTAGAACATAACTTCTAAAAGATTCATTTTATCCTATATTTCTTACAAATTTCTATTTCTGTTTAGTATTCATTTTCTTCTCCAACATTATCAGTATTTATACTTTATTCATCCATGTTCCTTTTGAAAAAAAATTTTAATTCTCCTCCTCTTTGTGCTCTGTTTCTTAAAAATAAATATTTATTTAATTCCACACAGTAAAATCTATTCCATGAGTCTGATAAATGCATAAAGCTATGAAACAATCCCCACAATTAAAATACAGAGCAGTTTAATTCCCACGACCATTTCTACTTCTTAAAAGAATTCATGCAGCTTGCCTCTGCAGGTGGATTTTTCTTTGACCAGGATGCACACTCTTGATGTGTCACCCCAATAACAAATCCAACTAGCAGCCATAGAATGAGTTGCTCAATTTCTTTGGAGGTGTAATACGTGTTTCTCAGTTTCTTTTAGAAATTTCCACCTTCTACATTTAGTACGTGCTTTGTACATAATAGGCCCTAAATAAATATTGATTTATGAGATCCTGTATATCTTTCTTTTTCTCCCTTTCCACACACAGATGTTAAAAAAAAAAAAAAGAAGAAGAAGAAGAAGAAGGTACTTGTCTTCAGTGCATCAACAGGCAAAGGATTTGGACTACATAAAATATATATAGATTTAACAAATTGTGATATTATAGTATATTTGGATCTGCTTGAGAAACATATCTTAAATTGGAAAAAGATTAAGTGCCTTTCAAGAATTTTCTTTTGTTTCGTGTAACCTATAAAATGTCTATCTCAATCAGTTGCCTCTCTTCACACTTGGTGACCACTGATTTTGCCTGCTTGTGTCTGCCGTTGACCCACAGTTGGCGCGGCTGGTCCAGAACCCTGCCTGTTTTTCCTTTGTTCATCTGCATTTTGTCTGATGACTTTCCTGGAGTGGGGAGGACCTGCCAAGTAACTCTCCTGACTCTCTCTCTCTCTCCCTCTCTCTCTCTCTCTGTGCAGTTAGAAAACAGACTTCAGTTTTAAAGTACAACGAATTTCATATCATAGTCTCTAAATATACCCACAAGCTATGAAAGTTGAGATTTGATATTGGAGCGTGCCTCAATTTTATAAAGGCATTAGCACTTTCTACTCCAGTGCTTGGAGCTAAGGAGAATGCTGGCAAGGAATGAGGTTCAATCTGTGTGGGACAGGGAACCACGGAGACCTGGAGAGTGTGGCTATGCATATAGAGTCCTTTTCAGAAATCTCCAAAGACAAGTTTTTTTTTTTGAATCATGTAAATATAGCAAATTTTAGAAGTATATGTTAATTAATTTTGAAGTTTGAGTAATATGCTAAATGGTCAGATTGCCTGTGAGAGATGGGCAGTTTCTTCCCATCCAGGTTGCTTGGTGAGTGGGTTCTCTTTACAGCACTGTCAAGAGGGCTGTAGATGTTCCTTGGGTGTGTGACTCAGTGGTCCCCATTGCACATAGCATTTAGAGATGGACTTTGGATGAAAACCAGGTTTAGAATAGAGTTTGATCTGTTTTTAAATTTTTTTCCTTACTTTTGGGGAACAAAAAGAACAAAGTTTTTCTACTCAGTTCACCCATTCAAATGTCATTTGTGTCGTGCCTTTAAGAGCAAAGCTGAGATCCAGGATCATGATCTGTGCCTGGCTGTATCCTCCTGAGTCACTGTGAGTCTGCAAACACTTCTCATTACTTGACTTCTGTTACCTCAATATTTTTCAACACTGCAGAGCCATGATTTTTGCACAGTGAACTTCAATTCAGGTTTGCCTTATTTCCTTGGGTCAGGCTGTGCATTTTTGTCAGGAATATTGTAGGAGTGATGTGTGTTTCCTTGCTCCCGATGGCTTGGCCTGTGGTGCTGGTGAGGAGACCTATGATCACCCAGGTGAGGCGATGTCTGCAGGCTTCACTTGAAGTTTAATTTCCTTTCTTCTTTATTATTTTTTGAAGAAACATTTAAGATTCTCTAAATTCTACTTTTTTTTTCACCCACCAGTTTCCACATCCATTGATATTCCTTGCCCAAATTAATTATTATTATGGCATTTTCCACATGGTGATTTTTGTAATTCTATCATTCATTCCACATGTTTCATTCAGTTGGCATTATCTGGAGGATGAACTGTTTCTTTATTGCATTACTTATTTATATCAGTAGCAACTCACAGCTGTTTATTTTAATCAATGAGCTACGGTTCATTATGATGATTATTTATTTCAATGATCATATCCCAGTAGGTTTAGGAATGGGAACTCCATAACTCTGGCTTCTATGCCTTATAATACGTCCCCCATTTCTTCTTTGAAAATTTTCTTACTTTCTGCTAGAACAAGATGCTCTAGGATCACTCTGAGCCTTCCAGCCCTGGCACCAGAATCAGCCATTTCTCCAAGAACTCCTAGCTGCTCTGTATGCACATGGCAATTGGGGATTGCTAGTGGGTTCTCACTAGGATTAAGTGAGACCATCATATCTTTATTTGCTTCTTATTCTACCTAAATATGGAAAACCCCAAGCTCAATTTCAACCCAGTAACACAGCATCCACTCAGAATTTCCTCTTTCCTTATTTGTTAGAGACTTGACTCTATCATTTTCAATGTTCCTGAACCTGCTCTGTTCTCCTGTATGCAGCCAAACGCTCTACAGTGCTGTGCTGCCTGTGGCCCTCCTGTGGGAACCTGCCCCACTACCAACTCACTTTATGCTGGTCCCATTTACTAATCTTGTGCTTCTTTCACGGGGTGGGGGGGCGGAGGGAGGAAGGAAAGAGAGATGGAGAAAAGAAGAAAAGAAAGCATATCCTAGCTTTATGGAGAAATTGTTTTCTACTTCTCTTGGTGATATACTACTTTTTTTTTTGTTAAAAAACACATTATATTTAATATTTTGAGGATGCTTAATTTTGGGGACTTAGGATTTTTTTTTTAATTTAAAACAGCCTCAAAGTTCAGTATTTTTGACAGCCTGGTGTCTTCTAAACACCGAGCTATCCATCCCTCAGGCTGGAAAGCTGGGGCCCATCCTTGCATTTTCCATTTATAAAGATGCATTGTGGAATGTTGTAGAGCCCAAGTCTGACCTAGAGTTGACTTTTTTACATCTTATCTGATTTGTTTCCCACACCTGTGCAGACTGAATCCAAGATGGTAATGAGTTGCCTAAGATCAGAAACTAGAATTTAATTGTGTTGGACTCCACAATTTTCCACTCTACCTACTGTGTCAGTAGCATGAACATTGAAATGGGAAGATACTCCTGAGTTATCTGGGTTGCCTGATGTGATCAAATGATCTTACTTATAAGTAAGAGGAATGTGGGATGCTCAGATAGGCAAAAGATGATGTCATCACGGAGCGGTTTCTTAGTGATGAGCTTATAAGATGAGGGTGGCCACAAGTCGGAGAATACTGGTGGCCACTAGAAGCTGGAAAAGGGAGGAGGGAGTATCCTCCCTTAATTTTAGTTCAGGAAGGCCCATTTATATTGTCATAAGTCAGCATGTTGTGCTGATGTGTTATGGCCACAATAGGAAACTCATATGCATTGCTATATAGTAATACAATCTTGTTATTGCACCGTTGCATTGTGTAGCATAACAAGAAACAATCTGCTAAGAGTCCTGTATTTGGAGACTGGAGGTACCTTTCATGTTTATCATCTAAGTTCTTCACATGGTGCCATTGTTTTCTTTTGAAAAACAAAAGCAGAAACAAGCAAGAAAACCTATCACTTTGGGGAAACTAAAAGAATACAGTCTTTGTTACATTCTGGCTAAAGTTTGGAAATTCTTCTGTTAATGCCATCACTCAATTGGACTCTGTAATTTCTAGTCTGTCATTTTCTCACAGAAGTTTTGTCAACTTCGTCAACTTCTCCGGCATCTAAGCCAAAAGGCACCTTGTGCTGACCATCTCCAGGATATAGTCCATCATACTGACACTTTAAATGTGGATCACATCTAGGGTCTAACACTATTTGACAATGCCCTTTAAACAGAGAATATAGAAGGATGAACCACTACACTCCAGTCTGAGGGATTGATAGCACATCAGGGTTGAGATGACACTGGGCCATCATGGATACTTAGACCCTAAAGCTCTTTTAAATTAAGAAGACAAAGTTCCCAGATGAAGAATCCCCAGAGTGTTGAATTTATTGTCCCCTGAGGAGAAAGAGCAGAAATCTCATAGGCACTGAATTTAAAGCTATATTTTAGATAAGATCGAAAACAACTTTCTTGTCCTTTTTATAAAAGAGGCAGGCATAGTTTTTATTTGGTCCATGTGAGTTGGTCTAAGGCCTCAATTCAATTCAAAGTGAGAAAAATGCATACAAGGAGGAGGAAGATGTGTATATGCATAATATCAATTTATATCAAGCACACAAATACAAGTTCTTCTTAAACTGTGGGAAATGTGGCTGAGATGTTATACTTTTACCCTGCTTTCAAATAGCTTCCTATGGATTTGCCAAAGCTATCTTTTTGGAAGAAAGGTTTGTGTTGGAAGGCCTTTCACATTCTTAATGGGAATTTTTTTTTTTTTTTGTCTTTTTTTTGCAAACAAATTTTACACCTCTTTATAATTGTACAAATGAAACAAAACATGTTATCCTGCTTTGACTGTCTAAACAGTCTTTTGAGAAGATTTGGCCTTTAAATATGATAAAGATGTAAAGTATTTACTAGAAGATATTTATCAGATAGTAAAGAAAATATTAATGTTATAATGTGAACCTTCCATTTTCCAAACTCAGTGGAATGTTCAGAATCTTTTTAAATATCACCCATTACATCCCTGGTAATGTTCTATTCTGGGTTTTAGGGTTCCATGAGACATTTACCAGTAGCAGTTTCACAGTATCTGTCTGAGTGCTTTCATTTAGCATGAGAATTACAGCTAAAAGAATACATACTATCTGCTAGGAAGAGCTCATATTTTTGACTACAGCGATCAGTATCATATTGTTTTTGATAAATGTGACCTTTATCAGCTCTGTTTGTTGGGCTGCTTTTGACGGTTTCTTTCATTTCTTAGAGACTTCTGGTTAATGTGCCTGTAGTTAAGGTGATTGAACACTAGATGGCACTCATTACATTCTTATTTTCTTAGATATGCTCTTCACCTTTCACATGCCAAATTGAAGAAATTCTGACACAAGGTAACTGAATTCTTAGTGTTGTCTTGTATTAGGCTCACATCCTCCACTGATCTGTGAAATTATTGAGAACAAGAACTCTGCTCTTTGTTTCTTCTTTCGACACACACATATATGTACCTGTGACACACATTTCAGACACATTCACTCACGATGGCACAGAGCCTTTTTCATGAGAACAGGAAGAGATGGAAAATTCAAAAAAAGGATTGGTAAAGATTTTTTTTAAATGCATCTTTTATTGTCAAAAAATGCTTATAATATTCACTTGTACATGTGACCATTAAATAAAAATCCCATTTAGAATGAAATAAGAAGGAAAATTCTTCTTCAGTGAATAATTCTTGACTCATACTACTTCTGTTGTTTATAATTTCAGTTCTTTATAAAAGCACTAGTGCCATCATCTAATTAAGTGGTGGTAACAATAGTTGTCTCACTGGATTGATTTCATGATGAATTATGCATATATCATGAACATTCTCTGGATACCCTTAGAACCAGACATTGCCCATTTCTTGTATGCCAGGAGTGGTTCTTACCACTCTCCCTGTGAATGCATTTTTTACTGTTTACAATAATCCTGTAATGTGTATCATCTTATTATCACTTACCATGCTGGGAAACTAAGTCACAAAGTGGTAAAATAAATTGTTCAAGGCCACATGGCTGGCACACACTCAGAATGTTGTTATGAATCATCATCGTCCTTATTATTTGCAGTGGTTGTGAGGTTTGCAGTCTTTCCTGGAGGTGTTATTGGGAAAAGGAAAAGAGTGTTATCTTTCAGATGAAGGTAACTGCATCTGATCTAATGAAATCTCCTGACCTTCACCATTGTTGTGGATGCAGGTTTTGCTCAGTAGGATTCCATCCAAACTAATTAACCACATGCAGAGAGGTTGTATGCCTCTCTCTACAGGCTTGCTTGCTCTCTGCTGCTTCTCTCTGGGGCCCTTCCTTTGTTATCCCCTGTGGACTGGGGGTTTCTCAGTAATAAACAGAGACAGTCATGCCTTTTGGCTTATTTAATGGAATCAGAATGATGATGATATTTACAGAAATCAGAAATTCAGGGAGGGTATGGACACATTGAGTGTGAGGTACCTGCTGATGGTCAATGGAACTGTACCCCTTGAAGTGGGTCCAGGGCCATGAGCTCAGATATTTTGGATGTATACACAATTAGGAGGGATGGAAGCACATGCACAGATGACCCCAAAGGAGACATGCCTCACTTGGTGTATGACCCATAGAAGATGTTCCTTAAATCTTGGCTAAAGACATGAATGATAGGATAGCTACTACCTGGTTCCAGAGTCTGTAACCAAGTCCTTTACAATCAGCTTCTACTGAACTTGCACTACTGTTGTCATTAGGCCTTTTTACAGACAAGACAGTCCACACTGTTAGTTGGTGAGGTGGTGCAAATGTTGCCAACAGTGGAGCCTCAGTCCTTGACCACAGGGCTGCACTGCTGCAGGGCCGAGGCTCTTTCGACTTCTATGCATGGACCAAAGTGTCCTCTTCTTGCACTCTGCCCAATATGTGTGTTAGGGATTCTCTCTTCATCTTTTCATAAATCCCTGCCAGGTCTCTTGGTGCAGTTCAAAAGTCTCAGTGTCCCCAGCCCACCACATCCCCCTTTGTTTTAGCTACACTCTTGCTTCTTCATCATGCTTTTGTTGCTTTGGATCTGAACACACAGATCCCAACACACAGTTGGGCTTCTGCTTCCACTGCTAACTACTCATTGACTTCAAACAAGTTACTTAAATTAACTGCTGTAGTGAAATGGCACATGGAGAGCATACTTTCAGTGGGGAGAGCATACTTTCAGTGGGGATTTTTTGCCATTTACTCTAAATAAATTGTGAATGATTTAAATTGTGACTTCACATTTATCGTCTGATTCACCTGTGAGTTTCTAAGATGCTGGCACAGTGAGTCACAAATTTGATTTGAATTGGATATATCCTATTACTGATTTCCCTCCCTCCCTCCCTCCCTCTGCCTTCTGCTGTTTGTGATTTGACCAGCTTCTGTCAGCATGTATGGGTCCTGAGGTTCAAGGTCAAGTTACATTCATCTTTGCATATTATGAGCAGTCTATTGACCAACCTGCTGAGAACCAGGTGGCCTTCGATTTATACCAATTAAATGAAATATGGAGTATGTTTGATGGATGCTGTTGTTATGACCTCATTGGGTGGTTGAGGCAAAAGAAATGTAATGTGGGGAGAATCATAAAACATGCATCTTTCTTTTTTCTTTTCTTTTTTTTCAAAAAGGTGTTTTTGATGCTTTTGCAAGACTCCAGTAAGAAATCTCATATTGCTCTAGGGACCCACTTACAGCCTCAGAACCAGAGATCCACTGGACCTTCTTCTGCGTATTGTAAGTGAAGAGTGGTGTTTTGTTTTGGCTTATTTGTTTATTTAGTTATTTATTTTATTTTATATTTCAGTTAGAAGAACGATGCCTTTGACCTTACATACCATCCTTTGTTTGAAAATTGGAGTAACCAGAGCCTATGGGACTAGATAGTGAGGGGGACTTAAGTGAATAGAGGTCAAACATTAAAAGCTTAGAGTTTTGTCTGATTTGAAACCGACAACTGTGTGTTTATGAGGCAATTTGATCTTTTCTGCAGACCTTATATCAGAAATTTCTCAGTATATACGGTTAGAATAAGGAACACTGTTCATCTTGCTTTACCTTCATGACAAATTGACCAATGCAGTCTGTATTTGTGGCAGGCCTATGTGTGCAGGAACTTTGTGGGTAATGGGTTTAAGAAACTACAGATGTGTGCTTTGTGTTCATGGAGAGTGTCCACTTCAGATAAAAATGGTTCTTATTTTTGTTTGCAGACTTCCTTATATATAGGTCTTAAGGATGACTGGACAGAATCAAGATTTGGTTTCTAAGCGTGAGACTGTAGTTCTGATTCAACCCAATTCCAAGCATACTTATTAGCAACAAGTTACCAAAGAGGACAGGGCTCTAGGAACTGGAAAGTTAAAAGACTTGGAGCCTCTCTTTAAAGACATCAGATATGGGATACAGATCCATGAATAATTCACTGGAATAAGTATGTTAAAATGTTTTTATCCTGGTGCATTGCACATACCTATAATCCCAGCAGCTGGAGAAGCTGAGGCAGGTAGATGCAAGTTCAAAGCCAGCCTCAGCAATTTAGCAAGGCCCTAAGCAACTTAGCAAGACCTTCTTTCAAAATAAAAAATAAAAAAAGGGCTCAGGATGGGGCTCAGTGGTTAAGCATCACTGCATTCAATCTCTGGTACCCCCCCCCCAATGTTTTTAATAGATATTTAATGTGTTCTCTCCATTACTGTATGAGTGAAATAATTGCTATTTTCCTTTGTAGCTCTCGTTATCGTCACATTTTAAAAACTATGTATTTTAATAATTAAAATAGATGCTTAATAGTTTTCATTATGGTTTTAGTTTGCATTTTCCCAATGATTATTATGACAAGCATATCTTTTTTCCTTTATAACAGTTTTCTTGAGATATACTTCACATGTTCCATGGTTCATTCATTTCAAGTGTGCAATTTAGTGGCCTTCACAGTTTTGCATTCATAACCACAATCTACCTTAGACCATTTTCATTACTGTAAAAAGAACCCCCATGTCACTTGGGCATCGCTGTACAATATGCTTGTCCCCTGCAGCCTTAGGAAACCTCATCCTTCATATTCCTATAGGCTTACCTATTCTGGACACTTTATATAAATGTAATTATATGTGTTCTTTGGGACTTGCTTCTTTCATTCAGCATATTTTTTTTTCAAAGTTTACTCACATTGTAGCACATGTCACTCAGTACTTCACTTCTTTTGATTGCCAAATATTGTTCTATTATACCACATTTTGTTGGTCTATTCAGGAGTTGATGGGTACTTGGTTTGTTTCCAATTTTTTACTATTAAAGATATGTTGCTGTGAACATTTGTGTACAAAATTTTTATGGACCTGTGTTTTCTCTGATGTGGACATATAGGAGTACAATTGCTTGGTCATATTTAAACCATTTGGGGAACTGACAGGTTGTTATCTAGAGTGTCTACACCTAATATTTCCAGCAGAAGTATAAGGATTCTGATTTTTCTATGTGCTCACTAAAACTAATAATTAATAATGTTGAATCTCTTTTCATGTGTTTGTTGGCATTAATAAACCTTTGAAGAAATGTCTAATTGAATTCTTTGTTCATTTTTGAATGAGGTCATAGTTTTTGCTTGTTTTTATTGTTTAGTCATAGGAGTTATTTATTTGTTCAGGATATCAATCCCAGTGTATTCAGTTGTTTGAAGAGGAGCAACTTATTTTCGTCTGTTATTTATGCTTCTTCTAAATGCTGTTTAATTCTCTGTGTCTTTCTTGGTGTTCTGTTGGGTTGTTCTCTCCACATTGGAGGTGGGCATTGAAGCTTCCTATTATTTATGTAGAACTGTCTATTTTTATCTCCATTTCTTTCAGTGTTTGCTTACTATGTCTGGGAGCTCTTGTATTTGGCTCCTATGTGTTTATAATTGTTATATTCTCTTGGTGAATTGATTCTTCTTATGACAGGGTCACCTTAACATTCTTCTTTGTCTCTTGCTATTGCTTTCTACTTATCCTATTTGGTGTGATTTAGTATGGTGATGCTGGCTCTGTTTTGGTTACTATTTGCATGAAGACAGTAATATAGTTTAATCTTTTTTTTTTTTTATAATCAATGCTGCCAATCTATACCTTTGATTAGAGAGTTTTATCTATATAAGGCAATTCTGGATAGGTAGCCCTTATTTTTCATTTTGCCATTTGTTTTCAGTGTGCTTTATAGCATGTCATTCCTCTTTCCTTACATTGCTTTCCTGTGTTTCTTTGTTTTCATAATGACATGTTTTGGTTCTGTTGTCATTTGCTTTTATGTGTATTTTATAAATATTTATTTGTGGTTAGCAAGGGGATTAGATACAATATCCTAAAGTTATAAGAATCTAACTTAATGGTAACTTAACTTCAGTTGCATACAAAAACTTTAGCACTTTGCATCTCTACTCCACCCACATAAATTGCTGGTGTCAGAAGTATGCATAGTATATGTAAATTATATATATTATATAGATTATTATTTATATGTTATGTGTTTATTAACATAGACATAGTTTTTTATGATTTGGGCTTTTAAATCCTGTAGAAAATAAAAAGCAGAGTACAAAGCAAAATTATGGTAATCATGATTCTATGTTTGTTCACGCATTTGTGTTTCTCATGGAACTTTCCATCTGATGTGTCTGGGAGTTATTGTCTATCGTTCTGTCATTTCAGCTTAAAGGCTCCCTTTAGCATTATTTATGGAGAACCTCCATTAATAATGTACTTCCTTAGCTTTTGTGAATGTCTAATTTCTCCTTCATTTTTGAATAATATTTATGTCAGATGTAAAAAAAATTAGTTTGGCTTTTTTATGTCACTAATTATTCGCTATCTTCTGACATGCAAGTTTTCTCCTAAGATAACTGCTGATAGTCACTCTTTGTACAGGACCAGTCTCTCTTCTCCTGGTATTTTCAAGATTGTCTCTTTTTCTTTGACTTTGATAGTCTGTTTATAATGCCATTTGATGTAGGTCTTTGGGTTTCTAGTGCTTGGAGTTCACTGAGCTCCATGTATTAGAATATCTCTGTGTCCTCAAATTTGGAAAAACTTCTGCCTTTGTTTCTCTCTCTTCTGTCTCTACAAATTTCAAAATGCATGTATTGGTCCACTTGATATTGTTCCATATGTGCCTTGGGCTCTTTCCACTCTTCTCCATTTTTTTTTCATTCTGTTCTTCAGACCCAATTATTTCCACAGACATCCTCATGTTCTTTGATTCTTCTGCCCATTCAAATCTACTTTTGAACTTCTCTAGTGATTTTTTTTCTCAATTTAGTTATTATATCTTTCATTTCCAGAATTTTTCTTTAGTCCTTTTATAAATGTTAAAATAGCTTCATCCTTAGTTCTCGTTTGGTTTGTAAATTGTTTTATTGATTTCCTTTAGTTCTTCATCCATATTTTTCTTTAACTTATTGCAAATATTTAGGAGTTGTTTTAAAATCTTTAGCGTGTGTTTCTCCAGAGATTGCTTCTGCACAATATATATTTTTTTATGTGGGCTTTTAAATCCTTTAGAAAAAATATATATATTTTTTTAAAAAAATTATCATTAGCATGGGTCAGATTCCCCTATTATTTTTATTTTTGTTTTTTGTTTTGTTTTTTGTTGTGATGATACGAGTTAATGTGTGTGTGTGTGTGTGTGTAATCATTTGATAAGGACTTGGCATTTAGTGTTTCCCTGAGTCTTGAGATTTCCCTGGGTAAAGGCTTATGGTATTCTTAGTTCTTTTTTGCACATGAATGTTCTTTGGATCTCTGCAGATATGTGCTTTTTTCCCCCTTCTGATTTCCTTGACCAGTTTTAAATGTTTTAGATTCTCAAAGAGTCTTAACCTTAGCTTCATTTCAGGGCCAAATATGTTCTAATATATCTCTTACCTATAATTTCTTGCCTCAGGCTTTCATGTATCTATATACTTTCTTTAGTTTTCCTGTCCTGTGGTGTCCACCAATGCCTTCTGTGGATCAAGTCTCTTATCCTAACAATTCTGCTATTCCAATGTGAATTGTGTGTCATGTTGCCCTTCCTGTGTGAATGTGAGCCCTGCTGCCATTCCTGTATAAATGTGAATCCTGCTGCCCTTCCTGTGAGAACTGTGAGCCTAGTGACCATTTCTGTGTGCACTGTGAGCCCTGCTGCTCTTCCTGTGTGAACTGTGAGCTCTACTGCCATTCCTGTGTGGATTCTGAGTTTTGCTGCTCTTCCTGTGTGAACTCTGAGTCACACTGGCATGCCTGTGTGAACTGTGGATACTGCTTGCTTTCCTGTGTGAACTCTGAGTCCTGTTGCCATTCTCCTGTGAACTCTGAGCAATGCTGTTTTCCTGTATGAACTCTGAATCCAGCAAGACAGATGTCATCCCTGACGTAGTCCCTAGTTAGGCCAGAATTTTGAAAACCTCTATTCTGCTCTTCTGCCCCAAAGGAGGGATTCAGGAATTGGACAGTCACCTCACAATGCCACCAAAATGGAGAAGAGTTATGGCAGAGTCAAATAAAAACACTGAACTATTTCCTACCATTTTGAATATGGTTTTCTTTTCTGTTTTAGGGGGTAAGATGGGATAGAAGTTTGCTTGGTTGCTATAAATTTTTGCTTGATTTCTAGAGCTCCTGTAAAATCATTTTAGTCAGTTAGTAGTTGTTTATTGGTATCTTTATTGTGAAATTAGAGCCTAGAGCTCCTAATCTGCTGTTTTTCTGACATCCCTCTAATCTCTGAATTGTTTTTAAAGAATGCGTTCTTTTGACTAAATACTCGGATCCCTTGAACTTTTGGAAATCGTAGCAAAAGGTCACGCAGTTGGCCTTTGTTCTCTGCCATGTTATTTGTGTTAGTAAGCTTTCCATCCCTATAACAAACTATCTCAGATGAATAAGAGAAAAGGTTTATATTAATGCCCAATTTTGGAAGTTCCCGTGTGTGTTTGATTGGTCTCATTGCTTTGGGCTTGTGGTGAAGCAGCATGTCATATCAGGAGCATGTGGCAGAATAAATTCACTCACATCACTAGCTAGGAAGCAAAAGAGGAAGAATAGTGGCTGTGGGTCCCACAGTTCCCTTTGGTGTCACACTTCCAATGATCTAATGACCTCCCACTAAGTTACACCTCCTAAAAGTTCTACTACCTCCCAGTAGTACCATACTGAAGACCAAGCCTTTAACACATGGGCCTGTGGGGCACATTCAACATCCAAAGTATAGCACTATCAATAGCTCTTCTTGACTTTTACAACTTTCCTAATTTGTTGAGGCTGAGAATTTTCAATTTTTTTTTACTTTCTTCTTTTAGTTTTGCTTTTATTCATTTTACTATAAGCATCAAGAAACCAGACAGCTCCTTCAATTCTTGATTTGGAAATTTACTTAGCTAAATTGTGATTTTGTTGCTTACAAATCCTGCTTTCCACACAACTGCAAGGGACAGTTGTGCTAAATTCTTCTATACTACAGATGAGGATATCCTTCTTCCAGTTTCAGATAATATGTTCCTATTTCCTTCTGAGCTTTCTGGTCAGCATCTTTAAAGTTTTTTTTTCTACTAATAGTATTTCCAGGGGAATTTAGACTTTCTTTATCATGCTCTTCGAAATTCTCCCATCCACTGCCCACGCCTTATTTTAAACCACATGTACATTTTTAAGTATTTTTTAATGGCAAGTATCTATTTCCATTTAGCAAAATCTATAGTACTTTTCTTTTCCTATTAAAAAACTATCATCAACTTAGCAAATTAAAACCATACTCATTTATTGCTTTGTGGTTTCTTTTAACCAGAGGTCTGGTCTGGGCACATACAACGGGGTTCTCTGCTGAGGACCTCACAGGGCTGAAATAAAGATGCTCTCAGATGGTGCTCTCCAGAGCTCAAGTTTCCCAAGCTCATTTTGGTTACTGGAAGAATTTGTCTCCTTGGGGTTACAGAACTGAGGTCCTCATTTTTTTTTTTTTTTTGGTTTGATGCCACTTAAGGCTGCTCTCAGTCCCTAGAAAAAACACTTAGGTCTTAACCACACATCCCTCTAAAAACTGGCAATTTCTTCTTCAAAATGAGCAGGAGAGTCTCTGTTTTAATTATTTTAATGGCAGCTGATTAGGGACCTTAATTATACCTGCACATTCACATCACCTTTGCTATGTGATGTCCAGTCATGGGAGTAACAGCCATCATATATCCAAGGTCTTACTCTCAAAAGAAGGGGACTGTACAGAGACCTCAGTCACGGCATGTCACTTTGAACTTGAAGCTACCCAAACCTTATTATAACAAGCTAATCTGAATTCCTTTAACTGAATTCCTTTGCATATTTATTAGCCATTTGAATTTCCTATTTTGTAATGTTCCTCACTCACTTTTCCCCATGAACTATATCTTTGTTAATATTAATGTTTAAAATTTATTTTTTTCTAACATAAACTGCAAACATCTTACAGTAAATGACCTAGATCTTAATTATATGACTAGATGACACACAACTATGTAACCCAGATTGAGGTAGGACAATTCCAGCACCTCAGCAGATCCCGTATGTATGTTCCTTCTAAGTCAAACCCCTCCTGTGAGGGACATTCTATCACTTGAGAGTTATTGAACTTTGTGTAAAAGGAATCATACAATATTCACAGGATTTTTATTTCTTTATATCTTGTCTCTAAAATCCATCCATGTTTATTTCTTATGCAATTTTGATGTAATGATATTCCAATTTATATATTTTAATTTGTCTCTATGTTCTATATTTTATATGAAAATTTTACTTTAATTGGACACAAATGTTATTTTGTTTTTCAATTCTTAGTATTTTGCCTAAATGTGTAGTTTCTGAGAATTTCTTTTAAGATACATTAGTTAATGATTTTCATATGTCAGAATAAATGTAAAGGAAGCGAGTTTCTTACAAACATTTTGTCATCATGAAAATGTAGGATAATTTACATTGAAAACTTATCATCTAAATATATCCTCTTTATTGTGGCTATACATGTTTTAAAAAATGATAATTTCATGTTCTGAATTTGGGCAACATTAGGAAAATCCATGTAAATATATTAGAAATAAACATGTGCAAGTAGTTTGTTAAGATTTGGATATGAGGTGTCCCCCAAAAGTTCATGTGTGAGACAATGCAAGAAAGTTCAGAGGAGAAATGATTGGTTCATAGCCTTAACCCAGTCATCAAATTAATCCCTGATGGGATTAACTGAGTGGTAACTAGAGGCAGGTGGGGTGTGGTGGGAGGCAGTGATTCTTTACAGGTGTGACTATAGGGTGTATATTTTGTATCTGGCGAGTGGAGTCTCTCTGCTCCCCAATCATCATGTGAGCCGCTTCTCTTTGCCACACTCTTCCGCCATGATGTTCAGCATCACCTGGAGACCCTGGCAAATGGAGCTGGCTGTATATAGACCGACCTCTGAAACTGTGAGCCCATAAATACACCTTTTCCCCTCTATAATTGTTCTGATTGGGTCTTTCAGTCGCAGCAGCGAAAAAGCTGACTAAAAACATAGTTTTTACTAATGCTATGTGGAAAGAATGGTGTTTTGAATTTAAGAAAGAATCCCTGGAAAAGAGAAATTGCAATATTTTTCCATTATCATTGTAAAATATGATTAAAAATGTTGTTTTATTTATACTTCAGATTACACATTTCAGAACTGAAATATCATTTTAGAAAATAAATATTTTATTACTGAATAAGGAGTGAGTGCATTAAAACAAATTTGGTGTGAGATCAGCTGCATTTGCTAATTTTACTACATTCTGCAAAATGCTCATGTAACACTCAACACGAGGCCTATACCTGAGTTCAATATAAGTTCCTTAGTAGGTATGACTTTATCAAAATGTTAGACCAGAATACTGGTGAGGTTGTGTATTAATGTCTTAAAAATGAAGTGATTTAGCTTCTTTTTTCCCCCATATGATTTACACTAGAGAAATCCAATTTTTAGAATAACCATTAAGAAAAGTCTCCCTGCTCCTGTTGGTGCCCCTGAAGATTACTCTTTTGATATTGATTCCTACTCCTGGCACACCTGCCTGTGGGTACCCCTTCCCTCTATTCAGGCCATATGTCTTCCAAGGACTAGCTCTCAAATAACTCAGTGCTTGCTTCTCTGAGAGATTGATGAAGGCTAAATAAAATATAAAATATATACTTTTTAATCATAGGGACCCTAGTAGCTCCATAGAAATGAGTTATGAAGCTTGATGCCTGGGACTGCACATTTGTCCTTGTGTCTGTGCTCAGGGTGTGTGAGTCATTTCTTCCTAGAGAAAGAAACTATTTATTAGCCCCTAAGTGTATTGGACTCCATGGTGGGTGCCTTACATGTTTTCCATTTTCTCACTTCATCCTCACAGCTAGTTTTGAAATAAGCGTTCCTCTCTGCTTTCTGAATAAGAAGACTGAGGTTTAGAGTTGTTATCTAACTTGTCCAAATCCTCAGCATTTCCCATATGAAATTCCATACGAGTTCAGGCAATCAAAACTGCCATGGCAGTCTCAGGAGCGCTTTTATCCTTTTTTTTAAAAGGCTTTCCCAATAACCTAATGTTTATTATGATATTTAAATATGCAAAGATAATTGGATTAACTAGTTGGCTTCTAGAAAAATAATAGTTTCCCTCATGAGGATGATGACCTGGAGAGTTTGCTTAAATACATTACTGAGCTGCACTTTTCAATTATCTGACTCAGTAGGTCAGAGATGGGACATGAGAACTTGCATTTTTGACAAGCTCTTAGGTGATGCTGTTGATACATGTCCCACACTTTGAAATCGACTGGCTTTGTGTGAGAGAAGGATAATTTATTTAGTATAATAAATTATGTCTGTATTCTCTCTTTTTTAAAAATACTTTTGTTGTTGTTGTAGATGGACACAATACTTTTACTTTATTTGTTTATTTTTATGTGGTTTCTGGGATTGAACCCAGTGCCTCACGCATGCTAGCCAAGCACTCTACCACTGAGCCACAACCCCAGCCCTGTATTCTCTCTTTATACTGCTTTCTAAGAAGGTACTTGTGTTATAGACAGAGAGCACTGTGTTCCCCCCAAATTTGTATGTTGAAGTTCTAACCTTCAATACATCAGCATGAGATTACATTTTGAAAATATGACTTTTAAGAAGGTAATTAATGTTAATTGAGGTCATTAAGGTGGGTTCTAGCCCAAAAATTGATTTCCTCATAAGAGAGGAGGAGATTAAGTCATTATCAAATGCAAAGGGATGCCCATCTGAAGATTCATGGAGAAGATGGCTTTTACAAGCCAAGAACAAGGGTCTGCTGACATCTTGATCTTGGATTTTCAACCTCCAAAATAGACAATAAATGTCCATTATTTAAACTGTGCAGTCTTTAGGGCTTTATGATAGCAGGCTGTGCAGATTCACACACCTGGGCAAGTCCTTTCCTCCTTGAACTTGCACTTTCACCATGTGGGAGGTTTGGCTGTAGCATCCTGCCATTCTACTTGAACTAGAGTAAAAGCTATTCCATGAGAGCTGGTCCATTGCATAGCATTCTTCTGGCCTCTGTTCAAAAGTTACCTCTTCTAGTTGTCTTTCTTAACCTTCCTGGACAAAGTTATCCTCCCTTTTCTTCTTGTTCCTCCCATACTTAACTTGTGCTTCTTCTATAGGAGTGACCTTGTGGGTTTTTTTGTTTGTTTGTTTGTTTGTTTGTTATTGCATGGTTTTCATTCTCTTCCAGTAGACAGTGTTTTTTACCATCTAGTATTTTCAGGCTGTTTAGTAGATTCTCAGTTACAAGAAACCCCATAGTGTCTCCCTTGTCTACTCTTCCGACCTGCCTGGTCAGTTTCATTTCTTCTCACACCCCTGGCCCTTCCTTCTCATGCTGCCATTGCAGGCCTTCCTTTCTTGCTTCATAGAGAAAATATCAGAAAGTGGTTGAAAACCTACACCAACCTCTTACCCTTCCCATCTGCATCCTCTTTTCTTTCCTGTTTGAGGAGAGAATGGGTTCCTCTTCCCAGGGCAATTTCTCCGGCATGATGACTCCTCTTCCCATCTATTTGTTCTGTGTTTCAACTTTTCCTTATCTTCTGGATCTTTTCAATTGAGATTTAAAATATCCTTATGGCTCCTCCTTTCAGAAAAACAAAGTAGAAAAGAAACTAAATTTTCTCTTAGAGCCACTTCCCTTTTGGTACTTCTTTTTTTTTTTAAATTTTTTAATTTTGTAATTGTAGATGGACAGCGTGCCTTTATTTTATTTGTTTCATTTTTATGTGGTGCTACGGTTCTAACCCAGTGCCTCACACATGCTAGGCAAGTGCTCTGCCACTGAGCTACAGCCCCAGTCCCCCTTTTGGTTTCATGACCTCCCCTTTCTCAAAAGAGCTCTTTTCTCAAAAGAGTTGTCAAGGCATGCTCTGACCCCATGTTCTCACATCCTGTAGGTCCAACCAGGGGTGTGTGTGTTTTCTTTCCACCATTGCATTCTGAAGGCCCATTCTACTTTCTCTGGTGGCCAAGATGACACTAACCCCAGAGGGTATCATCCTCACTCTCTGAGCAGTTTCCTCCTCCCTCTCCCAGGGGAAAGCTCTCCCTGATCTCTAAGATGCCCACTTCTGTTTCCTCTGAATACTCCTCAGTTCACCTTCTATATAGTCACCTGCACACTGAGTTCCACAAGGCTCAGCCAGTCCTAGACACTCTTCTCTACTTACTCTGCAGTCTTCCCATAGGCTGTTTTATCCCAACCAAGGCTTCCTCATCCCTGGGCCCCTGCCACTGACATATCTAGAGTCAGCTTAGATGGCTTCTTTGGGCTGTGATTGCCTCTTAGCATCCCCAAATCAGCATGTTTAAGCCCAACTCATGCTTCTCACCCATACACCCCTTTTCTCCCTCATTGTTCTTAGTGTGAGAGAATATTGTCATTCTCTACCTAGTGTGCATGCAAGAATGCTAGGGTTGTTCATGAACCTTTTACTCTCCTCCTTCAAATAAGGTCATCTCTAAATTCCATTAGTGTGTTCTCTATACTGCAATCAGAAACTTCTTCAAAATTAAGTATTTGTTTACATTATTCTCTCAAAAATGTTGGATATTCTGTCTTCCTGGATCTACATCAGGAACTCTTAAGATAATAATATGTGGCCAGGATCCCCATCCCCACCCCTGCACCTCTTCCTACTCCTTGGACAGATGGAGCTCTGTCTTATCCCCAGTCTTCAAAACTGCTCCTCTCCTTTCCCCCAAAGGCTCTCTCCTTTTTCCCTTTTCTCCAAGATAATCCCCGTTTATTCTTCAGTGCATGATTTAAATACATGTCCCTTTTGCAAAGAGTCTTCTTCAACTTACCAGATGGGGAAGATCACTCCTATAAGTGCCCAGGTTTACTCTTATCCTTCACAACACCTGTGACAGGTTGCATTTAAGTAGTTGATTGTGCTTGCCCTTTAGAAGAGTGGAAGCCCAAGAGGACAGAACCTGGAGTTGTTCTATTTATTGCTGTACTCCTAGCACTGGATACAGTGCCTTTTCCTAATATGCAGGAAATGCTTGTTCCTCACCTATCTGAGGTAATGGTAGATGGCCATGCATGTGAAGGTGGGTAGTGATGATGAGGCCTTCCCTGGGTTTCCATTTTTTAGGGCTTCTAAAATGCATGGGTCAGGGCATGCATCTGGCCTTTGGAGGAGCTCACCACATGCTCCGTCTGTCCCACCTGTAGGATGAACAGCTTCACAGCGCCAGCCACACTGATGGACCATCTCTGAATACTATGTTCATGACATAGTTAAAAAAGAGAAGGGACCTTTTCAAAGAAGATTTTAAAAACACCTGGGTACTTATTAAAATAGTATGTTCTTAGACCTAACTTTCACTATTTTTGATTCTGAAGATGTGAGCATTTGTAGTTTTTAACAAGCACCTCAAATCCCTATAATTTAGATAGCCTGTGGTTACTACTATTAAAAAAAAACACACACACACACCCTATTTGATTCCTTTTAAGCTTAAAGTTCAGGTGAAAGATCACGAATCCATGTAATATTGGGAATCTTGGAAACATAGTTATTTTCTTTATATGTCATAGCTGTGGCTTTTTTTTTTTTAAATGAAGCCTTATCTCCCCATGTGAGATCTGAGATTGCATTTAAATTTAAATTTTCAGCTCTATGGCTTGCCAGTACCACTTTACATATAAAGTTCTTTTCTTCCCCCCCCTCCCCCCCACAATTTAATCCTCTGTATTTCTTTCCTAATTACTACTACTTCTGATGGAAAGCAATTTTGGCAGTGATTAATTTGAGGGGTCTGCAACCTCTCCTTTGCTTTTTAAGACAATCCTGTTTGCACTACATGGGGCCGCCTTAATTTTCCGCCTCTTCAAAGAGCTATTCCAAATTCTGTGTGTGTCTTCTAGGATTCACTATCATGTTCAAACCAGAGTGCTGTCTTCTCTTCTTTGTCCACATTTCCTTGAACTTGAAAAAAAACAACAACAAAAAAAAACAAAACCCACTGTCCCTGCAAAGCAAGGTGGGGAGGAAACATGCTGCTGCCAATTACACATGCCAAAGAAGGTTTGTTTTCCATGTTAGCTAAAATCAGCAGAGAGCTAACGGCAGGGTGCTCTGTAGAAAAGAGTCTGCCAAAATAAAATGGAATTGAAATTGACTTGGGCAGGATAAATGCTGGTGGCAGGTGCCAGGAAGCAGCAACTTCTGTCAGGGGCAGTGGGAAGTCGAGAGAGTGTGTAAAGTTGTCATTCTTGCATCCACGGCCGATCAGAGTTGCCAAGGAAAACTCCTAAGGCTGGTGATGAATAGGTTCAGCTCTTATTTCCTGAATTGGAATATCATGTTTGTGTGACATATTTGACAAGGATGGGCTTCACTCATCATAAGGGTAGTCATTGCCTCAAAAGTAAATGATGGGGCAACTGGGGAAATTCGGATGGGAGTAGTCCCAGGCCACCTTCACTGACATTTCTATGTCTGGACAGCGAAAATAACAGGGTCCTTGAGAGCTTCTTCAAGCCCTCCTTTACACTCTCTTTCTCACTGTAGTCAAGGAGAACCGAGCAGGGCATCCCATACTGGCTACTGTTTGAGTATACCCTTGTTCAAAATACTTTGGATCCAAGTGTTTTAGGTTTCAGGGTTGGGTTATTTGCGTATACCTAATAAGACACTATGGGTATGGACCCAAGCCTAAACGTGAAGTTCATTTATGTTTCATATATACCTTATGAACATAGGCCAAAGATGATTTTATACAATATTTTAAATTATTTCATTCATGAAGCAAAGTTTCTTGATGTGGCATTTTTCTATGGGTAGCATCATATTGGTGCACAGAAGGTTTTGTATTTTGAACAAGTTCAGAATTTGGATTTTGAATTAGGATTGCTCAACCTGTACCTTAATTCCATTCTTGTCCCTAGCTCCTTAAATATCATCTTCTAGTAAATAGAGATGCCTTGGAATAGTATGAGGAACAGCTGTATTTATTTCTCTTTAGACTATACTAATAATGTGTGACTTTACTTTGTCAACTACTTTATTGTTTTCACACTGAAAATGATATTGAAATGGAGCCACTGTTGGTGAGTTGAAGACTTCTCTTCTCAATCACCTTCTTTAGTCTAACCTTCACATCGAATCCCCCCAAGTCTTAGTCAATCCTACTTTTCTTTTCTTCTGTATTCAAAATGCTAGTCCATAATATTTAAAGTGAAAAACTAAATCTACATACACCAACTTGAATAAATCTTGAAAATATGTTATATGAACAAAGGTTTTGATATGCTACTCATTGTATCCTACATATATGAATTTTTAAATTTTTTATTTTTTTAATCACAGTGTTACATATGCACCCAGTAGGTGGAATTGTCAAAGCTGACGGTAGAATAAAGAGGTTAAAGGATCTGGAAGAAATGCATAGGAGGTATTAAGTTTTTGGAATAGGAGAAGAATGGACCTAGGAGAAATGAAAGCCTCAGCTAAATCATGTGATAAAAAGAACTGAATCTAATACTTGGTCAATATCCATCCATTCACTCAATCATCAGACCCTACTGAACATCTTATTTGGGCTACTGGAGGATGTGCTTGAAACTGAAGATAGGATGAACTAAGCTCAATCCTTCCCAGTTACAAGGACTTCCTCACCAGTGAAGATGGCAGATATATTGAAGGTGATGGAATAGGAAGGGAGAGGAACATAGGTCTCAGGTCCAGGTGATTTTTCTTCTCTTTTAGCTATGTTTGTTCGCCCTCACTATGTTCCAGTTGCTACCTGAGAGGCTCTTACTTGCATAATCCTCATAAACTTTCCCGAAATGAACTGTTTGAACAAATTGTCAAAGAGACAGGGCCCTAGCTGAGATCACAATTGGGGTACAGCCGACATACCCTAACAACGCTTCCCTATCCGCCAATCAGAACTGTGAAGGGAGCTCAGGCTTGGAGATGCAAGCCATTTAGAGACTGTGGGAAGACCTGTGTTTGGTGTATTTCAGGAAAAAAACCAAACTCAGCACTTTGGTGACTTGCTTAGGTGGTGGAAGTGCTTACTGACTCTGCTGGGGCTGCACCTGGTGCCCTGAGGGTCAAGTCACTGTTCAAGGCAGGCGTCCTCAAAGGAGTTTCAGCAACCTTTAAATTATTCAAAAGACGTGGCTGAGTGTAAGGGATGACCCCGTTCCAAAGTGAAATCCTAATTTGATGCCTTTAACATTTTGGCTATTATAATCAGAGTGCTTTTCAAAGAATCACATCAATGATACATCAGCTGTATAGCAATTGGGAACTTCAGTGGCATCACATGTAGAGAATGGCTCTTTTATCTGTCTAGTTTTTTTCCTCCCTTTCTTTTTAAAGAAAAATCACCTTTTGAAAAAGCTGTTAAAAGAAAGGAATAGTCAAAGTATTGTAAAAGTTGAGTAAGATACAGTTGTAAGATTGTCAATAAAACAATTTAGATAAATATAGCCTTCACTTATTAGCTTCTTTAAAGAAGTAAATATAATTGAGTTAGCTTTTGAAAACTATATTTAATCAAGGTATAGGGATGTAGCACGATTTTAAAATTTGTCTATGTCTGTCTGTATCACCATGCTTAATGTTTAATTCATGATTATATTTTAAACTTTATGTTGTGTTAGTAAGCAAACAAGTGCCACAAAACATTTTCCTTTTTTTTTTCTTTTGTTTTCCTTTTTATTGTGTTTTCCATGTCCTATTTCCTTGACCCCCACCACTTCTTCCCTTATAAGTGGACATTTGATCTTGTTTTTTTTCCCCTTGGGGAAATACAAATAGTATGAATAAGATTATTTATTTATGATTTGTATAAATATCATACAACTATAGATTTTACTGGGACAAAGACTGAAGACTAACACATCTAAGTTTTTTTTTTATATAAATGGGGAAACTGATGAAAAATTACCTGCCCAAAATATCCAGTACATTCAGGGTAAGGAAGCCAGGGATGGAATGCAGGCATCCTGACTCCTAGTGATAGATTGTGTGGCTTCTCCTGTGAGACATTTATAAAATCATACCCATTTGAAAGAAATGTACTTATTTAGTTAAAATATATTTCCCACAAAAATTTACAGCATTATTAAAGTTTCTATACAATTCATTTGATTCTTTTGCACCAGGGCGGTAAGAAACAGATGGAATGATTTATGTCTTTTCATATCTAACAAATGATTTTGAAGTCCAAGATCATGACTGGAGTGCAGAAAAAAATGGAACTCATGTTATTCCTTAAGGAGCTTAGCATATTTCTGGCTCATAATCTGTGTCTTTGCATCCAATTCCCTCTATTCTAGGACCCCCTGCACATCCTAGTTATCTTCCCTACCTGTCAGCAAACACCTTTTGACTTTTGAATCCCTGGCTTTGGTAGCCTCTGTGGAGGAGCTTTGTGTGATCTCCACAGCTTACATTCTGCCCACTGGTCAGGTCTAGCTGACAGGCTTTGGGGACCTAGTTGACTCCTATCCAAGACCAGGAGTCTCTCAAGACCTCTCTTCATGTAGCTAACCTGAGGGCCTGCTGAGATGCTGGATTTAGTAAATACTGTATTTCATTCCTGCAAATTTCTTATTACACAACTTCTCCTGTCTTGGGTTTAGGTATAAATAAATAAGAGGCTTGAACTATATGATTTTAAATATCTGCTTTGGTTTTTAAATTCTGTTAACTCAGGGAACAGAGAATTATACAGTTTCCATCTCATAAGACTATGGATCATTTCCTGAATAAGTATACAGTCTTTACAAAATAATTATTGATTACAAGATGAATAAATATTCATTAGCTGAAAAAAAACAGAAAGTTGTGAAGAAGAAAATAAAAATAGCCATAATCTCATCAGACAAATAAATATGAATCTTCAACTAGGGTGAAAAATGTTCATAGAAACACAACTTTTTGAATTGAAATACCTTCTTTATCAAAGAGTATACAGAATATGGAAATTAGTTAAAAATAATACTTTGCACTGAATATGTGTGCAACAAAATTTCATTTTTTCTGGTTTAGTATTTGTCTTTTTTGTGAATAGCATTAATTTTATAACATTTTTTCATCTGATATGAGTATTTTTTTTGTAAGAATATATTTAATATTTTAATCCTTCCTCCTTTCTTGGGTTAATGAATGTTGTTAATGCTTTAGGTAACGTACCTCTCCCCATTTTATTGGGGCATCTTCCATATGTATGAACACTTTTTCCAAAAATATGATATAATTACATTTGAAATTCCTTATTTACTTACCAAGTTTGCTAAATATCCTTTATTCACTTACCAAACCTGCTAAATATTTAGTGATTCATATATTCCACAGTATGGTTATACAGGCTGAGCATTTCTAATCTGAAATCCGTAATGCTCCAAAACATAATTTTAAAAAAATCAATAAATTTTTGCTTAAGGAGTTTCCCATTGTGATTCCTTTGTGTCCATCACAAGGATGCCCTTTTTAAAAGAACTGATGCTTCTCTAGTTGTCCCAACATCCCACCATTCTTTTTCCATTTGAATTATGGAATTCTGATGATTTCACAATTCTCTACCTAGGATATTTGAGATTTAATTTCTTCAAGTAGTTAACTTTAGGATCCAAATGGGAGAAAACAGGCAGCTAGAAGCAATGGAAACAAACCCTTATACTTTGGGAGTAGATGGAACTGCCTCATTCTTATGTGCTGACACCTTCTCTAAACATCCATGAGTTTACATCATATTCTTCCTATTATCTCACACAGTAGTACAGATATGGGATATGTCAACAAAATAGTTAAACAAACACAGTAAGATATATCTTCAACCCAATGCCTCATTTTCTGAAGATAGCCTTTTCATTTATCAATTAGGTATAACATTCTTGCTTGTATGTATCAAAACTCATACTGAACAATGAGTTCTAGGTTCCAAAAGAGGATTTATTTTTTGCACTATTCTCTAAGTCCAAAATATAAAAAAAAATTGAGTCCTGACATGATGCCATGGCATAAAATTCCATATCTGATTGCATGTAATAGGTTACAGACAAAACATAGGTATGCTAAAAATAGGGTATAAAATATCCTTTGGGCTATGTGTAAAACATTCCTATAAATGATGTGTTTAGACTTGGTGTCCATTCTCATCATGTATAAATGAATACCCCCAAATTTGAAAAAAAAAACCCATAAATCTGAAATATTTTGTTCTCAATATTTTAGATCAGGGATCCTCAATCTATATTGTAATTTGCTTGATTTATTCTCATGGATTTGACTATTTTCTGTAAGATAAAACAAGTCACTTTGCTTTAGATAGTTCATGCATTTATGTTTTTTTTTTTTTAAAAATAATACAGGGGGCTGGGATTGTGGTTCAGTGGCAGAGTGCTCTCCTAGCATGTGTGAGGCACTGGGTTCGATTCTCAGCACCACATATAAATAAATAAAATAAAGGTCCAGTGACAACTAAAACAAAAATTGAAAAAAAAATTAATATAACTGATGGTTTGAAATTAAGCAGATTAAAGAAGGTCCATATCTGTTTCCCATAAATGACTATAGAGATCTCTTCACCCGCCAGCAGTGTAGAAGACCCACTTCCTTGAATCCTCAATAATAATATAATATTTACTAAATGGATGAGTGAGAAAGCCCAATTCTTTCCTTATTCTACAATGTTCACATGCTGGCTATTTTATAGATGCTTTATGAACTGCATGTTTTGTGTTCTTTGTGTCTATTTTTCTTTTGGAGTATTCATCTTATTTTTATCCACATGAAAACATTATGTTGGTAATGCTTCATTTTAAAATATTTAGGAACATT
Source organism: Marmota marmota marmota (assembly GCF_001458135.2). Classification (NCBI taxonomy): domain Eukaryota; kingdom Metazoa; phylum Chordata; class Mammalia; order Rodentia; family Sciuridae; genus Marmota; species Marmota marmota. The sequence goes on from NW_026000153.1 coordinate 23,288,639, forward strand.
TTGGTGAACTTGATATTGTGTATACTGTATTCTCAGGTGCCTAGTAAGTCATGAGGTATTAAGGTTTGAAAAACTGTGGCCACCTGACCAAAAAATAAAAACAAAAAGAAAAGGAAAGAAGAAAGGAAGAAAGAAAGAAAGTAAGTAGGTAGGTAGGTAGATAGGAAGGGGAAAAAAGACAATGGAAGGAAATAAAAACACAACTTTGGACACATCCCTTAAGTAATTTGATGGTCGGACTTAATGGGGATGCATAATTGTGGATGTAACTAGAGTCCTTGAATATAATTGTACTCATAAGTCAAATAAGACAATTCATAACAATTTGGTCCAGCATTTTAATTTTTGTCTGTTAAATTATTCATGCGAATACTTTTATAAGTTTAGCCATGAATATTTGATTGGTGGTGAATTTATAACCATAAACTATCTCAGTCTTTTATTTTTCTCATTTATACCCAATTAACATATATGAGAAGGTGGAGACAATTTATTCTTTTTAATATATGACGTACCTTTCTCTACAGACTTATTGAGGCTGTCTGATGAACATTTACTATGACTGGAAGTCAATATTATGCCTGTTTTGGTAGTTTAATAAATGTTCTAATAACAATCCTCACTATCCGGAGGGAAAATATTATAAGTCTCTTTTACAACTGAGGAGATGACATTCAAAGAGGTTAAGTAGTTTTCCAGAAGTCACACAGTATGTTGGAGACTAAGATTGGATTCACATCTAGGTCAATGTGGATAGAACTTCCTTTATCTGTTCATGATGAGTGAGGCCAGTGGAAACATAAACCATCATTCTCTGTCTCTGTCTCCATGCCCATTCCATCATAAGGGCAAATTTGCTGAATAGATATCCAATAGTTTCTTTCTAATACATGAATAGATATTTACAACCTTTTGCTTGCTGAGCAAACTCTCGTATGAGAAGGTGTATATTTCGGCAGACTGCCAGTGGGCTGAGCTGTATAAGTTCACTTTTCATTGCTAAGATCAAAATACCTTGAAATACATAGGAGGGAAAGTTTATTTTGGCTCACGGTTTCAGAGGTTCAGTCCATGGTCTGCTGACTCCATTGCTCTGAGACCATGTGAGGTAGGACATCATGGCAGAAGGGCATGGTGGAGAAACAGTTCTCCTCTCATGGTGACCAGGAAGCAGAGAAAGACAGGAAGTGGCCACTGAGAAGATGAACCCTTTCAGGACACACTCTACCCATCTCCTCCAGCCATGCTGCATCTGCCTATAGTTACCACCCAGTTGGTCCATTCAAACTGGGATGGACTGATTAGGTTATGGCACTCACAACCCAATCTTTTGACCTCTGGATATTTCTGCATTAACACAGAAACTGGGGGGAACATCTCATATCCCAACTATACCAGTGGTCAAGTGTGCATAGTTAGATGTCAAAATCAAGAGATGCTACATTAGGGCTAAGTTGTGGGTTGTGCCCTCTAACAGGTGATGACTTTTGTAGTAGTGAGGGATCACAGGACCCACCAGGGACCTTCCAATTCCTCTTGATTCTGAACAGAATAAGGCATGCTGCTTTATAGGGGAAAACTCCTTAGTCAAAAGGCAGTGAAGACATCACACTGTTATCTCAATAATTACTTTAATAAATCCAGAAAATGGGCAACCCCAAAACAACTCAATTATTTTAACTTGAACCCGATAACTCTCATAATTATCCTAGTAGATCTGAATACATACCATGAATTGGTTGTTATCCAGCATTATAATCCAATAAAAATATCAAGAATGATATACATAAATGAAAGGTTCCCATTTAGCTTAATAATATACATTTTCTAGCACTAAAATCTCTCTATAGACTGACTTAATAACGGCTTCATAAGAGCTTCATAAGAATCATCATTGATAATTCATTGAATCAGTGGTTCCACAGCCCAGCTGAGCATCAGAATCCCCTGGGAAATTATTAAAAAGCATATTTTTATCTCTAGTCTTTGGAGAATCAAATATTTTAGAGGTGGGGCCTAGAAATCAGCATGTTAAAAGAGTTTCCAGTTGAATGTGGTATGTAGCCTGATTTAAAAATCATTCGTTGTAGCTCTGTCTTTTATGGAGTGAAGTAAGACTCTGTATTCTAAAACACAAGTCTAATCAGGTGACTCCTGGGCTTGGGCCTCTTCAGCCAGGTGCAAGGGGCTGTAAAGGCTCTTCATGACTTGGACTCTGGTGACCTTTCACCTTCATCTCCTGACACTCCCCATGCATCGGTGCCACATTCTGCTGCCTCTCAGTTACTCACAGAATACTCCATGCTTATTCACTTCTCCTTCTTTGATCTTGAAACATACACATTTTCCTGACTGCCTGCAAACTCCTATGGGATCATAAGGATGATCCCACCTACCTGTTTTCAGGGCTGTGCTTGCTTTCTCCTTTTTGCCTTGAATCATGGAAACTTGCCTCCTGATACTAACTTAAGTTTGCTCACCTTGACCATAACACTTGATTCCACTGTGTTGTTACATTTTTATATTAACTGCTCTGCTAGGCATTTTTGAGGACATAAACCAAATAGTCCAAGGCCCATTATATAGTTTAGGCCAATGAAGGAATAGGTTCAGATGTGCATTTTTCATCCCCAACTGCTCTCTTGTAACACTGTTACAAATAATCTATGTTTCAAAATGGTGCAGTTTCTTTAAAAAAGAACTATTCAGATATTCTTGTATTAATTGCATTTCACTGTGATGTTTATGGGCAGTATAATCAGTAGGACATCTGTTCTTTCAGAAGACCACTTTTCTTGTGAAATACTCTGTATTAGATTTTCTGGAGTATCTTAGAGGGAATCACTGGGGAAAACCATTGACAGAGCTGATGAGCCCATGAGATGTTGTTTTAAGGTCACAGTCCTGGGTCTGGCTCACATTTTGCTGCTGATTGCTCATCTTCAACAATTTTTTCCCTTGTGTGTGTGTGTGTGTGTGTGTGTGTGTGTGTTTTGCTTGGATCTTTATCCTCAATTGGAGCATGTGTATATGTGTATAGAATTTGTGTGTGTGTGTGTGTAATCCTCAAGTGCTCAATCTTGAGGGACCCATAGATCAATGGTGCATAACTCACTCTATCCTTTAGAATTTTATGATCTCTGAAGACTTTTCAGAGTTGCTTGATTCCTTACAGGAAAAACGGGAGGAAGGGACAGGATTGCTGAAATCCAGTGGACTCAGGGGGCTGCAGCTGGAGGAGAGGCCCTGCCTTGAGGGCTGATTAGCTCCTCTCTGAGTGGGAAGGAAGGACATGGGTAGAACTGAGGGAAGGCTGTGATGTGGTTCTCCAAAATTTGACTAGCTCATTATCTATTACCCGGGACTTTCTCAAGAAAGACTTCATCAACAGCAGAGGAATAGTATGGTAGAAGGAGGGGAGCTCTAATAAGGAGAGAGCCTCCCTGTACCCCCACTCCCCAGGAAACTCAATGTCTGGGAGTTCAAGAACCTCTTGCAATTCTTTTGTCTTTGATTCCTCAGAAACCCCCTAGACTCCAGGCTTTAGGCCAGGCCCTTTCTTCTCTTCCATTTGCATGTACTCCTTCACCTTCAGGAGCAAGAACAGAGTGAACCCACAGCAGCACTTCACCCTGTGTTTAAAGCTGAAACAGCTGGTATGCTAACTTTCCAGGACATGGGTATACAAAGGCCTCCTGTTGTCCTTTTGATATAGTAACCTGCTCTTATTTAGGCCCAAGGATAGGCCCAAGGATCACCTAGAGGACAAATGAAGAGAATTATTAGAACCAGGCAGATCATGGGAGCCATGTCATTCCATGTCTGACTCACTGCTAACTTTGTGCCCCTGCAGGTGACTCTCCTGTGAGGACCCCACCTGCATGGACCCTGCATGCACCTATGCGAGGTCATCAGCTGCTTCTTGCACAGGTAGCTGCCCTCCTGAGGAAAAGGCTGCTCCACACACTGAGAGCCTGGAAAAGCACAGTCTCAGACCTGCTGCTGCCTGTCCTTTTTGTGGCCTTGGCCATGGGCCTTTTCATGGTGCAACCTCTGGCCACCGAATACCCTCCCCTCAAACTGACTCCTGGCCACTATGAGAGTTTGGAAACTTACTTTTTCAGGTAAGAAACTTTTTTATTTCAAAATTATGGACACATTGTGAATAAAGACAGACTATGAATAGTGTCATAGACTGAATGTTTGTGTTTCTCCCTAATTTTTTTTTTTTTTTGTGGAAATTCAACTCTCAACATGATAGTACTTAGAGATGGGTTCTTTGGGTGGTGACTAGTTTAGGAGGATGAACCATTACAAATAGGATTAGTGCCCTTGGAAGGAGACACTAGTAGGAAAGTAGCTTACATTTTTTCCTACTGTTAAAGAATCCTTAAAACAATTAAATTTGGTGGGTTTTTTTTTTTTATTTTATTTTTTTATTTTATTTTTTTATTTTTTAATTTTTTATTGTGGGTTGTTCAAAACATTACAAATTTCTTGACATATCATATTCGACACTTTGATTCAAGTGGGTTATGAACTCCCACCTTCCCCCCATACACAGATTGCAGAAACACATCAGTTACACATCCATTGATTTACAAATTGCCATACTAGTGTCTGTTGTGCTCCGCTGCCTTTCCCATCCTCCACCCTCCCCCCCTCCCCAACACCACACCACACCACACTCTCCTCACCTCTCCTCCTCT
>NW_026000153.1:23294872-23303759 GCF_001458135.2 Marmota marmota marmota
GGTCTTTTATTTTTCCATATGAATTTCATGATTGCTTTCTCTATTTCTACAAGAAATGCCGTTGGGATTTTGATTGGCATTGCATTAAACCTATAGAGAACTTTTGGTAATATCGCAGAAGTGATTCATGAATTAGGCAGCTCCTGGAACCACAGCAGGTTCTGAGAACTTCAACTAACTACCATCACAAAGCATTTACAGAAAAGTGGAAGTGAGACATAGAAAACAACGTACTTTGCTATAGTCTACTAGATCAGTCAATCAATTGGTTAAAGCTTGATCAATCAGCTGCAGTGCCTCCTACAACCAACCAAAGTTCAATTCTTGCAATTGAATTTTATGTTAATTTGATATGTTGGGCCCAGTGCAGATGCCCAGTCAAAATTCATGGTCACCCAAAATTTTGTTTGACGATTCTCTGTTGTATGAAGAAGATAGTCATCTCTAACTCAGAAAAGGGCCCTCGGGTGAACTCAACCATGCTGGACCCCTGATTTCTCCAGTTTCTAGGACTGTGAGAAATAAACTTTTGTTGTTTAGAAGATACCCAGTTTATGGTACTTTGCTATATTAACCTGAGCTGACTAAGAAAAATAGCATTAGCTTTGATATTTTTAAGAATTCGAATAAAAATATCTATATGAGGGGCAGTAGGAGTCATTTGGTGGCAGAGATCTTGCTTAGCATGTTCAAGTACCTGGCTTTGATCCCCATACCCCAAATTCTATGTGAATTGCCGCAGTCTGGCTGGGCACAAATCACAAGCCACTGAAGCAGGAACAAACTTTATTTCTGAACTCCACCAACACACTCCACACACGCTCCCCGGGAACTTTCCGGAAATCCCCGCGAGAGCTCAACTGGAACTCAACGGGAACTCCGCGAGAACTTGCTGGCCTCACCTCTCAACCACTACTTCTGGCAAAAATGCCATGCGTCATCCTGACTCGGCTGTGGCCCTCAACAGTGAATGCTTTCATTATTTCTGAGGTCAGAGTTCACAGGGATAGCTGTTGAGAAGCCCCTGCTCTTTTTAGGATTGTGTCAAAGCAGATACCTAGGACTGATGAGGCAGGACTGGCTCCCAACCTCCATATCAATGGCTCCTCCCTATACAGACAAGCATCTTTATAAAAAAAAAAAAAAAAAAAAAAAGGACACTAGTCACTGGCCCCTACTCCAAGCCCTTAGCAGTAAGTAGGAGGGCCAGGTATGTTTTAGAATTGTTAGGATTTTAGAAAAATATATAAATTATACATTTCACAAAATCTCCCATAGTTACTTTAAGAAAAATGACCCATAACAGCACATACCTGTCTGCAGGGAACTCTATGATTTAAGCAAAATGAGGTCAAGACCATAAATGAGGCTGGGAGTGGTGACACATGCCTACAATCCCAGTGGCTCAGGAGGATGAGGCAGGAGGACTGTGAGTTTAAAGCCAGCTTCAGCAACTTAGTAAGGCTTTAAGCAACTCAGCAAGACACAAAGGTCATGTTAGGATCTCATGTTAGGATCTTCCAGATCCATTTTTCAAGTTCTTTATCTTTCCTCAAAGTTTTTTTTTTTTTTTTTTCTTTTGTACCAGAAATTGAACCCAGGGAAACTTACCCACTGAGCCACATTTCCAGCCCTATTTATCTTTTTTTTTTTTTTTAATTTTGAGATGGGCTTTCATTAAGTTGCTTAGGGCCCTCCTGAGCTGCTGGGGTTACTGGCATATGCCACTGTGCCCAGCTTCAAGATTTCTTTACCTTTTCTTTTTGGCTATCTGTTTGTGGTATTTCTCTAGTGTTATTATTTGTATCTAAACAAGGATCATCCTCTTAGTTAATTTCTTCAATAATATTTTCAGGAAGTCTTTCTTCCTGAGTTTAGAAACTCCTGTGTAGGCATGTGATCCTGTTACTATTCTATTGCTTTTGGTTTGTCTGGTTGGTTGGTTGCATATCCTTTTAGTGACTCTTTGTTAGTCTGCATTTTTTGAGTTTTCCTCTGACTCCTGGGATGTGTGATTGTCCTTGCTGTTGATCAGATTAGGGTATCATTTATTGACTAGAGTAGTTCCCAGAGAGATGGAGCCAAAGAACCTTCTACCTCTATTGAGCTGCAGATGACTGTCAGTACATTCCTACTTCCTCCAGGCAGCTAGCGGAGCTTTCTGCGGTTTGTGCTCTTGTTAATTCAGGAATAGAAAGTATTGACCCCCTCCAAATAATCAGAGAAGACAGAGGTCTGTTACCTGGGAATTTGCAGGTCCCCAAGCCACCCTTCCCACAAGGGTACTTGCTTATCCCTGCCCCTGGTCACTCTGCTCCTGGCTTCAACTTGTGTTCATAGGTTGCCTGGTCTACAGGGAAGAAGACTCTGAACCAACTTTGCCTGTGGTGACTCCCACAGAGCCTAAGACCCCACTTGGAATCTGATAGTTACCAATACCAGAAGCTGCTAGGATCAGGAGAGAGAGAAAGGTTGGAGTTGAGAGTGGAGAGAGGAAAGGAAGAAAGGGCACGGGCTGCTATCTTTCTAGAAACCCTAGAACTTGCCAAGTTGGTTTAATCCTATCTGCATCAGAAGCATTAGTGCTTTCATTAATCAGGAGGGCCCTTTGGGATGGTGCTCGGGAATATGCATCTGCTCTGCTAAGCTCACTGGGTCACCAAGATGTACATCAAATGTTGAGAAATAACGATTTGGAGAGGGAAAGTGACCCCCTTATGACCTACCTCAGAAATCAATAAATTATGACCCCATTTATGAACGACCGCAGGAAGGAGTAATTTTCAAGCCCTATAGTCTGTTAAAGACAGATGTCCAGTGCTTTAAACACTGAGATTTACTTAGCAACATAGGCAAGAGCTTGAAGGCAACCAAAGAGAGAGTTTAGGAGCCTGTATTTGAATTTTATGGCAAATGAGATACTTTAAAGCCGATTTTTGTTGTTTTCTTTAAATGGTGATCTCTAGACCTAAGCAAAGAGTAATAAAAAGTAAAGCATAACTTTTACACATGTTTTTTGTAATCATTAAAAAGGAACCAGTTTAGGGATCAAATGTTTTTCTTTCAGAAAAACAGTTTTACTTTTATATTTGTTCTTGGATGATGGGTCATAGGAGAATAGTCCAGAGATGTCACAAATGACATTTCCTTTTATATGGGCTCCATTTCAGAGGGGAGTGTGTCCCTGTCCTGTGGAAGTGTTTTCTCACAGGTTAGACAATGGAAGGATGTTTGTCCAGAGGGTGCACTGCCAACTTATGGGGCAAAGCTTTGTTGTTCATTTCAGGCTGCTTCATCATTGTTTATTTTGGACCACAGAAGTAGGGAATCATATCAGGCCAGTTGTAAACCACCTAAATATTTAAAGACATTTACTGTATCTTATACAGTGGGGAACATGGTGGTTTCCTATAAATAATTATTGCCTTCTGGATTTAGGAGCTACAGAGGTGTTTTCATTCTGGGTTTATATATTGTTAATGTTCTGAAAATGACATTGTCCTCAGCAGAAATACCATTCTTTCTTGGTCCGATGAGTTTTAGTTTCTCTTACATCAAATTTTGTTCCTGTTTAAATGGTAAGAGTTCAGGGAAAGCCAGATATAGGGAAATTAAATATTCAGACAGGATGACTGATTCGGTCAGTAATTTCTGTATATTAATGATATGTCACAATGTGTTGAACAAACTATCTCTGAGAACATACTGAGGTCCAGCTCCTGTCCTAAGCACCAAACCCTTCTTTTCCAGGATTGTTTTGTTTCAGTAACGAGAGGGCTACCATTAAAGTCCAGTAAAGATGTGCATCGGGGCTACTGGGAAGGAGGGAGAGAGTGCAGGCAGGTCGGAGCTATTGGGAAGGAGGCAGGGATGAGGCTGGGAGTCACAGTGGGAACAGTGTTGGAGCTGAGGCTTCTGGGCTAGCTATGGTTTCTGGTCATGTAACCAGGACGCTTAGAAGAGTGAATTGAAGGGATTGGAACTTAGAAAGCAAATCCACGTGATCAAAGTGGTTGCAGTTGGGTGTGCTGCCTTCTAGGAGATAGGTTGCAGTTGGGTGCTGCCTTCTAGGAATAGGCCTAGGGTATCCAAGCCTGAAGACTGTGGAGGGAAAACACCATGTGGAAGGGTTCAACACTGTTTCCAGGCTCACAAATGTAGAGGAGACATGGAGGGGCCCGGGTTGTGGTTCTGTGATAAAGTGCTTGCCTAGTACATGTGGGGCACTGGGTTCAACCCCAGCACCACATAAATAAAATATAATAAAATAAAGTTTTTTTAAAAAGGAGATGTTGATAAATTTTACATATAAATTATTTTAGTTTTGATGACACGCATATCTATGATATTAATGAAGTTCTATGTGATATATTTTAACATATGGGTGCAGGGTACACTAAATAAATTGAGACTCCCTTTATCCATCATTCCCCCATACCCTTCATAACCTTTAGTAATCACTATTCTACTTTAATGTTGACTGTTTCAGTGTCCACATATGAGAGAATATATTCAGAGCTTGTCTTTCTGTGTCTAGCTTATCTCATTTAATAATGTCCTCCAGTTCCATCTGTTTTGCTACAAATGAGATGATGTTATTTTCTTTAGGGCTAAATACTATTCGGTTGTGTATAGATATTACATTTCCTTTATCTGTTCATCTGTTATTGGCACCTAGGTTGATTCCATATCTTAGCTATTGTGAATGATGCTGCAATAATATGGGCCTGCAGATATATCTTTGCTATGCTGACGTCATTTTCTTTAGATATATATGCACAAGTGGGATAGCTGGATCATATGATAAATTTTGAGCAGAGAGAATATCAAGTTTGTACATTAGAGAAAGCAAGGAAGGAATTAGGGAAACTGGAAATCTAGAAAGTCCCCAAATCTATGTGAGTTCCCACGGCACAAATAGGGAAGTTTCTTCTCATTCTTGGCTTGCACTGTGGGACAGGGTGGTGCAATAAGTCTAATTAACTTAGACCTCCCTACATTTAATGCTTATAGCAATTCAGAAATGTAATTAAGAGGCAATTATTAAAAAAATTAGTACGTAATAATTATACAGAATAAGGCAACTCATTGTGACATATTCATACATGCACTTCACATAATTTGGTCAATGTCAATAATCAGTATCTCCCCTTGAAACCTCACCTCCTCCTACCCACTGATCCCCTTAGTCTGAAGAGTCCACTTTGCATTGTCCATGAACAAAATCAACAAATGACAAAAATTTGTGATTGAGGTCTCCTTTAAGTTTCGTCTTTCTTAAAAGAAATCAATAGTATAGATTATTTGGAAGAAACCACTATATACTCATATACATTTTTTAATTTGTACACTAATTCTTTCCCAAGTGATTTGGGGCACTGTTTATATATGCTATCAATAGTGTTAATTATACATCATTCTTCTTTCTTTTGGGGATGAGTGCTCCTAAAAATGTGCATTCAAAAATAATTTGTAAGTTACATAGTGTAAGTTCTGGAGAGTAATAAATCTATGTTCTTTCATAAATATTATAATTTAGAATTTTGATTGTTTGTAATGATCCCCATTCCCAATGAGTCAAATTTAAAGTTGTGTGAAACATCTTTTTCTCCACATTTCTTCTTCAAGAATTTTCTTAAAGTTGATGTATAAAGTTTAATATAGCATTTGTTTCTACATCTCCCCCAAAGCTACATGAATGTCTTTTTGCTGATGGTCTTTTCAGTAAAGCAAGTCAAAATTGGTGACCTTGGTTTTGGTAATGCTGCTTGAGCTCTTTATTGACTTTTGAGACTTACACCAGCAAAATAAATACCATAACTCAAAGTTTACTTAAAGCCGCATAGGATTCTGTGCTGAAGACCTCTTGCTAAGAAAATGCAGTTCACTATAGTTCACAGATAGGAACAAAAGGTTGAAACATAGAAGTGGTTTTATTGTGGGGCTCTGTAATAAGACAAATAATCAGCCCAAACCAGAGTGCCAACATTAAGAGAACAGTGTTATGCATTTTAATATATTAACATAATGTAATATTATACAGCCTTTAAAGTTTGTTTTTAAATCCATGCAAAGTGTGAATAATGGTTACATTATAAAATTAAGCAAAAAATGAGAAAATAATACAGTGTGGATACAAGTATATAAAAATGCATGTCTGTGGTGGCAAGGATGTGCTTTGAAGAAATTTCTCAATTTTACTTTTGCTTGTTTAGGTCTTACCATAAAAAACACTAGAAAAATAGTTTTATCTAAGAAACTAGGGCTCGTTTGCTTGGATCAGCTTGACAAGGGTACATTTTGAGATCAGAATGTGATTCTTTGCTTTCTGTTGGGAGCCACTAATAATTCCATTTTATCTCCCCTGTCTTACCACAAATAGCAGTGGGAATGACAATATGGACCTCACCCATGTGCTCTTACGGAAGTTTAGAGATCAGGATCTTCTCTGTGCTGACTTAAACCTAGATCTGTAAGTATCATGTGCCCTCTGCAAAAGTAAAGCTTCCAGCCAGCAATACCACAGCTGGAAGGACCCTTTCCCTTCAACTTTGGTATTTAATGTTTATATTACATCACATGAAAAGAATGTTAGCCTAATGAGTAGGTTACTGAAAATGCCCTGACATAAGATTCCTAACTGCCTCTACCTCTGCTTCATAGACACATGATTTGTATTATGTCAAAAATTAATAGCTTTCAGAGGCTGGGGTTGTGGCTCAATGGTAGAGCACTTGCCTTCCATGTGTGAGGCACTGGGTTCAATCCTGAATACCACATAAAAATAAATAAATAAAATAAATGTATTGTGTCCATCTACAACTAAAAAAAAATAATAGCATTCAGTTCACTTAATAAAACCCAAAGCTAAAAAAGAATGAAGTAGCAACTAAGTATGAATTATATGTTAACCATTATGTACTTTTAGGGAAAACTTTTACATACGAAAATTAATTACATATTTCTTTTTAAATAAGAGACTTACAAGGTCAGTACACATGTAAATGAGAATGTGTGGCAATTGTCTGTTTCTGCCTGACTTATTTCACTTCAATGCAATGTCCTCTATTTTCATAAAGGCTGCTGAATAATATTCCATAGGGTATACATACACCACATTTTATTTATCCATTAATCCACTGATTGAAACCTATGTAGATTCCATATCATAGAAGTAGAGAGTAGAATAAAGGTAACCAAGCCTAGGAAGGGTGGAGAGGAGGGAGGAAAGATGATGGTCAATGGGTACAGGGTGAAGTTGGGTACAAAGAATAACTTCCAATGTTATGATTAACAATAATTAATTGAATATTAAAATAGCCAATAGAGTATTTTGATTGTTCACAACACAAAGAAACAATAAATGTTTTAGATGATGGATATAATAATTGTCCTGATCTGATCATTATACATTGTATACATGTACTACATATGACACCATACATCGTAAATATGTGCATTTATTAGGTGTCAATTAAAAATTTAAAAACATTTAAAACAAAGCTCAGTATATCAGTGCATGAATTACTTTAAAGATCATTTTCGTAGTATTTGAAAATAATATAGAGATGACTTTCATATAAAACCTTGATAAAGTATGCCTTTCTTCATAAACAGTTCTTTCACTCTTATTTTTCTGAAATTTTATTTATTGAAGAATGGCTATAAATAAACTACTGCCACAAGAACTGAGATTAATAAAGAATATGGCCCTGGTCTCAAGGAATTTACAATTCTGGATAGAACAAATGAGGCAAGTGATAAAAACCATAATGGTACATTGAATGCTAGAAGTGTATTTTTAAAGTAATAAATACAGACATCTAGACAAGAATGTAGTATCTGCAATATGTTTTCTAATTTGTGATGACACATTTGGCCCATTAGTCATATTGGTAATTAGCTTGAGACTGAATAACTATTAATGGTCTCAGTATGGAAGAATTAATAGAAAATTAATTATGTTGCTTAACTTTAGTCTTCTCTTGAAAAACAAAGTAATTTATTTATCTAGGGCTTTAGTGGTGATGTTTTGATTTCCCTTTCCTTTAATGAAACACGCAGGATATAAAATACATCTGTGTTTTGGGAAATTGAAATAACCTGGGGTCTCACATGATCCAAACTTGGCCCAACTGGGCATCAAAGAAAGATCAGTTAGTAGAGAAAAGAAAAAAGATATTTCTTTCATTTAATCTCTCAGGAGGAAATTAAAAGGTGGAATAAATGCTTCAAGGACAGCAGAACATATTCACAATTCTGTTTGCACATCGATTTAGCTTTCAGTTACTTTGCAAACATTGCAGTAGTCCTCTAAACTCTTAGCCTGCCTCTCTGCCCCAGAGTGCTGTCCCTCAGCCCAGCCTGCACACCACCCTCACACTGTATCCCCTGCCCTCTCTTCTGCCTTTTGGGGTTTATGTTACTTTCTGTCTTTTCTTTGTGAATTTCATGTATCTGTCCTTAACTCATTTCTACCTATAACCGTTTCTACCCATTTCCCAGGTTAGCATAGCAAAAGCTTTGAGCCCAGGGGCTCTGGCATTCGAGGATGCTTTGAATGAATTACAGTAATAATAATTTATGTCCATGTTACACAGACAGTGTTTGATTCACTGGGGTCCCAAATAAAAGCAAAAAGCTTTTTTTTTCAGTAAATTTCTTTGGGTAAGAATAAAATATTACTGGATTCAGTGATATCTACATTTTTATGTTCCTAGCAGACTTTAGCAAGCACTTTATCATTAATCAGGGAAACATTCTGAAATAACAGATGGGACTCTGCTTACGGATTACTTTTCTGTTGAGAGGCTCAGCACTGAGAATCATATGCAAAATTCTTAGGTTGAACAGTGACTTTCATTCCCTGCCCCCCCCCCCCCCCCCC
>NW_026000153.1:23303767-23323704 GCF_001458135.2 Marmota marmota marmota
CCCAGAGATTAGTAGAGTTCCAGAAAAACTAATTATGGTATAAATCTGACCTAAAATACTTTTTTTACTCATAATAGTCAATGGCACATAATTTAAATTTTAAAATGTTTTTAAGTTGCCAATTTTTAGAAGTAGAATGCTAAATGTACATAATCTATTTCATTTTACAAGGCTCATATCAGGTGGCACTCTGGTGATAAATTCCCCTACTATTTCTGAGGCAAAATGATCACTTTCCATACCCATTCTTGTTAGAGTTTTAATATGAAACAAATGTGCTAGTCAGCAATTGGGGAGATGTGTAAGATGTGTAAATTTATTATCATAAATTGAAGAAAGCCATTACCATGATTAGATTGCAGAAATGTGGCAGATTAACTCAGTGGCCTGATATCTCCAGGGCTCAGGATTATCTAGGAGGCTTGTTGGCCTGCAAACGCTTAGGAGAGATGGCATCCTTAGAGCCTGGCATGGATGCTGACAGGTCCCCTCTGAGATGTTTGTAAAGCTGGGAAAGGAGGTCAAGGGTCATAAGCATCAAGTGCATGTTAGGTATCAAAGGTTTGGGGTGGAAAACACATAACTGGGACTGGGTTGGCTTCAAACTAATTCTCACCTCCACCACTTATTAGCCATGTGACCTGGGCATCTAACTGAACCGTTTATTTGCCTCTGTTGGCATTCATGTTCTTCTACCTCTATAGGAAGAACAGCACCCAACTCAAACACCAGGGTAACCTCTGTGGAGTGCTTCTTTGTGTTTTGTTTTTTGGTACTAGGGATTGAACCTGGGGTTGCTTAATCACTGAGCCACATTCTCAACCCATTTTATTTTATTTTTTTGAAACAGGATCTCACTAACTTGCTTAGGACCTTGGTAGATTGCTAAGGCTGGCCTTGAACTTGTGATTCTCCTGTCTCAGCCTCCCAAGTTGCTGGGATTACAGGCATGTGTCTCTACGCCCTGCTGTAGAATGCTTTTGTGTTCTTTAGTCTCAGAACACTACTATTGAGGATGTCCTTATAGCATCTGCCTCTCTATAGATATTTAAAATGCATTCTAGGCTGTTAAAAACTTTAGGCAGTCCTGTGTTAGGAAGAACTATTTAATCCAGCATTTCCAAACCTTAAGTACCAAGCATTTATTATGGAATATCTTCACTGTAGGTGTGTTCTATAGAATGTGTTGGGCAAATGCTTTAAATGTGTGTTTAGATTCCTAAAATCAACGAGGAAATTTACATAGAAGCATCTAATTTCCAATATATCATCCCTGCTGCCTGTCCCTCTTGTGGGGGCCACCCTGAACAGGAGCTGAGCACGCCCCCTTAGCCTTGAGTAGTGGGGGTATGGAACTGGCATCGCACACAGTGAGAAGCAAGTGGGCCTTACCTTTGTTCAGCAAGGAAGTGCAGCTCTGGGAGTGGGTGTCACCTAATGGGACTGGGCTACACGCCCCCCCCCCCCCATTTGTTGTAACACAATCCCTTGCCTTATTTGGGTGGAATATTCTATTGAATGTCTTTCTCCCAATAAATATAGGGGTTTGGGGTGCGCTCTCCCTCTTGCTTCTTGCCTTTCTTGCTCCCCTTGACTCCCAGTGTGGGAGCTCACACCTGAGGTCTCAGAGCCTTCCCTGACCCCTGCAAAAGGCATTTCTGTGTTTGTGTGGTCTTTTAGCTGCCAGCACAATTCACGAAGAGTGACCCTGAATCTGTCGCCTGCGTGCCCATGGGCGATACCCTCTTATGAATGTTCACATAACTTCATAGTGAATCTTTGAACACAAAAAAGTATTGGAGACTGAAAGACGCTCAAAAAACTAAAAATCTGTTAAATGCTATGTTGGATCATCATGTAGCTCTCATGGCAACACATTTTACTCTATCAAAGGGAGCTAGGGGAAGAATAATGTAAGAATTGGTAAAGAAGAAGAGGGCTGACCACTTGAAGCAATTCATTAAATTATGCACATTTGCTCTATTAGTCTGTTTTCTGTTGCTATAATTAAACACCCCAGCCTGCATACTTTATAACAAAAAGAGGCTTATTTAGCTCACATTTCTAGAGCTTCAAAAGTGTACTGCTAGCATCTGTTGGTTCTGGTGAGAGCTTCTGGCAATGGCATCACAATGGAAGGAGTGCATGTAGAAGAGATCATGTGACAAAAGAGGAAACAAGGAGATTTGGGGATCTGGTTTGCTCTTTTTATAACAATCTGCCCTTTTAGGATCTAACTGGAGTTCCTTCAGAACTACATCAATCCATTCCAAGGTTGGTGTCCCCAGTGATCACATTATATCCTACCAGTCCTCACTTTTAAAAGTTCCACTACCTCCCAATTCCATCATGCTGGGGACCTAACTTCCAGTCCATAGTATTTAATACCCATCATCTGAGATGTGTATCTGAAGCAAAAAGGGCCAGCTGAGTTTAAGAAATAGAAACAGAATTATTTTTTAAAAAAACAATTATCATAAAAAGAAGTGTGATTAAATACACAACTCCCTTAGGTATTATTTGTAAATTAACTTTTAATCCTTAAAATGAAGTCCCCATAAATTAATCAGTCAAGGAAGTAGTAGTAGAGAAGTCTTCAAATTAATTTTAATATTTCAAAAGTTACCTGGAAATTGTACTTTACTAACCTAGTTATTAGAAATGTCAACTTTCCTTTCATGGCCTGTACTTTTTCCAACTTGTCATTTTTGTACTGAGTTTCTCTTGTGATAGCAACTCATCTGGACAGAAAGCCTGAGCTTGGTGCTCAGCAGGCCAGTCCTTCTGCTATGTGATCTTGGGTCAGCTGCTTAACCTTTCAGGAGTCCACTTATTCTTCCAAAAAGTGGGGATAAGAAAAATTTGGTAAAGATATCTAGCCAATGCCCATAATTCAGTTGCCCAATTTTTGAGTAATAAGAAAAAATTATTACTAAAGTAAATTTTGATTTGCAAATCTCAGAAAAAATTTTTAAAGTCTGGAACCCACAAAGATAACAAGTTACAGGGAAACTGGATTTAAGAAAAATGTTTGAACCACTGTTGTTTTTATAACTGCTTCTGTTGCACACTCTTTCTCCAAAGTAAAGTTTGTAAAAACTGCTTTTCTGTAAATGATGATTGAATTACTGAGTCATTCTAAAGAAAGGAATTAGAAGTTTACTGTGTTTATGAATTGCTTTGGGGTACCTGAGTTGAGTCAGGGAGCCTCTGGATTTGCCACAAGCCCAGAGCCCCTGTGAAAACCCCAGGATCCCTGGGCAGTGTATACGGTACAGGGAGCCAGGAGCCGAGTAAGCATCATGTCATATAATGGAAATACTGGCACTGCAATAAAACATTGTCATCAGATTAGCAGCTCACGCTGGGAAAACAAATGTCAGAGCTCTGCCTTCACGGCAGCAGGAGGTGATTATCTTGTGAACTGTGTTCTACTGTGATGGGACTCTCTTTTATGGAAATAAAATAGCTTTGTAATCCAAAAGATCATTCCAATTCTCTCCTTTGTTCTTTAGGAAGAATTCTTCATGCTGGTCTAGGGATACCTTCCCTCACCTGAAGTTTCAGGATTCATGTGGCTGCCTGGTAGGTTTCTGCATTTTTTGATCTTTTTTGAATAAAAACCTTAAGTGAAAAAAAAATGAGCTTACTCCATCTGTAAAATCTCCATTTTCCTTATTCAAGTTCCTGTGGACTTTTTTGGTTCACTTCATTGGTTGTTCATCTGACACTTAAATAGAATCAACCCTTTCCCCTTACTCACTGCCCACTGCTCTTGTTCATGAACATCCCCATAGGCATTCATTAAGCAAACAAATCTTCTTTAGTTATTAATTAAACCCAGAATAGCCCCTTATGAGGTTATTTCCCCACATTTCAAGGCTCGAGGACATCAAGGCTGTCATCATATTTTTATCTGATTTTCGAGAGCTAGATATTAAAAATGAAGATACCACTTAGCATTTCTAATATGGTTGATTTACACAAAAACAAATGGAAGTAGATGTTCCACTATTGATGTGAAGGCCATAGCTCCCTAGTCTGAAGAAGAACAAATTGAAATTTATTTGGAAAATGAATTGGGACTCATCTCAAAGGAGACCTCAAAATCTGATTAATAAAAGGCATAGACCTGTTATCCACAGTTAACAAGAGAATGTGGCAATCCTGATTTACCTAAAAAAAAGGAAAATAAAAAAAAATCTTCATTGAGTGGAGAATATGATTTCACGCCTTTCTATGTAATGGCCCACAGATGAATTCTTCTTAACAGTTTGGTGACTTAAGAAAGTTTGCCTTTAGAGGGCTTGTTCAGCTTTCTTCTCTTAGACAAAGCGATGTAAGAAAGAGCAGTGACTCAGTTCCCATAATGGATACTCTAAGTGTTGGTGGACCTGAGTGGGCTGATAGATTTCTCCACGGTTCCTTTTGGTCTTATGGTCAAAAAGGTCAGCTATGTTTGGTGTCCCTTTGTAGTAACCAGCTAGCCCAGCTATTTTTTGCTCATATTTTTTTCATAATTATTTGCCTTTCTCTGTTGTTTCTTTCATGCACTCATAATACTTCTAATGTTTCACACCATGCACTTATTCTCTTGATTTAATCATTCTATTGTATCAGTAGTTTTTTTTTTTAACCAGCTTACCCAAAATTTATTGGAATTGGATTGGGTGTTAATGGTTAAAGGATAAATGAATAAATATTAGGGGTTTATTTGTATAAGCCTCAAAATATAAATTCATTCCCATTCACATGAACTGCAAGATTTTAGCAAAATGTATATAAGAATGAAAGGTTTCATCTGAAAAAGTTTCATAGCCAAATAAGGTTTGGAAGTGCTAGTTAAATCAATATTAAGGTTTTGGAAGTTCTGGTTAAGGCAGGTCTGTTTGCCATAGCTCTTCAATAAGCTGTAGCAATGTGGGTTTGAATTGGCAATAGGAAAAAGAAGTGCAGGATAGTCTGCAAAGTATTTAACTAATTTTGTGTGTGTGTGTGTGTGTGTGTGTGTATGCCAGTCATTTTGTTTTGTTTTGTTTTGTTCATATTTTTTGAGTTACACTTTGAGAAACACTGGTCAATTGATTAGAAATCAAAGTACCTCAACAGAAAAGGGGTTCAGGTGAGAATAATAAAGGCCCCAAGGAAAGGGTGTTGCTCCTTGGGGTTGGTTCCAAAGAAACACTCATGAAAGTACATGGAAGGTGGCCCACATCCAAGGTCTGTTCTCAGATCCTTAGTGATCATGGTAAGCCAAGTTAACTTTCTTTGGCAGAGGGCAAAATAGTTCTCTCCCCTTAAATTTATGTGTGCCATCCAAAAGTCCTGGGTCCACAAGGATGTGTCTGTTTCCTCACATTTCAATATATCATGGCTCTTCTAAACCCACAAAAATGTTCCAAGGTTACTTGTTGTTCTCATTATTTGAAAAAGACACCACTAGGAAAACTACCAGTGAATGCGAACTAAGCAAGCTCTGAAGAATATTCAGGAAGTTTTAGGACCCTCACTCTTATGAATAACAGCAACCATATGAACAACTGTATACAGTCAGGAATGTATATGGCCTTATAGGTGGTGAGAGGAGGGGGCATTTGTTTCCTGTGGCTACTGTAACAAATGTTAAAAACACGGGGTTACTGAAACACACACACACACACACACACAGAGATTAATTCTCACACAGTTCTGGAGACCAGAAGTCTGAGATCAGTACCAGTATTATTTCAGTCTGAAGTCTGAAGTCAAGGTGCTCCCTCGAAAGGCTGGAAAGGAGAATATATTCCTTCACTCTTTCAGTTCCTATGGGATACTGTCATTCATTGTCTTGTGGCTACATGATGCCAATCCGTCTCATGGACACCTTAAAGATTATCACGTCAATCTGTGAGTTAGTTAATCGAGTTCGGCTGAATTATGTAGCTCTACATTCTAGTTTAATTGGCAGGTAGAGGTTGTGTGTATTTGTGGTGTAGAACATGATGTTTTGATATATGTATACATTGTGGAATGGCTAAGTTGAGCTATTCTTGAAAGAATGCATAATTAAATAGATTGACTTAGCCATTCCACAGTGTATCTCTCTTTTTTTTTTTTTTTTAGGTGAGAACAATTAAAATCTATTCTCCAGCATTTTTCAAGTATGCAGTCTATTGTTCTCAGCTGTAGTCCCCATATTGTACACTAGGTCTCTTAAACGCATTCCTATTGTTTAAGTTTTGTGCGCTTTGACCACCATCCTTCCATTTCCCACTCATTCCTTCCTCCAGTCTCTGGAAACCACCATTCTACCCCCTATCTATTTAACTCCAACCTTTTTAGATTTAACATATGAGTGAGAATTTGGCTGGACTACAGCTTACAACAATTCTTATTCTTACTGTCTTTCCTCAAGCCTTGTCATCAAGAACTTAAGAGAAATATCTTGAGCATATACAAACAACCCTTCTTACTTTTTCATAGTTCTTTTGTGCATTTCTGAATCTAATGACAAACCCATGCACAGGTAGGGCTGTTTTTATTTCCATTTTGCAAATAAGAAAAAAAGTTTCCAAATCTGGAGTGAAAGGCTTAGAATCGGTCATTTCCTATTTCTATTATATTATTATCTCCCAGTTTGAAGCAAAGTCCATATCCATATAGTCTGAACTTGTCTGAGGTCAGGTGCGTAGCTGTGACCACTGACTCCCACCTCGTTTGGTGGTCATTTCTTGATTCAGACGTGGTTCTAGCACTCTAGTCAGCTGCCAGGAAAGAGCTGTTTGAATTCTACTTTAGACACTTATGAAAGAAGCACATGCCTTTGAATTCTTCTGCTTATCTCCCTCCCACTAGTTACCTCTGACTCTCTTTCAGGTTCATCAAACACAAGATCACCCCAGTGAAAACATTTTTCTCTTTTTAGTCCTTACAAATCTGCTCAAACTTACATACAGAAAAGGATTTGAAGTTCTCAGATATAATTGACTGCACAGGTTGCAGTGGAATTCTGGCACAATTCTCAAATATAGGAGACTCTTAAAGAGATTTTAGAAGTCAGAATGTATAAAAGGCTGAAGATAATTGATTAAAAACTGAAAGACAAAAAAATCACATTTCGTTTAAAGCAATGATGGTAAATTGGTTTGTGGGTTATGTAAACATTTCTATTTTATCCTTTGAAAACTATTACAGAAGTGTCCAAATGGAAGTGCTGGGGCTCCTTACCTGACTAACTGCCTGGGCCATACCCTGCTCAATCTCTCAGACTTCAATGTGGAGCAGTACTTGCTGATGCCATCTGAGAAACCAAGGTGTGTTACAACTGTCCCTCTATCTTTTCTATTGTCTTTGAATTATAGTCCTGCTCCTTACATATTGGTAATTGATTCCTGCAGCCCCAAGGATGCCAAAGTTTGCAGAATCTCAAGTCCCCTATATAAAATGGCATAGTACCTGTATATGACCTGCATATGTCCTTTTTAATACTTTAAATATCTAGATTACTTAGAACTGATACAATGTGAATGCTGCCTAAATAGTTGTTATACTGTCCTGTTTAGGTAATAATGACAAGAAATAGAAGTCTGCACATGTTTAGTACATAGCAATTTTTTTCCTGTGTGTTTTCTATCTTGGTTGGTTGAACCCATGTTTGTAGGACCCAAGGTTATCAAGTGCCAGCTGTGCTTTGAAGAACCTATTGTTTCAAATGTTAATGTTCATGAACTCTCAGAAGTCTAATACTCACCTTGGTATTCATAAAAATTCCAAAGATATGCTGTGGGCCTTAATCAGATTCCTCACTGCTGGTTTTCAATCTTTGAAGCATTGGGGGAAATCATATCAATTGAGATTCCATCAGTGGTAGAGGCTGGGGAGCCAGAAGCAGTTTTACTGCTTTAGGGAATTCAAGCAGATGAGTTAACAGCATAATGAAATAATGGCCTCTTTTTAGAATTCCCTATACTTTGCCACATCTAGTATGGGCACCTGGGTACAAATGGTATCTTAAAATTCCTTTGGGTGATTTTGAGTAAAGCTTTTGCTTTGTGCTGATTTTCCTTGAGCCTGAGGAGGTGAATTTAGAGAAAGGGATGGAGGGCAGAAATGAATAAGAAGTTTTGTTTTAAAATCTCAGAAGCATTCACCTCACTGTCAAATTTCCTAAGCCTGCCAAATATAATGCATTATTTCATTTAGATGGTCCATGTTGCCTGAGATACCTAAGGCCCTCTGTCTCCTCTTTGCCCTTGTCAGACCAGCATATCCTCATCCTCCTGAACATCAACCTTTTCTACCCCAATGTGTTTTAACTGTGTCTCTCCTGCTTCCCCACCTTCTAGCATCCATAAAAATGTCCTATAACCTCCAGTTTCCTTTTTTAACCCTGATGGTTAATTTTTTAATGGTAGGATCTTTTGTGCCCAGAACTTAGAATAGTATCTGGCACCTTAAAGGTGCTCAGTGAGTATCTGTTGAATGAATGAGTGAATTTAACTCAGCCAGGTAGGAGTGCATTCCTATTCCTTTGCCTCAATTTTTGTAGCAAGTAGAGTTACCATGTATAGGACTGTTCTCTAATCTCCTTCTATCCAGAGAGTGGGGGACAGTGTTTAATATGTGCCTTTATTTCTTTTCTTTTTATTTTATTTTTTTTAGAGAGAGGGGGAGAGAGAGAGAATTTTTTAAAATATTTATTTGTTAGTTTTTGGTGGACACAACATCTTTATTTTATTTTTTATGTGGTGCTGAGGATCGAACCCAGCGCCCAGTGCATGCCAGGCGAGCGCGCTACCGCTTGAGCCACATCTCCAGCCCTGTGCCTTTATTTCTAATGTCAATTATGTTTGAAAGTTTAATAAATGTCAGATACCATGCAGCCCATGGAGATAACAGAAATTAAATCTATAATTTCTACCTAGGAAAAGCTCACAGAGCTACATGAAAGATAAGGTAGTAAGTAGAAGATTTTAAAAAAGGGTGGTAATTGATATAATATATGGGAATGTAGGGTACTGGGAGAATTCAAGGAGGAACATCTCACTCAACTCTTGTATTCAGATGCCTTCCTGACCCAGGTGAGATATGAGTGGTGAATGAGAAGAGTAGAGTAGGGTCTTCAAACCAGGGTGGCTGCAATATCATGATGGTCCAGGTAATCTTAAATAGTGTGCTTTTTGAGGAAATGACCTTGATTAAAATAAATTGCTGATGATCACACCATGTGCTTGCATGGCATTTCCTAGCAAGGTGGTAAGTTCTGAGAAATATACTTGCTAATCTAGTTCTACTCCATAAGCAGTGGCCTCCTTGGATGCTGGAATTGGGTAGTCACTTCTGCAAGCATGTGCCTTAGGCTGTGTGGTTGGTCATTCTGCCCATCAGAGAGATTCAGCTGGCCATGGTCCTAAGAGCACCATACCTCGTGTGGTTGGTAACTAAATACCCTCTGGGTAGAAGTCCTGGTGCCCACTGATTGGAGCACTAACCCCATGTTTACTTTTAACAGGCTTGGAGGCTGGTCTTTTGGAGTGCAAGACCCCAGTGAAATTCAAGATGTGAATGCAAACAAGTCGAAACCAAGAACTCTGGCAAAGGTAATTGTTTTTTTTTTTTTTTTTTCCTTCCAATTTTAGAAAGTATTTAGGAAAATTAAAAATCCAAATAGATTTTTGAGTAGTAGTAGGGGCTGGATCAAATCCTAATACTTTATGTGAATAAGAATAGTTGTATATAAACATTTCCTTGATAGAGGAAATGAAATTTTGTACTTTAGATTGTGTGGAAATAGAGCAAATAGGTTCCTGCTTTTGTTAAGTCAGGACTTCATTTAATAAGACCAAAACAAGTGTAAAGATAAGGTATTTTTAGAGATATCATAGTTGTGATAAGTAGAAATGTCATTACTGTCCCCAGTGGCCAAAAAATTCTTTTATGCATACACTTTAATTCTTTATCTTCCAAAAGGCTGATGAACACAGAGGTGACATTGAGAAATCAGCAAATACACAGGAAGCTCAAAGGACCCCCAGATTTTCAAGCCCTGGTAGGAGTATCCTATTAATTAGGTATAGTTTTTTTTTTTTTTTTGAATTACAGAAAACAGGTGGCAAGATTTGCCAGGTGTGAGAAACTGGGATAGAGGAACATGCTTTTATCCACCAATAGCAATGCAGAATTAGTTAATACTACAGATTTTTCTAAGGGAAAAAAAATCAACACAATCTTGAACTGGGGAAAGCTGAAAAAATTAGTTTTGGTCTCCATGACTGGGGAAATAGTTTGGTGTTCTACTGAGAGAGAAATTGGAAAAAAAGTAGATTGTGGGAGGAAAGTAAGTCCACTGTAAGAGAGTGCTTGTCAGTCGTGTTAGGACATCAGTGTAGAAATGACCCAAAGTTGTTCATTTCTATCATGTGGGTATCTCATCTGCACTTCACCTTAACATAGAATTAATGAAACTGATGATCTTCCCAGAAGATACCCTCCAGATATCTTTCCATGCACAGGTCCTAATATGGATTAACCTGGAAATATGGAACCTGGAAAAGTTAATTCATATTAGGACCTGTGCATGAGAAAGTTCCCTCAGGAGAATAAAGACTCCTCACATGTATTTCACAGTGTCATTCCTGATGAAAATGTTAACAGTCTTGCTTTAAATATAATCCCTGAAGAAAATTCTATGTCATAGTGTGGACAGCTCAAAAATCTCTTCTTCAGCAAGGTTTGTTCAGATCTTTCCCCCTCCCCAACCTTTTTTAAAGTCAACATACGTGAGGAGATTTATAGCTTGGTGTGAAAATATCATTCATAGCTTGATAGACACCCTGAAATACATTTGCTGGCATAGATTGGAACATGTGTAGCCAATATTAAAACGTGCCTGATTTGTAGAAGGAATCTGTTTCTTTCCTCTAAGAATATTTTTGCTTTTTATTCTCTCCAAATCCAGACCCTCTTTATTTATAGTGGGTGGTTGTGTCCTTGCATTTAGGTGCTCAGGGGCCACTCATTCATGTGTTTCTGTTTCACATTGTTTTGATTGTTTTTCCTGCACCAGGCATGCTTGAATGGTGACTTCTGGAGTTTTCATTGTTTGACATTTTTTTTTTTTTTTTTTCCAGGCACAAGCATGCAAGTGAATTGTATCTGTCTCTTTGGGGAATGAGCTTCTTTCTAGGAGGGAAAGGAACTGATATTGCAGGGAGGTGTGAAGGATCGTCTGTTACCTGAAAAACTCACTGGATGCTGGTGGTGGCTGATGACCTATCAAATGATAACATTAACCTTTCAGTAATTAATGACCAGCCAGCCTTTTCCTTCAGACTCTCGGCTATATTAGTAAGACATAGATGATATGATTTTCACAGTCCTTCCGAACGAAAAATGGAAAATTTGCATATGGGTATTCTTAATGTATGATTCATTACACTGTAAAATGTCTCTCATACAAACTTTCCATGAGTTATGAGTCCTTTCACTCACATTTTGAATGTTTAGTTTATTCAATTTAAACACTCTTTAGAACATATACACTTCTCATACAAAGACCAGATACTTTGCCTCTCTTGTTTTTTTTTTCCCCCCATACATTGTGTTCTGCTTGGAATTTTGCATGTGAATATCTTCTGAGTGATTTTCTTTTCTTATTTCTGCTTAGTTACTTTCTGAGGAGACATTGCTCAGGACTCCTGCGATGAAAGGTCTACTTTAAGGTGGCATAATATGTTCCTAAAAGCAGATTAACTTCCTATTTCACTCATTAGACATTATCACTACCTGATGTAGGGACCAGCAGGGAAGGAAATCCAACAACTTATTTTCAGAACACAGTCCAATTTTAGAAAACTGTTCTTTAGAGGAAAAAAGAAAAAGCAAGAAAAGCTCTTTCATTGAATGAGGCCAAATCCTACATGCTAATTTTAAGTTCACCAGACAGTATGCATTGCTTAAAGAATTTAGAAAAGCACTCTCAAGTAAAGTCAGTATAGAGAAGAACTGATACAGGGTCTCAAGAACGTGTTAAGCCTGTTTCCTTGAAACTCTGTGAATCAATCATTTATTGCCAAAATGATGCTATAAACAGCCACAAACCATCAGCAGCATACTTGTGCTTATTGGGTTGGGCTGCTGTGAGCTCTCTTGGCAGGGCCTTGGAGTCCCAGCTGTGAGATGATCCTTAGCTGGTCTCTGGTTCTGCTTCCTGACACTCTTCTTCAGTCTGTCACTGTCACCCTAACCTCTACTCCCTGCCAAATGCTTTCTCTCCATCTCCCTCCAGGACTACATGTGAAGAGGATATTTGTAACTATGCCTTTGAGCAAGGTTTCAACTTGCCTGTAGGAAGCTGGACTCTAGGGCCTGTTTGCCTTTTACTTTGAGTCTAGCCTGATGGTATTTCTTTGTTGGGTCAGGAGTATTACTCCCTGCAGAACACTCTAGGCCTCTTATATTTATTTAATTCAGGTCCACAAGCCACTTCCTTGATTCTTGTTGAAACAGGCTGCTCTTTCTAAAATGAAATTGGGCAATATCAGGGTACTAGGGAGCAATACCTCCTAAATTCCATGCCCTTTTGGCCCCCTGACATGGTCCTTAAGCACCATTTATTCTTTTATGGTCTTAAACAAAGTCCTCACAGCCATACCCTTAATCTTTATTCTGAAGCCATATATTTCAACATTTTGCCTAGAAATCTCCAATCCAGTTTTTTGGGGCATAATTTCTATCTCCTATTTTCAAAGTTTTCATAGGTGACAATTTTACCAAATGCTTTGATACTATATAATAGGGACCACTATAGGCTTTTACTGTCATTTATTTGAAAAAGTTTTATTGCCACTTGTTTTCCAATCATTCCTATAGGTTTTCTCATCTATTTCCAAACTCCTTTAAGTGTTTTTATTTTTTAATTTTTTAAAAATTTTTTTGGTCCTGGCAATTGAACCTAGGAGCACTTTACCATTGAGCTACTCCAGCAGTTCTTTTTTTGTTTTTTTATTTTGAATCAGGGTCTCACTCAGTTACCTGGATTGACCTCAGTTACCTGGATTGGCCTGGATTTGTGATCCTCCTGCCTCATTCTCTTGAGTCACTGGCATTACAATTTGCTGGGACTATAGATGTAGGCCACCTGTCCTGGCCTCTATGTATCTTTTCGTCACTTTCTGTTGTTTTTGTTATAACAATATCCCTCCCAGTGCTAATTATTCTATCAGTTATCTTTTCTCACAATAATGCTGTATAACAATAATTACCAACTTCATAGACCTTGACAATAGACATTGATTAGCTGATGGGTCTGGGAGATTCTTCTCCTTTAGGCCGGGTGGGACTGTTCCTGTCTAGGAATGAGCGTATGTGTGTGTGTGGTTGGCTGGCTGTTGGCTTGAGCTGCAATGATGGTTGGTGTTGTAATTTAAAATCTTTAAGATGGAGAGCATCCCTTTCACGATTAGAGGAGACATAGGATGAAAAGCAGGTATTTTATTATTTGCAGGCCAGAGGACACATGCATAGAGATGAGGGAGTGAAGAGGTAGGGCAGGGGCCTGGGCCAGTGCCTTTGTTGGGTCTGGAATATTACCCAAACAGGTTTCCTACAGGGGGGATATAACTGGTGGGTTCAAAGCAAGCAGGCACAAGTTCTAGGAGGTCACCCTGAAAACTGGTCACTGTGGCATATTTGCACCATTCGAAGGGGGATATGTGAATAAGGGGCTCAGTTAGGTATGCTGTATCTCCTTGATTTGTTTTGTTCCATAGGGAAATAGTCACCAGGAGGAAGATGTTTAAGGTAGACTTCTGAATCACCTGTGTTGAGAAAGTGAGAGGAGGTACAGAACGGGAAACAGTGTTGAAATTGACAGAGCCTTCCTTCTGGCCTGAAAGTGAGACTACATAAAATTATAGAAATGAACTAGAGAGTGTGTGGGGTGCTCAGCCATGCCTCTGTGTCTTACCTCCAGTGGGTCAGCCAGCCATGCTCCGTAGCAGAGGCACAGAAAAGGTTAAAGGAACAGACCTGTGCTTTCAGAGCTCGGCCAGTATCTGTGGATCAAAGCCCCTTGTGGGGCTGAACATAGAGTCAAGAATGGGAAGTTATGAAAGTCACATGGCAGAGGGCAGATTAATGAATGGTAAGGAACTGGGGCCATTAAACCATCAACACAAGCCTCAGATCCCAGAGAGGGTGAGGCAAGAAAGGCCTAGAAGGCAGGTTCTGGTCTCCCCAGTTCTACTCCACCAAAGAATACTTTAGATACTTTAGATACTACACTTTAGATACTATACCATTGTATTGTGTTATTTTTTAAGTGTAAACAAATTACTCTGATTTTAAAATAAAGATTAAAACAAACAAATGAAACAAAATTTGAAAGCCCATGATCCAAGGTAAAAGACTACCATTGTCTCTGCTATTTCTATCTCCAATTAATCAATTAAGGGACCAAAACTTGCATGGTGGAAGGTCATGGGCAGGGTAAGTGGGAGATTTCAGATCCAAAAGCAATGGGTTTTAGCTGTCCCTTGACTCTGACCAAAGTCTAATTTCTGTTGATTTGTATAATTTCCAGAAATATGGGATCTATTCAGGTGTATCTTAGGGGATGTGATGTAATGGTGAGACCCCAAGGGATGATGGTACAGAGTTGTGTGGAAGACTCTACCCATGTTGAGTGAAAGAGGTGGACGTACTTCTGACGTGTGATGTATACTCTCAGTTCAGTATTAACTAAAGGACTCATATTTTCCTCTCCTTTGCAGAATTGTAGGTTTAAATTGCTTTAGGAATTTTGGGGGGATCTCGTACAATCCCACACTCTTTAGCCTTGAAATCTTAGAGTGTTCTGAGTTCTCTGATTAGTAGTTCTCAAGCTGTAGTCCTTCTCCTTGGAGTTTAAAAGATGATGGGCAAGGATTACTCAATGAACCTAAGAAAATATTTGAATAAGGAGATTAGCAATGTGAAAGAGATGAGCGGGTCTGTTTTATGAATTGTTTATGAAGTGGAATGAGAAAGAGTTAGGGAATATTGTCTTGTGTAGCAGGATTTTTTTTTAATGACATGAGCAATATTTAAATTACTCAGCTCTTCCTATCAACACAATACCTATCACTTAGGATCCCACTTTAAAAATATTTGGGTTGGCAGGCAAGTGACTTGAGGACTGGTTCTTAATTTTGGAGAAACTTCTGTGGAAAACTTAGATAGTTTTTCTGTGAGTTAACTTTCTGTGGGGTAGCTTTAATTCTTCAAAATGGTTTGTTACAAAAGACAGGATTGGCTAGAGAAATGAGCTCTTCATTCACTTAAATTAAGACCCACATGCGCTGATTGATTCTTTATATTTCTTGAAGTTATCATGCTTTCCGGACCAAGCATATATTTTTCATTAAAATATTGATATCTTGAAATATAGGTAGTGATAGTTTTATCAGTATTTTTTTATGATACTTATTATGCCAATTTTAATAACACCATCTTTCTTTTTTTTTTTTTCTCCGTTAACTTTCTCCTATCCAACAGGCACGTGGCTGTATTCTCCATGCTCAGCAAATGTTCAATTCGATTTATTTTGAGAAATAATGTTCCACATTCAGTTATTAATTTGAAAGTAATCATTTTTTCTGATCATCTTCCACGCTTTTAATTTGCAGGTCAAATTTCATTAGCTTACCAACTGAGAAAGAAAAAAATTATGGGCTTCAGTTCCTTTTTCCCCTGTGAGACTATAATTATAGAGCAACATTCACATTTGTTCTGGGGAAAATTAATCTATTTTTAGCTGTAAATTATATGCTTGAGATAAATATAAAATTAGCAGACTAGAATTGACTGCTCACTGTCAGCCAAGCCAGGACATTACTTTGAGTCCTGCATTCAGGTGCTGTTGAAGCTAATTGACACATGCATTCCTGGGCCCCAGAACAGACTTAAAGAATAATTTCATTAGAGTCATTAAATTATTTCTCTTTTAGGTGTGGTATAATCAGAAGGGTTTTCACTCTCTACCCTCCTACTTAAATCATCTAAACAACATTATTTTGTGGCGACACTTACCCCCTGCTGTGGACTGGAGACAATACGGTAATGTTATTTTCATGTATTATTAGACTATTTTCCAGAGAACAATATTTTTTAAAAATGAAAGAAACAGAAAAGGTTTTGAATAGGAAAGTGAAGAGTGGGAAGGTCTGTAGCAATAGTCAACCGATGTGTAAAGATATACAAATTGCAGGCTCTCTGCTTCTGTGTGTATGTTATGAAATGTTGAACCTTCTTGAAACTGTGACCTCATCTGCAAGATGAGGTGAGCCAAAGGTGACTTGAGAGTTCTCTCTTCAAATGATTCTGTGGCTTTCACATCTTAGAGAAGCAAGGATGAATTCTCTTTTTAAAGACTATTGTATGGAATTCTGCAGTGTAGAATACTATTCACCCCTCTGTTTTATCATCAGGAAAGTGATTTATTATGGGCTCTCAACTCATCAATTATCTATGTTGATCACTGACTGATTACTTATGCTTTCTTATTTTAGTAAATGACACAGATCCATTTCTGGAATCTGGAATTAATTTATTGGTTTAAGAGAATATTGGTTTTACTTGAATAGATAAAACTGTAATTTATCAAGTTAATTCAGTTTCTTAGGAAAAAAAACAGGAAGGAGAGAAACAGGAAGAATAAGCAAAGATGGGCCTTATCCATTACAATTTATTCACAAAATGCATTTGTTGGAGCATTAATTCACATAGAAATCAATGGTGAAAAATTACTCTGATAGGCTTTTACTTGACTCCAACCTTATGTTTCCACATTTGTTTTCCTTGCCTGCCAGTTGTGTGTGTGTGTGTGTGTGTGTGTGTGTGTCAGGAATTGAATGCAGGACCTTGCACAGGACCTAGCACTGTACAAGTGCTCTTCCACTGAGCTATGTCCCCAGTCTTTTAACAGTTTTTAAAAATAAAATAAATGTATTTTGCAGCACAATAATCATTTCATAATTATAGGAGGTAATAAAAAACAATACAAATGAATATGACTAAGAGAAGTATAAAAGTATAAAGTCATACAGAATAGGGATAGTAGAATGTCATTTTTAAGGAACAGAAATGTACTAAGAATTCCATGAGATATTTGAATACCCAACGTCTCAATTGAATTTTTATATCAATTTAGAACATAGGCAATATTTGCTTCCTTTACTGATTAGAAAACTGATGTTCAGAAAAATCACCTATCAGCTATGATTCTGAAAATGTTTGACTCTAAGTCCTTGATTGGATTCTATGTCTAGCTTATAGTGAGCCTTTGCTTTTCTATTCCATAAAGAGGGAGGTTACTTCTGGTGGGCATCTTCATGAAAGGGAGTAATTTACATTGGATCTTAAAGGACAGAAGGTTGAGGTCAGCAAACCATTCTGGGTCTAAGCAAGAGAAATCATAGTGTGCATTCACCTTACCTGAGAGTCAGTTTGACCTCATTGTAAAGTTGAATAGAGAGAGAGATAATTGTTGATCCCTCTGGAAAGATCATTTGAGGTCAAGTTCTGCCTGACCTTGACCGCCAGGGTAAGGAGTATGAACTTTGATAGCATTAGACAGTCTTTCCCATTATTTGAGGATAAGAATGGCATGATCAAGGTAATATGTTATGAACAGTGATTTGAAAGCCATAAATTAAAGGGGAGAGTTGATAGCAATCAAGTGACCTGTTGGAAGGATGCTCTTACCATTTAGAGGAATCCACACAAGGCCAGGATAAATCTGGAGGAAAAAAAATATGATAAAGTTCAAACAGATGGGAGAAAAGGTTGGACAAGAAAGGATTTAAGAATCTAAAATATAAATCTGAGCTTTTTAAATTGAATGACTTACTACTCAGTACTGATGGCATTGTTAGAAATGTCAGGAGGAAGAAACATTTTCAAAGAAGGGGCAAAATGATTTGCACAGGGTCAGAGGTGCTGGTTGATTCACACATATAGACAGAAATGTTCAATAGGATTCAGAAAACTAGAGAGAAAAGTTCAGCAGAGAAGTCCTCAGTAACCGTAGCCCCAACCTTAATAATAATTATAATAAAAGATAATGGTGGTCAATAAATGAGCTCCCACCCAGGTCAAAGATACAGAGAGAAAAGAGCCAGAGGCAGAACATAATTGGTGGAACACAGATGCTGTAGCCCTAGAGGTAGACAGATCTTGGCCCAGAGGCCAGGGAAGTGCAGAGTTTCAAGAAGTGTAGGAAAAGGGTTGAACTATTCCAGAGTCATCAGAGTGAATGGGAGTATCAGGATTTGGCTGCTCATCTGCATAGGACAAACCAAGTGAGTTATAGAAATGAAAATGATGGTAGAGGGAACACAGCAGAGAAAATAAAGGCTGTAGGAGACCAAACAGATAAACTCTGCTTTATTTGACTGTGGAAAGAAGAAGAAGAGAAATTGTGTGTGTGTGTGTGTGTGTGTGTGTGTGTGTGCATGCTTGCACACGTATGTGAGATAAGGAGTGATAGAAGGTTTTGGTAGGCTGATGAGATGAAGAAATATGTTTTGAACATTCAGGAATAAAAAGGAAAATTGATGGATTAAGATTTACAAAGAGGCAGAGAAAGAACGTAAGTAAAGGGGTTTATCTTGAAAAGGTGGGTGTATCTTCATGTGATACAAGGGGGAGTGAAAAGAAACCCATGCTGGAAACTTGGGAAATGAGAAAAATCGTGGAAATTTATGCCAACTTGTTTTGATCTCTATGAAAAGGAGGTAAGACTAAAGTGACAGTGGTGGACCTTGATAATTGTAAAACTTTGACAGGGAGAATGTATGAGAGAGCATATATTTATGAAATTATGTCTGAGAATCAAGGAAATGCTTATTTAAGCATACTATTCTTATTTATTTATTTATTTAGTGGTACAGAGTATTAACTTTCTGCAGCATTGGTTGTTGGCCAGCTCCCTCCTCTTCTTCCTTCCCTTGGGTGTTCAGGGGAGGGAACAGAGTAGCTGCTGTTATCCTGGTCTCATTTAAGGTGAACAGGTGGAAATGAACTTTGCTATCAGAGTTTTTCTGCTGCTAGATTAGAGATTCACAGCATTCACAGAGATGCAGATGCATTTTAAAGATGAAGTAAGGAAGACTCATACATCATCAAGATATCAGGGTAGGAAGCATCAGGCCTTCATTTCCCCCGTGGAAACATTAAATAAAAACACCTAGAAACTGACTAAATTAACTTTATGAGCTCTTTCAATCAAAAGTTCTACAACAAGCAATAATCCAATAAAGAAAAAGCAGAATTTTTTTTTAAAATTTGTTCTTGTGTTTCCCTCCCTGGTGTGGCCTGGTATGACTTGGGGGAAGTGGTGGCCAAATCCCCAGTTTCTTTCTTTGAGCTGTGATGTGTTCTGTGAAAATCATGGAATTGTAGACCAGCAGATGCTGGGGCAGAAGACTGATGACTAAGGAATGTAATAGAACCACTAAGGCCCAAGAAGAAGCAGGACCAAAACTCTAAGAGGAATTAAGGTATTTAAAGGTAGCCATGTGCATGGGGGGAATTAGTAAAAACAAATCCACAGGCCTATAGAAAACGTATGTGCAGGAAAGGCCTGAGGAGACTATGAACCTTCACTCCAGGTTGGTTAGGGTTAGGGTCTTTCCCTATCCAGAGCCAATGTATTACACTGGGGAAGTGGTTATTTTGTTAGATACACAATTTTCAACAAAATGTAATAAGGTTTCTCAAAATTTGGAGTTTTGTTATCGAACAGGTGAAGTGAGGCCATTAGATCAGGAAACAATTACCTTTGAAAAGATAGTTTATCATACTCACAGATACAATAAAGGGTCATGTCACACCAATCTGGGCCACAGGTGAAAGACCATGGTTCATAAGGAGAGAGGGAATAGAAGAAAGATTTATTAGCAAGAGCATTATTTATATAT
>NW_026000153.1:23326394-23329287 GCF_001458135.2 Marmota marmota marmota
TTTTTTTTTTTTTGTGGGGGTGAATGGGGCACGTTAGGGTATGCAGATCTGGGATTGGGTGGTTGTGTTAGTTTCAGCAGGCTCTAGAGTGTAGGGGCTGTCCCTGGTTGCTGGTATCTGGTCCTGGGGTGATTAGAAAGGGGAATAGTTACTCCAAATGTAAGAGGTCAGTGAAGGGTGTAGGGTGTAAAGTGTGGGTTCTGAATTGGATAGTCTGCATATGAAAAAACTCTGGAAGGTAAGTTGTGTTCTATCTCTAGGAATTAACTTGCCTAGGAAAGGGGCAGTCCCTCCAGGGTCAG
The DNA here is from genome assembly GCF_001458135.2 of Marmota marmota marmota. Taxonomy (NCBI): domain Eukaryota; kingdom Metazoa; phylum Chordata; class Mammalia; order Rodentia; family Sciuridae; genus Marmota; species Marmota marmota. The sequence continues at coordinate 23,326,697 of NW_026000153.1, forward strand.
CAAGACCCTAAGATGTCAATAAATAAAAATTAAAGAATAAAAGCTGATTAGTACAAACAAAAAGGAAAATTCATTCAATAAAACAAAATAAATATTCAGATATCATTCCTGAAGTAACATGGGTACTGGATTTGCTTGAAAAAAATAGTTTTCATAAAGCCATCTTAAATATGCTCAGGGAGCTAAGGAAAAACACAGTGAGCCAACAGATATCAGAAAAACAATATATGAATAAAATGAGAATTTCGGTAAAAACGGAGGAATTGTAAAAACAACAGAAAATCTTGAGCAGAAATACATAACTGAATTGAAAAGGGGTTTAATGACAGACTGAGAGAGGCAGAGGAAAAAAAATGGACTTTGAAGTTGGGTCATTTGATACTGAGTTGAGTCTGAGGAGCAAAAAGAAAAGGGGGGAAAAAAAGAGTCAAAAGTAAATACGACCAAAGAAACTTATAGGACAACCTCTAATAGACCAACACAATTCCATCAAGGAAATTTTTATAGCAAAAACAAAAGAAGAGGGAAATTAATTTAAAAAACAAGATTCAAAAACTTTCCAAATTTGAGGAAAGACATGAATATACAGATACAACAGGCTTCATGACCTGAACTCAAAGCAGGACAGAACCAAAAGACACACACCAAGACATTACAATCAAGCTGCCAGAAGCCAAGGAGAGTATCCTGGAAGGAGCAAAATTAATTAATCATATATCAGGAATCTTCATCACTGTTATTAGTACATTTCTCAACAGAAACAATGCAGATCAGGCATTGGGATGATACATTTTCAGTACTGACATGTCAAGGAAATTAAACAAGAACTCAGTGTCTGGCAAAACTGTTTTAAAAATGAGAAGAAAATTTATACATTTCCAGATAAATAAAAGTTGAGGAAGTTCATTACTACCATGCCTTCCTATAAAAAATGCTAAATTGGAGTCCTTTAAGTTGAAATAAAGGAATGGTAGATAGTAACCCAGTCATATGAAAGTGTGAAGTTTCTCAGTAAAGCTAAACACATGCAGAAATATAAAAACTAGTATTATAAATTTGACTTATAACTCCGCTTTTTATTCTACAAGATTTAAAGTCAATAGCATAAAATATAAGTTTGTGCTACACAACGTATTAAGATGTAAATTGTACATGAGGAATATAAAATATATGTGTGGGTGAGTGGAGCTATAAAGGAATAGATTTTTTATATGTGATTGAAATTAAGTCAGAATAATTTTCAAATTGCTACAACTTTATGATGTGATATATAATTCCCATGGTAACCACAAAGGAAATATCTGTACTATATACACAAAAGGCAATGAAAAGAGAACAAAAACTTGTCACCATAAAACAATCAACTATTCAAAAAGGAAGGCATTAAGGGTACAAAGAGGCACAAAATCTCTGTACCACATATAGGTAACGAATAGGAAAATGGCAACAGAAAGTACTTGCCTCATAGTAATTACTTTAAATTTAAATACATTCAACTTGTTTGTCAAAAGACATAGATTGACAGAATGGATAAAAGTAAAGATGATCCAGCTTCATCCTGTCTACCAGAAACTCAGTTTAGATCTAAGGACATTTATAGATTTACTGTAAGGATGGGGGAAAAAATTATATGCAAATAGTAACCAAAAAGAGTAGCAGCAGCTATACAAATATCAGATAAGATGAATTATAAATTAAAAATATTGTTTCATAGATAAAGAAAGGCATTGTGTAATGGTAAGAAGGTCAATGTACCAAGATGATGTAATAGTGATAAAGAAATTCCAAATACCAGAGGTCCTAGATATAGGAAGCAGACATGCACAGAATTAAAGGAAGAAACAGCTCAACAATAATATTAGGATACATTAATACCCTACTTTCAATAATAGATAGAATTACCAGGCAGAAGATCAGTAAGGAAATAGAGGACTTGGACCACTGGGGCCAACTGGACCTTGATAGGTCCAATAGCAAAGTACACATTTTTGTCCAGTGCTTATGGAACATTCTCCAGGGCCAACCATATTTTAGTTCACAAAATAAGTATTAATAAATGCAGGAGGATTGAAATAAGGCAAAGTATCTTTTTTGATTACAGTGGAATGAAACTAGCAATACTAGCAGAAGAAAAAGTAGAAAAATTGCATAACATTCAGGAATCAATCAATAAATACACTCTTATATAACCAGTGAATTAATGAACATATCCCAAGGGAGATTATAAAATCCCTCAAGACAAATGAGAACATAGTAGATAAGAACCTATGGGATGAAACAAAAGCAGAACAATGAGGGAAAATTTATAGCTGCACATTACTATCTTAAAAAGGAGTAAGGTCTCAAGCTGGCATGGTAGCATGGCTGCAATTCCAGCAACTCAGAAGGCTGAGGCAGGAGAATTGCAAGTTCAAGGTCAGCCTCAGCAATTTAGCCAGGCCCTAAGCAACTTAGCTAGACCCTGTTTCAAAAAATTAATTCATTTAATTTTTAAAAGGGGTTTGGGGATGTGGCTTAGTGTTTAAGTGCCCCTAGATTCAATCACTGGTACCAATAGCAAAGAAAGAAAGAAGGGGAGACCAATACGGGGG
>NW_026000153.1:23329312-23418191 GCF_001458135.2 Marmota marmota marmota
AGGGGGAGGGGGAGGGGGAGGGAGAGAATGCAGAGAAACTACATCTTAAAGAAATAAAGGTCTCAAATTTATCACCTAAGTTTACATCTTCAGAAACTATAAACAATGTAGGAATTAAGCCTAACACACTTAAGTTGCAAGGTAATAATAAAGCTTAGAGCAGAGATAAACAAAATAGAGAAAAGAAAAATGACAGAAAATCATCAAAATCAAGAGTTGGTGAATTGAAAGAAAAAAAAATGACAGATTGGCTAAAGAAGAAAAATGGTTTAAAATAACTAAATCAGAAATAAAAGGAGGAAAATTACTACTTATTATTTTACAGAAATCAAGAGGATTTCACAAGTCTTATCAACAATTGTACACCAACTAATTAGATAACCTAGATGAAATGGATAGATTGCCAGAAATGCACACCCTACATGAATGAAGCATGAAGTATTTGAAAGTATAAATAGACTCCACAGTTACAGTGTAATGGTATAATAATGATGTAATTTTCTGCACAGAGTGACATGAGAACTCAGGTGACTGCCACTGTCTAGTCTGGGGTAAGCAGAGTCCTTGTGGAGAACAGGATCTTTCATTCATGTCTTAAAGGATTAGTGGGATTCAGGCAATTTGCTTAGAAAGAAGGTGTGGGGATGGGAGGAGACTAAGTGGGAGGTAGATGCTGTAGAAAGGCATTCCAGGCAGGGGAAACACATCTGAGAAGCCTTTGGATTGGGGCATAAGATATGCCGCCATCAGCATCTGCAGGTGGTCCAGGCAGGGAAGTGACAGGAGAGCCAGGACTGTGGGCTGAAGCTCCTTTTCAGCCATAGAGATGAAGACTTTATCACAAGAGCAGAGAAGGGTTCTGTTGTATCAGCATAAGTAGGTTTATATTTTGAGGAGAAGAATGAAGAAGATTCAGTAATGCATGACCTTTGGTTTATGAAATGCAAACCACTGGTTACAGTAATTGGAATTCCCCCTCCCAAATGATAGAATGGTGCTACCACCAATATATATTTTAATTCACAGGAGCTTCCATTAAACAAATAAGATTAAAGTTTGACTCTGGGTATAAGCCATGATCCCAAGCCTTGCACTTGCTTGAATCCCTGTCTGGGAACACCTGAGCAATGTTGACTTAGGTGCTGACCTCACTAGGTTGGATCCCATCTGCAATGCTTCCCAAGTTACCAGATGTTTCTAATGATGCTCATCTCAGAAGCATCTACTGAAACAAGTGGGGTTTGTCATTTGTTGAAAGTTGCTTTGACTTAAAAAAATACATTTATTTTCAGTTAATAGAAATTTCTTTAAAGGTATTTTACTTGCTTTTGTCAAAATTTCAATTCTAATTCGACTTACTTATGCAGTCAGCATGGGAAAGGAAGGTTTGTGCAATGAATCGGGAACATAGGAGACAAAGCACCATAGGAGGGTGTTTTGTGAGTTATTAGTCAAAACATTTATTAATAGTAGGGCTCTGAACAGAAATAGTTCATCACATTCTTTGATGTTTGCCTGTGCATATGAGAAATGGACAGAGCTGTAAGTCAGCCTAATAACTATAATGAAACCAAAGTTTACCCTGATAAGGAACTTGAGAACACAAGCTGTGTCTTCCTTGTGGTTTTGGCCCCAGCAGCTCTAGAGCATGGGACTATGGAGGCATCCCAGCAATCAGAGCTGAATGCATGGGTGGGTGTGTTACACAGATAACACATGAGCTTACCTTCTGATGGCCCCGTGATGGAATCTCAGCAGATGAAGATACTCCTTTTTGGAGATGAAGAAACTTTCTGAATCCAAATGCTGGCCACTTAAAAAAAAAAAAAAGACAGATTCATGAGAACCCAGGCTGGTCTCTCTTCTTATCTCAGTGATCTTGCTACCTGGGTCCCCAATTTTAAGCATGAAACTCAATGAAAAACGTACGTATTATAGATCATTCCAATGGAGTTGATTGCTGTAATCTTGGAAAGCTGGTAATGGCCAAGGCTAAGAAGATGCAATTTGCAAAGTGAATTAATCCTCCAAGGTGGGCTATTTCTTCTTGCAGAAGCATGAATGCAATTGGAATGTTCTGCTCTGGCTACAACAGATGCCAAAATTTTTTTGGGGTGATGGAAGAAGAACTTTGCAAAAATACCACCTGGAACCTAAGGGAAAGACAAGATTTGAGAGTGCATAGTCAGATAAAGGAATGCATTTCCATATCAGAGGTTTTATCCCCTCTTTTATGCTCATGTCAAAATTTAATCATACTTGCTATAATAATTTATGTCAGAATCCCAAGGGAACTTAAAAGTCAGCTGAGGTCAAACTCCTAATCTTAACTTTGCTTTTTCTTGTATATCCCATAATAAATCAGCAAATCTTCTCCCTTCTGCCCTTGAAATTCTGTAGGTACATGTTTTCGATACTTTTACTACTAATCTTACCTTGTCCTAAGTGCTGTCTGCTTTTATCTGAATGCTCGCACCAGCTTATATTGGGGCTCCCTGTAGCTGCCCATGCCCTGCTCTCATTGTCTTATCTCTCCTTAAGTGTCCATCTCACCCAGGGAATGTGTCCATCAGATCATGGCATCCCTCTGGATGTGTTTGTTAAAATAAAACAAAATTCTTCCCTGTAATTTACAGCCCCTCTCTGGTCTGCCTCAGCACCCTATCCCCATGTATCTCAAACCCCTTCTCTGCATCTCTGAAAAAGGTTCAGCTTGAACAACACTGGACTCTTTGCTATCTCCCATCTGTGAATCTCAAATCACAGTTCCCTTTATCAAGAATTTTCTCTCCTCCATATTTACAGGGCTTGCTCACTCACACTCTTTTAGGTTCTCCCAGTGATGTTCAATTCTTTGTCTTCCTCTCAAATATTGAAAAAAAAAAAAAAACAGAAACAAAAAAATAAATCTAACACTGCATGCCTATCACAAGTCACCTCACTTAACCCTTCAATCATACACCATCTGTCCAAGTTCTTTCTTCTTCTGGTTCCTCTCTTCTGAAAGCATTTTTTTGTTGTTGTTGAAATTCCACTTATATTGATTCAGCAATAAAATATAATCAAGATGTTGACATTTTGCTGGCAAAGTGTTTCTAAAATGTTAAAATTGTCCTTCTTGCCCAACACTCAGGACTTTTAGTGCCTCACATATACATTCTTGATAAAACCTCTGCTTCTAAATGGGCATGCACCGCCTCCTGCCAACCTATCATTTCAGCCTCATCTCTTTTTATGCTCTCATTGCTGTTACCCTGGCATGGCCAGGCCTTTACCTCCAATGAACTGCTATCCCTGGGGGCCTGAGAATCTGCAGAGTCTCTATCAAGACTGACTCTCTCTTGCCACGCTCAGTGGTGCATGCCTATAATCCCAGACTCGGGAAGCAGGAGGATCGCCAGTTCAAAGCCAACCTCAGGAACTTAGCAAGGCCCCCAGCAAATTAGTGAGACCCTTTCTCAAAAAAAAAACAAAAAAAAAAACTTGTGGATATGGCTTAGTGATCAAGTGCCCCTGGGTTCAATCCCCAGTACCAAAACCAAAACAAAACCCACACAAAAACCCAACCAACCAACCAATCAACCAAACAAAATACTACTTTAAGCACCTAAAGCATTTCTGCTGAACTTTAAAAAGAAAGTTTAACTAAGGTATCACCTAAATTCACTGAGATTCTTCCTTACCCAATGAGTGGCTTCATTTATATTGTTCCATAGATATTAGCTTCTAAAGTTCATTCATATAACCATTTTTTAGCAAGCATTTGTACATTATGAAAAATATTTTCAAAACAGTAGGGCATTGGAGCAGCTAGTATTTTGCATTAGCATTATTTGTTTGCATTGCTATATTTTGTGATAAGAATGTAAATACCTCACAGAAGATATTATGCCTTTGATGTTCAGAGTTTCTAAAGTACTTATCCATAGAAGATTTTAATAAATATTTTATTCAAATAAATGAGCCTTGGCACCATTATTATACAATTACTATAGTATATTCCATTACTATAATTAAATTCTATAATAAAGATAAATATACAATAAAATAAATAGTTGCTACTTTATTATTATGACTTTTTAAGTTGGCATAAATATATTGAATTGAAATTAAATAGATATAGAATAATGAACATAAGAGGAAATTTATTTTAATAAGATAGAAGTCAAAACAAAGGATTAATCATCATTCCTAAGTGGATAAGAGGGATCTTCCTCCAGAAAGAGAGAACAAGAAGAAAAGAGACAGGGTATTTTTTGCCTTACCTTGGGCCCAGAGCAATGGAGTCAGTCACCTATGGACTGGGATCTCTGAAACCATGAGTAGCAAATAAACTTTCTTCTTCTAAAATTATTCTTGTCAGGTCTTTTGGTTACAGAGATGAAAAAAAAAAACCCTACAATAATAAAAGAGATACCCAACAGCTATTGGATATTAGGAGCTAGTCAGCCTTTATGACCTTTACTCTTATCAAAGACAGTTGGGTTGGATGTTCAGCACACCCCACTGGGCCCTGCTGACTCAGTGGCTGAGGGTGGTCATAGAACCAGAGTGTGGGCTAACCCTGCCTCCCACTGCCATGTTCAGTCTAGTTGCTACCAGTTGGATGTGGAGGCTCTTATTCACATTTATCCCTGCCGATATGGGCAAGGGTCTGAGGTAAAGAGAAGTGGTGATTGGCTTCACTTAACTCTGCCTCATTAAGACTCATCACTCCTTCCTTGGTGGGATGGAGGCTCATATTACCTCTGCATCTCAGTGGAACAATCATTGTGCCAACTATCTCTGTTGGGCAGGGTATGGAATATCGGCTTCCTCATGGTACCTTCTGAAACAGCAGAGGATGGGAACAGTTTTCTCAGTCATTGGCTGGAGTAGGGAAGGTGTTGCTAAAAAGGTATTCTTCTACTAGGCCACTTTTTTCCCCGTTTCTTTGACTTTCTTGGAACTTTTCTTGTCTGTGCCTATTGAAAGTTCGAATCTGGAAGTTTCTGCTCTACCTTGTCTGGGATATATGGGAAGCAATAAAGCAACTCAGGAAATTCACCACTGTGTCCTTCAAGTCTCATGGTCACAAGCCACCAGCTTTGCACCTGTGAGAAACTTTCCGTGCATGTTTGTGTGTTGTGTCCCCAGGGGTTTTGAGCTGTAAGAGTGAAGAACAGAGATTACTCCATCTTGGAGGGACTGTATTATGGTTTCTGCTTCTTACCCACAACCTTGAAAGCTTGTGGGTCATAGAATACCACTTATGGAGTATGACAGGAAAAAATAATGTACCCCAAATTCTTTACCCAGTGAAGATATTGTCCATAAAGTAAGTAGGCCATAGAGATATCTTTATTATAGAACATGGCTCAAAAGATTTAACAATAAATCTGTTATTTATTATAAATATTGTTAGCAAAGAAGACTCCTCAAAAGATAGTCGTTTGTGGTTTTAACCCAAAGGAAGATCATAAAACTATTGAATCCATAGAATAAAGAAAGAACCTGGATGAAGATTTGTTCTAGTGAAGCATATTGATAATGTATATATTTCATATGTGGTAAAAAAATAATGGAAAGTCAACATGATCCACAAAATAGAAGATGCATAACATAGCATATAGTTAATGTGGAGACATAAAGAAAATTGTGGGAAGAAATAATTAGCATCAAAATTAAAACAGAGTTTACTTCAGATGGGTTTTGAATTGGATTATAATTTATTTTGATTTTATTCTTTACCCTATTTTAAAATTTAAGACATCTTTACAGATGGCTTCTGTTATTCAATGATAGTAATAATTAATATTGATAAAAAATCAATCAATGTTTCCAGAAGAGATCAAAAAGGGGAAGAGAGGGAGAAGTCATCAAAATGCCATTCAGTAAGAAGAGTTCATGTATTTCTCTAAATACTGTCTGATTGAGTTAACTTTTTAACTCATATATCTGATGATTTCATGGCGAATTAATTGAAAGACCACAAACTTTTCCACACAATTGATGCCAACACAAGTCTTTTCTTTTGCTATAGATGTTTTATAGACATCTGGGCACTAATGCTTCCAAAGATATACATTTTGTAAGAGTAATGAACCCGAAAGTGACTACTTGAATTGGAGACATGTTAAATGTCTTGCTATCATAAAAGACATTGGACAAAAGCACAGATGTGCATTTTTACAAATGACAAATATACAGAGTCTAGAAACCATAGCAGATGTAGCCATAATGAGAGTGCTAAATGAGAAAAAAACTAATTTTACACATTTATACATTACCGTGGGCCAATTCTTAGAAAGAGAAACCAGAAAATAAAAGAATATTCAAACAAAGAAAAATGATTCAAATGTACTCAAAATGTACATTCTGAAACATCATTTCTGAAAACCTTTGAAGGGATTCTAGAGAGACAAGAGGCACCTTCCACTCTATTGTGGAGCTGAATCTGTGGCCCTTTCTTTGTTTTAAACTCCTTGGTCATTTTACCAACCTCATCAGCCCCAAGATTCTCTCACAGTACAATTGTTGTCTAAATAAAGTATTGAGTGTGCATGATACAATGAAAATAATAACCCAATTATGGAGATTGTTCATTCCAATTATGTGGTTTTTATAGTGAGAACATCAAAGACTGCAGATGATTTTCCTAGTCTCAGAGAAAATGGATTAAATGGAGATCTAGAAAATTGAGGTTGTACCTTTCATTCTAGTACCAAGTATGCTTCATCTCAAATTAGTCACTAACATTTCTCTGTGCCTCAGTTTCCTTCCCAACACCACATCCTTGAGTTCCTTGGACTGCACTTTCTCCATGACAGGCCCTATCCCAGAATTACGTAATCATATCTTACCGGATTTATGATATGTGAGATAGGTCACAAACCTCCTCTCTCTCCTTGGATCTATGGAAGGAGTTCTGATTTCTATTTTTTTTTTTTTAAAGAAGGGACTATAGCAGGAAGGTGTGTGAGAATGGGTCCTTGCAGTGTGATTTCTCCTACCTGCTGCTGATTGCTCAGGACCCTAAGGGAACTGCAAGACTTACAGTAAAAGGAAGCGTCCTTGGTGTGTCTTCTTTGTTCTTTTCCATTTGTTACTCTTGATTTTTTTAAAAAAATTATTTATTTATTCCAATTTGTTATATATGACAGCAGAACACATTTCAATTCACAGTACTTATATAGAGCACAATTTTTCATGTCTCTTGTTGTACACAAAGTAGAGTCACACATTCGTGTCTTCATACATGTACTTGGGGTAATGAAATGATGTCTATCTCATTCTACCATCTTACCTACCCCCTGCCACCTTTGCCCTATCTAAAGTTTGTCCATTCCTCCCATCTTTCCCCTCCACCCACATTATGAATCAGCATCCTCATATCAGAGAGAAGATTTGGCCTTTGGTTTTAGGATTGGCTTGCTTCACTTAGCAGTACATTCTCCAACTCCATCTATTTACCTGAAAATGCTATGATTTTATTCTCTTTTAATATTCCATTGTGTATATATACCTTTTATTTATTTATTTATTTTTATTTTTTTATTTTTTATTTTTTATTTTTTTTATTGGTTGTTCAAAACATTACAAAGCTCTTGACATATCATATTTCATACATTTGATTCAGGTGGGTTTTGAACTCCCAATTTTACCCCAAATACAGATTGCAGAATCACGTCGGTTACACATCTACATTTTTACATAATGCCCTATTAGTAACTGTTGTATTCTGCTACCTTTCCTATCCTCTACTATCTCCCCTCCCCTCCCCTCCCATCTTCTCTCTCTACCCCATCTACTGTAATTCATTTCTCTCCTTGTTTATTTTCCCATTCCCCTCACAACCTCTTATATGTAATTTTGTATAACAATGAGGGTCTCCTTCCATTTCCATGCAATTTCCCTTTTCTCTCCCTTTCCCTCCCACCTCATGTATCTGTTTAATGTTAATCTTTTCTTCCTGCTCTTCCTCCCTGCTCTGTTCTTAGTTGCTCTCATTATATCAAAGAAGACATTTGGTATTTGTTTTTTAGGGATTGGCTAGCTTCACTAAGCATAATCTGCTCTAGTGCCATCCATTTCCCTGCAAATTCTATGATTTTGTCATTTTTTAGTGCTGCGTAATACTCCATGGTGTATAAATGCCACATTTTTTTTATCCATTCATCTATTGAAGGGCATCTGGGTTGGTTCCACAGTCTAGCAATTGTGAATTGTGCTGCTATGAACATCGATGTAGCAGTATCCCTGTAGTACGCTCTTTTAAGGTCTTCAGGGAATAGTCCAAGAAGGGCAATAGCTGGGTCAAATGGTGGTTCCATTCCCAGCTTTCCCAGGAATCTCCATACTGCTTTCCAAATTGGCCGCACCAGTTTGCAGTCCCACCAGCAATGTACAAGAATACCCTTTTCCCCACATCCTCTCCAGCACTTGTTGTTGTTTGACTTCATAATGGCTGCCAATCTTACTGGAGTGAGATGGTATCTTAGGGTATATATACCTTTTTTTTTCTTTATCCATTCATCCACTGAAGGGTATCTAGGTTGGTTCTAGAATTTAGCTATTGTGAATTGTGCTGGTATAAACATTGAAGTGGCTGCTTCACTGCAGTATACTGTTTTTAAGTCCTTCAGATATAGACCATGGAGTGGGATAGCTGGGTCAAATGGTAGTTCCATTCCAAGTTTTCCAAGGAATCTCCATACTGCTTTCCATATTCTCTGCACCAATTTTCAGTCCCACTAGCAATGTATGAGTGTGCCTTTTCCCCCACATCCATGCCAACACTTATTGTTATTTGTCTTCTTGATACTGCCATTCTGACTGAAGTGAGATGAAATCTTAGTTTAGATTTGCATTTCTCTAATTGCTGGAGATGTAGAACATTTTTTTTCATATATTTGTTGATTGGTTGTATATCATCTTCTGAGAAGTGTCTGTTCAGTTCCTAGGCTCTTTTATTGATTAGGTTATTTGTTATTTTGGTGTTAAGATTTTTGAGTTCTTTATATATCCTACAGATTAGAGCTCTATCTGATATGCTTATGGTAAAGATTTGCTCCCATTCTCTAGGCTCTCTATTTATCTCACTGATTATTTCTTTTGCTGAGAAGAAGCTTTTTAGATTGAATCCATCTCATTTATTGATTCTTGATTTTATTGCTTGTACTATAGGAGTCTTATTAAGGAAGTCTGGGCCTAATCCAACATGATGAAGGTTTGGGCCTATTTTTTCTTCTATTAGGCACAGGGTCTCTGGACTGATTCCTAGGTCCTTGATCCACTTTTGAGTTGAGTTTTGTACATGGTGAGAGATAGGGGTTTTAGTTTCATTATGCTGCATATCTTTCCCATTTTCCCAGCACCATTTGTTGAAGAGGCTATCCTTTCCCCAGTGTATGTTTTTGGCGCCTTTGTCTGAGAAAAATGCAAATGCACAACATTTGTGTTTATAACTCCAAGTTTATTTCACTTTTTTCAAAACACATATATAAAATCCTCTTAGTACCAATGTTGTTATGTTGTGGGCATCTACAAATAGGCAATAATTAATTATACTATTATGTATACTATGATATACCTATAAAAACGGAGAAGGTATTAGCTTGATTTTCAAGTATGTTTGAGCCTGAAAAGCTGCCATTAAAAAATAACTAGTGTTCCATAAACATCTAATGTAGTGGTAAACCAAATTGCAATATAAAAATGAATGACTCAGTATTTATGAACAAAAAGTTCATGGACATTTCAGCTTTATGTATGTACCCCTCGTCCCCATCTGTCTTGCTTCTGCAGCTCACATCCCAGCCTGCGAATTGTGCTTTCATTGCATATGTGAGGGTTCACATGCATCTTTAGATTTGACCCTTCCTTAAGAAGTGGTCAGACTCCCTCTCCACCCTATTTCATGGAACCCCTCCCACCTTGGTGAACTTACAGCTTATCAAATAACCTCCCTCGCTACTTTATAGAGTCCTTTAACCATATTTACAGTTCCATAAATGGGCTGTCACCCTTGGTGGATGTTGAGCTCCAGGGAAGTCCTGCTTGTCTGCCCCATCAGTGCACTCTGGTATTATGGCCCTGAGAGATGCTTGTTAAATGAATTTTCAGTCCTATTAAAGAGTAAGTATCAAATCTTTATCTGATCATTGATAAAATTTAATTAGATAATGTCTGATGTCCAAATTTCCATCACCTAAGTTAGAATAATATCAGAATGTTTCTCTACATCTGTTCTGACATGAACGCTGTGCACAGAACAGGAAGACTGTTCCAGGACCACTAGAATTCCCTGTAGGGCCATGTAGAGCGCCCGTGCTTTTTTAATAAATTAAGTATTAACTCTGTGTAAAATATGTAAAATTATAGTACTCTACAGCCAGCATCAGATGAAAAACTGAAGCTCCTATGAGATGTTTCTGAGTGAGACTCCAGGAAGGAAGAAGCTGTTGTAGCAATTTGCAGAGTTCTGGAGTTTACACCAGCAGCTTCCTACTTTTAAGACCCAGGTGGAGGCAGAGCCCATGGAGCCTTATATCCATGTGCACAAAACAGGAAAGGAGGGCAGGATGGCTGCCATTGGTGGGAACTCACCTGAAGCTCAATTCATGAACTATATCAGTGGCTCTCTCTGCCATAGCTCAGGTTTCCTGTTGCTTGCCTTGCATGTTGTTGGCACCAATGTGGATGCTCCATACTCAGGGCCCTTTACATTGCTGGTTGAATTGATGAGAGAGGTAGAGACCGGGTCTTTGCAGATGCTGGAGCAGTTTTGTGCTCCTGGAAAAAAATGCCACATTCAGTTTTCTGTTGCTCTTCTAGTATGCCTAGGCTAGACCATTCCATGGAGTTCCTTTTTCCTGTAAAACTCTACCATTTACCTTTTCTAGAATGCTATAAACTGACTTATAAAGGAATGCATGTATATTACACTTTCTTTTAAACATAGAATTTTATTATCAGGTTACTAAATGAGAAAAAAATGTATTATGAAAACATCCTGAGTAGGGTCTGGCATGTTGGGGAATTACTGTCCACAGGAGCAGTCAATCATTCTACCTGAGAGATGGGAGACCAGATGTACTCTCGCCTCGCCTCCTAGATTAAAACTCCAAAAAATGACAAATACAGGAAATGTGCTATACTGAAGGATAATAAATTCATAACAGAGGAATGAGGGCATAGAAAGCAAATATTAGAGCCCCGTTTTCAGTGTTTCAGCAATGAATCTAATGGTTTAAGGTAAGAAAAGTATTTACGCAACCTGGTCAAATAAAGATTCAACCTTTGTAGTTTAAAATTTTATTGTTGAACTCTCCACAAAAATATTGTGGCTTTTCAGTGCAGAATGAGCTGCAGAAGTGTTTGACGTCCAACCTATTTCCTTGCCACTGTATGGATCTGTCCTTTGGAAAATCATGAGTATGTGTTGAAGAGCGGTCCATGACATGGTGGTAGGAAGATGGGTTGTGGTGTCTGCAGCCCCAGGTTTGAATCCCAGCCTGTCATAGCTCTCAGATTCTGGAAAGCTCTTGAATACCTTCACTTCAGGTGCCTCTTGTGAAAAGGGTGTAATAATACTGATATGATAGAGTTGCTCTATAAGAATTTGTACAAACAGCCCAGGGTCCTAAATAGCATACAATGCATGACCACAGGCTAATTTTTGTAGTTGTTCCTCACCATCTGTGGAGAATTGGTTCCAGTCTCCACTATGGGTACCAAACTCTGCAGATGCTCAAGTCCTTTATATAAAATGATAATGGTGTGGCGTGTACATATAACTGAGTCCCATCCTCCCATGCCTAAATCATCTCTCAAGGTTACTTATAATAGCTAATGCAATGTAAATGTTATATGAGTAGTTTTTTTTTTTTAACCATACTATTTAGGGAATAATGACAAGAGGAAAAAGTCTACACATGTTCAGTTCAGATACATCTTTCCCAAATATTTTTGATTCATGGTTAGTTGAAGTTGCAGATATGGAAGCCATGAATAAGGAGAGCTGACTGTATACTGTTGGATATCAGCTCTTTCTCTCTGCTCACAAGTAAGTCAGGGCTTAGACAGTGTTTGAGAATGACCGTTCCCTTACTTCTATCCCCGTCTCTGTACTCCAGCCAATTTTATTCATCTTTCCTGTGTCTATGGGCTGTGGTGAGAAGAATGAAGATCTACTGTCCTTGGATGTCAAGTAATCAATACAGTGTTATTGACTGTAGTCACTGTGGTGTATGTTAGATCTACAGAACTTACTCGCCTTATCCATGAAATTGCACCCTTTGACCAACATCTCTCAGTGTCCTCCACACATGGTCACTGATAAATGTCCTTTTACTCTCTGTTTTTATGAGTTTGACTTTTGAAAAACCCACACATGACTGGGGTCATGCAGTATTTGTCTTTATGTTTCTGCCTTGTTTCACTGAGCACATGTCCTTATTTTATCCACATTGTCACAAAAGGCACACTTCATTAAAAAAAAAAAAACACTGAAAAATGGTAACTGTGTATGTATCTTTGTATATGTAAATATATGTGTATACACATGTACAAATCTATTTTTACATATACCACATTTTCTCTACCCATATATTCCACATTATTTGTATCCATTCATCTCTCAGTAGATACTTGGGTAGTCTGTACATATTGTCAATTGTGGAGAATGCTACAATGAACATGGTAGTATAGAAATTATTTTATTTCTTTTGGATATAACTTCATCAATCCTTTGGTGAGATTGATGGATCAGATGGTAGTTCTATTTTTAATTTCAGGGAGCAACTCTGTATTGTTTTTTATGATAGCTATACTAATTTACATTCCCACCAGAAGTGTATAAGAGGTAGTGGATATGGTAATAGCTTGACTATGATAATCATTTCACAATGTTTACATATATTAAAATATCACATTGTGCACTTTAAACATAGATGCTCCTTGACTCAATGATGACGTTACATTCTTATAAGCCCACTGTAAATTGAAAATGTTGCAAGTAGGAAATGCATTTAATACAACTAGCCTACTAAATATTATAACTTTGCAATATAATACACTGTAGCAGTTTGGTTATTTCCCTTATGATGGCGTGGTTGACTGAGTTGTGGTTCTCTGCCACTGTCCAGCTTCATGAAAAAGGATTATGCTGCACCTCATTATCCCAGGAAAGATTGAGATTTAAAATTTAAAGTGTTATTTCTACTGAAGTATGAAGTAGGCAAATCACTTTTGCACTGTTTTAAAGTTAAAGAATCAAAGTTAAACCACTGGAACTTGAGGTCAGTCTTTAAATACTTTTTATTTGTCAGCAGTACCTCAATAAAGATAGAAAGAAGGGCTGGGGTCATAGCTCAGTGGTAGAGCACTTGCTGTGTGTGAGGATGTGTGAGGCCCTGGATTCAATTCTCAGCACCACAAAAAGTATAAATAAATAAAATATATTATATCCACCTAAAATATTTTTAAAAAGATGGAAAGAAAGCACAAAAAAGCAATCATGATTTTAAAAAGGAAGTTTAATATAGCATACATGAGATTGGAGATGGATGTCACTGGTATAGAGAGTATAAGAAAATTTAAGGAAAAGGTAAAACATGCCTACAGTTAGTGAATTACCAACATGGCAGCAATCCAGCTTTACTAATGGGATTAGTGGGAGAACAATAACATGAGAGCTTTGTATCTAATTGTAAAGGACATCTGTGTTGAAAGAATATGTTTATTTCTACTACTTCTTGGTAATTCTCTAGGGCTGCTGGGAGGGGAGTGGATGATGAAACTGGGGAGAGGCTAGCTGAAAGATGATGTAAATTAGGGCTGTCCAGGAGGGGTGCTTGCTGTGCAGTGGAGTTGAGGAGGAAGTGACAGAACTGGAAACCTCCAGGACATGTGGCATGAAGAAGAGTGGGCAGATGAGGACTCTTCAACTTTGAGCCTGGGTGACTGAGGGCAGGAGATGATGGGGTGGTTCACGGTGGTGAGAAGGAGGCAAATATCCCTAGGCTGATGCAGATTGCTTTGGACTTCACATGCCTGCAGGATGTGTGGGAAGAAGTGTAGAATGTAGTCATGGTACTCAAGGCAGGCTTGAGAAGACCCAAGGGGAGTGTGAAGGGGTGGGGTACAGAGAGCATAGGAGACTTCTGGCCAGGCCCACGTTTCTGCTGTGTGAGGAGAAACATCCGCTATGGAGGGTGTTCTGTTCAGTCCATAGCTGGGCACACTGCAGTTCAGTTCTGCCACTGAATATCTGGAATTAGCACAGACCCCTCAAGTCAAGGTCTATGATGTTTTGGAGAGATCCAAGGAGGCAGGTTCAAAAATATAAGAAGCATATGATGAGAGGGTGGGGATGCTGGGTCAGTCCAACTCCTGGGAAGGAGAGAGGACTGGATCTTGAATTCAATCCTATCGCCAGTGGTTTACTCAGTTATGCCTGGTAAACCCAAAGGGCATGGTGCCCAACAAGACTGCTGTTTTTTTCAGATGCCAACTACACTTCAAGGGTTCTGAGGCCATCTGCACTTCAGACTGACTGGCTAGAAATGTGGAGTGCCCATGACCCCATCAGGTTTGATTATTTGCTAGAATAATTCATAGAATTTAGGAAAGCACTACACTTACAATAGTTTTATTTTAAGGATAAAAATCAAGAGGAGCAGCCAAAATGGAGAGATGCATAAGGCAAAAGTTCTGGAAAAGTTGCAGAGCTTCCATGCTCTCAACTCAAGGAATCTGGCCATGTCCCCCTCCCAGGATATCTAGTTGTTCACTAACCTGACCTCCATTGAGTCTTCATTTGCAGAATTTTGACTGGGGTTTTATTATGATTAAGGAAGCTATTGCCTACACAACTAAACTCAATATCCAGTCCTCTCTCTTCCCTAGAATTTGAGCTTCCCATTCTCTAATCTTATCTTTCATTAATTATATTTTTCAACCTTCCCCCTTGGACCAACTTCTCCCTCCAAAACATTATAGACCCAACCTGTTTCCTCTGACCTATGATGATGCTTTAGCTATCTGAAGACATTTCCTAGCTTCCTCTTGCCCCAGATATGTGTGTGTGTGTGTGTGTGTGTGTGTGTATTTTCTAGTTGAATAATTCCAGTATTCTCTTACGTTTCTAAAATGACATGATTTCCAGATCTTCATGGGCTAACCACACTTTTCTGAGTTCACTTTAATCAAGAATACTCTCATTCGTACCCAGACTCTGGAATATCATACAACATTGCAACTATACTCCCCCTCTCTGCAGCACTCAAAGGGACACCTGCCACACTTGGCAGAATCTCCCCTCGTGTAAGCACTTCTAAGGTCTGCTGGCTTTTATATGACCACCTGGTAGATCTGGTCGCTATCAGACTCCTCATCAAATGAAAGGCTTGCTGCCTATGAGTCAGACCTTTTGCTGGAAAGCATGGTAACTGGAAAATACTATAAAGAGTAAGGATAGAAGTCACATTCAGCAAAAGACAGACAAGGGAGAGAAAGAGTAGGGAATGTTAGTGGTCCAGACAGACAAGGAGTCCTCTCCATGCAGCTGTTTGTAATGCTCTGGGAATCCACACAACAGACATGGGACCCCCCACCCCTGCCTCAGGAGCCAGGACAGCATATCTGCACAATATTAATTTATAATCAGAGAACTTATTCTGGAAACTGTACAAGAGACTAGCTGGGTCATTAGCTCCCACTGTTCTGTCTGCCATGATTCAGAGCTTTCTTTAGTGCACGATTGAGTCCACAATGGAGGAAATAAAAAGGCTGGTCAAGTTGAAGAGAACAGGTGGTAAACAGACAGAACTCAAGGTGTCTGGCGGCAAAACTGTTGAGATTTTGGAGCACTTTGGTCTGTTTTATCACTGTACCTTTTAATTTATTTATGTTTACTTATACTCCATGATAGCTTTAGTAAGAATTTGATGTTCCCCCATAAGGGAATGCAAAATATAGACAACAGGATTAATTAAAAGTGAGTTCAAAAGAAAAGGAAAAAACAGGAGTGACTACATAAAATAGAGCAAAGATTTTGTGTTTACTGCATTGGTCTCCATGTTCAAGCCACAATTTATCTACAAACATTTAAAACAACCAATTAGAAAAAGGAAGCCCAATTACTCTCATAGTTCACAGTGTCTTTAAGATGAAACACAAACCATTTGCCTGAAGTTATGGAGTTCTTGATATAGTATCGACTGGGATTTGCTAGAGAAGAGATACCATGCTGTGTGATATTATGAACAACTTTTTAAATGAAATCCTTTTACTTGAAACTTTATGGCAATTTCTCTACATTGGCTGCTGGCATTGCACTAATGTACAAGCCTGAGAAAGCAAACAAAGCCAAGGACAACTCCAAAATAGAAATTGCACCAAGGAAAAAGAAATGCTTGAGTTTTCTATCTGTCTAGATCCGGCTTGATCTAGATGTAAACTGAATATTGACCTGGTTTCTATCAGATGACCTCCTCTGCATATTGTTATGTAGCCTGAGTCTGTTTCTTCACCATAAAATATGAATGGTATGTTCCTTCAGTACTGAGATACTTACAACACTTAACAATAACATATAACATGAGCATAGTACCTGACATATAATGCATTTATACTACATCCTAGTTATGTTTAACCAGGGCAGCAATGCAAAAATCCCAGTGCACATTAGCTGAATTACATGACAGAATTTGCCCTTTGTTGCTACTAAAGGACTGAAGCCTGGATAAAGCAGACGGGAGATGTCTTGTGGGCAAGGAGACTCTGTGTGGGTTGGAGGTGGGCTGTGTGTCACCATGCAACAGAAGGCTCACTTTTCAATATGTTGTTCACAGGAATTACACTCTATAGCCACCCATATGGAGGATCCTTGCTGAATGAAGACAAGATGTGAGTTGAAGGAATGCTGGGAGGGCCCCAAGTATGGAAGAATATGTTTGAGTCTCTTAGTGGTGATTTTGATCCCTTTTTGACATTTGTTGGGAGAGAAGTTGGCATATGTAGTTAGTGGCACAGGGCCTGGGCATCTCTTTGCAAAGAGTGATTTTTAAAAGGGTCAGTGGTTTGACTGAGCTTAAAATGGATGAGAATATCATGCAGCTATATTTTTAAGCAGAAATCATCCTAAGGGGATGTGTTTCCCACAGCTTATGGGACTGCACATCTTCAAGGACACTTTTTCAATTTAACATCATAAATGTGGAATTCAGATAGGTGAATATAGTAGTGTCTCCCTGGATAGTTCTCATGTGAGATTTTCCTCACAGTCCCAATGGGGCATGGAGCCATTGGGCAGGTGTTAAAGCCAGCTCTTCTAGGTACAGAATGTCAGTTTCTTTTGTCTTATTACAAGATATAGTTCTGTCCAACTTCTCTTTTTTTCTTCCATCTCCCTTTCCATATCATGTTTGACAAACTTTTAGTTAAAATTCAATAATAAATATAAATACTATTTATGCACTTGCTGTGACCTACCAAGGTGAGAATAAAATATGCTTAATTGGCATTCTCTCCTCAAATCATTACCATCACAGAAAGGATGGGTTGCAGTTTGTCCTCTCATTCATATACTGATTTTCAGGATAATATCTTTAACAGTCTCTGACACCTGCCTAGAGTTCCAGGAGTGGGCTAGTTGACATCTTTTATAGAACAAGACATGTTGGAAAAGAAGGCATGGCCCAGCGGATGTTTGGTGGTGAAAGGTTTCATCATGTTGGACACCTGAAAGATCATTTGTGTACTGCTGTTCCCAGAGGTGGAACAGAGGAGAGCAGGCAGCACATGGCTGGACAAAAGAACAAGAGTAGTATTCCAGTTGTAAAAAGTGCCCAAGATAGTGTGCAATGTGTATGATTAGACCTTGACCATTTGTAAAATTATTTTGGTAGTTTTAGTAACTAAATTTGGAGATGGGCCTGCAAGGTATGCAAATGCCCCTTCTTGGCAGGGGCTGCTGTAGAACAAAGAAATCCCAATGTAGGCAAAGTCCACACTGTATTTTGAATGTCGCCCTGGGCATGTCTTTCATTTGTAATTGCTCCTCAACTTTATAATTCTCAGTTATGTCTTTTAGCTTCTGAACAATAATCCATGTCTCCAAAGTTGGTCACAGGGATTTAATGAGAGAATTCTTATATTTAGATAGTCTGCCTAACTGATTATCGTCCCTGATTTTTAATAGAAAGAAGACTCCTGTTCTTCCTCTAAATCTGACAAGCTATTCTGTTTTGCCTACAGCCTGGAGAGCATCCGCCAGTGTGGTGTTGCCCTCTGCATTGTGCTGGGATTCTCTATCCTGTCTGCATCAATTGGTAGCTCTGTGGTGAGGGACAGAGTGACCGGAGCCAAGAGGTTGCAGCACATAAGTGGCCTTGGCTACAGGACTTACTGGTTCACTCACTTCCTGTATGACATGGTAGGATTTGGGATGAGATCCCAGTAACCTCTATGCTAGTGATCCCTTCAATGTGTGTGTGTGTGTGTGTGTGTGTGTGTGTGTGAGGGTGAGGAAGAGGAGACCTGGGCGTGTGGGGACTATCCACAAAAGAAGGGATCATTTTATTATTGAGAGCATTTCAGGTTAAGTCACCTTTACTGGTCATTATCTGTCATTTAGGAATGCTTCATATGGCAAAGACTCAGGAATCTCAGGCTGGGAAATGAAGAGCCTGACCAGAAATGCAAAGTTTCTTATTAGGGAAATGAATAAATAATCTCCTGTAATATGCACTCTTGAAGGGGTGGGTGATGAGGTGATTAATAAATAATAATAGTAAAGATCTGTCATCTGCATGCTTAAAAGCACCCCCACTGAGGCTTGAGCTCCATTCCCTAGTTTATACAGCAGTTATTAGTATTTCTTGCAGGAATTCAGTTTCCCAGCAGAAACCCTCCTGATCATTATCTGCAGTTCCAAAGAAGACAGTAACAGATGCATTGTTGAGCTGTTCCCTAGAGTTGAGGACATTTATCTTGCTTTAGAAAGTGCATCTTCTATGAGAGAAGTGCTCTTTGATGGTCAGTAGTCACTTTCATTGTTACAGAGTGGCATTGCCCTTTTTGTAGGAATGTGATATTTTTGTCCTCGTGCCTTCATAAATGACTCATCCTATGATTTGAGAAATTTTATGTCTGTGGGAGTAGGGCAGGCTTAACATTTGCTGAGTACTTGCCATTAACTAGGTTCTATAACAGCTGTGTTATTTTGTGCAGAATCTGATGCATTAACATGTTGC
This sequence comes from Marmota marmota marmota, assembly GCF_001458135.2. Classification (NCBI taxonomy): domain Eukaryota; kingdom Metazoa; phylum Chordata; class Mammalia; order Rodentia; family Sciuridae; genus Marmota; species Marmota marmota. The sequence goes on from NW_026000153.1 coordinate 23,348,551, forward strand.
TCTTATGTAGTATTTATTCCTTTGAACTGGCTTAGAATTTAGCAGATTTGTTTCTTTTTGATCATGTAATCTAGATTTTTTTTTAAAAGTACAGTTTATGCAGGTCACATCTGAGTTCACCTCAATCAGGGTTTTCCCCAAACCTACTTGGTGGTAGTAACCATCTAGACACTTCTCTAGATTCCCGAGGGCCCACCTGCAAGATTGTGTTCTATGGGTGTGGATAGGTCTTTGAGGTCTTCCTTTCATTAGAACCCCAAGGTAATTTATGAATCTCAAACAAGACTGAATAATGCTGGTCCTTGGATGCCCTCATCTTTACCAAGGGGTTCTTGAAGGCTGGAGAGAGGAAATGGTTCATCCAGGACCATACTTCTGATTGGTATGGCACAGGCTCAGTGCCTGCTTTTACCTCCTGTTCAATTTGGTGCAGTATCACATGTGGCCAAGAGTCACTCTTCTGTTCCATGTCTCCCATTCATGGTGTCTAATGGACTCACCATCCCCAGAGAAAGGGAAGATGAACCAAGTCATAAGACCAGGAGACACCAGAGAGCATCCAAAGTTTTCCAAACCCTAGGGTTTTCCTTTTGCTACCTCCTTAATTGACAATCTCTTTATTCCTCACACTCAATGTGAGGCCTTATTTACCTATAATATTTCTCTTTGGAGTTTCAGGATAGGGAGGATTTATTAGCTTCTTGATTTATTGTTTCTTCTACCTTTATGCATTCATTCCCTGATCATTCTATTTGATGACTCATTAGATGAATAGAATAAATGAATAAAATATTTTATTCATTTGACCTTCTATGTGTCAAAGTATGTCTGGATGTTAATTTCCACCCAAAATCCAACTTTCAAACCCAATAGTCAATGTAATGGTATTAGGAGGTGGGACCTTGAGAGGTGATTAGTCATGTAGGTGGAACCCTCTGGAATGGGTCGGTGCCTTTATTTAAGGACCTTAGAGAGATCTCTTTCCATTTCCACCATGTGAAAACACAGCGAAAATGTACCATTTATGAAGAAAAAGTGGGCAGACCCTCACCAGAAAACAAATCTACTGATGCCATGAATTTGAGCTTCCCAGTTTACAAAACCATGAGCAATACATTTCTGTTATTTATCAGCCATTCAGGCTATGGTATGCTATTTTAGTTACTCAAATGGACATACTTGTTGATACTAAAGTCATGAAAAAGTTAGAGAATATCTCTCCTGTCATAGAGCTTATAATCTAATGGGAAGCAGCAGAAAACGACAAAATAAATGTACCAGGTAGAAGGGGCTCATAGCTAAATTTCCTGAGAAAATAAAACGGGGCAATAGGGAGGAGGATAACTTTAAATTGGGAGGACAAAGAGGGACATGAAGTTTAAGCTGAGATCTGAAAAGTAAGCATGAATTATGTCATGTCACATGGGTGACACTGAGAAGAGCTCTGCAGCCAGAAGCCCCCCCCCCCCAAAGAATAAGTACTGGGTATTGAGAGCCCCCAAGAAGCACCCTGGCTGTTGTCCTGTGGAAGTACCTCAAAGGAAGGCTATGTAGGAGGACAGGACAAGGAGTCTGCCCTTCATTCTACATGTGGGCAGAGCCTTGTTCTTGGAGAGTGACTGGATTCCTTGACTTTTCTGAAAGAAGATGGGTAGAACTGACCCTGTCAGGCTGCTAGGGCTGCCATACCCCCAAATACCACAGACTGGGCACTTAGCAGAAACTTATCTTCTCACAGTCCTGGAGGCTGCAAGTCTGAAACTGAGGTACAAGCAGGGTTGGTTTCTCTGAGGATTCTATCCTTGGGTTGTAGATGGTGCTTCTTGTGTCTTCGTGGTTTCATCCCTCTGTGTATCTGTGTGCTGATTTCCTCTTCTTATAAGGGCACAATCACATAGGACCAGGCTTCACCTGTGAAGCCCTGTCTCCAAATACAGTCACATTCAGAAGTCCTAGGGGTTCAACAGTTGAATTCTGGGGGGACATGATTCAGCCCATAACAGTGACTGTCCTGATTCTCTAGGACAAATTATACTACCAGTCTTACAACATATGAAGTAGGAGCTATGTTTAAGCAGAAGTTAACAGGAACATTTGAGATAAGTAGCTAATGATACATATAACATGACCAACTGATGCAACACGTCTCCCTTTTTTGCTTTTTATTTTCTCAGATCTTTTACTTGGTTTCCGTCTGCCTGTGTGTCGCCATTATTATGGCCTTCCAGTTAACAGCTTTCACTTTCCGTGAGAACTTGGCGGCCACAGCCCTCCTGCTGGCACTTTTCGGGTATGTGATGAGAAACACTGCTGCAAAATTATGGTTTGTTTTCTGAAAGAGAAAACCCTCAGGATGGCTTTGAACCTGCTGTTGGCTTCATGATTTTCTCTCCTCCTGAGCAATTATGTTGCTTCTACAAGGGACGCTGAACAAACAAGCTTGAGCAAGATGATGAATGCTTCCGTGGAGGGAGGAAGGGTGACAGGGTCATAATGAAGATGGCATTGGCCCTGTCTCAGAAAGGCCCTCAAGCTGTTTGACAAACTTGTGCAGTGGGAAATGGATTCTCTGTTATTCTCACTTTGACATTAATCGTGGGCTCAAATACATAATCCAGTTAGCTCTGAAATTGCATTTGAGGAGATTCTCTTGTGAATCGCTGTCTGGCATATATTTCCCTCTCCTATAACGTTAGTAGTTGGAAAATGTTTTGCCTGACTTCGATTACTTTTTTCTCAGAGAAAAAATCGCATAAAGAGAAAATCATTGTACAAATTTCTCATATGTACATTAATCAGGATCATTACGAGTGGACCCTAAATAATGCCTATCTGATATCAGAAATATGTGTCTTATGTGGCCAGCATATGTGTTTGCTTACAGATACTTTCTTATAGGGAAATAATTAATGTACTTACTTTATCGTAATTCAAGGCTATTTTGAAATAAAACATTCAGCTTTAATTTAAGCCTAAGATTACAACTAAAATGAGTTTTACATACTTCTTATATCAGTGATTCAGGATTTTTTAGAACATCTAATTAGGTGATGAAGAATTATTTGAAGAAGTATTCATCATTATCAGATGAATGGATCAATAAATTAATTGATGGATGGATAAGTGGAAGGATATGTAGGGGGAAAGAGAAAGTGCAACAGGAATATTGATATTGCTACTCTCTAATACCGTGGCCTTGGAAATATAAATTCTTCTGTCTAAGCCTCAATATTTCCCTGTAAAACTCAAATTCTGTTCCTGGAAAGATTAAATTGGATAGTTCCTGCAAACAGCTTGGCTAATGAGTGGTACAGAGTCCAATTAAATTAATTTTAGCTATTATTGTTACTCTTGGAATTATTTTACTCTTTTGGAGGTATGATGTCCTCTGCTATAAAAAATGCTATAGTAGACATTTTTTTTTTATATTCAGTTTGAAATTAAGCTCAATTAATATAAAGAACTATATATGTATATGGCCTTATTTTTAGTTTGTTGATCCCATTGAGTACATAAGTCATGTGTCTTATAGAGTTAGTAAAATGGACTTTACTAACAAAAAATAAATGATTTTTGAATTTTAGAGAAACAGATTTCAAAAATTAAGAAATATAAGGTCAATGTTTAGAAATTCTTATAAGCATATTTTTTTTGAGAGAGAGAGTTTTTTAATATTTATTATCAGTGGACACAACATCTTTATTTTATTTGTAGTGGTGCTGAGGATCAAACCCAGTGCCCTGGGCATGTCAGTCAAGTACGTTACCGCTTGAGCCACATCCCCAGCTTCCTTATAAACATATTTTAAGAAAATTCTATTAACCATAAATTTGATTATGAGCTCCTTTAGGAATTTGCACCAAGTTAAGAATTCTCCCTATGTATAGAACAACATTTTTTAAAAAGAGGTTTAAAGACTCACAGATCTGTTGATAAACGATTTCTATTACAAACTTCCTGTTCAGAATTCTTAGGTTAGCAGGAATAAGAAGATATAAAAGATAAGTCAGACTGTGTTTGCTATCTGGACTAAGTTCCAATAAAGTAGAGCCCAAAAGAGTTCATGAGCTAACATCTAGTAGTAGACTAACCCAGATTTAAAAGGTCATTATTTCCTCACTGGAGCACAGCCACCCCACTGTGAAACTCTGAGACCAGTGACCCACTACTATGGGTGACAGAGCAGAGAGAGACTCAGTCTGGGGAGCTGCATCTCCTGCGTACCCAGCCATCTATGGGTGAGGATGCAGAGGTGACTCACTCTTGTCCCCAACAGGACCTGTAGGTACCAGAAGCCCAAGAACAATCTCCAGGAAGGCCGAGTCACAGAACAAGCTGGAACCTCAGAATACATCCATGATTGAGGGAGGGCCATGCAATGAGTTGGACTCTAAGAAAATAAGAGCTGGGATAAATGAATAGATGCTCTCTAGGAGATAACAAAACACAAATGCCTAGTCACAGTGTTTATCTTTTTCTTTCAAGTAAAAATTGATGGAAGGGGATTATTAAAAAGAGGAAAATAACACTTAAAACTCTCTGAAAGAAAAAAATAGTCTAGCTTGTATAAGAAAAATTTAAACTCTAGAATATATTTGGGGCATGTTTGGTGCTGAATGATTATGAGGATGAAGTCACAGAATCCTCTCTGGTGTCTTGGGAAATTCATGCAGAGTAGGGAAAGGGTCAGTTTTCGAAGCGGGGATGTGATAACAATACCCTGCCATAAATTCCAGGAAACTACTCAGCAGTACACCAATGTCCAGCAAATTCTAAAATCCTTAAAATGATACATTATATTTTAGTAAAATATCATGGAATAGAAAAAGCCAAAGTAGGGTTCACCCCCCTCAATAAATTATGTTCTACAAGTCAATTCAATTTTTTTTTCTTAAAAAATGCAAAAGATAAGGGGATTTGAGCTGCTAATATGTTCATTTCAACCAAGTATTCAAAAGGTAACTAATGAAAATGTAGTTAAAAAAAAAGTGATGTGGTGGAATCATCACTGTCTGAAAGCCACTCTCAAAGGCTGCTCATTAATGTAGCAATAGGAGCTCCCTGGTGGCATCATTTAGACTATGTCTTTGTCTCTGATTCACTTTTCTTAGACAATGCTTTGATCTACTTGTCAAATATTTAAATGACAAAACCCAGTATGGAAACCTTATGTAACAATAACAAAGTGCAGATTCTGAGCCATCTTCAGTGGAGCAGGGCCTAGCTTCCAGGTGAGGATTAGTCCCTCCAATAGATTGGAGGAAGACATTCTTAGATTTCATCCTCCATTGCAGGGATGCTGATCAAAGGGGGTGGTGATTCTGCTGTGCTTTGCGCAGTGCTGACCACATCAGATGCTCAGTGCAGAGCCTCTTTCCCCAATTCCCCTAAACCCCACATTGCCAAATTTAATAGAGAGAGCTGGCTGGATATCATGTTTTACAAGGAACAAAGAGTGATCTGGTCTTTTGTAGTGGAGGCATATGCGGACCAAAATGGTTATTTTTGGCTATTATGAAGTCTGTCATGTGGAAAAGAAAAGCAATCTGTTACATGTTGTTCTATAATATAGAGTTTGAACCAGTACTTTTAAGTTAAGACAGTTTTTTGTTCACTCCCAGAACAAATTTTATGGCAATTAAAGCTACCCCCAAATTTGACTCACATGCTGCTATTGCTTATATGTCAGTTGCAAAAATACTTTCAATACTGTGATTTTATTTGCTTCTCAACAAAGTTAGATAACAGAAGGTAGCACTTGATTTTTGCCCCAGAAGAGACAACAAAGGAGAAAATATAGATAAGTTGTGTATATGAGTGGGGGTAGGGGTTGATTCTTCTGTGTAGTAATTTATTTCAGACAGATATTGACAGTTTGAAGAAATGAGAAGTCACAGTTTCTCTCTTGGTAATTATTTTGGTTTAACTTAATTCTTTTATACAGCAAGTATTTTAGAACAATTGTTTTATGGCTCTCATCTCCAGCATGTGCTCAAATAATTTTCATCAAGTTCAAATTAGGATGCAGACTGCTATAGAGTAAAGTTTCTGAGATACTATATGATTTTATATATAATATTCCAAATATTTTCCAAAATAAGAGAATGTAGTTTTTAGCCCAGAAATACATTCCGGTATCACAGATTTCTTTTGAAAAGGAAAGTTTAACTAAGATAGTAACCATCTTGAAGCCCTGACATCTCACATCATTTCAGTCTCACTAGTTAACATATTAAGAAAAGCTTAGTCATTTAAAGGTACTGAAGTATTTCAGGTTTAACAGTCACTATAAGAAAACAGTGATGTGTTTACCTTCAGTGTACAGAGAACACACAAGGACTCTGGATGTATGAAGCTTATGGGAAAGGCTATGATAAGTAGCTTCTCTGCTGATATTTGGAGCTATCATTCGAAGTGCCAGTTTCCTTTAATATGGTGTGCAATACAATGACACCATTTTGCTGCAACAGAAGGAAGTAGAAGAAAGTTGGCCATGAATGAAACTCAGTTTTAAGACTGTGGGAGATAAAACGAAGAAAATGAGAGGTTTCATTTTAGGGACAGGGTGGATTTTTAGATGTAGATGTCATCAGAAACTCACAGGGACTGCTTCCAGGGCTCAGTATTTAGCAATACTCCTTCTTACTCAGTTTTGGCATGTTCAGAAATTAATCCCGTGCCAGACTCATGTATGGTCAGCTCTGAAAGTCTGATAAAGGTGTCAACTCTTTGTTGCTCTACCTGGAAGAGGAGGATCCACCTTTCACATTGTTGGGGTGTGTGTGGAGGAGTAGAGGACACTGTGGAAGTGACAGCATAGTGCCTACTATGAATATGCATTCTGTACATGAAACTTTCAGATTTTATCTTTATGCCTTATTTTTATGTAGAGCACTAGTGGCTTTTCATATTCTCATTATTTTTCAATTCTCACTGTAACAAATAAGCATTATTTCTTTTTTTAAAATAATTTTTTAGTTATAGATGGACACAATATCTTTATTTTACTTATTTATTTTTATGTGGTGCTAAGGATCAAACCCAGTGCCTCACACATGCTAGGAAGGCACTCCACCACTGAGTCACAACCCCAGCCCCAAGCATTATTTCTTAACGATGAGACACAGAACAGAGAAGTGTCCCATTGCAGGAAGAGGTGGTGGGGGATGTCAGCTGATTTGCCCCAGGTCCCAAAGCTGGAAGGTCAGGCTCCTAACCAACATACACAGTGCTCTTTCCATTACGTTCAGGGTCATTAGAAGCCTCAGGAAGAGTGCTTTGTCTATTGGGGACCATGAGATATATTACATGAAGTGTATTTTTGTTAACTATGTACAGAAAAATTTTACCAGGCCAGTAAAATTGCATCCATAATTCAGTCATTATAAAAATAAATGTAGGAAAATACATATAAATTTCCACTCTGTTTTTCAGATATGCAACACTTCCATGGATGTATCTGATGTCCAGAATCTTCTCCAGTTCAGATGTGGCTTTCATCTCCTACATCTCATTGAACTTTATCTTTGGTCTGTGTACCATGCTAATGACCACCATGCCCCGGATCCTGGCCATCATCTCCAAAGCCCAGGTCAGTCAGTGGCAATGTGTCATTTCTGAAGGCATGAGTGAAAGGAGAACAGGGATGCATGTGTCTTTTGTTGTTTTTCCTACTGCAATTCAATGGAAATGTGCTAGTATCCACTGCCTTCAAATTCCAGAAAAAGAAATGCATTCTAATTTAAAAACCCATCTGTAGCATTATAAGAGCCATGTGCTGGGTTGGTGATAATTGAACAAAGGATGCACAGTTGCAACTGTTCCAAAAGCCAAGGCAGATCTATGAATATGGTCACTGCTGCATACCTGGTGTCTTTCTTAGAGATCGTTCAATGGTGAATTACTGATTAATGATGGATGAGTGAATGCACTGATAAGTGCCTTGTCACAATGTCACCATGGCAGTGGTTGGACATTACAGTGTAGGATGGGCCACAGCAACTGACCCTACTTTCAGATCATAACACATCTGTATGGATTCTGCCTTCTCTCCTATATCCCCTAGTACTAATTTAGTTTTTACTAAATGAATAAAAAACAGTAAATTCTACTAAGAAATAGAAAAATGCTTCTCTTCATTAGGCCATTCCCATTAGCAAGGACCTTTTAGGGTACTTTCCAAACATCCAAATTGGTGTCTAGGTCAAACTGAATGCTTTCTGTAGACACATTCCAATTGTTCCTTGCCATTCCCCTTCTCTCCTGTCTCTCCTCACTCTTGGCCTGTGCTTCAAGCCATCTGACAGCCCATGTATGACCAATGGGTGTAGACTTCAGACCTTGTGCTCTATTTTGACCCTATATTTTAATCCTTTTTGTTTCTGCACTCTTTTCTCACCTCTGATCACACTGTTCCCTTCTGGCTTCCTGCTGTTCACATGAGCTTTGATTTCTCATTTGTTCCCAGGGTTTGACTAATGCTTAGTTTGAGGAAATCACCTGAGAAAGGTACAGAGCTCCCCGTTGAAGGATGTGCTGTTGGTATCATTCCCAATGACACAAGAACTGATGCCTACCTGATCAGGCGGCTTTACTCCTCATGACTGGATCAGACTTAGCAGACTCTTGAATGATGGCCAATATTATTTTTTATTATTGTGCCTCATGTTTGTGCAGAAGCAGTGAAGTATGTAAATATCCATTACACATTCAATGAGGGGAATGATCTATTTCAGTGATTTTTTTACAGATCTGGTTTGACAGTAATCTGTGTTAATATGTCTAGCCTTTAAATATAAAGCTTTCAGAACAATTAATTGGCATTAGCTTGAGAAGAATATTGAAATCAGCAGAAGCAGAATACAATTTTCCTCCCCCTCTATCAGTTTGTAATATGACATGTGCCATCAGGAATACATAGGAATTGTGGTAAAAAATAAATCCGACCCAAAATAAACAATCCCAAAGGTGAGAAACTCAGAATTCAGGTCAATTCTAGGGGACAAGATAATAGAGGAAACTAGCCAGGAACATTTTCATCCATTAAAGTCTAAAAGCATGGCAGGTAGAAACACATTGTTACTTCCAATTATAAACATCATTGCCTCCCTAAAGAAAATGCTAGCTAATAGATACTATTTTTGCAAAAATAAAATTGGTCTAAATCAATTGGTAATAAGCAACAAGAACAATTTTATTACATTTTCTTATGTCTTTCTTTTCCTTTGCTCTTTATTTTGATATTCTCTGTCTTAAAAACTCACAATTATTCAAGTATTGATTTCTAAGAAAAGTATTCATTTGTAAGTCATGGAACAATATGATCTTACAGATTTAATGAAAGAAACCAAAAAAAAAAAAAAGCAACTGACTTCTCAGGTCAGTCATAAGATCTAATATAACCTGTATGTATTAGTCAGCTTTTTGTTGCTTTGACCAAAATACCTGACAAGAAGAACTGAGAGGAGGAAAAGTTTATTTTGAGGTCATGGTTTTCAGACCTTGGGCAGGTGACTCCATTGCTCTGGGGCCAAGGTAAAGCAGAATATTATGGCAGATTGGCTTGGTGGAAGGGCAATATCTGTTCTTGGCGTCCAGGAAGCGGAGATAGAAAGGGGAAAGGCCATCAGGGAAGATGAACCCTTTCATGGCAGAATCCATCCTCAGTGGGTACTAAGGTGGTACCAGTTCCCACCTCCTCCAGCCATGCCCTACAGTTAACATCCACTTAGCCCATCCAAACTAGAATGGATTGGTTAGGTGTAGCTCTCAGAACCCAGGCATTTCACCTTCCAACATTGCTGTATTAACATAGGAGCTTTTGAGGGACACCTCATATCAAAACCATAATATCATATTAACCATCATGCATATAAACTATAGTGTTGATGTGATATTTTTTCATTGTTATCAAATCGTAGTTGATAAAATTATGCTTTTAGTTTCTAGTGCAAGAAAGTTTAGGATCTCTCTCTCTCCTACTGGTAAGGATTCCTGTTGGGGCCAGAAGGATGTTGGTGGAATTAAAAATAATGGTGCTTGTTTCTGGGTAGACTGGTCATGTGATCAGTCTCTACATATCCTAAATGGAACACTGTGTGTGGATCCTTTGTCCATGAATGCAGCTACAACCCCTCAAATGCGTGGACTCTCTATTAACTCAGTGTTCATACTTCTTTGTTCATACTTGTATGGAGATGATTGTGAATTCCTTAAAATGAGATATAAAGTCATCACCATTAGTATGTCATTTCCTTAATTACCTACCAATTCCTGAGTTAAAACCTACACTCTTCTGCTGTTCCTATACTAACACTAATAATATAAAATCTTTTCATGAGGTACATTAATTGATCCAGGGATATAGTTTTATGAAAAGTGGAATTAATAAGCTCCTTTAGGACTGATCAAAATTTATAACTAGTAGCAGTCAAGAAAAAACTAAGAAAGAATTAAATGAAGCTTTTGTACTTTCTTCATGTCTACATGCAAAAGACAACAAATCATATTATGATAGTAAATGCCTTAAAAAGTTGTTATTAAATTTGCTGTAGCTCAAAAACACATTATTTAAGGCTATACTTAGCTTAGTTAAGTGTTTAGTTTGCATTGTAAGGGAAAAACTGTATATTATCTAGTGAGAAATATGCATTGACAATTATGTAAGTTCATTTTTAAATATATATATAACATATTGTGATGATTTTCCCTGACTTATAAAATAAACTTGTTCATTTTTAGATAGAGTAGTGAAAGACTGTAAAATATAAGTCTAATTCTTCATTGTATTTGCAGGGTTTGGTAGTTCCAGTTAATGTGTTCTTTCTGGGTTAAATACTTTCAGATAGCTTTACTGAGTCTAAATGTCAACTGAACAGACCAGCATTTTGGTGAATTTTCTCCAAAGGCTATGCTCCTTAGTGGAAAGACCTTGTTCTTTGGATTAGAAAGGTCAGGATCAATTCCTGGCCCTAATGAGTGTGGCTTGCATATATTAATCACCATTTGAGACTGTTTCTTCATTGGTAACTGAAGAAATCTTGTATATTTATTGAGAGAATGAAATATGATAAAGTCCAATGAAGCTGAAAGCATATAACAATTTGCCAAAAGCATTTAGTGGACAATTGATTTAACAGTATAATAAGTTTAATCTCATTTAAAAGTAAAATTAGCATTTACCAGATAGTAACGAGAAGAACAGAATGTATGAGAGATTTAAAATTTTTAGATTATATTCTGTTTTAAAATTGTGTTCAGATATACAGTCTATCTTATTTGATTTATTTGCTCTGGGATCTTTTTGACCTCTTATACATGTTTTTGTGGCACCACTCAATTTTGTGTTTAATAATGATGATGCATATATTTAATGTTTATTGTGTGTTAAGAATTAACTAGACATTTGGCATATTATTTAAGTGTTCACAGTCACAAGTTCCTAATATTTCCAACTCACTGAAATTTTCATGTCATCTTTGGACTACTAATATTACCCATGTGTCTTAGTTTGCTCCTACTGCTGTAACAAAAACCATAGCTTAAACAGTAGAACATATTTCCAATAGCTCTAGATACTGAGAAGTCCAAGATCAAGGGGACTTTAGACTTGGTTCTTCATTGAACCCTGTGATTGACTTTTAGATGGCTACATTCTCATTGTGTCCTGAAAGGGTGGAGAGAGAGAGAGAGAGAGCGAGCATTGTTGTCCCTTGATGTTCTCATAGTATATTAATTCCATTTTGAAAGCTCCACCCTCATGACTTCATCTATACCTAACTACCTCTCAAAGGCCCCATGTCTAACAGTGTCACACTGACAGTGTTGACAATGTTCAAAGTATGAATTTGAGAGTAGCACAAATATTCAGTCCATAACATTCTGCTCTTGGGCCCCCAAAGTTCAAATCTTTGTCCCATGCAAAATATACTCATTCCATCTCACCAACCCTAAAGTCTTAACTTATTGCAGCATCCACTCTAAAATCTAAGGTCCAAAGTCTCATTTATAAATACCACCTGAATCAGGTATGGGTGAAACTGAAAGTTATATTTCATCCTGAGGCAATTTTGTTTCGAACCCTGAGCCCTTGAAACCAAATAAGTTATGTGCTTCCAAAATATAATGGTGAGACAGCCATATGATAGGCATTCCTATTCTAAAGGAGAGAAAAGGAATAAAGGTGTCATGGGTTGCAAGCAGGTAAAGCCGAGCAAGGCAAATACCATTGTATCCAAAATCTGAATAGTAAACTTCTTTAGTTTGATAGCTGTGTGAGGATGCTCCTGAGTAGTTGGGATAGGGAAACCTGGGACACAGCTCCAACAAAGGAGGAAAATAAGTTATGGATACATTATCAAAGAGAAATAGCTTTTAATTTTATTGTTTGTTTCTCTCTCTGTGCAGAATTTACAGAATATCTATGATGTCCTCAAGTGGGTCTTCACTATTTTCCCTCAATTCTGCTTGGGTCAAGGACTGATAGAACTCTGTTATAACCAGATCAAATATGACCTGACCCACAACTTCGGCATTGATTCCTATGTGAGTCCCTTTGAGATGGACTTCCTGGGCTGGATCTTTGTGATATTGGCCTCTCAGGGCACAATTCTTCTCCTCTTGAGGATCCTACTGCACTGGGACCTTCTGCAGTGGTCAAGGTGTGTGTGTTCTGAAGGGCTTTGCCTCTCATGGCAGTGACTTTTGAATAAAGAAAGGGAGAAAAAAAAGTCCAGCCTGGAGGTTGCAAGATAAGAAAAGTGTCTGATCAGTATTATGCATGGTTATAATAAGATATTATGTTTCTTTTTTTATTTTGATTCATGTTGAGTCACCAACACCAGGAAAAGGGAATTTCAAAAGATAAAGTGCCAACTGGTGAGATAATCGTTCCAATTATTTAGTTGTCTCCGTGTATTTTCCACTTTGAAATTGCTCAATTTCCTTGTTACTTTGTAGTTCCTCAGGTGAATTTGGTTGATACCATAAAGTAATTTATTTTATGACTAAATGCCATTAACTCTTGGAAGCAGGAAAGTATGAAAATTCAGCAGAGATAACTGCATGGCCTTCACCCAATCTAGTTCCTTCTATTGTTGTGTTCTCATCTTTGTTAAGTTAGAATACAAGTCAGTGCCATGCACAGATTAGATAGATGTATAGACATGTATTTTAGTCTATATACATGCACAGAGACAAACACACATACGCATACACCCACTTTGCAAAGAAGTCAAGATTATTGTCAGATAATACATTTGAGATACATAGGGAAGAAATGTACTTTCTTGTGCAGGTCCTCAATGATGCATCTCCTCCTGCATGACCTGAATCCATTGACCTGCTCTTTCCCAGTGCTATTTCCCTCTGACTTCTGCTTAAGGGAAAGATTCATTTTGGAGAAATTGTTAGGATCCTGTTACTGGAGAACCTATTAATATTATAAAGGCTAACTAACATTATTAATATTTTATGGTGATTTTCATATATGTATGTTTTCCTTTTCAGTCATTTCATGATGCATTTTCCTCACATATCCCATGTGAGCTGCTAACGTAGAGAACCATTTTGATTACAAGTTCCAAAGCTCTTTTGAATTTGGCCATAATCACTCTGGAATCTGCAGATTTGTAAAAACTGACTCAATTTGAAGTAGAGTGCTGTACAAATACAGTTTGTGCTGTGATATCCTTTAATAGTACAGTCTGTTTTAAAACCTGTAATGTAAACCCCGCCCCCCTTTGGCAGAATTTCAGCTGCTTCATCCTCCTATATTATCAAAAGATTTTTTTTTTAAAAGAAAAGACATTCTGGATTGGGGATACGGCCAGTGGTAGAGCACTTGCTTCACCTGGTATGAGGCTCTGGGTTACACACACACACACACACACACGCACGCGCACACACACACACACAACCTCTGGATTATGTTTATTTTGTAAAGTGTAAGTATTAGTTGAACCTTATTTTAGAATTTTGTCTTTAATTGGGCCCAGTGACACACACCTGTAATCCCAGCAATTCGGGAGGCTGAGGCAAGTTCAAATATAGCCTCAGCAACTAAGTGAGACCTTAAGCAATGTAGTGAGACCCTGTGTCAAAATTTTAAAAAAAGAATTTTGTCTTTAATATTCACTGTAGATAGTCAATTTTGTTGTTTTATATCTGCATAAATGTCACAGAGCAAATAAATTTAATCTAATTTAGTTACCAGTTGCTTGATGCTCCTTTATAGATATCTGTCAAAATAGTTCAATGACTGTGAGATGCTGTCATTTTTGTCATTTAAATCCAGATCCAATGGGGTCACTAATTATTATTTAAAAGGCACATTCCAAGGTTCTTAACAAGCACCTCTAACTCTGGTGCTCATGTCCGGTAAAGCTATCTGTGATCCTTCGCCATCACCACAGAGATGTTTGCCTCATATTACCTGCACCTGTCTGATTTAACATCCAACACCTCTTCCTGCCTCTGCTCAGCTCCCAAAATACTTTGACCCATCTCAGCATTTCTATAACATCCTTTTTTTTAAAATCTATGGGGCACCTCTGTAGTATTTATATCAATTATCTCTGCTTAAATACAAGCATATAGGAAAATTATACATGCCATAGTTGAATCTTGGAAGAGAATAAGACCATGCGCTCTAAATAGGAACAGAATAGACTTGGCTTTCCCCATTCTGAGCAGTGAATCTGTCACTAGAACCTTGGTGCTAGATGTTGAGTGTGGAGCCCGCCTCACTGCTGTCATCGTCTAACACACCCTGGCTCCATTCCGCAACCCCTGGTTGTCTGCTAAGAATTCAGGTCTTGGTTAGCATCCAGCTGTAGCCCAACATCATCCAGGTTGGGTGAGTTTGGGGATTTCTTTCCTGCTTTCTTTTTCTTTTTCTTTTTTTCTGGAGATGGGGTGTGCTCTCTGTGTCCTTTGTGCTGGCTGAGTCAGAATAGCCATGTGGTCCAGATATTAGGTATGCTGGAGCATTTGCAAATTTCTGCCATATCTAGTGTCCATCTGGATCTTTCTTCTTTGATAAAGATACCATTTATTGTGATTTTCAGTTGGAAGATGTCTGAGGGTCACATTGCTGAGTGCAGTTGAATGAATTAGGATTGTGGATTGTTGGAAGGGGGGGCCCAACAAGAAGTAATCTTCTTCACTTGTTCTCCAGCCACCAGAATTAGTTGTGAAGATTAAACAGTTGTGCACATCTGTGTCCCTTCCTGGTACCCTGAGATAAGTAACTCTGGGTTGAGACCCAGGAGGTATCTGTAAAGTACCACAGGTTGTGTGGAGATCATCTGGAGACAGGATGGCATAATGATGGCCTGATCCTTTAGAGTAGGAAAAGGCCTTTGAAGGGCAAAGCAGATCAAGAAACAGACTTTCACCTGGGACAGGGAAATGACATTCAAGCAGGAAAGTATAATTTTGTGGATTTTTAGAAATTGTGCACACCCATGTAACCCCCTCTCAGATTAATTGAATATATTTAACACCTTTGATATTCCTTCCTCATCAATAATTGCCTTCTGAGTAACTGATTTTCTTATTTTTATATGCATTGATTCATTTTTCATGCTTTAGAATGTTATTTAATGATATAATATACACTCCTGAATGTCTAGCTATCAATCATCAAAGATAAGTGTGAAATATATTTTTGCCAAAAGGTGATTTCAGGTCTGGGAAAAAAATACAGAAAAAAGAGTTAAGATGACTGAGGACTGGCAGTGGATATTTTCATTGAGTTTTAATAGCTTCTTATTTTAAAATAGTTTGAGAATTGCAAGGTTGCAAAATTAAGCTCCTATTACCTTTCACCCATTTTCCTCCATAACAATATGATAACATATTCCATAAAAATATTGCCCTGTGAAAAGCAGGAAATTAGTGTTAGTATAATATTTACTCAGTGGTCTGTACCTATTTAATCATTAAAATATAGGCATATTACAGTTTACAGGGGAAATTGAAATTTACTTGAAAATTAAAATGCATCAGATTGAAAACCATAAAGAAAAGAGAGCAGCTTAGATTTAGAGAGAAATGGTTAGAAATTGATAATTAAATTTGTATTCATCTGGAAAATACTTATTGAATACTTTTTGCAAGATGTTGTATGATGTGCTAGCAATACAATCCTTATATGCAATCCAACTTAAACTATAAACTTATAGTATTTGGACGTTTTAATAATTTATTTTATTAAATGAGCTATTTCCTATAAAAGTTGATATAGTTTGATGGCATTTTTTTGCATTTAGTAAGGTCTGGATTTACTTTATTATTCATAAAATTAAAAAACTATTTCTAGTTGAGTATCAATCTATTTCAGTATCTTTTAGTAGCATGTATATTTCCTTCAAATTAGGGAATGAAAATTAACTCTTGCTGGGAATCAGTAAGCAGGATGTCAAGATTAAGGTGTTTTGGTTGAAGGTGATATAGATATCTGAAGGTGTTTTCTCTTGTTTTCATAATCTCTCTTATAGAATATCCCAATATAATTTCCTAAGTGTGAATTGACTCTGACTTTATCTTTCCAGGGGTCATTCTTCTCTCCAAGGCACAGTCAAGTCTTCCAAGGATATAGATGTTGAAAAGGAAGAAATGAGGGTGCTTGAAGGAAGGACCAGTGGAGACATCCTTGTGTTAAACAGCCTCAGTAAAAGTTATAGAAGCTTTTTTAAGAAGACTATGGCTGTGCAAGATATTAGTTTAGGCATATCAAGAGGAGAGGTAGCAAAGCTTCTCTTTTTGTCCTTTTCTGTTGTGAACCTGTATAATTCTAATTGCTGACCTGCTTGTGATATTCTCAGAATAGCTGAAATCATGGCTATATTCAACCTTTAAATTTCAGGAATTTTCACAATCATAGGTGAAAAACCAAAAAGAGGGTCAATTGGCTCTTTCCATAGTGCAATCACTGTTGATTGATAACATTTGTTTTATTTCATAATTTTTTAAATTTTATGTTACTCAGTAGTTTTAAGTATGGTTTGGACTATGGTATGTCTTTTTTAAAAAAATTAGTTGTAGATAGACACAGTACCTTTAATTTATTTATCATTATGTGGTACTGAGAATCGAACCCAGTGCCTCACACATGTTAGGCAAGCCCTGTACCACTGAGCTCCACCCCCAGCTCTGGGATATCATTTTATTAAGTGAAAGTATATTATAGTTAATAAAGGAAACTGCATTTTACTCTCACTTTGACTTAAATACTTTTTAAGTGTACAGTTAAGCCCAACTAATAAAATACTACTCTGGAAAACCAAAGAATATTTTTCATACACCATTGCAATAGCTGCAAAATTTTTTCATGGCTATGGCATTAATTCTAGGAGAAATCTTTAATCAGAACTGACAGAAGCCATATAAATTGTACCTGATTTGTACTTAATGCATAAAGGGAAATCAATTCTGGAAATGATTACCTTTAATTAACTGTTAAAAATAAAAGAGCACCTTGCATGCATATTGTTCCAAGCTCCTGAGAATTTCAAAGTAGGCTATATTGTTATCTGATTGGCACCCATTCCCTGCCTGTGAGAGGAGAATAGACATTTCAGATATGAGTATTCTGAGGGGGAAAAAGGCAAAGAGCACAGCCTAAAGCATTCTGGGAGTATCCTTATACCAAAGACTATGATTTCTGGTAGAAAAGGAAGAATGGTAAAGATGTGTTTATTTATAGCTATTCTTTCTACTGCTTTAAGACTGGCTCTGCAGTCTTACCTATTTTATTTGAACATTTTTCACCCTTGTTTTGAAATTAATTAAAATCAATATTAATTTGCTGCTACCTCTCTATGGTAGGTTTAAGCTAAGGAGTAAGTGAAAAACTTGAAAATCTTCATAAGAATGATGATTTATGTATCTGATATGAGATGCCATATAAATTTGACTTTTTGTTAGTCAACTTTTTGTTACTGCAATAAAACAGGGGAGATAATTAACTTATAAGAGAGGAGATGTTTATTTGGGCTCACAGTTCTGTAGGTTTCAGTCTATGACTCATTGACCCCTAACTTTGGGCCCGAGTTGGCTTAATTACATCATGGCAGGAGCTCATAGAGAATAAAGATCATTCAACTCATGGCCAAGTGCAAAAGAAGGAGGAATAGAAGGGAACAGGGTCCAAACATCCCCTTCAAGGGCACACGCACAATGACCTGACACTATCCACTAGGCCCTACTTCCTAACAGACTGCACCTCTTCCCAATAGCACCAAGGACTAGAGACCAAACCTTCAACATGTAGGCTTTTGGAGACATTCAATGAGAATTATTATAAGTTTTATATGCTAAGCTTTTATGAGCATTACAGTTTAGTCACCCAGTTGGGAAGTACTTTGTAAAAGCCTTCAGAAAATAGAAATGACTGAGATATGCTCCTGTGCCTTTAGAAATAACTAACTGGGTAGAAAAACAAAGATCATAAACACACACAGTGTTACACAACAGCATAAGCTTTGTCCCAAGGCAGGATAGGATTAGAAGATATATGAGTGGTAGTGTCTATAGTGCTTTATATCTTAAAGAATGTGCAAGGAGAGGAGAAGGACAGTTGCATGGTGAGAGCTTTATTTCTTTTTTTTTTAATTTATTTTTTTATTGGTTGTTCAAAACATTATAAAGCTATTGACTTATCATATTTCATACATTAGATTCAAGTTGGTTATGAACTCCCAATTTTACCCCAAATACAGATTGCAGAATCACATCGGTTACACATCCACATTTTTACATAATGCCCTATTAGTAACTGTTGTATTCTGCTACCTTTCCTATCCTCTACTATCCCCCCTCCCTCCCCTCCCATCTTCTCTCTCTACCCCATCCACTGTAATTCATTTCTCTCCTTGTTTATTTTCCCATTCCCCTCACAACCTCTTATATGTAATTTTGTATAACAATGAGGGTCTCCCTCCATTACCATGCAATTTCCCTTTTCTCTCCCTTTCCATCCCACCTCATGTATCTGTTTAATGTTAATCTTTTCTTCCTGCTCTTCCTCCCTGCTCTGTTCTTAGTTGCTCTCATTATATCAAAGAAGACATTTGGTATTTGTTTTTTAGGGATTGGCTAGCTTCACTAAGCATAATCTGCTCTAGTGCCATCCATTTCCCTGCAAATTCTATGATTTTGTCATTTTTTAGTGCTGCGTAATACTCCATGGTGTATAAATGCCACATTTTTTTTTATCCATTCATCTATTGAAGGGCATCTGGGTTGGTTCCACAGTCTAGCAATTGTGAATTGTGCTGCTATGAACATTTATTTCAAAGGTAGCTTTATGGCTAAGCCTTTAAACAGAGATACCATCTGGTTGGCCGGGTGGTGGTGTGCCTTGGAGCACCCAGCTATGGCCTGA
This sequence comes from Marmota marmota marmota, assembly GCF_001458135.2. Classification (NCBI taxonomy): domain Eukaryota; kingdom Metazoa; phylum Chordata; class Mammalia; order Rodentia; family Sciuridae; genus Marmota; species Marmota marmota. The sequence goes on from NW_026000153.1 coordinate 23,367,938, forward strand.
CCGACATCAATGACATGGGACAGGCCTGGACTGAGATAAAACCATATTTCAGATATGGGTAATTGGGAGAAATATGGTAATTAAAGCAGGTGGCGACTCAGACAGTGGCATTCAGAGGCCTGATATAGAATTCTGTGATAGCTGGGTGTGGCATGCTGACAGAAATCCAGAAGCAGTCACTTTCTAAGATCCCAGAAGCCAAGAAGCCAGTATATGAAAATAGATAGAATCACGGATTCATTCAAAAACTGTCTGGGAAGGAGATGGGCAAGAATCAGATTCTCAGGCACCATGTTGAATTCTCAAACAGAGTATACCTGGAGGCACAAGACTACATCTAGAAAAAAGAACCAGAAGACCAATTTTTACATGGAATATATGATAGGATTGGACCAAGAAATAAGTTGATTGAGTGTTAAGAGCATAAAACTAAGGGTCATCTTCTGAGTGTCAGTATTTGCATTGAGCTAGGAACGAATTTGTAACCTCTTCAGTACTCTTCAAGGAAGGTATATAGCTACAAGCAATATACATATGGAGAGTGAAAAATTAAATTAAAAAAAAATCATTTTAGAATATACAGAAATGAATATCAAGAGCATAATTATTTCTACAAAGATATGACTTTCAAAGACTATCATCTCTGCATAATTTGGGATAGTTAGCATTTACTTCTCATTCTCTTAAGTTTTCCATATATGAATTTATTTGTCTATAAGTGAATGCTATAGTTTTTATACTAATCAAGTGCTGTGATGATTTTGAAAGTATTGTGTAATCCATAAAGTGCTTTACAATGTGTGATTCTTTAAAATTACAAATATCACACATTAATAATGTCATTTCAAAGTGGACTCAAAGAAAATGCATAATGTCATTATCATTATTTTTAATCTGCTTTATTTAACTTCATTTTTTCCTTAGTGCTTTGGACTCTTAGGAGTGAATGGAGCTGGGAAGAGCACTACATTCAAAATTTTGAATGGTGAAGTTCCTCCGAGTTCAGGACACGCTGTCGTTAGGGCTCCCATGGGGTAAGATTAAGATTTAATCATTTTGCTGTTCTGCCTAAGCAGGTAATAATCAAGCCCTGAGAAACCCCACATTCTTTCTGCCCTGTGGAATAAAGTTTGAAAGCACAATTTTCCTCCAAATTTATCTTCAAATCACCACTTCTCCAAAAGGGTAAGGGTGTCCATAATGGAACTGAAATCTGATAGCCAGAGCAAAGGGTTAGGGAGGTATTGTCACAAAGCAGCTGAGGGAAGACATCTCTGAGAGGCACCAGATTGCAGTTGAGATGTCTGTATGTAACTCAGGTGAGGAGAAAATAGCCAAGGGTTGATTCTTCTTGCTTATCCTATGGATTAATCTTGCAATGTCCCCACTAGACAGAGTGATCACAAGGTGCCAAATGGTTTCCCTCTTTTTGCTATCTAGACCTGTCCTTCAGGGAATTCTGACAACTTTGAACTGGGAGAAGTGCACACATTGAAAACTCAAACAGGGGCATCTGGGGAAGTGGGGAAGACTTGAATTTACCTTCTCTATACAAATGTGAGGTCACTGGGCACCATGCATGCCTTGAAGCTATGCCAGTCCAACTAGCTGTATGAGCTCAGGCAACACACACACACACACACACAGAGTCGCACACAGTGTTACTTCTGCATGCTATTCACAATTTTTTTTTCCTTTTCTTTTCTTGCAGCATCTGATTCTGTAATTTCTTCTGAACTGTGTGCTCAATTAGGAGCTTTTCCTCTGAGACCTGGGGACTTTGCTCCTCTTTCTGCCTGTATGTGATAGCAGCATGTCCTCCTCTTTCCTGAGCTATAATCAGGACTAACATTTGTGGTTTTCTTTCTTCTACAAAGCGAGATTCCCTGCTCCCCACTTTTCTGAGGCTGGATTTGCTACTTGATTCCTGTTCTAAAATTGTCTTAATAGGAAACTTGGCTAAATATCAGACTAAACTCTTAATACTTTTAGCTTCACAGCTGTTTTCTAGTTGCTCCTTTTCCACAAGCCACCCATGTGCACCCCTGTGCATGTCCCCATATCCTAGTCTGTTTTCAATTCTGTGCTGCAAGGCCCCGGGCATAGATGTTTTTATTTTCCTACTATAGCAAACTCACTGTAAGTTAATGATACATTTGAAGTTCTATGAAATTACAAAACAAAAGGCTTGTTTTCTGTGCATTCTCTGAATGTCATTATATGACTATCCACCAAGTTATCATGAAGTTATTTGATTTCATAATCTGTGTACTGGGGATCAGAGAATCATTTTTACATAGATTTGGAGAAAATGTGCTTTAGATTTTTAATTTTTTATGGCTTCAGATATAGTAATTGAATAAAAACAGGTTCAGAAATGTTATCACCCATCAATTAGGTACTTCTTCAAATCAACAAATATTTATTGTCTGACTGGGTTGTGTCAGGAGAATGAAAAATTTTCCCTAAAATCCATTATTGATATTTGCATATCTCCTGTCAGTTTAATTTAAAGACCCATACAACTAATTTTTTATGTTTTCTCTGTGTCTGCTTGTGTGTGTATAAGTGTGGTTGTTTATGTTGAAAGACATATGTTTCCAATTCAGATAAGATTTAAAAGATTGTTTCATTTCACTTATACATTTTACAATCCCCTTCTATAACTATGATTAAAAGTTTAAGTTTTTAAAATTGATGGCATGCAATCTCCCTTTTATTTGCAATTCATTGATTCTGTATGAACTTGAGTACCTTTCCCATATATATTTGTTACATACCTTTCCTTTCTGTCATTTGCAATTATATCCTTCAACCTTTTGTGTGTATTGTAACTTTTTTATTACTTATAAATATAGGAATTTGTTACATACTCTGCTGAAATCTAATCTTTTGTATGATTTCCCTGATTTTTTATTTTTTTCTTTCTTTCTTTTCTTTTATTACCAGGAATTGAACTCAGGGTCACTTAACCACTGAGCACATCCCCAAAACATTTTATGTTTTTTTTTTTTTTTTTTTAAATTTTGAGACAGGGTTTCACTAAGTTGCTTAGGGCCTCACTAAGTTGCTGAGGCTGGCTTTGAATTCAAATTCCTCCTGCCTCAGCCTCCCAAGCTGCTGGAATTACAGGTGTACCTTACCATGCCTGACATGTTTTGCGTGTTTTAAATAGTCCTTTATAGTGGTATCTTGTGTTTTAATTTTGCTTAAAAGGTTCATATATAAATTCTCTGTCTCAGTGTAGTCCATTTGTTTTCTTTTCTGTGTTATTTATTGCTCTTTGAATATTAAGAAATTCTTTCCTTTTTGAGGTCATAAGACTTTTCTCCATATTTTATTTTCCAAAGATTTTTTCTTATACTCATGTGTTTATAGTATAGTTGAAATATATATTTCTAATATATTAGAAATATAATTTGATTTTTCCCTATATAATTGGTATCTAAAATGTTTTCTCAAAAACATATCCTTGTCCACCAATTGGAAGCAGTTCTATTGTGTACCAAAATCTGATATTTAATATTTGGCTTCAAGTTCTTTCGTTTTATGAAGCATTCTACTGTAGGGGTGGAACAGATCTCTGCTCTTCTCTTTCTTAGTTCTTACATGGGTTCTTTGAGTACAGGAACCATATCAATACAAGGAAGATCAACAAGAGAAAAGAAGACAAGTTTTATTAATTTTGTGTGTTCATAGGGATCTTCAGAAAAGTGAGAAATCTAAAGAAATGGCCAAGAAAATGCCTTTGTACATTTTAGATGAAGAATGATAAATTTGTGAATGAATGACAGTACAAAAGGATCTCTGGCCAAGGGTAGTTAAATTCTAGGGATTCACTAAGAGGCTCTTGAGATTGTAAAACCTAGTGGAAAATTAGAGTTGCAGCCATAAGTTTATTTATTCAGGCTCGTTACAATCCCAATGTCCAGTCTTTGATTATACAAGCTACTTTCTTGCCCTGGTGCAGCAAAGACATCTTTATAGCTTGTTGCATGTAGGAAAAGATAGGCCACAGGGCCCTTTCTGCAGTTATAATTCCTCAGGTGATTTCAGTTTGAAATTACCAGTATACCATTTCAGCATATTTTGGGATGATGTATTCTGAGTTCCTCTAGTACATTGAATTACTTGGTCCTTTTCCTAGTTCATTTTTAGAATTGCTTGGAATATTTGGGGTACTTTTTATTGCATACTATTTTAAGAATATAATAGTCTGCATAAAAAGTCACAATATTTGATTGCTAATCAATATTTTGGATACAATTGCATCAAGTTTATGCTATAATTTGAGGAGATACAACTTCATTATGATATTTTGTCCATCTTATCTTTGATGGTGATTTGTATAAATACTTGAACCATCTGAAGAACATCATTTAATTATGTTTTGAAATTTGCCTCATAAAATCCTTGAATATCTGCTTTTAGTCATTCATCCCAATAAATTTTGCTTCATCAGGATGTAATTCATCTCTTATTTCTTTTCTTTTTCTTTAAGCTTTTTGTTTCTGGTTAGATTTTTTTTCTGGCTTGGGAGTTTTCTAGCTAACATTGCTAGTGAGTTTATGGGGTTTTGCTTTTGCCCCTTTTCTACCCTTTTGGATACCGCCTCCAGTCTGGCATATATTCCATGGACCTTTAGGATAGAAACAGGCCTTCTATTGACAGCTTAGGTCTTCATCTCATGGTTACATACGAAAAAGAGCCCGTTCCCATTCACTGGTAGCTTGTTCTGATTCTGCCCTGCCAATCCAGCCTGGAAGGTGAGCAACTTCCTACTGATCCCTGACACCTTTGCTCAGCCATTTTCAATAAGATGTTGGGCTCTGCCCTAACCCTAGACTCAGGTAATCACATAATGAACCTGATTTTTGTCCCCTTACAACGCATGTCAATTATGAAGGACTTTTGGTCCCCATTACCTTGTAGGGGTCAAATTTGTAGCTACTTCATGAAATTCAAACCTAGTACTCAACCACTAGTGGTTTTAGATCCTTCTTCTAGCTTTCTGTTTTGTTTTGCATCCACAAAGATGTGTATTTTTTATCATGGTTATTTATTTTAGGTACAAGTTATGTAGAAGTGAAGAAAATAAAAGTCCTTTACTCATAGTTTCTGTGTGTAGTGGAAGAAATTTAAAATATTGTGTCTGTAATTCTACAATAGAATTCTAATTGACTTTATGTTACATTTATGGATCAATTTGGAATGAACTAACATTTTGACAATGCTATATTTTTCTCTTCCATAAAACATGTATATCTTACTAAAGTAAATAATTTATTTTTAAAAATAAATTTAAAAGTCATTCCTTATATTCTATCTAGAATAAAATGCCCTTGTCAGTAATTAATGAAATATTTGTCTCCTTTTTCTCTACAGTAATACATCCAATTTCAGTTCTTCTAGAATTATCAAAGCAATGTTAAATGACAATGCATTTTCTCATTTAATAGTTATATTTCTATTTACTAAATATAATGATTTGAGAATTATGTACATACTGTTCATCAACTAAAATAATCACTATTTTTCAATTTTATTAACATTCTTATAAGGAATATCCTAAATTTAACATCTTAGCATTTATACACATGAATATATTTTATGGCTCTTTTTTGATATATTTGTTATAAAGACAGTATTCATGATTATTTATGTCCTTACCTTTCTACAATAAATTTTATTTATTAAAAGTTTTATTTACTTATTAGACATTTGTATTTCTTTTCTCCTTTTATATATGCATATTTGTATTTCTATAAAATAATATTAAAGTCTTCTTCTGACTTTTTTACTTTGAAAAGTCTGATATAATGAATTTCTTAGCAATTTAATTTTTTACTATTTATTTTTTAAACTATTAAAAGACATCCTTCAAATTTGTTCTTCAATTTTTTTCTTCTTTGTACAGCTTTATCTTGATCATAAAACCATAATATATGATATCATTGCTATTATTCTATAATGACATATGACTTTTAAATTTTGGGTTTTTCTCAAAATTTAGAATACTTTTAAATACTTAATAATTTTTTCTGTCATATTTTTGAAAATATTTTTAAAAACTATTTTTGAGGTATCATTTGCATATTAAAAAGAACATCTCAATAAATTTTAAACAATGAATAAACTTATATAATCAGTACTACCCTCAAGAAACAGAAGACAGCTGTTACTTCATGAATGCCTTCCCATCACTTCTCATCAAGGGCAATCCTATTTTGATGTATTTATTTACATTTATTTATTTATTTTAACCCTCTTATTATTATAATTATTATATAATAATTATTATTATATACGGAAATGCTCTAGAAGAGCCCATGAGGCCACCTCAGCCAATACCCGATAATGGCTGCGGTTCCAAAGGAGGTAAAAGGTTCCAACAATATCCCATCCCCTTTTTAAAATTCCTTGTTTTTCTCTAACCCTTGTATATAAGAGAAAACACTGGACTCTTGAGTTTCTGAATGTGGCTTATTTCAATTAAGAGTATATTACTTGGGCTGGGGATGTGGCTCAAGTGGTAGCATGCTCTCCTGGCATGTGTGCGGCCCGGGTTCGATCCTCAGCACCACATACAAACAAAGATGTTGTGTCCGCCAAAAACTAAAAAATATTAAAAAAAAATTCTCTCTCTCAATCTCTCACTCTCTCTCTCTCTCTCCTCTTTTTTTTTAAAAAAAGAGTATATTTCCTTTTCCATCCTTTATTAGCAAGTGACATAATTTCATGTTTTATGGCTGAATAAAAATTTACTGTACATATATATCACATTTATTTTGTCTGTTCATCTGTCAATGGACACCTAGGCTGGTTCCATAACTTGGCCATTGTGAACTTCACAGATGTAAACACTGGAATGAAGATATCATTATATTATCCTGACTTTAGTTGTTTTTGATAAGTATCTGGGTTATGTGGATCCATTCCTACTCTTGAGCCCTTGTCATATAGCTCTAAAAAGTGGTTGTACTGAATTGCAATTATATGGGCCAACATTATAGTTTATAATCTGGCAGATACACACCACACACACACACACACACACATACACACACACACACATACACACATATTATATACATATATATGGTAAAGAGACCCCCATTCTATAGGCTCTTTTTTCATGCTCGTAATTGTTTCTTTTGCTGTGCAGAAACTTTTTAAATTTGATGCTATCCCTTTACTGGTTCTAGGTTTATTTCTTGAGGTATAAGAATTTTATCAAGGAAGTTGCTGCCAGCACCTATATGTTGTAGTGTTGCTCCCAGGTTTTCTTCTTGCAGTTGCAAAGTTTCTGGTCTAATTCCTAGGTCTCTGATTGATTTTGAGTTGACTTTTGTGCAAGATGAGAGATAGGGATCTATTTTCATTTATTATTAATCAAATGGACCTAACATCTGTAGAATATTTAATCCACCAACAACTGAATTGACTTTCTTTTCAGTGGCACATGGAACCTTCTTTAAAGCAGACCATATTTGAGGACACAAAGCAAATCTTAGCAAATACAAAAAAAAAAGTCCCTAGACAAATCTTAGTACCTTATCAGATCATAATACAATGAAGTTATCAGATCATAAAAGAATGAAGTTAGAAATAAATAACAAGATAAAAATCAGAAACCATTTTAACAGATGGATATTGAATAGTGCACTTTTGAACAGTGAATGGATCATAGAAGGAATCAGTGGAGAAAAAAAATCTCTGAGAAACAACAGAAATACCATATATCAGAATCTCTAGGACACTTTGAAAGTAGTCCTAAGAGGAAAGTTTATAACATTCAGGCTGCATAAAATAATGAAAACAGAAACAGATCCAAAATAAACAATCTGTCATATCTTAAGGCACTAGGAAAGCAAGAACAAACTAATTCCAAAAGAGTAGAAGACAGGAAGTAATTAAGATCAGAGCTAAAATTAATGAAATTAAGAAGTAAAAAAAAAATGTCATCCAGGTGAGGTGGCACTTACCTATAGTTCCGGCCACTTGGGAGGCTAGGACAAGTGCATGGTGAGTTCAAAGTCAACCTCACCAAAAGTGAGGCACTAAGAAATTCAGTGAGACCCTGTCTCTAAATAAAATACAAAATAGGAATGGGGATGTGGCTCAGTGGTTGAGTGCTCCTGAGTTCAATACCTGGTATCCCCATCCTTATGCATAAAACAAAACAAAACAAAACAACAATGCCACATTACAAAAGATCAATAAAACAGAGAATTAGTTCTTTGAAAATATAAACAAGATTGATATACATTATTTTGATATTTTAAAATGTAACAGTATATTATTTTAAGGCAAATGTTCTTGCAACTAAAATTCAGAAAAAAAAAAAAGTAGAATTTGACAGTATTGACTTGGAAACCATTCTGTATGTCCCAGTTTGGGCCACACCCTTCCCTTCAAATGACTATGGTTCTGTCACCCAATAATGAATCAATTGCAAGATATCACCATTAGCTTATTTATAAAAAGAATTTGATATGATCTCTAATTCTCCCTCTCAAACTCCAAGTTCCCCCTACCTGCCATCCTTTCTTTTTCCATATGATCTAACTATTGAAGAACCTGGGCATTAGACTTGGAGAGTTGCCTGAGTGCATAGTCATGATGAAGTTTAGCATGTTTCTCCATCCTCTCTATTTCTTAAAAGTTCAGTTGGATCCAGAGATTTATTCTGGCTCAGTTTCAAACCTTTGACACGTCTAAATAGGACAGATGATCTCTTCCATCAAGAGACACATAGTATATATTTCTTGTTGTTATTGTTGTTCTTGTTGTTTGTTTGATGCTTTGGTGAATTAATTGCCAAATGGTGGTATTTTAATTCTTGTTTTTATTTACTAGCTAGAATAATTTTACAAGAAGATACTTGAATTGTATTTTATTTGGTCACCTAGAGGAAAGAGACAAGATATGTTTGGACAGATTTTTTTTATTGTTTTTTGTTTTCTATTTTTTTTGTGTGTGTGTGTGTGTGTGATAATCAATTGATTTCTAGTCATTCCCAGAAAGTTCATAATTCTGGATTTGTTCCGATAGAATTAGAAAATATCACAAACCTTATCTTGTGATTTCTTATCTGTTTTATCTTTAGGATCTCTCTTGTCCTTCCTCTCCCCATCTTCCTCTGGTTGTTTCCTCATTCATATTCTAGAAATAATAATAATTTATACATTTGAATGAAGGCTCAGTGATATCCCAGTTTGTCCAGCAATAGGTATGTAATTGTCATGTAAGAAATATCTCTTTTCCTAACTTACATGAAAAAAGTTGCATATCTGAAAACAAATCTATTTTACTCCAAATGCTAGTTTATACCTATTGACTGCTGTCTGTGGTCTGTGAGTAGAGAATGCAGTTATACTTTTGTAGTCTATGTCAATATATGAAAACAACTTTAAGAACTAGGTATTATCTAGAGCAAAAACAGAATTTATTTGTTGAGTGTGTATTTGAGATTTATATGTATAAAGCCAGCATGCTGCTTAATATTCTAAAAGAGAAGCACACTGTATGGAATAGAATTTCTCTTTGGTGTTATGTTGTGGATTTTTCCCTGTTGTCATAGAGATAAGAAGTAAGAGTTTTTTTATTGATTGAGGAAGCATTTTATTTTTTATTTTTCTAACTTCCTTATGTACAAATACATATGGACAGAAAAGTCTAAACTTTAAAAAGAATAAAAAAAACAGGTTTATTTTTCCATATCTGGAAGACTGACTCTCTCCTTTATTATTCCATTCCATCATTTGTAAAATAATTGGAAAATGAAATTCAAATAACTGCTCTTGAAAGGAAGAATAAATTTGCATCCACATAATGGTCCAAGAGTCCCTTATTATGCTACATATCTGTGTAATTAGTTTAATTATAACTAAATCACACTTGCATTAATTATATTTTTAACCTTGATTATTTGTAATGTTAATTGCACATTGGTATTCAAGGAATTAAATAGGTAATTAGAAGCACAATGGAATTTTTAACTGCTTTGAAAGCTGGAATATACCTTCCTGCCCATGAAGCTCATAACTGATTGCTACTTAATTGAAACACATCAACTCAGTCATTTATTATATTAAGGTTTATTTTGTCTCTTCTCTGAGGTTGTATTATATAAAAGTGTTCTTTTTGCTTTCTTGTTTAGTTTACTAATTTCTGTGAACGCATATTCTCAAACTTGAGAAAATGAATATGTACAATGAAAAGAACTCATTGCAAAAGGTCTGATTTTGTTTAGAGTATTTCATAAGTTCCTGATATGATAGTGTTCACAAATTGACAAGACTTCTGTCCCAAGATCCCATGCATTTTTATTTTGTCATCATAGTGTTAATATTTTGGATTAGGATTGCCATAGGTCAAGATGTGTACTGCCCAGTTGATCAGTTTCCACTCCTCTTTATTGATTCCTTTACTGGCGCTCTGAGATGTTCAGGTTAACTGCTGGATCTGGAAATCATTGGAATTTGCAGCCCCTGGATCAAATAAATGCTAATCACAATGGTCATGATTTACTGTGACTCTATATTATTTACCAAAGCATTAATTAAGGGCTCTACCAATGACCTTGGGACAAGGATGCCATCCTAAGTTTATTGACAATGAATCTAAGAATAGGAGAATTGTACCATTTGCCAAAGTCAAACTTCTAAAGACTGGTGGAGGGTTTCAGTCCAATTTATTTATTTTTTTCAACTCTAAACCACATGTTCTTCCCAACTTTCCCCCCTCCCTTAAAAGAGAAAATTCTCCAAATAGCCACTTTGTATAAGAGAGAGAATATAAAATGTGTAAAAAGGAACAGAAAAATATATTATAATGCAAGTTGTCACATACCAAAACAACATGTATCTCTATAATAAATGTTGTTGTGATTATCTTTGCTTAAAAATTCAAACACTCATAAACTGGGTTAAAAATGACTTTTAAATTACAATACTTATAGTGGCATTTAGATAAAACAATGGCAATCTGTCAAATAAAAACAAAACAAAAATACATAAATATATTAATATCCTTTTAAATAGAAGTTAATATGAAATTATATTTAAGGCAATAACTTTGCATTTGAATGGAACCACCATTTGACTCAGCTCTACCACTCCTTGGTCTATACCCAAAGGACTTAAAATCAGCATTCTATGGTAACACAAACATATTAATGTTTATAGCAGCTCAATTCACAATAGCTGAGCTGTGGAAGCAACCTAGATGCCCTTTAATAGATGAGTGGATAAACTGTGATATGTATACACAATAGAATGGTACTCAGCATTAAAAGATAATAAAATTATGGTAATTGCAGGTAAATGGATGGAGTTGGAGAATATCATGCTAAGCAAATAATGCTACATTGTGTACAACCAGAGAAATGAAAAGTTGTGCTGCAATTCTAAAAAACCAAAGGCCAAATGTTCTCTTTGATAAGTGGATACTGATCCATTATTGGCAGGAGGGGGGGCATAGGAAAAATGGAGGAACTTTGATTGAGTAAAGTGATGAGAGATGAAGGAAGGGGTCATTAGGGCAGGAAAGATGGTGGAATGAAGTGGACATCATTACCCTAGGTACATGTATGACTGCACATATGTGATGCTACATTGTGTACAACCAGAGAAATGAAAAGTTGTGCTGCAATTGTGGACAATGAATCAAAATGCATTCTGCTGTCATATATACCTCAAATTCTATATGTGAAATACATAGCATGAAACTGTTCAAGATAAACTCTCAGAAAATTAGAAAGTGAATGAGAGGAAATAAGTAAACGAAAGACCTTAGCTTTTTACTCTATTATCCAACAATTAAAGAAATAGAATATATATGAAGAATGTGATTAATATTATCAGCAAATAAATAAGTTTGAACATGATACAGAAATCTTTATATAAAAGTCTATTTGTGAAGTTCTAGAATAATTCTCATAAAACAAACAACAAGAAATATACTATCAACATTATTATTTAGATTTTTTTCTGGAATTTAAATTCTTGTTATAAGAAATAGTTAAGAAACAGTGTGGATATTTATAGTATTATTTTTGCCACATGACATACTTCAAATGCTGAGGAAAATCATTAAGAAGTAATTTTAACTAAGGTGGCTGGATCCTCTCAAATAAATAAATATACTCAAATCAAGAGCTCTCTATGGGCCATCAATATCAGGAGATATAATGGAAAGACAATTACAACAGCATATTTGCACACACATGAAGTTCCTATGAATAACATTAGACAGAAATATGGTCTTTCTCTGTGCTATAATCTAGATAACTATTTTAGAATAATAGGTATAATTGATTAAATAGTGGTGTATATACATAGTGGTGTATAAACATAGTGCTGAATGGAAAAAATTAATAGTCTTTTATTCTCTACCAAATTTTATAAAGTAATGTAATTGCTATCGAAGAAGGTCAGAGATTTAACACAAAAATTCTGAATAAATAGGTGTATCTAATCATGACATTTGGAAAACCAACAGATAGCTAATTGCCCTAAGATATATTTCAATGCATTGTATTGATTTTGTAATAAAATAGTGACTTTCTGATTAGATAACTTAATCAATTGGATAGGAGAGAGAGACAATAAAAACAAGGTGATTTATTAATTTCACATTAGTTCATAGGAGAAGGAGGAAAATAAGTTGCTAAGTTTTTCTAAAACCAGGGTTTACTGTGATCCCCCCAAAATTAGAAACCATGTTAATAAACATTGTTTATTCAATGAGGACATTTAAAGCATTCGATTATTATGAAACTCATAACATAGAATATGGGTATATTTAAATGTGCAGTTTAAGATTTTCCATAAGTCAAGACATTAAAATTTAAAAATAATAGCAAAAATTAAATAAGATGGTGTTGATAGACAACATGTAAAATAGTTTATAAAGTGATAACAGGCAATGACAATAAAAAGTGGACATAGACATAAGAATTGAACACTATATGAAAAAATGAATAATCAAATGCCAAAAATACTTATCATTATTAATATAAAAAACGTGAACCAAACAATAGAGGTATGTATTTCATGAAGAATAGCAAAATAGACACTGCTCTATGAGTCTCTTTGGAACATAAATAATTATAACTTGACTGGAGTTCAGCTTGACAACATGTATAATAAGTGTTTGAACTATTAATATCCCTATAAAAATTTATGATTAGAAAAATAATTGAAACTTGAGTAAAAGTTTGAGTGAAAATATATTAATTCTAATCTTACTTATAATAGCAAAATGTTGGAAGATATTATGCTTCTACTATGTATTTGGTAAGCACATTGATTACAAAATTTTACCATGAGGTTACTTGATATTTAATGTGTTTAGGTGGAAGACCACAATAACTGAAAAATGTGCCTACTAACAGATAAAAATTAAGCAAAATTACTTTATAAGTGCTTCTCACTTCTCTGGTGCCACAAGAAAGAAGGGAATTCCTATGTGTTGTAAAATAGGAAGATGCTGATGAAGCAGAGCAACTTCTTGGGCTCATGCTGTGTTTGCTAAGAAAGGGGCAGATCAGATGTGGGTTTGTGTAGTTGAGATTGAGCTCTAATGTCCCTGAGAGCTCTGTATGTCCCTGGAGGACCTACTGAAGGGTTATACTAATCTGAACCCTATATAAAACTAGGATCATTGAAGATCTGCATTTGTATTGAAATATCTTTACATGGGCATAAACGATGCAGAGAAAACTTGTTAGTTTCAGAATTTTAAAGAAAAGGCTCCCCTGGAATCTTGAAACTTTGTTCTTAAAACTGTCTATGGGTTGAGGGTTTAAATTTAACTACGTGGGGTCAAGGAGCTGTACCTTCCCCTACCCAAGCATATAATAAAGATGGGCTTGAGGTCATTCCACAACGTATACGTATTTCTAAGTATGTGTTACATGATAAATATGTATACTTTTTATTTGTAAATTAAGAGTGAATTTTACATAAACTGGATTCAGACCCCATTGGAACCTATGAAAAGAAAGTACAAACCTTCTTTGAAAGGATGCTCTTACAACCCTTATAGAGGACTTTCAATTAAATGAACAAAGATGCTCATTAAAATAAATGGCTGTCCTCTATGGATATAAGTTAATATTTACAACAAAAGGGAGTATTTTCACACCAAGATTGCAATGTAAGAGAACTATAGTTACAAGGTTGTACAAAGCACGTTACGTGATAGAAAATTTGAAAAACGCATGCTTTCTAAGACTGAAAAAGATAGTCATTGAAATTAAAAAGAAAACCATAATGATTATGTCAAAAAGAAATGATACACTGCTATGGAAAAGATAATGCAAGTGAGATTATTTGAAATATGGCAGATCGAAAAAGTCCAACATAACTCTAATTAGATTTCTCAACAAGAGAATGGAAACAATGAGAAGGAGCTGAGAATATCCCAGTGTTAGTGAAATAGATAATTCCTTAGAATAAAAAGCATAAAGAGTAAGATGATAGTCATACCTAATTGTAAAACTGAAAATTCCAATGACAATCTCTCTCTCTCTCTCTTTTTTTTTTTTTTGGTATCTGGGATTTTACTCAGGGGCACTTGACCACTGAGCCACATCCTCAACCCTATTTTGTATTTTATTTAGAGAGAGAGTCTCACTGAGTTACTTAGTGCCTTGCTGTTGCAAAGGCTGGTTTTGAACTCGTGAGCCTCCTCCCTCAGCCTCCTGAGCCGTTGGGATTACAGGTATAAAGACAATCTTTTTAAAATAAAGATGGAAGAAAAGACATCACAGTGAGGGAGTAAAAATTATACTTATGCTTGTTCAGAGCATCAGCTACTAGCCATTTCTGGTATTTAAAATTACATTTGAATACATTAAAAGTAAATAAAATTATCAATTTAGTTTATCAACAGCACTAGATACAGTTCAGGAGCTCACTACCTGTTTGACAGTGCAGATCAGACCACATCCACTATTACAGAAGGTTCAATGCAATAGCACTGAACTTCTTAGCACCAAGAGTATAAACAGAATCCATTGGAATAATATCATATGTAAAAATGCATTGATATGTCATCAGTGTTATCTTTTTAAAAAATAATTTGTTTAATTAGTTATACATGACAGTAGAATGCATTTATGCACTTTGATATATCATACATAGATGGGATATAATTTCTTATTTTTCTGAGTGTACTTGTTGCAGAATCATATTGGTCATATAATCACATATGTAAAAACAGTAATAATATCTGTTTCACTTTACATCTTTCTTATCCCCACATTTCCTCTTCTCCCCTCCCATCATTTCCCTCTACCTAATCTAAGGTAATGCTATTCTTCCATAGTGCCCCCTGCACCACCTTATTGTGAATTAGCATCAGCATATTAGAGAAAATATCCTGCCTTTGGTTTTGTAGGATTGGATTATTTCACTTAGTGTGATATTTTTCAACACCATCCATTTACTGGTGAATACCATAATTTCACTTTAAAGCTGAGTAATATTCCATTGAGTATATATACCACATTTCAGAAGTGTTATATCTTGGTGGAAAATTATAGGTAATTTTTATTTGTCCCTTATTCTTGGCTATATTTTCCAGATCTTTTAGCAGGATCTTATATTAGAATATAAGACAATTAAATAGTGCACAGTACAAAAACTGTTCTAAGATACAAACTTTTGTCTTCATATTTTCAGGATAGCCTTTTTGGAGCTTACTATGTTTTAAAGTACACCACTGGGAAAGATTTTAGCCTTGTTTCCTCCTTTCTTAAATGACCACCATTATAGAATTCATGTAAGAGATAACTATTAACTGCTTTAACATCACCACAATGCTAAGTATTATGACCATAATACTTAGGTATTTATTAATTACTTTATATAAACCAATGTAGCACAAATGTAAAAATACATAGAACACATTTATTGCCTATCCTCTTTAGACTAACATGGATCACAAATTAGAGTAATTTAAGTTATAACCTCACTAACTAGGGGCTACTTGACAATTTGTTTTTCTCCCATTTTAAGTTAAATTACATTTTAACAACACTAATACAGAGTCAGGAAAAAATGAAGGAAAATCTTCTGTAATTTTTATTAAAAGTGATTTTCATTCTTATAGTCCCCAGTTTTGAAAAAATTCTAGCTATGTATGTATGTATATGTGTATATGTGTATGCATCATAATTTATCTGCACATATGCATGTGTATACTTAGTTGCATACACAAACACTCAAATGTTTGAAGTAATAGTATAGTTTCTCATGCATTTCACCCAACTTTCAATTTTCATAATATTATGTTTTCAGTACTTCTGTACAGTCTTCATATTAATGTCTACCTTATATACTGTGTCATTTCTTTTTCCCACATTCTCAGGTGATTTTTCCTTTCTTGGAACACAGTACCACCTAGTTGAAAAACTGTTGTTTTATCAATGATATTGGTGTCTATTATATGACATGACTAAAATATAGCACAGGGTATAAACCAAGAGAAGGCATCTGTGTTTAACTCTAAGCATTGACTTCAGTGGGCACAATGGAGAACATCCCTGTACATTGTGTTCATTACTGATGCTGTCCCAGACTTTCAGGGGAAGTTTCCAGAATGTGGCATGTAAAGAGGTGTTCTCAAGTTGAGACTGGATATTCTCAGTTTTGCATATATGCTACTTGCCCATGTTTGCTTCATGTCTGCAAACATATTGCCTGAGGCATGGTATCTGTCATCCAGGATATTCTCCATATCTCTTAAAGACTGACATGGTTAATGCACAAGTTGGATTATGGTTTCTTTTTAATGGAAAATATTTTGTGTGTATAGCAACCTGCTCACATCTCATAGCTAGTTTGTAGTCTAATTTCCTCTCATTGGAACTTTATCCTATACCAATAAATATCTTCCTGTGTTCCTATTACTGATGTGCCAGTATAATTAAATCATTTTGGGTAATCAATTTCATTACAAAGTGATATTAGAAAAATTCTGAAGGTCCCCTGGCAAAGAAATGTCCCTAAGCATTTTGTTAATTAAAGCATAATGTTCACTGAAGAGGGATATTGGAACCAGTTCCTTCCCTTCCCAGATATTGAAATACAAAAGCCAAGTTGAGGTCTTGACTTATTGTAGACGAAGAATCTGTATATTTCTAATACTTTTCCAATCTTTAATGACTAGAAAAGGCTACTGAGAATGGAGAATGATAGGAAACACCAACATGAGACATTTTAACTTTGGACAAAGATTTTTAAATGTCAAAAGCAATCTCAAAGTTATAGCTAATACATTTTGCTCTCTGAGAGTTCAGGTGTCAACTTCTAATCTTAAAATTAGCATTAGCATGTTGTCTAAGCTCCAGAACACTTCATGGAAAGTCTTTTTGTGAAACCTTATCTTTATTTCAGATGTTCCCATCACATAGTAACTAAGCTGTCCCCCCCACCAATGTGCAAGTCCTCTAATATGATGAGGTTTCTGAATGCCCTTGTTGACATAGTTTCTATAGTCCCCATTTCCTAGAACCGAATTCTTCATCAATGCCAAGTATGCATGAGTCTACTGATATTCAAAAAGGTAGAATTTCATCACTTTGTCTTGGTACTGAAACTTAGCCACACCTCTATCAAAATATCAAGTTGTATTTCATGTTTTCACTGGTGACTTTGTTGTAAACTCTCTATAGATATATACCGTGTCGTCCTTTTGTATCCATGAGGGATAGTATCCAGGATGCCCCAAGATATAAGAATTTGTTGACACGCAATTTTTTACAATCTGCCTTTCGTATCTATGAGTTCAGCATCTGTAGATTTACCCAATGGAGGATTACATGCTATGTAGTTAGGTCTATGATCCCCATTTGGGTGAAAATATAGAAGTAAAACTCACAGATATAGAGGAGTCAACTATTTTAGTTTATCAATAAACAATTCACACATTTATTTTGTAGGTAAAGAATCTGTGGCCAGAGAGGTAAAAAGCCTAGATTTGGTCATATAGTTTGAAGTGAGTAGCAACTAAATCTTCTCATTGTCAGCACTCTTGCATCTCTGTTTTTAACCTTTAACATTTATGAAATAAGTAAAAGATAAACATCTGGTATGGCCAGACTGATGATCACTCTCAGGACCCAGCTTCATTTTCACAGAGGAAGACTAGTTAGGAGACTGTTTGCTAAGTGTAACTCTGACTAAATGATTCTAATATATTTCAGAGTCATTATTTATCTCATTCTAATTCTGAAGACTTTGGCTCCCTATATGAAATATAAATACACATGTCATGTCAAGGGCAAGAGTTTGGTGTTAAATGTCCTCACAGTGCCCTCATATGAAATGCTTGGTTCCCAGGTGGTACTTTTCTAAGATGGTAGCATCTTTAAAAGGTATGACCTAGTGGGTGTTCCCTAGGTCATCGAGGGGGTTCCCTTGAAGGGGATTGTGGGGGAAATGCATTCTGAGAAAATAAATAACTCTGACTGCTTTCAAAAACTACAAAAAAAGAAAAAAAACTACAAAAAAAAAAAAACACCAGCTAATGAACAAAACACCACTTTGTTGTTTAACATCTCACAGGAACAATTAATATTATTGAAAATCCAATTTCCAAGATGTCTTTTGATGATTGGAGGTGAGATGACTTTCAGTGAGATTTTCATTTTCAGTTATTCAAATGTTTTTGTGTCTACCTTGTATGATTTATTTATAACTGTACTGAAATGCTTAGGAAAGCCTTCCTCAAATCAATAGGGGTATTTATCCAAGGTAAAAATTCCAAGGTAAAAATTTACCCAAGGTAAAAAATTGTTTTTTGTTTATGAATCAATCCTTGGTAGAATTTTATCATATTTGGAAATAAGGAGTAAGAGAATTTCAAAAGCAAGGCACTAAGCAACTCAGTGAGATCTGTCTCTAAATAAAATACAAAATAGGGCTGGAGATGTGGCTCAGTGGTCAAGTGCCCTTGAGTTCAATCCCTAGTACCCATCCCCCCAAAAAAAGACTAAGAGAATTTAAGTGTGTATTTTTTTAAAAAAAAAATATCCATTTATCCCAATATTATTTATGTAATAGTCTATTTCTTCTTTACTTAAAGTGACTCATTTACCACATAAGGTATTAGTGATGTTTATATATACTCAAATACATTTGTGTGCTTTTAATTTTTTAAATTAATTCAAAATTTGCTTACATTTTCTGACAGTAGGGCTACCACGTTTTTAAAAACCATACAATGATTTTATAAAAAGACAAATGCCTTCATCATTAGTTATCACAATTTTCCTACATCAAAACATAGATAAATATAAAGGAATTTAAGAACATTGAAAAATTTGCAAGATTGAGCTTCTCTCTCCCGAGTGTTGCCGGACTTTCCACTTACTACATTTTTCTCTTGTGTGACTTAACTGAATTTTAACACATTGTTTTGTCAGCTTTTTCACTGCTGTGACTAAAAGACTCCAACCAGCACAATTATAGAGGGGGAAAATTTTATTTGGAGACTCACGATTTCAAAAGTTTCAGTCTATGGACAGCAGGTTCCATTCCTTGGGGCTCAAGGTGAGGCAGAATATGGCAGAAGAGTATGGCAGAGGGAAGCAGCTCACACGAAGACCAGAAAGCAGAGTCTCTACTCTCCAGACACAAAATATATACTCCTAAGCCATGCCCCCAATGCCCCAATGAACCACTTCCTCCAGCCACACCCCATCTGCCTTGGGTTACCACTCAGTTAATCCCAGCAGGAATCAATTCACTGATTAGGTTAAGGCTATAATTCAATAATTTCTCCTTCAAACCTCCTTGCATTGTCTCACATGTGAGCTTTTGGTGGACACTATATCTAAACCATGACATACATTCTACCATTTCTTATTATGTTTAGCCCTTCACATTTTATATCATTTTTGATAATTCTGTGACTGGTCTTGTTCCTCTATTGTATAGTTAATTGGTTTTTGTTCATCTATATACAAGAAAGCTGTTTAATATTGTTTATTAAACTTGTGATCAAATACTTTATTAAATTTTTTATTTGATTAATTCTTTCTTATCTTAATAACTGTACTTTCAAGACAAACATAAATGATGTTATTATTTCCTAATTTCATGTATATATATGAAATATATATATCCATATCTATATGGGATTATGATTTATATAAATAATAACCATACTTTAACCCTGATTAATATATGTATATTATATATATATATATATATATATATATATATATATATATATATATATATGTGTGTGTGTGTGTGTGTGTGTGTGTGTATGTATATATGTGTGTGTATGGTGTGTGTGTGTATATATATTTGTTATTGTTGCTTTTGGTTTTTGTTTTGTTTTGTTTTTTTCTAGGTTGAGGACCAAACTCAGGGCCTGTGCATGCTAACCAGTGCTCTACCACTGAGTTAAATACCCAACCCCTATTTGTATATATTTTAAAATGATCTTACTTGATTAACTTTACTAGAATTTGCAGAATTGTGATTATAAACTAAAGTTGGAATTAATATTTTTTACCAAGTTCTGTCTTTTTCAGAATTTATACTTAATGAATTAATGCTGATTTCCTCTGGTAATCCAAAATTGTGAATTTTTATTTTTCAGTATTGGATAATGAACCCAGGGCCTCACCACATCCTAGGCAAGCACTCTACCATTGAACAACATCCCCAGCCCTTTTTATTTTATTTTGAAGCAGGTCCTCTCTAAGTTGCCCAGACTGGCCTCAAACTTGCAATATTCCTGCCTCAGCCTCCCCAAGAATTGAAATTATAGGTGTGTACCACTGCACACAGCTAAATTATGAATGTTAATTAATAATTCTGTTCATCATTTGAATTAATTTAAAAGGAATATATATATGGAATTAATTTTTAAAAACAATGAATGTATAAACTAGGAATACACACACACACCTGAGTTAACTCAGAATTTAATATATACAGGATTATGGTTTCTGTAAATAACATCCTTAGTTGAGCCCTGAAGTGCTATGACCTTTTATTTCTTGCTTAAATTTTTGCAATTCATTGTCTTTGTTCATTTGCTCTATTTCCTGTGGATTAACTCTCCTTTACAATCCATTTAAGCACACCATTTAATCTATCAACTTGATTCTCTTGAAGAGATCATGAGTGTCTGCAGCCTTTGCTCCAGACTGTCTCTCTTCAGGTTAGCTGTGCAGTTGCAATTCATGTGACCTTCAGTTGTCACTCTGGGAGTCCTCTTGCTCTCTCTTAATTAATTTTATATTTCCTGATTCAATGTTTTCTCTCTTGGTTTACCTTGTACTGTAATTTTAATTTTTTTAAGAACAAGCACTATGGGCTGGGGTGGTGGCTCAGTGGCTTGAGTAGCACATGAGAGGCACTTGGTTGGATTCTCAGCATCGCCTAAAAACTAAATAAATACACAGAATAAAGATATTTTTAAAAAGTGAAAAAACAAGCCTCCAAACCTTCATAAACAAATAGGAAGTAAGTTCCTTGAAAACAGTATTCTGAAACTATCTTTCTCTCTCCATATCTGTTGGGTAGTTTGGATAGAAAATTTTAGTTGAGAATTCATATTCCTTAAGACCTTTAAATGCATTTTTTCATTATGAATTTAGGATTGCCTTTGAGAGATTGAGTATCATTATAACTTGATTAGTTTTTATCTGGAAGCATTTAGGATCTTTGTCTCTGAGTCTTTTAAAAATAATTTTATTAGTACATTATAGTTATACATCACATCAGATTCATTGTGACATAATCATAAGTGCATGCAGTATAATTTGCTCCACTTTGGTCCCCAGTACTTCCTCTCTTCCTCCCTTCCTCCCTCCCATGATCCCTTCCTCTACTTTATTTTTTTCCTTCTATTTTAAATTAAGGCTTTGTACATGTACATAAAGGTGAAATTCACTGTGGTATATTCATATCTGTACACATAACAATTTGATCCTTTCCTTAAATTTCATGACTGTGTGCCTTGGCGGCTGTCTTCAGCTCGTCTCCTTCCTCCTTTCAATATATTATGCTTGGCTTTCTATGGGTCCAAGTTTACTTCCTTTGGTTTTTAAGAGAATGTTTTGGCTATTTTATAATTTTCTCACATTGTGTTCTCTAATCTGATTTTCTTCATTCATCTTCTATTATTCTGTTATTGTGTCCCCTAGAACTAAAACAAACAAACAAACAAACAAAAAAACAGTCTCTTCAGTTTTCAACCTCTTTATCTTTGGGCATCTTACTTTCTGGAAGATATTCTCAAATTTACCTTTCAACTATTTATTGAGCATTTAATTTTAATCATTTTTTAAATATTTCAGAAGTTCTTTTTTATATCTTTGATTATCTATTTTTTTAAAAATTGGTATTCTATTTTTTTGTAAATGCAATATTACTTCATTCTCCTTTGAATATTATATTATCTTTTAAAGTAGTCTCTTTGCTTTACTTTTGCTTTACTTCTCCAAGTTTGTGGGTTTTAAAAATGGTGCTCCTGCCATATATCTCCTATAATTAACTAATACTCCATGATTATTCACTTCTACTTAATATCTGAACATTAAAACTTTAATGACAATTGAGTATATGGCTAGGGCTTATTGACTGGTTTTACTGTTGAGCAAGACATCATTTTGATATAATTTGGTGAAGTAATATACATGTTTAATCTCTTTCAATTAGATATTTAGATTTACTAATTTAAAAATACCTTTGCAATTCCAGTGATTCAGGTGTCTAAGATAGGAAGATTCCAAGTTCAAGGCCATTCTTAGCAATGTAGTGAGGCACTAAGGGACATAGTGACCCTTTTTCAACATTTAAACAAACAAACAAATAAATAAATAAAGGGCTGGAGATGTATCTCAGTGTTTAGGTGCCCCTGGGTTCAATCCCCAGTACCAAAACAAAACAAACAAACAAAACAAACAGATAAAATAAAACTCTTTGCATTGCCCTTGTGGCCCAGTTGATCATGTTGTATCCCTTTGAACTTTCCAAAAGTTTGAACTTCCAAAAATAATAGTGAAACTTTTATAAAAATAGCTCCAAACAATTGAGTCTAAGAATTACAAGGTTTATCCTTTTGCTCTTCAATGTTGATAATAGGTTTTTGGATTTTAGATGTATGTCATTACTAAATTATTAATTTGCTTTATTCACGCTTTTCAAGGAGATACATGTATTGTATATGCATGGTTTATTTAAATTTGTCTATTTAAATTTGTTTCTGTACTGACCATCAGCTTTCTCATTCAAGTTGATAATGTTTAATTCACAACTGTAAAATTAATCTTGCTTTAGCATTTTTTTCTTCTTTCTTTCTTTTTTTTTTTTAAATGCAGAGTAACTAAGGTAGGGAGACATATGCTCTGATTCTCAGAATATCAGACGACAAGTATGGATTGCCTTCCAATATGAAAGATAGAATTGTTCCGGCACTATTAGCTCACAATATTCACCTAAAAAGCCTCTGGACCTTACTCCACTGTCTCCTGACAGTCAGCAGGCAAGTGAGGCTTTAGAGCTAGCCTCCCTGTGCTTCCCCAAGTGTATGTGTTGTATGTTCTTTTGTTCAAAGTAAACCAACAATGAGCCAGAAAACAGAAGCCATTAAAATATTTGTAAGAATCATCAAGGCTTAGTAGTATTTTCATTTTCTTCTTTCTAATCTAGTGACCCTTTCTCAACATTTAATCATAAGTCTTTTTTTTTCCCCCTTAAATTCAAGAAAATAAGTTTGGATTCTTTCAATGCTTCCTTATTTTGACCTATTGCTTATTGTTCTCATCCCTGGAGACCTCTTGCTCTATCATGTTAAGTTCTATCCCTGTCATTTCTCCTGTTGGATTTTGTGTTTCTATTTCATTGAGGTCTATTCATTTTGCATTCCGCTGGAAGTACCTACCTACTTTCTGAATATTCAAATCTATGTTGTTATTGGATCTTTACATTTTGTTCCTTCCTGCTATTCAGTATTATCTGGGGGTCTGCTATCAATAGAAAAAATGTGCCCTTTCATTAAGAAGCTCTTTGTCAGCAGCAGTGGTGGGAAGTGTTTCCTCTGCCCATTGTTGGTAGTTGCACACTACAGCATTTTGTCTAGTGGACAAGCACGGTTGCTCATTCAGTCTTGGCCTCTAGCAGGCTTTTTTCCTAGTACCTGCTATGTTTGGGGGTAGCATTGTTTCTTGCCTATGCTGCTATTTCCTAGCGCTCTCTAGACATTTGTAGAAATGAAGACAGGTTGTGCCTCATCTGCAGCACTCCATGTCTGACGAGCAAGTCTTCTGGTGGCATACTTCCTCTCTCTCTGAAAGGGCTTAGACAACATTTGTCTGGGTCTGTGTGGAGGCAAGATGGTGGCAGGTATGAGTACAAGGTGTACTGACCCCCACCCCCCATGTTCTCTTTGCTGATTTGAATCCTTACAGTATTACAGTGATCTGAATTAAAGCTGTGAAACTTCTACCCCCACCCCCATTTTTAATGCTTTTTCTGTCATTTAATACCTTCCAAGCTTACTATGTTGCTTTTTTGTGTGGTGAGTTTTAGTTGGCATTTTAGAGAGACACTAGAGATGTAGGAAGGGGATGGCAGAGACTTAAAACCAAAAAGAATCACAAGAGTTAGAGGTAGACATGAAATACAACAGCATAGTCTGGGTTCCATGTATCTTAAACAAGGGCAGTAAAAAGTAGAATGAGAGATGATTTTGAGATTGAGAAGTTTGACTCAAGGTATTTTAAAGCATAAAGTTTCAATTTTAATACACAATGTGAAAAAGGAAACACCGGGGAAGAAGATGATATCTTTTCTTTCAAATATCATCTTATTTTTATTAAATATTCAATATCAAATTTCCTTGAAATATTTTTCTCTTAAAAGAACACATATGTCATAATTCATGCTATTTTCTTTTTCATTCTTAGATGTGATGCAAAAGATCAATATGTAGTCTGAGACTGACAGGCATAAAGTTATTCATATAACTTGTTAACTGAAAACAGTAGGCGATTACAAAAATTATTTAGCATACATAGCAAATATTTGGTATCATCATCTGAAATGACACTAGTGTATTGTGGATTTCTGAAAGGAATAATGGGGTTTCATAGCTTGAAATTATTTTATATGTAGTCATGAATCACATAATATTTCACTACACATGCATAATGGTCTCATAAAATTACATCACCCAATGATTCCTTAGCCATTTTAGTTTGTGTATATACAATCTATGACATTAACACAACAATGAAATTGCCTAATGATCCATTTTTCAAACATATCATTCTCTCTTTCTCTGTAAATGGTATGTATGTATTTGTATTTTAAAGGCTATAGGCTCTATATGAATGCTACCTTGGTCTAAAAATATTAGTTATTTCTTAACATTAAATTTTCTAAAAAATATTTTTTTAGTTGTCAATGGATCTTTTTGCCGCAGTCTGGCTGGGCACAAATGCCGCAGTCTGGCTGGGCACACAATCACGAGCCACCACACAGCTTGTAGATTCAAACAGCAACTCTTTATTCCCGAACTCACACCAGCTGTCTACAATCACGTTCTGGGGAAATCCACGTTCTCTGCCCAAATCCACCTCCACTGGGCTTCTATCTCCCAAAATATACTCTGAATCCCATGAGAACTCAAGGGGAACTCAGGCAGCAGGATACGCCCTATTCCCAGCAGGAATAATCTTAAACCTGGAACGCCCTAAACCCGATTATCCTAAACCGGGAACACCCTAATCCGCCCTGGTCCTTGAGCAAGGTCATCTACATGCAATGTCACTGCAACATGGGGTACACTGGCAAGGAAATTGTCATACCTACTTGGCTAATGGCTCCCAGCATCTTTTATTGATTGATTGATTGATTTTTGCCTTTTGATTCAATTAAGATTCTTTTTATCTTTAATAATTGAACTTACTCATTTGTATTTATTTCTAGACAAGTTATTTTATCCTTAGTCTTGTCATCTCATTTTATTTTAGGCTTTCAACTTTTAATGTTGTCAGGAGAGAGAGCTGAGCTTCCAGATGTTAGGACAAACTCTTAAAGCAACAGGCAAATAATGAAGGGATTAAGCTGTTAATCATGTGTTGTAGTGGGATATGCAAAAATCTAAACTAGAGATAGCATCAACACCCCTTTGGCTCCATTCTCCCGCAGGGAGCAGGGAGTGATGCTTTGGTTGATGGTCAGGTAGGTCTGCACACACATGGGGGTCACCTCATTGTTGAATATCCCTGAGCAGGATTCCTGTAATTTTATGGACCCTGGAACCAGCAAGAAGGAGAGAGAAGAGAAGGACCCGGAGTGGAAAAGCACTTGGTCACTGTGGGAAAAGGTGCCTTAAGGTTTATCCATCCCACCCCCATAAGATAATCTCAGCAGAAGTGATGAAGGAAGGCCTATTAGCTAGGAAGTGAAGTCCCATTGGCTAGGAGGGCCAATGTGTGTGACAGCATGACTGGCCAGGGCCCTTGACTGCAACACCCTACTGAGACAGCAGTGGACTGGCCTTGTGTGTGAAGGGCAGCTTACCCATGAGGCCGTGGAGAGCTGAGTCATTGCCTATGATCAGTCTAAAAAATCACACAAGGACTCTAACTGAGAGCTAGCTCCCCTCTTTGTTTCCTTCTTCTACTATATGGTTTAGGTTTTGTTGTTTCCCTTTATTCCTTTTTGTTTGTTTGTTTTTGTTTATATGTTGCTATCCATGAGGAATTGGTTCTAAGATCCCCAGGGATACCAAAATCTGGGATGCTCAAATATCTTATATAAAATGTTGTGATATTTGCACAGAACCTACGTAATCATCCCCTGTACTAGAGACCATCTCTAGGTAGACTACCATTAGGGAATAATGACAAGAAAAAACAAGTGTGTGTGAGTTCAATACATAACTTTTGGTTTGTGTGGGTGGGGGTAGTGTGTACTAGGGATTGAACCAGGGCCGCTTTACCACTGGGCTGACTCTCCAGCCTTTTTTTTTTTTTGAGACAGGGTCTCAGTAAATTGCTGAGGGTGGTCTTGAACTTATTATCTTCCTTTCCTAGTCGCTGAGATTACAGGTGTGTGCTACCATTCCAGAGAGACAATGATTTTTGACCCACCTCAAAATGCTGGCAGAAGTCTAAGAGACATAAGGCCACCTGAAGCTCTGTTTTTTACCCAGAGGGTAAAAAATTCTAGTGTTAAAAAAACAAAACAAAAAACAATCACTCTTTATCTTTGTATTCGAGAAAGCTCACATATAGAGGGCCAGTGATATGTTTTTTTGTGTGGCTCCACATACCTTAAAACCTGGGTGGATGTTTCACTTTGTTTAGCTTTTCATTTCCTCTAATACACACATACACACGCACACACACACACACACACACACACACACACACATCAGTGTAAAGCTTAATAAGGTTTACTTTCTTTTTTTTCAGGACAATATTAATTCCTCAGTATAAACAATAGAAAAAATAAATAAAAAATAAAATAAAAAATAGAAAAATCCCTAATTCTACATATTATCCCCGTTTTCTTTTTAAAATACATCTCTCTCTCTCTCTCTCTCTCTCTCTCTCTCTCTCTCTCTCTCACACACACACACACACACACACACACTCACTCTTTTTTAACACTAAATCCCCCCATCCCCACCCAGGAAATAGCATGGCATGAAACTTCTGGGGCCTTAAGTCTCAGACCTTTGCCAGCATACTGAGGTAGAACAAGTTAATGTAGGAACTTGAATTTCATCCTTCTTGAACTTCTAGGATAACATAAACTTGAATTCAAATTATTCAAGGCTTTGAAAAAATACATTGGAATCCCTGAAAGATTCTGAAAAGGATCAAGAATGCTATAAAAGTGATATGAAATGAGGCATTTTCACCTTATGATTGCTTTTCATCAATTGCTTATTAGTAATAATTTTATTTTCTACTTATTTTTCAATAATGATTTTTAGTACATTTTGATATACAATGTCTTAAAATAATCCATATGCTATACTTTGGATCTTAAATGTCCCCCAAAGGCCTCTGTGGTGAAGGCTTGGTCTCTGTTTGGTACTGTTGGGAAGTGGTGCTGTGGAAATTTTAAGATGTGGGGCTAGTGGGAGGTCTTCTGGTAATTGGGGACATGTGCCCTTAAAGGAGATAGTAGCACCCCAGTCCCTCCTTTACCTGTCTTCCTTTTTCTAGCCATGAAGTTAGTGTGTTTGCTCTATCACTATCAGCCAGGAAGTGTTGCTACAGGTACAACCAATGGGCTCATTGATCATGCAGTGAAACCCCCAGAAATATGAGCGAAATAAACATTCCTTCTTTATAAATTATTTCAAACTTTTTTTTTCAGTAAAAGAAAGCTAATTAACATACAATGTTTCTCATGTAGGACTTTTAAAATTTCCACTTTAATAAGATAAGAATTCTAGTGAATATTTTTGTCCTTTATTAAATATTAAAAATGTTAAGTAGGTAGTGAATAATTTTAGTGACATTATTAACCTGTAGATTTCTTATAAATGGCATGGTTTTAAGTATTTCTTTATATGAACATTCCTTATGTAATTTAAAAGAAGCTAAAGATTTTCAACACTAGAGTTGTTTGAATTGTTAGTTTTTTTTAATTTTTTAAATTTGTTTTAATTAGATACACATGACAGTACAATGATTTTGACATATCATACATTTGAATCAGATGGGGTATTAGTTTAAAAACCCTTCCTGACAATATGAAATTAATAAGGCATTTAAAATAATTTGAATCAATACATATTTAGAAAAATATATAAATACATGCAAGATATATTACAGAAAATTATATGAATTATGGACACTCATATTCATTATCCAAATTCTGTAAAATATATTGATGTCTTTGCTTATCTCTAACACTGACTTAGAGGAACAATTGCATTTGGTTAAGGGGTGCTGACAAACTGGAAATGAACTAATATTTCATGTTTTATTCTAGTTTCTAAATGTAGACACGTGTATTTCATACATAATGACATCACAAGTGAAAGAAAAATCAGGCGAAAAGTCTGACATTGTAACAAGTGATGGGCATAAGCCACCATTTGTTCTTTGAAAACATGTCTTTGATATATTAATATAGTTCCTTCCTTGAATAAATTATTAGATAGGAAGTTGGCAACTCTAATGAAAAAGTATATATGTAATTTAATGAGCCATTTTGTTGCCAGAAACTCATAACATTTTCTTGGTAGACAAGAAGAAAAAGAAATCTTGGCAGTTGGAAAATATAATTATGTGTTATTTTACTGTTTTAAAAAAGGGCATGACTTTATGAGATTTGTAGCTTCTCAATCATGTACATAGGAGTTAAATGAACAAAAAAAATGTACTTTTTGGTATTCTCCAAAAGAATCACTCTGCTCTGTTATGTTGCACATATACTTAGTTTAATTATCACTTTGAAGGGCTTAAGAGAATTCCACTTGTACTATGTGGTGAAACAGGTGGTTATGTGGATACAGTTTGAGTGTTTGTAGATTTACAGGCTTAAATCTAGGGTATGAACTTATTCTAGCTTTCCTTGAGGAAAATGAAAACATGTTCTTAGTCTGTATTTAATAAACCAAGCACCATGGATGCCCCGTATTCTTTTTAAAATATCACTAAGCTAGCATGGGTGATGTGGGTCCCTGAAGCCAGGCTTTGGGGTTCCCATTATTTTGTCTTGATCATGAGCTTAAGGACTACCCCGGACACTTGGCTGACATCCAGGAGCCAATGGTACCAGGTGTAAGAGGCTGTGGCGCACTTAAATAACTAATGGTAACCAGATGGTTGAACCTGTGGTGAGATGGGGGTTAAACCTGCAGGAAAGTGCAGACCGTGGAGGGACAAAGTAGGAAGTTTGAAAAGCAAATGGGGCTAAAAACTGCCTGGAAAACAAACCAAACTTGGTTCACTGAGCAGTTTTTTGGCTCTTATTTGCCTACTTTGGCAGTTTACAGACTGCTGATAATATAAAGGAAATTAGATGCCTGAACTGAGAAGGCTCTTGGTTTGGCAAACTCCCCTGAGTGCTCCAAGATTTACATTTAATTTCCAGGGTTTCTTGGTCTGTTGTGTCATTAATTAAAGAGGAAAATCTAGTCAGCATGCATCATGATAAAAGCCTCTTGAAGATCATTTTTATGTCAGACTTACAACTGAAAAATATCTTGTCTTTCCAAGTGGTGCTGAAGCATGAAGCATACAGAATGCTATGACCTTCTTTATTAGGTCAAGATAACCAAAATGCAAGTATGTGGAAACTATGAAATGGATGTGAGCATTTTCTAATAGCATAAATGTGATAGACACTGATTTTGATTTAGGAGGTGTGTGGTTAGCATCATTCAGAGTTAGATGGGAAGATTTATGTCAATGATGTAATTTAAAAGAAGCTGTTCCTCTGGGTCACTTAAAATGGACTCTGGTTTAGACATTCAGTTTTCTCTTACTCTAGAGCTTCATTATCACATGGCCTTTTTTTTTTTTTTTTTTTTGTCTGCCTGTCTGCGTTGGATATGCCCACTCAGTGTCACCATTTGGATTATGATATCATTGACTATGGGTCATGTTCACCCAAATTTCCAGTTAAAATGTTAATCTTCCTAAACTTTTATTGTCTTCAAAATTCAGATGAAACATATTGAGCTATTTACAGAGCCACTGGTATTTAATAAAATACAACAAGGGAAAAATGCAATGTGGTTTGATTTGATATGCTTTTAATGGTATTTGAATGCCTGCTTGTGCTGTGGTTCAGTACACCATGAGTCCTCTCTACAAACATTCTTTCTAACTTCCTTCAAAGATATATGTCAATTCATAATAAAAACTTTTCAGTTTGGGTCTGGGTGTGCAGCTCAGTGGTAGAGCATTTGCCTGTTAGAGGCCCTGGGTTTGATTCCCAATATCAAATGAACCAGCAAACAAATGAACAATGTGCAACTGATACTTGTGTTGAAGATTTGTGCAAGGGAGTTATTTCTACTAGCTACCAAGGAAATGCAGGCATTTATCTGTACACTAGAAGAAAAATGCTCTGCTCTTGAAAGTGTTTCATTTCACTCCATTGTAAAACCATGACCTTTTAAAAATTATAACTCCTTACAACTAGAAATTGGGCAGCCATCACTGCACTAGATGATGGGTGTTAGGATAGGAAGACATCAGACCCCTGCTGTGGTTGAATTCCTGTGTCCGTAGACTGCCATTGTCCACCTGTTCTGAGCTATTCCCATGTTCTTAAGACATCTGATGATACTAGTTAGAAATAATAAGTATGACCACAAACAATTCAGAGTTAGGAAATGTCTAAGATCATGGGACAATGAAAATATTTAATATGTGTATTTCCTATCTTCAAATGGTTTAGAGAATTTAAATAAAATGTTATATCTTTAAATCATCAACAGGCTGCTTGAGATTGAGAGGAGCTGGAAGGAGATCATTCCAGCAGAAACTAATTAAAATCATTTTAAACATTAAAATTTTTGTAGATGATTTATAAAGTAACGTGGAGTTTGGCAACAATTTTTAAAACATAAATTTTAAAATTGAGATGAATAATTATTGCTAATAACAAGTGTATGGGTTGATGGGTTTTTATAATGATAGCACATAAAGCTAGGAAATAGACTTTTGATGGGACCTCAGAAATCCTCTTCATGTTCCCCTACAAACAAACGTAAATATTCTTCTGATTTTAATGACCAGATTTCAGGTTGCTTGTTTGTGAATTTTATGTAAGTGGAATCATAAAGTTTATACTGTTTTGTGGGTGAATTCTTTCCCACAATAGCATGTTTGTGAGGTGCATGCATATTGTTATAAGTTGCAATGGCTTGTTTTTATTTTCATTAGTATTGACAATTCCTCTGAACATTTAATAATGCATCTATGAAACCATTTATGTTGTACATAAATGAGCACTGCGTAGAGCATGAGTATGTCCAGCTTTAACTGACTGTGTTTTGATTAACAGAGATACAATTCACATACCAGATAATTTATAATTTTAAATGGAATAATGCAGGGATTTTTAATATATTCATAAAGTTTTGTAATAATTTCAGCTATTTAATTAAACTACATTTCCATCACCTTGAAGAGAAACTCTGTACCTATTAGTAGTCTTTCTCCATTGTTGCTCCCTCCCTCAGTCTTTTGTAACCATTAATCTGCTCTCTCAATGGATTTGTCTATTCATATAAATGGGATCATATAAATGGAAAATTTCATATAAATGGGATCATAAAATAAAATCCCTTTTATCTCTCGTTTATCCATGGTTTTATCAAGAAAGGCACTTGAATTTTGTCAAATGCTTTTTCACTGCGTTACAAGATATTGGGTAGTTTTTGTCCTTATTTCTATAAATATGGTGTATGATGATTAACATTCATATATTAAACCAACCGTGTATTCCTGGGATTTGTCCTACTTGATCATGGTATCTAATTCACCTTATATGCTGTTGCTTTCAATCTGCTTGTGCAGATGGCTCCTGGTTTAAAATGGTTCCACACACCAATATTTCAACTTTATGAAGGTATGAAAGAGATAAATGTTCAAGAGAAACTGGGTTTTGAGGGCTGGGGCTATAGCTCTGTGGTAGAGTGCTTGCCTAGCATGTGTAAGGACTAGGTTTCAATTCTCAGCACCACATATAAATAAATAAAATAAAGGTCCATTGACAACAAAAATATTGAAAAAGAAAAAAATACTGGGCTTTGAATTTTGAATCATCTTTTCCCAAGATAATGACATGTGGTAGAATATGCTTTGGCTATGCCCAACCATAGCCTAATGTAAGTTCTAAGGGTGTATGAAGTAGGCTAGACTAAACTATGACATTCAGTAGTTTAGGTATATTAAGCTCATTTTTGAAATAATATTTTCAACTTATGATGGGTTTATAGTATGTAACTGCAGTGTAAGTGAGGAGCATTTGCATTTTGTTAAGCATCTTCACATCCATATTCAAAACAAATACATAGTCTTCCTTCCTTGTTGTGTATTTGGTTTTGTTATTAGGGCATTACTGATATCATAGAGTTAGTTGAGAACTATTCTTTCCTCTTCTGTTTTTTGAAACAGGCTGTGAAGGATTGATTTAATTAATCTTTAAACATGTAGTAGAACTCACCAGTGAAATGACATGGTCCTGAGATTTTAATCATGGATTTTATTTTTTAGTATTACCAAGTCAACCTTTTTATTGTTATACATCTGTTTAGATTCTTTCATTTTCACATTATCACACTCAATAGTTTGTGTCTTTTTAGAAGTTTGCCCATCTCATCTAAGTTATCTAATTTGTTGGTTTATGAATATGCATATAGCACCCTTGTAAATCTTTCTGTTTCTTTAAGGTTTGCAGAAATATTTCATTCCCAATTTTAGTAATTTGCATCTTTCCTTTTTCTTGGTTATTAGCTAAAGACTTGTAGATTTTGTTTTCAAATAAATATTTTAATTAGCTGATTTTCTCTGTTGTTTATTGTTTTTCTATTTCCTATTTTACTTATTTCTTCTCTAGTCATTTTTTTCTTATCTCTACTTGATTTAGGTGTAGTTTGCTTTACCATTTTCTAATTTCATAAATAGGTTATTGTTTGGTATCTATTTTCTTTTTTTCTTAAGGACTCTTCCCACACTCTATTGGCTTGTAGATGGTCTTCTCCTCCTGTACTTGTAGTCTTTTCATTATGTGTGTCTCTGTGACCAATTTTTTCCTTGTATAAGGACACTAGTCACTTGGATTAGGATTCCCCCCCCCCCAATGACTTCATTTTAACTTAATTTTTTTTCTGTAATACTCTGTCTCCAAATAGATCCACATTCCTAAGTCCTAGGAGTGAGGACTTTGGCTTTTATTTATTTATTTTGCCTTTTTGTGGGTCATAATCCAACCCACAACATCTGAAAAAGTTTGATTGATTGAAAATATTTAGAACCTCTGGATGATTCTGTTTTCTTTCAAAGAGAATCCTTTTAGATTTAACATATAATTAGAACAGGTAAATCACTTTAATACACTCACAAATTTAGATGCTTCTATTAAATAAGTCCTTTTAAGGACTTGTCTGTATGTTTCTCTGTGTATCATCTTTCATTGGTCCTGACTGAAAGCCATAGTTATTTGCCAGAGTTATAACACCTGTCTTCTGTCTTTTTTTTTTCCTTTCTTCTTCTTCTTCATTCCTCTTTTGGTACTAGATATTGGCTAACAGGCCTAGGCCTTTTTATTTATTTTATTTTATTTTGAGACAGGTTCTTTCTAAGTTATCCAGACTGACCTCAAAAATGCAATCCTCCTGCCTCATTCTCAGAGTTGCTGGGGTGACAGGCATGCACCACCATGTCTAGACCAATATCTATCTTCTTAATTCCAGTTTTTTTTATTGAGGTGGTTTATTTTCTCAAGGTTATCATAAAATTTATTGTTCTGTGAATTTGGGAGTACATATATATTCAGTCCACCTTATGGAGGAATTTTAAGTGCCTGTTGCTAAGTGAAAGAAGCCAGTATGAAATGTTCTATATTGTGTTAATCCAACTCTGTGGCTTTCTAGAAAAGCACAACTACAAAGAAAGTAAAGTAAAAAATAAAAAGTGATTTTCAAGGTTTGTGGGCAAGAGGGAAGGGATAAATAGGAGGAGCTCATGGGATTTTTAAGACAATGATACTATTATTTATGCTGTTGTAATGGTGGATGTTATGCATTTGTCAAAACCCGTAAAACTGTATAGTGCAGTGTGAATGCTAATATGAATTATGGACTTTAGTTAATAGATCAATTTTAGTTCTTCAGTGCTAAACATTTACCACACCAATGCAAGCTGCTAAAAATAGGAAACACCCTGAGTGCAAGGAAAGTGTATATGGAAACTGTGTGTGCTTTCTTTTCAATTTTCTATAAACCTAAAAGTGTTCTAAAAACTAAATCCTACTATTTTTTAAAAACTGCATCCTCTCTTTTTTTATGTAGTCCTTTTAATTTTATGCACAAATGTCATAAAATGAAAAATGGTGGACCAGCCAGTGTAGGGTAGAAGTGTTAGAATTAGTCTTTGCAAATATTTCAGGGCAGCTGCATCATGTGGATGTTAGTTTTATCATCTGCAAGATGAAAGCAGTGGAGTACTTTGTTAATTGCTGTGTGCAGTTTTACTATTAAAAGAGAACACAATGAAATATTAATACCTGCTCTACTGCAGATTGACCTTGAAAACATAATATCTAAGTGAGAACAGCCAGATGCAAAAAGGAATTATATGATATGCAGTCTCATATCTATCATACAAAGAATATGCAGAACAGTTAAATCCATAGAGATGAAATGAAGATGAATAATATCAGGGGCAACAGGAGAAGGGAAATGGAGAGTGACTGATTCATGAGTACAGAATTTTGTTTGGGGATGAAAAGAAATGTTTTAGAACTAGAGAGTGATCACATTGACAAAGCATATAGTCTAATACTTATAAATTTTATACTTTACAAAGATTAAAATGGTAAAGTTTGTATTGTATTATTGCAACAAAAAAAGAAAGTAGGAAAAAATTCCACAAATTATTGAGTTGAAACTTTTCAGGAGCAGTGGTTGAAAACAAAGCCTTTTATTGTATATTAAAATAATTTGTAAAATTTTAATATTTCAGGTAATTGAGAACATACATGTGACTATATCATATATATATATTTGTGTGTGTATATATTTTTGTAGACTATATTTTACCAAAACTCTTAAGTACACTGATAAAGAAAATTTTTTGAGTTTGACTAAAGAAAATGTATTTCCTACAGCATATAAAGAAGATGAGATAAACTTTGACTATCCCAAATTTGGGGAAAAAAATAACAATGTTTGGGATATAACTGTTAACAGGATTTAGAAGGGAAAAAAAAGAAATAATTGAGACCAAACTTAAAATTTTACACAAAGATATGTTTTTTCCTTGTTTATTTCCATGAGCATATATATGTGGTTTTGATATGAATAAAAATATTAATAATTTGTCACTCTGCTTTAAGAAATGCTAATAATCACCTCTTTTAGAAGTCATGCTTTCTCAGCAAGTCTTTTTTTTTTTTTTTTTGAACATTATTTTCCATTTAGGAATAAGATTTTTTTTTTCTTCCTGAAGTAGTCTTTAGAGTCTTCATGGTCAACATAATTTTATGTATTTAAAAAAATGCATAATAGATGGCTATCATAGTTATAATTTTTCCTGCCAAAACAAGATAATGAGAAAAAAATCAAAATATTAAATTTTGTTGCATTTGAGTGATTTGGTAATCAATATATATTGATGTTAAATCCAAAGTAAAACAAGAGTTTTTTTTTTTTCTTTAATTGTATGTGATTTTGTATAATTCTTAACCTACGCATATAGTATGGCTTTAAATTCACACACACACACACACACACACACACACACACACTTTTTTTTTTCTTTTCTTTTTAACACCCCAAATAATCAAGGAATTACTTCAGTTAACACCCAGGCCTCTCTCACTTTGGAGTCAACTTTAAGAATCTTCATGACCAACATAATTTTGGTGAAACCCCTGTGTGTAAGCACAAAGGGGTTTCAAATGGGTTCCCGATCAAGGAACCAAAAAATGTAAGCACCAAAAAAATATAAGTAGTTAAGCCTCTTCTACAAGGCTGCTGGGTTGCTATGGAGGTGGTGGAGGAGTTTTCCCTCTACCTTCTTAGGAATTCTGCTAGGGCCCTGGAAACTAAACTGACAAAAGGCATATTAGTGAAAAAATACATATACACAGTGAAGGATATGGAAAATAGACCCAGGACATTTTTTCCTAGCTGCAGCTGTTTCCTCACCAGACTTGTCCAGTAGTAAATTGTAGCTTTTTTTATTTAAGGGCCCAGGCTTCAGTCAGAGTAGGGCAGGAAGGGAAAATGTCAAAGAACTCTCACCTGAGTAGCACTTAACTCCCTACCATAATGGATCAGCTGATTCTAATGCAGTAAACTCTAGAAACTTCCCTACCTACCCTTCTGTCCTACCCTAATGCATCAGCTGATCCTAAAAAACCCTAGGAATTACCTTTCTGCCCCACCCTAAATGAGGCCTATAAAACTCAGACCCTTGGCTAGGCCCAGTTTGGTTTTTCTGTCCAAGGTGACCCTCTTGGATGTTTGACTGACTCCTCTGCTGAATAAAGAAGAGCTTGCTGATCCCAGGTTGGCTTCCTGTCCCCATTCTTTGTGCTTACAGTTTTTGGTTTCCTGACCTGGAACCCACTTGAAACCTCTTTGTGCTTACAAAAAAAAAAAAAAAATCGAAAAATCTAAGCATTGGTCAGAAGAATGAGGCTTGAGCACCATCTTAAGCTGAGCAAAGGTGTAGTGTTTTGGGTTCTGGTTGGTGGGCTCCTTGTGGGCAGGGAGGGGAGAAAGTGTCTGGTGAGGAACAGCTGTCTATTTGGAGAGCAGAGTCTCTCAGCTCATCAGAGTAGTCTCTGCAAGGAGCTGTCTTCCTAGTTCAGAGACATCTTTACACATGGAAATTTTCTTAATAAAAGGGGAAATTTAAAGCTAGGCATGGTAGTGCATATCTGTAGTCTCAGGGGCTTGGGAGGCTGAGGCAAGAGGATCACAAGTTCAAAGCTAGCCTCAACAACTTAGTGAGACCTGTTTCAAAAAAATCAAAGAGCTGGGGATGTGGCTCAGTGGTTATGTGTTCCTGGGTTCAATTCCTGGTACCAATAAATAAATAAGTGGGGGAATTTATACTCTTTTTACACAGAGGAAAACAAAACCGCTTTCCCTACCTCTGCTGTTGCTTAGTTTCCATTAGCCCAAAATAGTCCACGTGTCAGAGATACATGCTTTGTGGCTGCATATTCTGATATCCTTCACTTTTTCTTAGTTGAACCTATTTATGCAAAGTGAGTTAATTATAGTAAATTAACTTCAGTGAACTTACTGATGAGCTAAATTTAGAAAATGGGTTGATGTTTGCCAGGGAAGACTGTTCTCAACCTGTTCCCTTTTTGTCTATGCAGGAAGGAGGTGGATCTGTCTTCTGCGGGCAAGGCGGGTGTTCTCATTGGCTACTGTCCTCAGCAGGACGCCCTAGATGAGCTCCTGACCGGTTGGGAACATCTCCATTATTACTGCAGCCTACGGGGGATTACAAAGCAGTGCATCCCTGAGGTAAGCATCCCTAGCATTTTTCCAAAAAGAAGGACCCATTGAGGAATGCTTAGTTAGCACCTCTGGCCCCAAAGTCTCTCTTACTTTATAAGAAAAAGGAGCCATAACATCGAGTAAGGCTTTAGTATCAGAAAGGCCTTTTCCATTATGATTGTAAAAAAGGAGACATTAAAATATGGTTGTATTAATGATATTATTTATTTAAAATGTGTCTGTGAGACATGAGAAAGAAGTTAAATAAAAATAACATAATTTCTGACTTTGTATCTTCCTTTTCTCTAAATGTCTTTTATAATTACTGGACTATTAATTTATATTCAAAAGCACATATAGACTGGGTATGTCCAGAGCTTACAGGGGAGAGATCACAGAATGTATATGAAATTTTGGAATGGATAATTTCCTGGTGAGCAGGCCCACAGATTCCTGCAAGGAGTCTCATTCTGAGTGGCCTCAGGAGACGGAAGGAAGAGTAAGATCCGCAGGACCACCCAGACCACCGCATATCATTGAGAGAGGAAGGAGAGTCTAGTGTAATTGAGGCAAGAGACTGCTGCCACTTCTCTTGATGGGAGCAGTGGTCAGGGAAACAGTGGGGAGAACTTTGATGGACAGATCAGCAAATGTTCCAAGTAGAGAGTACTGGAATAGCAGTTGCTGCATGCACAATTTTACCTTTTCTGCACCTCATTTCTGGATTCTGCACTAGGAGCAGAAAAAAAATTAGCTTATGTGATATTCTATTAGAGTCCATTGGAACACTGTAGGACTCACAAGAGACAAAACTAATAGTCATCGCCTTCACCAGTCCATGAAAATTCATTCACTGTGCTGTTTTTGTAATGCTTCAGCCTTCATTTCTTATTCATGCTCTGTGACTTCAAGTGAAGCCAGAACAGACCCTCTACCTCATTGTGGAGACCCTGGACCCTTTATGCACCTCCCATCTTAATAAAGCAAAGAAAACTAACCACTCTGCAGGAGACCTGCTCACTGCAGTTAAACAGATCTTAGAATCCAGCACTAATTGTTGGCTCCATCTTTAATAGGCATTTTCTCTGTCAGCTCCCCCTTGTTAGTTTTTGATTAAAGAGGCAGATGCTTGGCAAATGCTGTAAGCTGGCCCCTTTGCTGTCTAGGGGGAAAGTGCCTGTGAAAAGTCTCTTAATATAGAAAGGCTTGGTGCTTCCTGTCATCCAGGGCAATTGCCTCCTGATTCTCAGCTGTCTTACAGCCTTGTTTTCTGAACTCCTCCACGGAGAAGTTATTTTAATGGCCACCAATTAAGAACTGGCTTTATTTCTTTCTTGAGACTGCAACTGATTTTGCAGACAGTATTGCTACTTGCTCGCTCAGAGGTTTCTAATAGATCATCACACTTTTCCATCTGCTCCCAAAGGCAATAGCTCCCTTCCTAGCAAATACCCCTCTCCTGTAAATGGTGGGAATATATAGAAATGTAAACCAGTTTGTTAGCTTTTTGTTTCTGTAACCAATATATCTGACAGAAGCAACTTAGAGGAGGAAATGTTAACTTTGGTTATAGTTCTAGAGGTTCAGTCCATGGTCAACTGACTCCATTGCTCGGAGACTAAGTTGAGGCAGAACATTATGGTCTAAGAAAGAAAGTTGCTTAGCTCATGGCAGCCAGAAAGCAAGAGGGTGGAGGGAGAGGAAGAGGAAGAGAAAGGAGCCCAGATCAGATTTAGTACAAGGCCATAACCCCAGTGAGCCACCTCCTCCAGCCATGCTCCACCTGTCTATAGTTACCACCCAGTAGTCCATTCAAGTTAATAATCCATCAAATGGATTAATCTAATGATAGCCCTCATAATCCAATCTTTTCACCTCTGAATATCACTGCATTGCTTAACATGTGAACTTAGGGGTGGGAGGACATTCCTACATACAAATCATAAAAAAATGGGTATATGTGCTCTGAAATACTTAGCACAAGATGACCAAGGGAATTATTATAAAATAACAGAAAATAACCATTGTAGCTAATGCAGTCATGCACTGTTTATATATAATAACTTTATTATTAAAATTCTAGTCAACCACAGACCATGTATGTGATGGAAGTCCCCTAATATAATGGAACTGAAAAATTCCTATCACTTAGTGACATCACAGCCATCATAATATGGTAACACAATGCATCACACATGTTTGTGGTGGTGCTGGTATACATACCTGCACTGTCAGCCACATAAAATTTTTTTTTTGTAACACCAGGATACAAAACAAAAAACAGTTGATAATAAATGACTGTTACTGGTTTATATACTTACTACATGATGTTTTTATGATTAGAGTATACTCCCATTTACAAAAAACAGTTTACTATAAGGCAACATGCCACGTGACACAAGCAAAAGCCTCAAACATCTTGTGATTACTGAGTCTTGATTGCATTAAGAGGCCCTATCAAGTGATTGAGCTATACTATCTAGGTTTGTGTAAATAAACTCTAAAGAGTTCATCGGATGATGACATTTTCTAACAATTCACTTCTTAGAAAGTGTCTTGTTGATAAGCAATGCACAACTGTATTCCAGTATTTATTCTTTTTCTAGGTAATGTTTTTATAGTATTTTACAGTCAACATGTAAAGTAGATAACCGGATTACTCCTCATTTTGTAAATAGAGAAACTGAGGCACAGAGCACTTATGCAAGTTACCTGGATAGCTTGTGGCAGAATTTTGTTTTGAAATTATGTAAACCAGCTCCAGAGTACATGTTCTTCATTAAGACACTACCCTGATCCTTAGTGCATTCTGGTTGCTAGTGACATAAAATGAAATTCTTTGTGCCACCAACAGCTCAGTCTTACATTTTATTCATTGGAGTGGTCAAGGGAGTGGAAATCACGTGGGTTTACTGAATGGCTCCTCTAACCCTGAGCTTTGCATAGTTGATTTATCTTCCACTGGCTCAGGTTGGGACCCCATGTGCACCTCCCCTCCAAGCTTTCAGGACACAGACATATAAACATGAGATTTTTTTTTTTAATTCTTTTTAGCTCATCTGCAGTGCATGTTGTTTATTTTCTCTAGGCTCCATCTATTGTTCATGGCAACATGGACAGCCACCTTGGGTCTTTTGTGATTCAAGGAGATCATCCTATGCTTGCTGAAAGTCCCCCAGATCAGCCTCACACCCCACTACTTCCCTACAACCCTCAGAGCCCAAGCCCTGTGCTAAACTTGATCCATGTTTCAGGGCCCCCAGCCCACCTATACTCCAGCTAGCTGGTCATTTTTGTTACAGTCACATCCCTCACTCCTGAAAACCTTCACAAGTCCAGGAAGGACTTGAATTCAGGTCCCACAGGTTGAAGTAATGATTTCCAATTTTCCTTCAGCTTGAATTCAGGTCCCACGGGTTGAAGTAATGATTTCCAATTTTCTCTGTCTTTCATTATGCACATTTTGTATGGTGTACATATTTGAGCCTGAATTCAATTAACCTGGTAAAGAATTTTATATTAAGTTACAATCAAATGATTCAGGAGACAAGGACTACAATGTCTGGGATGCTAGAGAAAGAAAGCATGTGAGAGGAGTTAATGGGGGTGGGTAATTTCAGGACTAATATCAAAGCCAAGCAATTGAGCAACACTTTGAATTAGGATGAAATGTAGCAGATTTCCATTTTAGTTTTCCCTGGGATTGAATATGTAGAGTCTTTACCGATTTTATTTTTTGTGAATACGCACAAATTCCTTCCAGGAAAAACACTGTGTGTGGCTTCTCAACATCCTCTATAGCCATACATTTGTCTTGAGTTTTTTTCGATTCATAGTTTTACAAGAATGAGCTAGAAGTCACAAGACGGGGGATGAAAGAGTAAAGGTCATCTGCAAAGGGAGGCTGAGAAAATAATAATTTCTATCTAAAAGTCTCTTCTCACTTATTTTAATCTTACATGAAATTTTTAAGTGATCCTCATATTTGCTAGTAGATCACTTCTAGCCTTGGAATTCAACAATTGTTTAATATTTTCTGGGCAATCTATTTTGGCTCCAATGATAAAAGCCCTACCATGTGGCAAGTGTGATGGAGACATGGGGAATATAAAGACAAATAAACCCTGATCTTTTGCCTTAAGTAAGATACTATTTCTAGAGTTTTCTGGGAGAAAAATAACAGACTGTATAACTTATGACATTTTGGGTTTTGGGGGGGAGAATAACAGATTCTGTAACCTGTGACATTTTGGGCCATAGGTAGTATTTTGCCAGCCTTGATTGCTAGGACATTATGTTTGCCATTATTTTGATAGCAGTGCAGAGTGCAGAAAGACACCAACGAAATACTTCTTCTTAGGCCATTTTCAGTTATTTTCTGAAAATGTAACATTTAGAGAGCATTAGATCAAACTGATATATTTGTTCCTGTCTCTTCTGGAATCTTTGCTGTGGTTAACTGATTGAGGATTTGGAGACTGCAGCATTTAAGATTTTGTGATATTGGAAAAAAAGCCATACTTTCCCTGGTTTCATAAAAAATAAGCCATAATATCTTGATGAATTTATTCAACATTTCTCTAATTAGTCTGAGGTACATTTCTACAAAATCAGATTTTTATTATTTACTTCATTTGTCTGTTCATCAGCTTTCATTTATTGCTGATCTTTATAATGTATGAGAGTAAAATAAAAACTGTCTAATTATATACATTATATTTTTTCATTATTTTGTTGACTTTTATGGTTTGAAAAAAAAAAAAAAACACCCAAAATTTATTTTTCCCCATGTGTTATTGCTGCTAGCCTTAGAGGTG
The DNA here is from genome assembly GCF_001458135.2 of Marmota marmota marmota. NCBI lineage: Eukaryota > Metazoa > Chordata > Mammalia > Rodentia > Sciuridae > Marmota > Marmota marmota. Next base: position 23,410,963 of record NW_026000153.1, read on the forward strand.
TTAACATTTGCTTTTTTCCAAAAGACAAACTTTTTAAACAATTTCTGCAATGCTCCTAGGCCTCCTTGTGGGGACAAAAGCTTCCTTGGTGGGGATCCTCCTGTGTTCCCTTCCTTCATCATTCATAGAATGTTTTTCCCAGGACTCAACTTATACTTCTTGATGGTTGCTTTCTGGGGCAATTTTGGGTGAATCCATTAGCACCACTGTCATTGCTCTAGTTCCTGCAGTGTCAGGCATGTGTCTCTTTATTCATATGACACTTCATTAATATTTGTGCTTGATTATTTTGAGTAAAGTGTTCTATTTGAATTTTTATTCATTTAAATTTTATTCAGTTTATGTTAATTGATCAAGTGGGCTGAATGCTGCCAGGAAAAAGATAGTTTGTTTATATAAAACAACCTGGAGACAACAAGTAGCCTGTTTTCCTAAGAACAAGCAATTGGCCTTGAGTTCACTTTCTTAGGCAGATAGCTGGAGATATGAGATTGCTTCTTCATGAATTCTTTGGGCCTGGAAGTCTGTTTTCTTGACTTATGCTATTTGAACACAAGATCAGTTCTGGAGCTTTGTAGTTCAATTTCTAAATTATTCAGAGATTATACAAATAAAAAAATAGAGTAAATTTGTGTGAAAGTTTTTATTGGGAAGTATTTACAGCACTGTTATATTTTAAAGCCTCTTAATATCATCTTATCCATTTATCATAATTTTTATGTTTATCAATAAATATATATTCATTAGAGGAAAGCTAAATTTTACAAGCTATTTAGGACACACGAGTATTATCTTCATATTCCTATGGAAGTTTTCCTCTTTTCCTAAATTTGAATTAAGGTATGATATTGGAAGACCATACTTTCAGAGAAGTTTCTCTGATCATGTTGAGTACTGAAAACCATGAGGAGGAGCTGAGTGAAAAAAAAACAAAAAACAAAAAACAAAAAAAAACCCCATGATACTGGCCAGTTTGGTTGTGTAAGATGCTACGACATGTGACTGATTCAGTAAGGGTCACTCCAAGTGAATTGGGCTGGCTACTAAATAACCACACAGAGACGGAAAAAATCTTTTGGGGGGGTTCAGTAACAGCTCCTCAACCTCAGCTCCCACAAAGGAGGCAAGAGAGGCAGGCAAAAGAGAGCAAGCATGCCTGAAACCCTCCTATTTATTGGGGAGAAGCCATTCAAGAATATTCCACCCAAACAAGGCAAGGGATTTTGTTCCAGCAAACGGGGTGAGGGGTATAGCCCAGTCCCATTGGGTGACGCCCACTCCCAGAGCTGCACTCCCTTGCGAGCAAAAGTGAGGTCTGCCTGCTTTGGTGCTGGGAGCAGAAGCCAGGTCCACACCTTCATTATCAAGGATAAGGGGACTTGCTCAGCTCCTACACGCTCAGCTCTTGTTCATGGCGGCACCCCCGACAGTAATGTCTAAAACTGAATCTATATTAATATTTAAATTATATCATTATGGTCATGAGAGTCAAATAAAACTGCAACATTTTAAATTATGCAGAATTGGGGAAAAAAAATTGCCCAATTTGGCTCCCAGTACAGGAGATGATGGAACTGGAAACATCATAGACTATGGTGCCAATTACAGTGGGAAGTGCTGACTTAAGTGCTGTGAGATGCATGTGACACCTGCAATAGGGGATCAGTATTTATGCGGAGGAGAGACGAGATGAGTTGGATTTTCAAGGGTGTGTGAAAAGAGGGCAGATTGAAAGAGAGGAGAGGTAGAGAAGCTGTGTGCATGGGGTCCCAGGAGAGTCAGAATTCCCCTGTGGACAAGAGGGGAGCTTTGGTGAATGAAATCACCATCCTTATTACTTGCTAAAATGGTTCCCAGAAGTTGGGAACAAAGTACTCCCCATTCTTTCCCTACCTCTGGATACTGAACTCTGAGTGTGCAAACTCTTATCAATGGTTTCTTAATGTACAGTGGATATTTCTTTGTGCTAATATTGAAAAGTCCTCTCAGTTCTTTCCTCCCATGAGGTTTTTTGACAGTTCACTGTCTTGGTTTCATTCCTGTCCAATTCCATCTCAGTGTTCATTTTGGTTTACCTTCTTTCTGCTCCTCTTAATGTGGACATTAGTCTGGACTCAGAACTAAGTCTGTTTCTTGCCTACTATTTTCCTAGCTCCAGACCCAGGGGTTTTGGGGATCAGTCAGAAATCTGCAGGCACAGAAGATACCCCCCTGTTCTTTCTCAGTTTCTCCCTATATCATGAAGGGAGTGGTCCAGGGAATGTACTTGACCATCCATCCATGTGAGGGGTGGACAGGGGTGGTGGGAAGAAGGAGCAGGAGTCAGGGCTGAGACCTGGTGTCTGGTGGCATGGTGAGGGGTGGCATGCTCACCAACGGCTCCTCTCTTCCAGGTGGCTGGAGACCTTGTGAGGCGCCTGCACCTGGAAGCCCATGTGGAGAAACCTGTGGCTACCTACAGTGGGGGAACCAAGCGGAAGCTCTCCACAGCCCTGGCCCTAGTAGGGAAACCTGACATTCTTTTATTGGTGAGTAGTGGAAATACCAGTAATATGTCATTGTCTTGAAATGAGATGCCCGTTGCACGTGTACTTGTAAACGTAGTTTAACTAAATAGAATTCTTGTAGGAAATAACTTCAGAATTCACAACACTGATTTTACAAACTAATGAACTGTTCTGCCCTAACTCAACGTTTCCCAAACAAAATGTAAAACACTACTAGACTTATATAGAAATAAGACATGTATCTTTTGGGAGATTCACTTACCCTTGTCAAATTCAAAAAAAAAATTACATTTTTTTTTTACTTGTAGATGGACACATACCTTTATTATTCATTTATTTATTTTTATGTGGTGTTGAGGCTCAAACCCAGCGCCTTACACGTGCAAGACAAGCACTCTGCCACTCACCCCCAAACCCAGTTGTCAATCAAATTATAACATTAAAATTATATTAAAAAAATAGAATTCACTTCTAATCTGAAAAATCAATAGGTATTTTTCCTCTAGCACAATGCTTTTAAGTCTTTTTCTACCAGCCGATATATGTTCATCATAACTGTAATGACACATATCTATGGTAAATCATGAGGATGGATGTGAGGGATTACTATAATTTAGATGCAGATTCCCCAAAAGCCCATGTGTTAAAGCTTTGGCCCCACCCCATGCTGTGATTGGTAGTTGGTAGAACCTTTAGGAGGTGGGGCCTAGTGAGAAGTCTTTAGGTCATCCAGAGCTGCCCTCAAAGAGATAGTAAGACCTTGGACCCTTCTTCTTTATTGCTTCCTAACCATGAGGTGAGCAGTTTTGCTTCACCAAATGTTCCTGCCAAGACATATTGCCTGGTTGCAGCCCCAGAAGCAGCAGTGTCAACCAGTTATTATCTAGAACCTTCAAAATTGTGAAACAGAATAAATGCTTTCTCTTCATAAGTTGTTTATCTCAAGTAGTTCTTATAATGATGAAAAACTGGCTAACACATAGATGGCCTGATGGATATGGAAGGGAGGGAAGAGAGTTCCAGAAAAGGTATAGCATGCGCTATGGCCTTGAGACAAAGCATTCTGTAATCCATCTGGGAACTGCAATCAATTCTAAATTAATTCAAAGCATTAGTTGGAGGTGATACTGCCCATAAACAGAGCCAATTGCCTTACATTTCAAAAACAGCTCTAGCTATACATAATGCCATTCAAACAGTAAGTAGAATATTGTTCTTATGGTATAGATTAGATTCTAATCACTAATGTTCACCTCAGGGCTGCACTTTGGCAGACTGTCTGATGGGTGTCAAAGAATATAGGGAATAAAGCAGATTCTCTTTTCTGTTCTTGTTTGCCAGATGAAAACAGCCTTTCAGTGGGAGAGTTAATGGGGATTCAGAAAGTCCATGCTGAACAATGTGGTCCTGTCATTTATTGTCCTTTGGAAACTCACCTGAGTATTGTTTTAATTCATCCAAGTTTGCTATTGAAAAGTCCCAAATCAAGGACTAATGCATAATTTTATATTCTGAAACTAGATAATACAAGTTAACATTTTCACCATTCTGCAGTTCCCAAATGGCATTATCCTCTCAAGGTGAGACAGTCTGAGCCTTAGCTCCTCCTAGAGGATGTCTCTGTGCTCAGCCTGGAGCATCTGAGCATCTCCTCAGTCAGATGAAGGGGATCTGCTGTATGGTTGTGCTCTTGACTTATGACAGATCTCAGCTTTCTCTTCTTTTATCTTCCTTGCTCTCATTCCCATTGAATGTCCAGGACTCTGGCACAGTGGCCAGGTGAGGACCCTGGAGTCCTAGTGAACCGGTGTGGATTTTGCTTTTGAAGTTCTATAGCATATGACTTTGCATGTTCTAAGCCTGTTTCCACCTTGTCTGATATAATCCACATGAAGTGCACAGCCAAATGCCTTGTGCATAATAAATCTACATTAAGTGTTTAGTAACTGGGATGATGGTGACTGTTCAGAGCATCAGTTTCAAACGATGGTTTTGAAGTTCTCCGCTGAGAGACAAGGAAGGGCTCTTGGAACTTATGCCACAGTGACAATCCGGAAAATTAAAAATTAACCACCCAACCCTTTTACTGAACGATGTAGGACTATATTCTTTACTTACTATTGTAAGTAGTACACACATAGTACTTGATTTGTAGAAAAAGTCAGGTGTTTATTTTCCTGTTCAGTGACTTTTCTCCAACACTTCCCTTATGTTTTTTTTTTTTTTCCCCATCTCGGAGGAAGTTGATGACCCAAAGCTCTTAAGAAAAATGTGTTCAGTGCTGACGGACTACAGAAAACCCAGAAATGCATTATATAGCTAGGCAAGATTTCTCTCCAAAATGGTTCAGATAGCAAGTGTTTTGGAGTTTATTGAAGGAAAAAGCTTCACGTTCCAAGAAATTCCAATTTATTTGATGTTGCTAAATAAATGAAGCCTTTTTCTACTATCATATCTCTTTCCAGGAGACATCATTCTAAAAGTTTATGGAGGTGGAGGATTTATTTTAGAGACATTGAGGTTGGCTTATCTAAGCAGATTGTGAAGGGAATCAGGCTAATGCGAAAACATATCCCCAACCCCCTATTTTTAAGGAGCCACCATTGACAAGTAAAAATTGTATATATGTAAAGTGTACAGTATAATGTTTTGATACACACGCTGTAAAATGGTTACCACAATCAAACTAATTCATATATCAAGCCCCTCACATAGTGACCTTTTTTTTTTTTTTCAGTTAGTGGTAAGAAAACTTAAGATGAACTGTCTTAGCAAATTTCAAATGAACAATACAGCATTGTCAACTACAGTCCTTGCTAGTCCATTTGTGGTACTGTAACAACATATCACGGACTGGGTAACCTTATAAAGAAAAGAAATATATGTTTCATAGTCCTGAAGGCTGGAAGTACAGGACCAAGGTACCATCAGTTTTGGGGGTCAGTGAAGGTCCTGTCTCTGCCTCCAAGATGGCACCTTGAACTAAGTATCCTCCAGAAATGCTGTGTAAGCCCTCCATCAGGGCACCTTGTACTCATCATGAGTGGGAAGGCCTCCTAACTCAATCACCTCTCAAAAGCCATGCTTCCCAATACTGTTGTATTGGGGATCAAGGAGACAAAAAATTCAAATCATAGAACTCCTATGCTGCATATTATGTCTCCAGAATTTATTAATTCCATATATGTTAGTGTTTTGTCACTGTGACAAAGACCTGAGAAAAACAGCTTAGAGGAAGAAAGATTTATTTTGCTCATGGTTTTAGAAGTTTCTGTTTGTGATCAGTGGGCCCCATTGCTCTTGGCATGAGATGAGGCAGAACATCATGGTAGAAGTACTTAGCAGAGGAAGGCTTTTCATCTTCTGGCAGCCAAGAAGCAGAGATAAAAGGGCTTGGGACAATATGGAGTCCCCAAGAGCATGCTCTTGATGACCTACCTCCTCCAACCATGCCCCACCTGCCTACATTCCCATCATGCTCAATCTTGGTAACTACTATTGTAATCTGTTTATACGCATTTGACTTTTCTAGATGGTACATGTGTGATCATAAAGTGGTTATCCTTTCATGTCTACCTTATCTCACTTAGTAAAACATCCTCCAATGCTACATATGTTGCTGGAAACTGAAGAGTTCCCTTCTTTTTAAGAAGGAATAATGTTTATTATATACACATGCGTGCACACACACACATACACACTCATGACAGCGTGTTTTTTTCTCTTTTTGTGCCTTGCTTATTTCACTTAACATAGCATCCCCTAGCTTCTTCCATGTTGTCACAAATGATAGAATTCCATTCTTTTTTATTTCTGAATAATGTACTGTTGTGTGTACATGCCATGTTTTTATCTGTTTATCTATTGATGGATACTTCTATTGATCCCATATATTGGTTAATGTATATAGTACTGCAATAAACATGGGAGTGCATGTTTTTTTACTCTTTGATATACTGATTTCCTTTTTTTTTCCTTTTCATGTATTTAAAGTAATGGAATTTTTGGATCATATAATAGTTCTATTTTTACTTTTGAGGAAGCCCCATAATGGCTTACTAATTTACATTCCCACCAACAGTATATAAGGGCTACATTTTCTCCATAAATGCCATGATACAAATATTCACAGGGGTTTTGTATAATATCCTGTCAGTTTTCTTCATTCCTTTTCAATTTTTTTTCCTCCTCTGACTGAACAATTTTACACAACCTGTGTTCACATTTCCTGATTCTTCCATTTACTTGATCAAATCAGCGGTTGACACTCTTACATTTTCATTTTATTCATCAGTTTTCTGCTCCAGGATTTCCACTTGGTTCTTTTCACATGACTTCTCTTTTTGAACTTGTTCATGTGTTGTTTTTCTGATTTTATTACATTCTCTATTTATATTCCCTTTTTTTTAAATTTTTTATTGTGGGTTGTTCAAAACATTACAAATTTCTTGACATATTATATTCCACACTTTGATTCAAGTGGGTTATGAACTCCCACCTTCACCCCATACACAGATTGCAGAATCACATCAGTTACACATCCATTGATTTACATATTGCCATACTAGTGTCTGTTGTGCTCCGCTGCCTTTCCCATCCTCCCACCTCTCCCCTCCCCTCCCCTCCTCTCTCTCTACCCCCTCCACTGTATAACCCTGAGGGTCTCCTTCCATTTCCATGCAATTTCCCTTCTCTCTCCCTTTCCCTCCCACCTCTCATCCC